>NC_053492.1:408557911-409157911 GCF_905171775.1 Rana temporaria
CCACTTAATTTGCAAAGCATACAGGCTTTCAAATAAAGTCCAGCATGTTTTGCAAACAGTGCCATGGATGTACCTTGTACTAATTGTTTAATTAAGAATCATGACTTTTTTTTATTTATTCTGTTCCTGATGGGACAAAGCGCATGCACTACTTTGTCCCCTCTTCCTCCATGCCCTGCAATAGTAGCTGTGATGTGCGATGACACCCCCTCCTTAATGCACAGCATCCCACCTATGCACCCAGCAGGGAGATGGCTGTGTGGATAGTAAGCATCCGTCTCCAGCTCTCAGCATTTGCCTGAGGCAAGCAACGAAAGATATGCAGAGGGAGGCGAGATATGTCAGCCTCCTGCCCCTCTGCATTCCACTTGCCATGGCTTGCAGTAAGTAGCAGTGAAGTTAACCAGCATTAATAGAAGTAGACAAGCAATGGCAGCCCCCATATTACATGATTAAAGGACCACTAAACCTAAAATGTAAAAAAAGGACACTGCCAAATGCATTTCTAGCTACAATATGTATGCAAGTTCCTACGCCTGTTAAGTCATTGAGACATTTCTGAAACAGCACTGAAAAGGAACATAGTCATGAGAAAATTACAGGTTCTGTCATTGCACACCCCTTCCAAAAAAATGCAAGTTGACTGGTTCATAGGCAGATAAACTGGCTATAGTACTTTCCGAGCCATTACTCCAAGCAAGGAAATCTGAATTTTATTTTGCATATTTGTTCCTACCCAATTAATCAAAGGTATTGATGCCAAAAGGTCGACAGCCAGGTAATTGGCATTTAACCACTTCCCGACCGCCGCATGTATATGTACGTCCACAGAATGGCACGTACAGGCAAATGGGCGTACATGTACGTCCTTGCCTTCTAGCGGGTGGGGGGTCCGATCGGGACCCCCTACCCCCGCTACATGCGGCGGTCGGGTTCCCGCGGGGAGCGATCCGGGACGACGGCGCGGCTATTTGTTTATAGCCACTCCGTCACGATCGCTCCCCGGAGCTGAAGAACGGGGAGAGCCGTGTGTAAACACGGCTTCCCCGTGCTTCACTGTGGCGGCGTATCGATCGAGTGATCCCTTTTATAAGGGAGACTCGATCGATGACGTCAGTCCTACAGCCACACCCCCCTACAGTTGGAAACACACACTAGGTGTACCCTAACTCCTAAAGTGCCCCCTGCAACTGTCATTTTCACAATAAACAATGCAATTTAAATGCATTTTTTGCTGTGAAAATGACAATGGTCCCAAAAATGTGTCAAAATTGTCCGAAGTGTCCGCCATAATGTCGCAGTCACGAAAAAAATCGCTGATCGCCGCCATTAGTAGTAAAAAAAAAATAATCAATAAAAATGCAATAAAACTATCCCCTATTTTGTAAACGCTATAAATTTTGCGCAAACCAATCGATAAACGCTTATTGCGATTTTTTTTACTAAAAATAGGTCGAAGAATACGTATAGGCCTAAACTGAGGGAATATATATATATATATATATATATATATATATATATATATATATATATATATATATATATATATTATATGTTTTTGGGGGATATTTATTATAACAAAAAGTAAAAAATATAGATTTTTTTTCAAAATTGTCGCTTTATTTTTGTTTATAGCGCAAAAAATAAAAACCGCAGAGGTGATCAAATACCACCAAAAGAAAGCTCTATTTGTAGGGAAAAAAGGACGCCAATTTTGTTTGGGAGCCTCGTCGCACGACCGCGCAATTGTCTGTTAAAGCGACGCAGTGCCGAATCGCAAAACCTGGCCTGGGCATTAAGCTGCCTAAAGGTCCGGGGCTTAAGTGGTTAACAAAGCAGACAACAGCATTGCCATCTTTCTTTTTAAGGATTGTTTGACTGAGAGAAGAAATGCTTGCATAACCCTTTTGAGTCCAATTGAATTTAAAACCTTTTTGCCTCTTAATAGTGCTGTGCTCCCATACACTGAGATTTGTGACTAATTTGTGCTAGGAAATGTCGTGACATACCTTTATATTGCAGTGAAAATTTTTATTCCAACCTTCACTCAGCAGAGCACTATGCTGGTAGAGCGAAGTAACGGTCACACCCCTTAGTACAACTCTCCTTACACACAGGACAGCACTCAACAAAACAATACCTGCATCCAAACAGGCAGAGGCACTATTTGGGTATTTTGACAGCCAAAGGTGCTGGCCGATGGAATACCATAGCGCTATTGAGGCTCAGCAACTGTTCTCAGATTGTTACTCCACAAGGAGAGTTCAATACTGGTTTGAATGTAGATCTGTGAAGTCACTGGTTTCCAAGTCCTCCCAAGTTTTATCCTGTATTGAGCCCTGACGAAGGGGGACTGGTGTTGTCTATGAAATGTTTTGGTATCTTTATCAGCAATTAAAATTATCCAGTATTCTTTATATTTCATTGAACATGTTGCTTATAGCCCTCACCCAGCAGAGCACTGTGCTGGCAGAGCCGAGTAATGGTCACACCCCTTAGTACAACTCAGTATTGAAGGAGTTAGGGGGTGTCTGAATGAAACTGGAAAAATGGGGGTGGTTAGTCGAAAGTATAACTGCAGATCTCCGACATTGCTACTGAAGTAGAACATATTCAAATATTATTATTATTATTATTATACAGAATTTATAAAGCGCCACCAACTTGTGAAACGCTTTACCAAATAAAGTCAGAACAGTTACAATCCAAATCCAAGAAGGTTTGGAAGGCCCTGCTCATGAGAGCTTAAATTAAAGGGTCACTAAAGGAAAAAATTTTTTTTGCTGAAATGACTGTTTACAGGGCATAGAGACATAATAGTTTACTGATTCCTTTTAAAAATTATTAAAAATTGATAAAAAAACAATCATATAATGTGCCTGCAGTGTAGTTTCGTTTTTGCTGTTGTTTGCTGGTTCTCTGATGTACAGAGAGCCACTAGAGGGCAGTCAGCCAATAGAGAGCAGTGATACTTTGTCTAAAACTCCTCAGCACCAATCCAGTTTCGTTTTACACACAATAATCACATTAGTGACCACCGTGAGAAATCTCCCAGCACTGTGGTTATCAGGAAACAGGCAACCAGGAAGTGTCCAAAACAGAGAGGATTTACAGCAACATGAAAGCAAAAACGAACAATGAGGACATGAAACCAGGACTGCAGCAAGGTAAAGGAAGCTATTTAGCTAAAAAAAAAAATTCCTTTAGTGACCCTTTAAATTATTTCTAAAGGCAGAGGGCCAGATTCACAAAAGAGATACGACGGCGTATCTCCTGATACGCTGTCGTATCTCTGAGATACGATTGTCGTATCTATGCGCCTGATTCATAGAATCAGGTTACGCATAGATAGCCCTAAGATCCGACAGGTGTAACTGTGTTACACCGTCGGATCTTAGGCTCCAATTCTAGGCCGGCCGCTAGGTGGCGATTCCATTGCGGTCGGCGTAGAATATGCAAATGACTAGTTACGGCGATTCACGAATGTCCGCTTTGCCTGTCGATCTAAATTTACGTAGTTTCCGTAGAGATGCGTCGCGTAAAACTAAGCATGCCCTCTAGGTGGCCTAACCAATGTTAAGTATGGCCGTCCTTCCCGCGTAAAATTTTTAAATTTCACATCGTTTGCACAAGTCGTCCGTGAATGTCCCTGGACGCCATTTACGTTAACGTTGAAACCAATGACGTCCTTGCGACGTCATTTAGCGCAAAGCACGTCGGGTAATTTTAGGGACGGAGCATGCGCAGTACGTTCGGCGCGGTAACGCGCCCAATTTAAATGGTTCCCGTCCCATTTGAATTAGGCGGGTTTGCGCCGAGCGGATTTACACTACGCCGCCGCAAGTTTACAGGTAAGTGCTTTGTGAATCAGGCACTTACGCTGTAAACCTGCGGCGGTGTAACGTAAAATCGGATACGTTACGCCGCCGCAGCGTAACGTAATTCTATGTGAATCTGGCCCAGAATGTTTTTTTATCTTAAAAGAGAAGTAAAGAATTTTCTTCCCCCATTAAAACCTACCTAGGTGGATGCAGCATCAGTCCGATGCTGCATCTATCCCCCGGTGCCTCCACGCTGAGATCCAAGTGATCGAGCCCCACTGATCACTAGGTTTTCAGAGATCGGTGAGCAGAGAGCTGCTGACAGTTAATCACAGCTCTCTGCTCTTCTCCCTCCTCACTCATTGGAGCGCTGAGCTGTGGAGGGGGCAAAGCGTCAGTCTCAGGCTCTCAGCGGCTCGCTGAGAGGCTGAGACGGGAGTCAGTCCAGGCACCTGGCAGATCCAGACTCCGTGGTCCGGATGACGCGGTGCCTGGACTGACAAAAAAAAAAAATTTGCGACTGCATGTCTGAATAGACACAGAGCTGCAGCTTGGGTCAGGTGCCCCACCGCAAGCTGCTTGCAGTGGGGGCACTGGGCAGGAAGGGCTGAAGGGGGACCCAAGAAAAGGAGGATTGGGGCTGCTTTGTGCAAAACTACTGCATAGAGTAGGTAAGTATAACAACAGGTTTGTTATTTTCAAATTGAAAAAAAACCAAGGCTTTAGTATCATTTTAAGATGACCATACACTAGTAGAATCTCGTTTGACATATTTTTTTTTTTTTTTTTTTAAGGTTTTCCAATGGTTAGTGGAGTTGAATCAACTTTTGCTTTTGACCATAGTGACAAGAAGAGAAGGAGTAGGATGGAAAGTCCAACAAATGGATTTGGTTTTTATTTGAGAAAGTCCATTCATTCCAAAATCAAATGTTAGAAAGCAAACACAATTTTTAGTACTGTACTTTCGAACAACATTTGTGAAGTCATCGAAAATCTACTAGTGTATGGCCAGCTCTACACTTTACTGGGAGAGGCAAGTACCGTATTTATCGGCGTATACCGCGCACTTTATTGCCCTGAAAATCAGGGCAAAATCGTGGGTGCGCGATATACGCCGATACCCGCGGCTCAGTTTGAACCACTGCGCCGGCATATACCGAGCGCAGTACACTCGGCTCCTCTCGGGGTCACGTCCTGGACATACAGGACGTGACCCCGAGAGGAGCCGAGCCTGCCCAACTATACGCGAGTGTACTGCGCTCGGTATATGCCGGCGCAGTGGTTCAAACTCAGCGCGGGGATCGAGCAGGGAGGACACCGCAGAAGGACGCGGGACACGACGAGGAGGACACCACCGAAGCAGCAGACGGACGCTGGACCCGACGAGGCCGCCGCACAAGACACCAAAACTGTAAGTACTAAAATGCTTTTTTTACAGGAATGCGGGTCCACATTAGGGGTGCGCACTATACGCCGGAGCGCGCAATACCCCGATAAATACGGTAATACAAAAAAAAGTTACACTTACCGGTAACACATTTTCTAGGAAGTCTTCAAGGACGGCACACCTAAGTAGGTCTGCCGTCCTGGAAGATGACTGGAGAAAATAATTACTGAAAGGGATGAGTTGATGGAGAAAGTAAAAGTGCAGTTTTCAGGTGGAGGCAGGATTGGCTTCCCTAAAGAGGCGAGTTGACAGGGATCGCCTAAAAGGAATATTCAGCATCACATCGCACGCAATACGTTTTGCAAGCATTTCAAGTAAAATCATTTTTTCTTACCAGCTCGTCTTTCACAGGATGCTCCTTGGGATTAACTCCCTGAGTGACCAGATAGGCTAGAATTGAACAAACAAGAAAGGGTTAACTTGTGATTGCTATTAAATGTTGCCTTTAGAACCCACGCTTTGGCCCTACTTACCCCAGAACATGGAGCTCAGGGTGTATGCAGATACCAAATCTAATTTTGCTTGTTCAATTGGATCTTGCTGAAGAAAAAAAAAAAAAAAAGAAAAAAGATAAATAAACACAAAACAGTTATTTTAGTGAAATCGATATTCATGAAAACCTCACAGTAACAGCGCTATTAAAAAGGTGCTTAGGTGGCTTTGCTCTGCAGCTCATGAAACCAGTTATTGGAAGAACACAAGCATTTATTTATAAATGTTGTGACTGCCTGCACCCAAATCGGATGGTTTGCTAAGGCCTAGGCTGTTACTATAACATCCCGCAGGCCAGATGTGGTTGAATGCTATATGTCAACACTGGAAAGACAGGAAATGAGCTGAGCACAAACCCGAGAGCTGGAACACACAGTCCACTTGAAGCCGTGTGAGAGCCAGGGAGACTTTACTGGCCCTGTGAGTGAATAAAGTCTGTGGGCTGCTGAAGAGAGCCTGCCTGGCACAGGGTGGAGTATGTATGCACAACCGAATATGTCAGACACTTGTGTATAAATAGATGAAAGCCAGAGCATTACAGCACACCGATCGCCTACACCGCTGAGGTAGCCATATGGGCCGCGCCAATATTCATGCCTAAGCAATGTCGCTAGCTTCCAGTAAAATGCTGTTTAATTTACCTTCTGGCTACAGAACTCCTGCCCACACTGCGTGGAGGCCAGTAATACCTTAAAGACGTGCAAGAATTTACGTAAAATAAAATAAAAATTGAAATGTAGGGCCCAAGAGAGGTCTCGCAACTTTGCATTACTTTTTAATGCTTTATTCTTGTACGTTAGGATTTGTGGACAATTTTTACTTGCAGGTTCTTTAAAATAACCTTTACCTTCAGCGAAATTGTGGCTTCCTGCACTTCTCTCCAGTGCTCTGTGCTGGCAGCATGCTGTATCCTGGCCTAGGTCAACAAGGCCCGGGCCTAGGGCAGCACGGAAAGAGTCCCGGCGGCTTGCGCTACACTGTTATGCCTCGTTTCCACTGAGCGGATCGGTTCGGTACGGTTCGGTACGCTATTTTGGGCGTTTCCATTATGAAAGCGTGCCATAAAAGCGAACCGTACCGGACCATTCTGGGTCCTGCTTCAGATGTGGGGCCATAGAAATGGAACGGTTCCATTAGGGCGGACCTACAAATACATCTCACTGATTGGTGGACGCGCTAGGCATTTTTTCTAAATCCTGTATGGTCCCGACGTTCCGATTTGCAGTGGAAACACTCACGAGAATAGACCGGTCCATTCTAAACCGTTCCAAACATACTGACCCGAACCGTTCCGTTCAGTAGAAACAAGGCATAAGTGTAGCGTCAGTCCTATGGGGCGGTTCGGGCTGAGAGGCAAATTAGGCCCCATAAAGCGGCCGCACTGCTTCCGGGAGGCGGGCGTCCAGCATTCTGCAACTGTGAGGGCGCCGCTTCTAATTTTGACTGTCCTATCATCCTGGACCACAACCCTTCCTCACAATGCTATATATTTTCTGCTGCACCATTGGCATGGTTATATCTTCTTAGTGCTCTCCATAAAATTATCAGAAATTTGTGCTTAAAATAGAACTAAAGGCAACACTGTTTTTCAATTTTGCATAGAGTAAGGCCCCATACACACGATAGAATCCATCCGCAGATAAATCCCAGCAAATGGGTTTCTGCGGATAGATCCTATGGTGTGTACACGCCAGCGGATCTGTTTCTGCGGAGAAATCTCCTCTGGGATGGATTCCAGCAGATCGGATATTTGCTGACATGCACAACAAATCCATCTGCTGGAATCCATTCCAACGGATGGATCCGCTCGTCTGTACAGACTTACCGGATCCATCCGTCCAAAGGGATTCCCCGCACGCGTCGTAATGATTTGACGCATGCGTGGAATTCCTTATATGACAGCGTCGCGCCCGTCGCCGCGTCATAATAGCGGCGACGGCGCGACACGTCATCGCCAGAGGATTTCAGCGCGGATTTCAATGCGATGGTGTGTACACGCCATCGCATAGAAATCTTCTGAAATCCTCGAGAGGATTTATCCGACGGATACGGTCCGCTGGACCGTATCTGCGGATAAATCCTCTCGTGTGTATGGGGCCTAAGGGAGGGTTATAGCCCCTGTCAGTTTATTTTTTAACCATCCCTGTCCCATTGCAAAGATTTCCCTTTACTTCCTGCCCCATAGCCAAGGAAGTCTATGCAAATTAAGGGAATCCATTGCTCCCCCCAGGCCCTAAGAACTAGTGTCCCCACTCAAAAAATTTCAGAAAGGTACGTAGCCTTGACAGGAATTGGTGGGTCATACTTAAATTAGGGGATGCAAAGGCTTAGTCAGGCCTAGGGTAGCACAAACCCTAAATACCCTACTGGCTGGCAGAGCGGAGGAACAGCCATACTTCTGAGTACAATTCATCTTTACAAAGACAGCATACTGTAGTTTTATTTGGACACCCGGCACAATACAGAAACTAGGAGGTAATGGCTGTCATACATATGGCCCCACCCCAATTGGCGGAAGATCATCTAAAAAAAAACACAGTTGTTATTCAACTTGTGTTGGGGGAGATCAGTCCTTTAAGCCGAGACCAAAGATGTGCGACTACCCGAGAATGGCTCATTCAGATATAAGAGGCAGTTTAACAGTTAAAATACAATTGAGGTCCCAGAAATAGATTTGCAGTCAGATAGACATTGTACTAACAACCTCCATTTTCACCACCATATACACGTAGATTTTTTATTTTTATTTTATTTAGCCTGCAGACTGGAAAAATTATATCTAACAGATTCCTGTATATATGTAAAACAGCACAGTTGGATCTTCTCTGCCAGGTATTTTATTCCAAACCAAAAAAATACAGAAAGGAGCGCCCAATTAAAATCCTATAATAGTACTAGATAATTTGTATTGTCGATCAACAAGCAATACAAAAACATCCAATGCGTTTCGGGGGCAACACCAGTCCCCCTTCATCAGACTTAACACAGGATAAAACTTGGATGGTTTTAGAGAAACAGTACCTGCATCCAAACAGAGACAATCCTTGGGTTTCTCCACGAAGAGGGTTCAATACTGGTTCTAATATACAGGGGTTGGACAAAAATATGGAAACACCATTTTCAGGTGTGAAAGTGATACGTTTTGCGCTAAAAATGGAAGTGACGTAACATTCGTTTTCCTCCGCTGTGTGATGAGACACCTAGCTAACAAGTGAGAAGCATCACTTTTGTCATTCAGTGCTAGTAATACGAAGTCATGTCAGAGCTTACCGAGTTTCAAGGAGAGCAAATTGTTGGCGACGGCTTAGCTGGTGCATCTGTGCCCGACGTTGTCAATATATTTGTGGTGTTGCGAGCTACAATATCAAATGTTATGATGGCATGTACAGTTAGTTTCTGCACAAATGTTGTCAGTTACGCATAAGCGTGGTCAACATGCTCAACTGACCGAAAGACACAAAAGGATATTGCGCAGGAATGTGACCTGACTTTGTGCATGAAGAGTGGCATCAGATTCTGTTATCCACCATCCAAGACTTATATTTGGCAATTCCCAGGAGAATTCAGACCGTCTTGGATGCCAAAGGCGGTCCAACACCATATTAGGTAACGATTTTGTTCTTTTACCATACTTGTTTCCATAATTTTGTCCAACCCCTCTAGATCTGTAAAGTCACTGGTTTCGCTAAAACCATCCAAGTTTTATCCTGTGTTAAGCCTGATGAAGGGGGACTGGTGTTGCCCCCGAAACGCATTGGATGTTTTTGTATTACTTGTTGATCGGCAATACAAAATTATCTAGTACTATTATAGGATTTTGGTTGGGCGCTCCTTTCTGAATTTTTCTGGTTTGGAATACAATACCTGGCAGAAAAGATCCAACTGTGCCGTTTTACATATATAAAAGGAATCCGTTAGATTTCCTTTGTCCGGTCTGCAGGCTATGGTCCCAAAAATGTGTCAAAAGTATCCGATGTGTCCGCCATAATGTCGCAGTCACGAGGAGAAAGGAAAAAACCGCTGATCGCCGCCATTACTAGTAAAAAATGCCATAAACTATCCCCTATTTTGTAAATGCTATAACTTTTGCGCAAACAAATTAATAAACGCTTATTGCGATTTTTTTTACCAAAAATATGTAGAAGAATACGTATCGGCCTAAACTGAGGAAAACAAAAATTGGGGGATATTTATTATAGCAAAAAGTAAAAAATATTGATTTTTCTTTTTAAATTGTCGCTCTATTTTTGTTTATAGCGCAAAAAATAAAAACCGCAGAGGTTATCAAATGCCCCCAAAAGAAAGCTCTATTTGTGGGGAAAACAGGACGCCAATTTTGTTTGGGAGCCATGACACACGACCGCGCAATTGTCTGTTAAAGCGACGCAGTGCTGAATTGCAAAAAGGGGCCAGGTACTTTACCTGCATAATGGTCCGGTCTTAAGCGGAAAAGGACTGATGTTCAGGCGGATAGGACCCGTTAGCGACTCTGGCTAAACATTTATCTGCCGCTCCCACTGCTGTTAAAGTCAGCTAGCCAATCAGGGGAGAGAGAGGGTGGGGCCAGTGCTCTATGTCTGAATGGACATAGGGAGCTGAGACTGGGCTTGGGCGCCCCCCATAGCAAGCTGCTTGCTGTGGGAGAACTGAACAAGAGTGAGGGGCCAGGATAACAGAAGAGGGACCCGAGAAGAGGAGGATTCCAGGCTGCTCTGTGCAAATCCACTGCAATAGAGCAAGTATAACATGTTTATCTTTATAGGGAAAAAAAAAAAAAAAAAAAAAAAAAAAAAAACAAGACTTTACAATCACTTTAAAATCAACTGCCCTTACTCAAGATGGCCATGACCAGAGATGTTAGGGGGTTGTTTTTAATAGTGCTTTCTCGACAAAATAAAGCATGGGGACATAGATGGGTGAGAGCATTTGCTTTCAATAATAAGGCTTAATTTCCACTGGCGTTTTTACCGCCACTTTTCTGAGCGTTTTTTACAGCTTAAAAACGCCTGTCCATGTTATTCTATGGCATCATGCCCACATAGGCGTTTTTGAGCTGCAAATGGCATAGGCGTTTTTGAGCTGTTAAAAAAAAAAACGCGGGACCAGGGCGTTCTGTGGCTCCAGCAATAGAGCTGTAAAAACGCCAGACATTAAAAAACGCGCAAAAACGCTACCACGGCGTTTTTGAGCTCCAATTTTTTTTACAAAATAAACATAGACAGGCGTTTTTAAGCTGTAAAAAAGGCTAACAAAAGTGGCTGTAAAAACCCCAGTGGAAATGAAGACTAAAAAGTAAACAGCTGTTTCCGGTTTGTGGTGCTCAGATGCAGTGAAGATCCACTTTAAATAAAAACGATCACTGCCCTGTACTAGCTGTGTCTTCGCATTGGATAGTTAAAGTTTAGGGTGCGCTAAAGTGGCAGATCCTGGTTTCTCACATGCATGCATGAATCAGATAAGTAAGCAGGACCCGCTAAAGATATGACACACCCAGTGTTGGCAACACAGGAAGGAATGCAGGGTTAACCTATAACCATCCCTAAAATTCTGTCAATCAGAAATTAAATAAAGTGCCTTTTTTCCCCTATTTTCCAAATATAAGTTTTTATTTGCATTTTAATTCTCAAGTTTATACTTGAAATGAATATTAGCAGTGCCATCTAGCATCCATATATATAAAAAATAATATCAAAACAGAGAAGATCCAGCATTTTGCAGATACTTGGCAAAAATATAATTTTATACTTCTAAAGTACATTACTGCCACCATCAGGCTTAAATCTGGAATAGGAATAACCATAGCTCTTTCCTCAATTAAAAATATAAAAACACGACGCAACAAGATTGTCCTTTGCCTCAAAACACTTCCATTGCCCTGCTTACTACAGCGCAATCCTCAAATACCATTTATGTTTCGCAAACAGCTACACGTAATACAATTAAAGTGGAACTCCAGTGATACAGCTGAATACTCGGAATACATTTTGTTCAGCTCTCTTGTGATTCGGATACCTTTACCACATTGATTAGAAATAAAAAGGTGACGACTTCTAGCTCTGGGACTCCTGTAACTCCGGGTTAAAAAAACAATACCCTTGCAGTGTCCCTCCACCCCTCTACAAGAGTCCATTCCTTGTTAGGTCTGGAGGGTAAAAGGAAAAGGTTGCAATACTTCCTCTCTCTCTCAGCCACTGGCGCTCTTCTCTGATGTTTTAGGTTGTGGTCAGGCCCACACTGTCCTCACGTAAAATGCGGGACTGTTAAATTTGCCTTTCACACGGATGGCTGTTTTGCCGCAGCTAAAAGCATGTAAATGTTCTGTGAAATTCAAGGCTCCGGGCACTGCGATTAGCTGCATTTGTACATTGCGATTACGTGTGGTTACATGTGGCCGCGTTTAGCTGCGGTAATCATTACCATAGCAACCCTTTTTATTTTTTGATTATGATGCGCTTCCTGTTTATTTTTCTTCTCACGCTACTATCCGCAGTTGACACAAAAGACTGTGATTACCTGCGGATACGTGCATATAGCTTGCTCTAAATCGCACCTGGACGCATTCAATTCTATTTTTTCTATTCGCACCAAACCGCATTTAACGAAATCGCAGCTAAACGCTGTGTGTGAATGGGGCCATAGGAAAGCATTGTGTGCTTTTAGCTGTGGTAGAAAACTAGAAAATACGCAAAAGCACCATTCTATCCATCCGTGTGAAAGGGGCATTAGCCCTGCGTTGTACTCAATGACAACATTGTATAAGCACCGGCTGGAGCATCTTAGAGGAGAGGCTTCAAGGGACCAGTTTCACAGATGAATAAGGTAGGTATCATTACTTACCTTATTACTCTACCCCTAGACAGAACAAGCATTTAACTCTTGCAATGTGAAGGGGTCCACTACAAGTGCAAATATGTTACTGCCTAGAGTGGGGCTTTAACCACTTAATACCCAGACCATTATGCAGGTTGAGGACCTTGCCCCTTTTTGCGATTAGGCACTGCGTCGCTTTAACAGACAATTGCGCGGTCGTGCGATGTGGCTCCCAAACAAAATTGGCGTCCTTTTTTCCCACAAATAGAGCTTTCTTTTGGTGGTATTTGATCACCTCTGCGGTTTTTTTTTTTGCGCTATAAATAAAAATAGAGCGACAATTAAAAAAAAAAAAAAAAAAATAATAATAATAATTTTTACTTTTTGCTATAATAAAATATCCCCAAAAAAAGATAACAAAACGTTTTTGTTCCCTCAGTTTAGGCCGATAAGTTTCTTCTACCTATTTTTGGTAAAAACAAAAATAATATCGCAATAAGCGTTTATCGATTGGTTTGCGCAAAATGTATAGCGTTTACAAAATAGGGGATCATTTTATGGCATTTTTATTAATATTTTTTTTTTTACTACTAATGGCGCCAAGCAGCGATTTTTTTCGTGACTGCGACATTATGGCGGACACATCGGACAATTTTGACACATTTTTGGGACCATTTTCACAGCGAAAAGTTCTATAAAAATGCACCGATTACTGTGAAAATTACAATTGCAGTTTAGGAGTTAACCACTAGGGGGCGCTGTAGAGGTTAAGTGTGACCTCATATGTGTTTTTAACTGTAGGGGGGGCAGGGCTGGACGTGTGACGTCAGTGATCATCTTTCCCTATATCAGGGAACAGACGATCACTGACATTGCCACAAGAAAGAATGGGGAAAGTGCATTTACACACACCTCTCCCCATTCTTCAGCTCCTGTGACTGATCGCGGGATTTTTGTATTACAAAATAAGAACTAGGAGGGCTGATTAGACTGCTTAAGATAAACACAAAGTGTAAGCAGAACAGCTTTGAATTTCTGATGGGATGAAAAAGTATGTTTTTGCACTTATTGAACTGATAAAGCAAGAAATGTCAATGAGATATATATATATTTTTTCAGAGCAAATAAGAGGAGAAGTTCATTGTCTACACAGTTTCCAGTGTCACCTGCTTGCTTTCTGGACAGTAAACATACAGTATGAAGATGCTTATTCACTGGCTATTGAGAAGGTTAGAAGGAGATACATGGAACAGAAAGGTGCAAAGTTGGACCTGGAAATGGGGACACCTCTTACCACAGGGTCATATAATAAAGTGAAACTTTAGGCAGAACTTGAGAAAACATTTGTTTTCCCTGTACCCGCATGGGTTAACCATTTACTAGGGGAGAGGACAATGGAGATATACTTACCTGACCCACCAAATCTTCCCTGCACAAGACCAACCCGTCACGCTGCGCTCCAGCAGTCTTGAAAATTAACTATTCCCGACGTTAGCATGCTCAGATCATGCTCCATAGACAGGAGCAGTCCACCGCTGGACCATGGGGGAGCACGGGTTTTTCGGAGGGTCAGCAGATCAGGTGAGTATAAACTTTGTGCTCACCCCTAGAAATAACAAGCACTTGATCCATGCAGTGTGGGCACTGCATGGGGGAAAAAAACTATTTGCCCAACTTTAAACCGTGTCCCAACAGTTTTCTTGTCTAATAAACTGTCTAAGCCACAATCTAAAAGCCACGGTCAATTAACAAAGAACTAGACAGGGGGCATGGCAGCCAGACTGATTAAAGGAACGCTGTGCTTGGCAATGGCATGCCCGTATCTCCATTCAGAAAGCATAAAAACTGACCACACCAGTACGAAATGGATTCTGTGCTTGGTGTGGTCACAGGCAGAATCACCAGGTATTTCAGGGGAAAGAAGTATCTCAAAAAGAACTGACTAAATTTACAACATAGCTAAAGAGACACCTACATCTGATTTTAATGTTTGAGGTAATACAGGCAGTCCCCGAGTTACAAACGGGTTAGGGACTGTAGGTTTGTTCTTAAGTTGAATATGTTCGTAAGTCGGAACAGCAAGCGCAGAATGGCAGATACGTCGTTTTCCGATGTTTCCTCAAATGTGCCCACTGTCGAAAAGTGGCCGTGCATGCACAGAACGGCAGATACGTTGTTTTCCGATATTCCGTCAAATGTGCCCGCCGTCGAAAAGGTCCTGTCAAATGTGTCCGCCGTCGAAAAGTGGTCACGCAGCCTCCTGTTCGTAAGTAGGAGCCGTTCGCAAGTCGGATGTTCGTAACTCGGGGACTCCCTGTATACACTTCAGGGTCACCCAACAGTCTACGCCCTTCAATGTTCATATTTTCCTTTTTATGTGCTCTTCTGAAACCCTGGTTTAACTGTCAGAGCCCTGTGAAATACCCAATATTTAACTGAGCCATACATGTATACATTTCTCTTATTTAGCCTAAAAGCTGAACAAAAGAAATCAAATAAATCCCCTTTTAGATAGGATGTAAGGAATCTCCATTTCCGCCTATTGCGTTCAAGCAGCTGCCACAGCTCCTTGAATACCCAAACATCTGATTTGATGCTGTTTGGTAGAGCTGCAGGATTAATCGTTGGAATCAAGATTGCGATTTTTCCCCCCTTGAGATTTTTAACCACTTCAGATCCGCGCTATAGTAAAAATACGTCTGCAGCGCTGACCTGAAGTGCCAAGTGGTCGTTTTTAAACGGCCTGTCGTTTCTCTGCTGGAAGCGCGTCCCCGCGAGCGCGCTTCTGCAGAAAACTGTGTTGGCCGTGTCCCTCGGACACAGCCAATCACAGATCGTGCTGAATGGCCAATCACAGCGGCCATTCAGCATTCGATCTAGCCGTCCAATGAGAGATGATCTCGAATGTAAACAAATGAGATCATCTCTCATCGCCGGCTTTCTCTCCTTACACACAGACCGCGTGTGAGGAGAGAAAGCCTTTTACAGTGCATCCATCGTTACAGTAAAAAAAAAAAACAGTGAGTGACACAAACACTACCCACAGTCCCTGCCAGTGCCACCTTCCAGTGCCACCTTCCAGTGCCACCAGCCAGTGCATTTATCAGAGCCACCTGCCCCTGCCATCAGTGCCACCTGCCCCTGCCATCAGTGCCACCTGCCCCTGCCATCAGTGCCACCTGCCCCTGCCATCAGTGCCACCTGCCAAAAGTGCAATCTGCCAAAAGTGCAATCTGCCAAAAGTGCAATCTGCCAAAAGTGCAATCTGCCAAAAGTGCCACCTGCCCGTGCCATCAGTGCCGTCAGCCATCAGTGCCACCTGCCGCCAGTGCCACCTGCCCGTGCCACCTGCCCGTGCCACCTGCCCGTGCCATCAGTGCCGTCAGCCATCAGTGCCACCTGCCATCAGTGCCACCTGCCGCCAGTGCCACCTGCCCGTGCCATCTGCCCGTGCCATCAGTGCCATCAGTGCCACCTGCCATCAGTGCCACCTGCCATCAGTGCCACCTGCCATCAGTGCCATCTGCCAGTCCCATTTGCCGTCAGTGCCACCTGTCAGTGTCATCAGTGCCACGTGCCATCTTTTGTCATGGCTAAAAGATCTTTTTCACTTACGGAGGCATACGAAATTATTGCGGCCGACGAGAGCAACGGGGAGCTCTGCGATTCGGATTCCTCCGTAAGGTCAGACGCCGGATCTGATGTTGACTATGAGCCGATAGTTAGCAGTGAAGAGGAAGAGGAGGAAGAGGAGGAAGAGGGGGAAGAGGGGGAAGAGGAGGAAGAGGGGGAAGAGGGGGAAGAGGAGGAAGAGGGGGAAGATGAGGAAGAGGAGGAAGAAGAGGAGAAAGAGGAAGAAGAGGAAGAAGAGGAGGAAGAGGGTCCGCCCGCCAGACGAAGGCGTATTGCTAAGGAGGCAGTGCCATCCACCAGCACTGCTGTGCCATCGCACTGCTGTGCCATCCACCAGCACCGCTGTGCCATCCACCAGAACCGCAACACCTCGTCAAGCAAGGTCACGTACCAGTAGGTCCCATGCCAGCCTTCCCTATTCCCTTCAGTACCCCTTGTGGCTTCCTCCTAATTCAGGAGAAGCCAACATTCCCCCTTTCACTGCCCAGCCAGGAGTGCAAGTGGACACAGAAAATTTTGCCCCAATAGATTTTTTCAGTTTAATTTTTACTGAGGACTTGCTTTCCTCAATTGTTTCCCAGTCCAATCTCTATGCCCAACAATTTATTTCCAGTCACCCCACATCCTATTATGCCCGTCCCTTCCAATGGAGACCCCTTACAGTGGAAGAGTTTAAATTTTTTTTGGGCCTCGTATTCTGTATGGGACAAAACCACAAAAACGAAGTACGTTCATATTGGTCAAAACGCCCCATATACCACATGCCCGTCTTTTCCTCAAAAATGCCCAGGTCCAGATATCAAATGATCATGCGATTCCTACACTATAGTGACAATACCCAGTGCCCTCCCCGAGATGACCCAAATTTTGACAAACTTTATAAGATTCGGCCACTACTAGATTATTTTTCCCAAATTTTCCCCCAGTTGTTTACCCCGGACCAAAACATCTGTGTTGACGAGTCACTTGTCAAATTTTCTGGCAGGCTCGGCATAAAGCAATTTATGCCCTCCAAAAGGGCCCGCTATGGAGTGAAGCTCTACAAATTATGTGACCGTGCCACCGGATATACCTATGCCTTCAACATATATGAAGGAAAGGACAGCCAGCTACACCCCCCTAATTGCCCAGACTACATAGGAACCAGCGGGAAAATTGTTTGGCAACTCCTAAACCCGCTCATGGAGAAAGGCTACCACTTGTATGTGGACAATTTCTACACAAGTTTGCCCCTTTTCCGAAACCTGTATAGAAAGAAGACACCCGCATGCGGCACCGTACGGTCGAACCGGAAGGGCTTTCCTCAAAGCCTCGTCACCAAGAAGCTAAGAAAAGGGGAGACGGCGAGTGCACGCAATGAGGAAGTTCTGGCCGTGAAATGGAGGGACAAAAGGGATGTGTACGTGCTTTCTACCATCCACAACAATACATGCGTTACCATCAGAAGGAGGAATGGGCAAATCCAGAAACCTAAATGTATCCACGAATACAATAAGTTCATGGGGGGTGTCGATTTCAATGATCAAATGATCGAGCCCTACCTTTCCACAAGACGATCATACCAGTGGTATAAAAAAGTTTCAATTTACTTATTCAATTTGGCCATATACAACACGTACGTATTATATCGAAAATCCACTCCAAGACCCAAATCCTACCTTTACTTCCAGGAGGAAATCACCACTGCCCTTTTATACACCAGCAACCATTCGATCCGATGTGGTAAGCCGACTCTACGAGCGCCACTTCCCAGATAAAATCCCTCCCGGACCAACAGGCCGAAATTCCCCAAAAAAATGCCGGGTGTGCTCCAAAGATGGAGTGAGAAGAGACACCCGTTTTTATTGTGCCCAATGCCCTTCCCAACCAGGCCTCTGCATAGACGGCTGTTTCCGCCGTTATCATTCCTTACTAAATTATTAGTCACTTCCTGCCATTTACCTTTACACCCCTTATGCCTCTGCTTGCTCTGTATTTGACCCTGGCTTGTTATTTGACCACGATTCTGCCTACCGATTTTGTTTATACCTCTGCCTGATATGGAACTGACCCTGGACTGTTATTTGACCACGCTTATGCCTACCGATTCTGTTTATACCTCTGCCTGATCTGGAACTGACCCTGGACCGTTTGACCATTCTTTTTGCCTGCCTCTTGGACTGATCTTTTACCCTGCCAGTGGACTAGTGGGATTCAAAGCACAGGGGTCTCACATGTGAGGGGCTCCAGAATTGTTTTTCTGGATGAAGAAAACTATTGTTTTTGTTTTCTCATTCTAGATTAGGGTCTGGTTGCCCGGAGGCTTCAAAGAGATTTGGGTGGGAGAAGCCTCTACCCCTGTCCCCATTCTGTCCTGAACGAGGCCCTACTTCTGCCTGCTGCCTGTAGGACCTATGCCATCATGCCTGTTGCCTGGACAATTGCATTTTCTTTTGCTGACCAAGTCCCTGCCTGCTGCCTGGACCAGTGCTATCGTCCCGTGGACAACTGCGCTACTAAAACCACAGGTACATTTTTTGTTTACCCTTTGCTTAGCATAATGTATTTTGGTGTGTAATTCTTGTCATGTGTATGCTATGTGTCCCTAGAACACCGGTTGGTCTTCCTTGCATGTTGGGCCTCTGTATGTGGTCAGGCTGTGAAAAAGTCCCACACATGTGGTATCGCCATACTCAGGAGGAGCAGCAGAATGTATTTTGGGGTGTAATTTTTGCTATGTACAGGCTATGTGTTGGCAATATCTTATAAATGGACAACTTTGCATAAAAAAATTGCGTTTTCATTTTTTTTCCACATTTTCCAGAAACGTTTGGAAAAAAATGAATCGTTCAAAAGACTCATTATGCCTCATAGATTATATGTTGGGGTGCTAGCTTTCCAAAATGGGGTCACTTTGTGGGCATTTCCATTGTCCAGGTGCTCTAGGGCCTTCAAAAGTGTAATAGGTAGTCAACAAGTTAGATGTGTAATTTATGCTCCTAGAACACCTGATGGTGCTCCCTGCATATTGGGGCTCTGTATGTGGCCAGGCTGTGAAAAAGTCCCACACATGTGGTATCGCCATACTCAGGGGGAGTAGCAGAATGTATTTTGGGGTGTAATTTTTGCTATGTACAGGCTATGTGTTGGCAATATATCTTATAAATGGACAACTTTGCGTAAAAAAAATGCGTTTTCATTTTTTTCCCACATTTTCCAAAAACGTTTGGAAAAAAATGAATCGTTCAAAAGACTCATTATGCCTCATAGATTATACGTTGGGGTGTTAGCTTTCCAAAATGGGGTCACTTTGTGGGCATTTCCATTGTCCAGGTGCTCCAGGGCCTTCAAAAGTGTAATAGGTAGTCAACAAGTTAGATGTGTAATTTATGCTCCTAGAACACCTGATGGTGCTCCCTGCATATTGGGGCTCTGTATGTGGTCAGGCTGTAAAAAAGTCTCACACATGTGGTATCACCATACTCAGGAGTAGCAGAATGTATTTTTGGGTGTCATTTGTGGTATACACATGCCATGTGAGAGAAATAACCTATTACAATGACAATTTTGTGCAAAGAATTGTGGGAAAAAATTACAACATCAAAAACCTCATCATGCATCTTACTAAATACCTTGGAATGTCTACTTTCTAAAAAGGGGTCATTTGGGGGGTATTTGTACTTTCCTGGCGTGTTCAGGGCCCCAAGAAATGAGATAGGCACCGGTACAACAGGTGTGATATTTTTTTTATGATTTGCACCATAGCTTGTAGACTCTCTAACTTTCACAAAGAGCAAATAATATCCACTAATTTGGGTTATTTTTACCAAAGACATGTAGCAGTATAAATTGTGGCCAAAATTTACGAAGAAAAATTAATATTTTGCTAAATTTTATCGCATAAACTAAGAAAAATGTATTTTTTTTCAAAATTTTCCGCCTTTTTTCATTTATAGCGCAAAAAATAAAAAGTCCAGAGGTGATCAAATACCACCAAAAGAAAGCTCTGTTTCTATGAAAAAAAGGACAAAAAATTCATTTGGATACAATGTTGTATGACTGAGTAATTAACATTCAAAGTGTGAGAGTGCTGAAAGCTGAAAATTGCTCCGGGAACGAAGGTGGTTTAAGTGCCCAGTAAGCAAGTGGTTAACAAAGCATTTTCCCCTGATTCTATGCACAGAGTTCTCTGCTCAAGCTGACAGCTGTCAAAACAAAACAAAAAAAAAACACAACAGGCAGTCTTGTCAGGTATCACAACATTCCTCAACTATAAACATTGTAGTGTTTTGTTCTTTAGATAAAAAGGAATGAACTTCGGTCTGTAAATGAGGTCAGTTTAACCACTTAAAGACTAAACCTTTTTTGGACACTTGTTGGTTTCAAGGTAAAATCATTTTTTGCCATAAAATTACTTAGAACCCCCAAACTTTATTTGTTTTGTTTTTTAGCAGAAACCCTAGAAAATAAAATGGTGGTTGTTGAAATATTTGCCCAGTGGTCTATCAAATGGGATTTTTTGGGGGGAAAAGAAATAGATTTTAATGAATAAACACAACAAATAAAAAACAAACAGCAAAGTTTGCCCAATATTTTTGTATAATATGAAACATAGTGTTACGCCGTGAGAATCGTGATCTTTATTCTAAGCATTCTCATTTTGGCCAGAATCGTGCTACTGTTTGGGCAACAATTTTATTCTAGAGCCAGGTGGGGCAGAATTTCGCAGCCATGTACGGACGTCCAGCTTTACAGATATGAGGGAACATGTAACCCCTTTTCCCTTCTCCTTTAATAAAATGCTCAGTGCCTCAGCAGCCAATCACCAGGCTGAAGCACCATCACAATAGAGATGGGGGGAGTCCCTAATCTGGGTAAGCTCAAACACGGTGCTTATAGGGCTTTTTACAAGAGGCTCTGGAAAGGACGTCTGGCAGCAGAGGAGCACAAGGAAGAGAAGAATCTGCAGTAGAAGTAGTGATCCATCAGGAGAACCTGTTGCTTTGAGCAAACCAATAGGTTAATTTAAGAGGCTGCTCATACTCTGAGCATCTGGGTGCCCTCTCTTGGCGCTTATAGTATTCCCACAACGTGCATAAGAGCTTTGTTGCGAAGTACAGAGCAAAGCATCTCAAAAGTACGTGTTCCTGCAGGGAGACCTTGCATGACGCTCTGCAGCTGCAAAACAGCTATGCACATTAGAATTTGCTACACCATGCAATCATTTTTACACAATCTCAATTTGACTTTGGTGGCGGGGAGGGTGGTGGTTGCAGATGCAGTGGTAAGTAAATGAAGAGCGGCCAGCTGCACTTCCAGTTGCAGTCCTCCAGGTCATCAGCAGAGGTCAGGTGCGGGGTTTAGTGGCGTGAGCTGCCATGCTGGAGATTACAGTGCCTCTATAAGCTGACTGGGCCAGCTATTAGAAGGACATGTTTCATTGCAACACAGACCTCTTGCAGGGATCAATCTGTATGTGCTTCCCGCTGTGTATGGCTGTGGTGGATGTTGCTGGTCTACATTTAAAACGTTGATGCTACCGCACATACGTAGGGTCAACACAGTGATGCCTTCCAATAGGTATTGCACATGTTCCATGTATTGGCACCATTTTGGCTTAGTCCAAAGACTGTACATCAACCCCAAAATGGACCTGGCATTTGGCGACAGTGCTACTGATCTCTTCTAATTTGCAGCGATCTTTGCACATACCTGTAATAAGCTCCCAGAACAGAAGTCATCCATCACTAATAACTTATTTGTGGCTCCTACATAGTACATGATCTACCGATGAGAGCTGCAAATAAAATGAGAGCTTTCGGAGCTTTCCTGTGCAGGGTGCTTGCACATGAAGGCTTGAGAAAATCAGCAGAACTGTCAGATGCTGTTCTGCTTTCTATGCATGCGCACTAGAGCCTCAGACTTCTATAGGGCCGGGAGACATAAGGGCCGCAATGAGTTTTTGCCCTCACTTGCCAACCTTAATCTGTGCTGGTGCATTTATGGGGGTGAAAATCTTTTTAGGCCATACATAAAAGTGGTTGTAAAGCCTCAAGACTTTTTATCTTAATGTATCAAGGTAAAACAACCTAATATGTTGCATGTGCTATGCGGGCAAGTCTGTAGTATCAGTTCAATTAGTCTGTAGTATCGGTTCAGTTGTTGAAAGGGTTCGCACCCCCAACAGTGGGAGGTCTTTTGGAATTTTCATCTGCAGACCCGTATTTCAGATGGGCTTAATGTTGAATGGAACATTACCCTACTTTATGAATGATTTCGCGGGTCTTGACCTCCCTCCTGCGTGTAAGACATTTTCAATTGTGTTTGCATCCGTTTCTTTTTATGGCACATATGCTCGTAAATTCTTAATTTTAAAAACGTTTATTTTTTTGACTACCAATAATCATTTGTTGTCTTGGATAACTTAGTTTGGGTTTGTATATTGTCTTTAAACAATTGATATATGTATCAGGTACTTCATTTGTGTATTTAAAGGGTCACTAAAGGAAACAAATTTTTTTGCTGAAATGACTGTTTACAGGGTATAGAGACATAAAAGTTAACCAATTCCTTTTAAAAATGATTACAAATAGATAAAAATCAATCATATAATGTGCCTGCAGGTTAGTTTCACTTTTAAACTGGTTTCATGTTCCTGTGAACTAGAGAAACACACAGAACAAAAACAAACAAATCCAGGGCAGTGTTTTGTTTTAAAAAAAAAAATCTGATTGGTTCTGTTAAGTTTTAGACACACAGTAATGACAGCGTAGACCATCATGAAAAGCTCCCAGTACTGTGGTTATAAGGAAACAAACAACCAGGAAGTGTGGAGATCAGAGCAGTTTTACAGCAACATCAAAGCAAAAACGAGCAATGAGGACATGAAACCAGGACTGCAGTAAGGTAAAGGAAGCTATTTAGCTAAAAAAAAAAAAAAAATCCTTTAGTGATCCTTTAAGAAAAAGAGCTCTTGACTGATCCCTGTTATGAATAAGCATTTGTTTGTGTGAAATATGTTAACAGCACTGCTTATCATGGCGCTACAAGTCTGACATTGGTGTAAATAAACTCAGCAACTAGATCAGGTCTCGTGGTATGCAGCCATTTGTTCCTTTCCTTCAGTGTTTACGGTGGTGAGCCCCTGCACATAAGACCGGATAAGCTATACTCACCTGTAGCGGTGCCTCACTTATTAAAATAATGAAATTGCTGTCCATGTCCCTGTTAAGGAGATTCACCCTATTTGTCATGTTTACCACTATCATTAAAAGTGAAAGTAAAAAGAAAATCCCACATTTTGCCCCCAAAAAAGTAAAAGTGAAGAAATGTTCAATTTTGACACTAGTTCTGGGGGTCCCCAAAGGATTCCCATAACTTGCAAGGATTTCCTTTCACTTCCCGTTTGACTATGGGACAGGAAGTGAAAGAAAATCTCTAAACTAGGGTACAGATTGTGAAATAAAAAAAAATAAAAAAATCAGACCAGACAGCAACCCTCCCTTGCTCTATCCAAAATGAAAAAATAAAAAGGTTTTCTATAGTTCTATTTTAAGTGTCAGGAAAAACACCCAAGCATTTATATCCACACAGGTAGCATCAATACCAATCAACATGGAAAGACAAAATGTTATTGTCAGAAGAACAGGATGGAAGTGTAGAATTGGCATGGATAAGTTACAAAATGTCTTCAACATTACAGAACAAGCCCAGTTCAATGCGACTACTACTAGCTATACCATGACCTCTATATAGTAAATGAGAATCTTTAGGTTCATTAATAAGATGCTGAAATGTGGTTACATATATGTATGGTAGAACATTTGTACTTCAACAGATGATTCATGTCACTAATAAAAAAATGTAGCAAGGAGAATCCTAATCCTACAGAACATAAGCATGTACACTAGCAGCTCTTAGGAGCTTTTTGCCAAAGTTCCTAAACTCAACTCCATAAAAGCCTCTGCGTCCATATACACATGTACGCTTTTAGGATCGTTTAGGAGCTGATGCGGTTAGGGGAGGTTCAAGCTCCCTCAACTTCCCTCTCCTGAATGTGGAAGAATCACGTTCAGAATAGGAACGTTTTGACCACCTGCCGCAAAAATATAGCCCATTTGTACAAAAAGCCTAACACAGGTTCTTTACTGGATCACGATTACACGATTTTTGGGATTTGGTTTTGCGGCTTATTAACACTGTAGCTGGGGTGCCTACCCCTAATTCTCCCCAAATAACGTTGATCTCCACGTTTCCAGGTACTTTCAAACGTATAAAAAAAAAAAGCATAGTTCGGCATTGCCTGAAAGTGGCCAACATGGGGATACCCAACTCAGATTCTATCCTTGGTTGAGTGGGTTAGAAAAATGGACCATATTGAGAGGATGGAATCCCTTCTGGCTCGTGAAGTGGATACCTATGAACAATGCCACCAAAGTTGGCTCCCTTGAAAGATGTTTTGTGAATCCTCTGAGCTACAAGACCTCCATGCAGGGCAGGGTAAACCCTAGCCACAGTGTGTGGATGTGATATTTTATCTGGTTGTCCACTTTTGGCTGCATCTGTACTTTTATTCCTCTCTAACATTTCTCTGTTTCTCTGATTAGTTGGCCGATTATTGTTTCGATTAATCGGATAATAGCCTTAAAAAAAATATTTGCATTTTTAAATTTTTTTGGCCCAATTTGTTGTTGGGCAGATTACAAAAACACAAATTGTCGCAAAAACACATTACATGCCTTTCTGAAGCTTCTCCATTGAAGTATATTGAACCCAAAAAAATCAAAATGGCACCGTTTTGCGTTAAAAAGTCCTTGCCCTTTCCAAATACGCAGCAGCTGAAAAAAAATCATGGATGTGAACGTGTACCATAAGAAAACATGTAAATGAACTGTAGTGCGTTTCTGCAAAAAGCACCAAAAAACAGGAGGTGTGAACCCAGGCCTGAGATGTTTAGTAACATAATGGGGCTAAGAAAACAAAAATAAGTACAAAAAGAGCAAATAATCGCTACTGTAAGGGGTTTATTTTTTTACTGTGGGACAGTGAAAGTAATATTTACAGTAGCGATTTGTTTTTTTGTACTATAAAAGGGCCAATTTTTGTTTTTTTAACCCCTTTATGTTACTGGCCGATTAATCGATTATGAAAATAGTAATCGATTAATTTCAGGCCCTAATTTGTACACTCTGTTTTGTTATTGAAAACTTGAATAAACTAAGATTGAACATAAAAAAGGGCCTTGAGTTTCTCTTCAAAATCATAAAGCACACACTCCTGAAATGTTTGCCCAATAAATGTGAATATTAGGAATTATCTGTTTATGTGGCTCAAGCAGTAATCAACCATCACAGGTCCTAAAGGCCTTTAAAGAGGATAGAGGATAGAATTACTATAATGACATCACCACTTACTTTCTGAAGAAGTTCAGATTTAGGGACGGACATCATTTTGGTCAACATTTCATCAACACCACCAACAGATTTTTCAAATGCCAAAAGATAGTCATGGATCTCTGAAGGGTATTCTTCCGAAATCAGGTCCTCATCCGCCATTTTGTCCTATTGGAAAAAGGAATAATACAGACGGTTCCATTTTTGTTTCCCAAACTCAAATAACATGAACCTTTTTGTCACCACATACTACAAACCCTAATAAACTCTCTCACATAAATATAACCAATCTATGTTATTAGCTTTCACAGCCAAAATCAACACTAATTGACAAGCTGCTACAATATTTTAGGTCTTTGAGTGATTTTTTTCCAAGCAGTTGGACACCTAATTTAACCACCTGAAGCATTACAGCTGTATGTGTTAGCGGTTCACTAAGAATGTTATTTAAAAAATAAATTCACCAGGCTACGCTAAACTAACACAAACAAACTAAGGAAAAAAATGCTCTAAACTGGCACAGCCAATGCCAAAGTCAACATCATCACGGCACGTTCACACCGATAACGGCTGCCAGAGAAACAGACCTCACACACATAGCCCAGATGCCCGGAGGGTAATCCTGTTCTTAATCCTTTAAAATGATTGTATTAGGAGAGGGAGAGGCTGGTAAGAAATACTGTTGAGATACTATAACAGGATGAGACTGGAAAAAAATTGAGAAAGACTCATCACGTACACAACTAGCAAGTGCGCACTTTTCATTTGTTGCAATAACAACGTAAGAGAATGGCACAAATCCAGTTGGCAGAACAGGGGGAAAATTTGCATTCTGCAGATTTTCCCAATGGCAGGAAGTTCTTCTTCTATTTAAATACATTTTTCTTTGGTAAGGTGGGTTGACAACTTAAAGTATACTTTGGAAATGTTGAGTAATGGGTCACTAAAAAAGAAAGCAAAATGCTAATCTTGTACACATTGTCTTTTTCAAATGATATTAATACCTCGACTTTAAAGCGGATTTCCTATATAAATAATAAGCATGAGATGTTTTAAACATTGCTGCATCACAGTTAAATTCCCCAGCCACAGTCCCATGTTTTTAGTCTTTTTTCCAGGTGCAGCATGGATCACTAAACAGACTAAACCCCAATCACCAAGATATTGTTGATACCGTTCTTAAATCTTGTGAGAATGCACTTACCATGCAGCAGCACAGAAGGCTACAGGAAAGCTAAGTGACATCATCATCACCTACCTGAGTGGATCAGAAGTCAGGAATGTGCTATAGGCGTCTTCCCTTTTACTGAAAATCTTTTTGTTGTAGCGATCAACTTAATTTTGGACTAAATAGAGGTTGGGTGTTTTTTTTGTTGAATGTTGCTTTAAAGATGAATTCCAGGCATGGTAAATTGTCTCTAGGACACACACAGGTTCCAGAAGACTGCGGAACCATTTACAAAGCGCAACTCACGCTTGCACAGTTGGGAAACCAGCAGTAAAACAAGAAAGATTTAACTACCGGTTTCCCTTACCCAAGGTGCCCGGCACCTGCACACAAAGCCGATTGAAGAATCGGCTCGGATGAGGACATCGCTGGATCCCTGGACAGGGAAGTGGCCTTATATTAAAAGTCAGCAGCTACAGTATTTGTAGCTGCGGACTTTAAATTTGTTGGTGGGAGAGTGGAGCTCCTCTTTAAGGCTGGGTTTACACATATGTGAATTCACTGCAGGTTTCTCTGCATCCAATTTGCATGACAGGAGAGTGCGGCTGTCTCTTAATGGAGTCGGTTCACAAAGCCCCCTGGGGCGGCTGCGGTCTGCATTTAAAAAGGGTCCTGTGCATCTTTGGTTCCGATTCAGGTGCAAATTCAGGCAAAAATTTGGACAGAATTCACATCTGAATCGGTGAACAGGGACGCAACGGACCCTATGCTGTGAACCATGGGCGCAGCCTAATGCCGCGTACACACGATCAGAAATTCTGACAAGAAAAGTCCGATGTGAGCTTTTGGTCAGAAATTCCGACCTATGTATGCTTCATCAGACTTTTGCTGTCAGAATTTATTTATCAATAAGTGTATTGATTATTTTTTACATTGATCCTCCATAAAAAGGAATCTTGTTATTTGTCACAAGTGATTTAACCGATTCGCTCATAAAGGGATTGGTTCATACTACACAGGTTTTTCACATTTGGTTTAATAAGCGCGACTCCTTTTTTCTCTATATGTCAGAATTTACGCCAACAAAAGATTGAAAGCAGGAAATTCTGAGCTTCTGTATGCAATATCGACGCGCAAAAAATCACGCATGCTCGTAATAAATTTGACGCATGCTCAGAAATCATTGAACTTAATTTTTCTCGGCTCGTTGTAGTGTTGTATGTCACCACATTCTTGATGGTTGAAATTTTGTGTATGCAACACAAGTTTAAGACAACATTCCGTCGGAAAAAAAATCCAGTTTTCTTGACGGAATTTCCGATCGTGAACAAGAGATTTTTTTGTCTCACCATACTTTTGATTTCCGAGGAAGCACTGCTCGTGTAATTTACAGCTTAACAACTCAATTGATCGAAACACACCATACTTCAACAACTGGTGCCATTCAATCAAATTTTGAAAAAGATTAGAATTTTCCAACCCTTTTCAATGAATAGTCAATGCATTTCTCTAAAACCTTTTAGGTCTTCTGCTCGGTTAGATGCTCCTGAGGGCAGGAAAGTTGTTGGGGTCTCCGTAGAGAGCACCTGTCGCCTACCTAATGCTATCACATGGGAGTTTGTTAACCCTTTGTGATAGCCATAAAGTTAAATGAAATAAATGTTGCCCTGCACACACCTGCAAATGCGACCCAGGGTGCGCACGTTTTTTTAAACCATGATCACACCACATATGTGAGGTATCACTGCGAACCACAGAGTGAGAGCAATAATTCTAGGACCAGAGCTCATGGTTAACTACAAAACTGATGACCAGTAAAGGCTTTTAAATGGTCACCTGTGGAGTTTTTCAATACTATTGAGTTATTTGCAATATTGTGGGTGCACCTAATTTTAAGACCTGGCATATTTGGTATCTATTTACTCAACGCTACCCCATCTTTTACATTTTACCAATAACTTTGTTATTTTATTGTGTTTGTGTGCACTAAAAAAAATTTTAACATAATTTTTCTTGAAAATATGCATTTCATAAACAGTTGCACAAATATCATGCGATGTAAAAAATTACAACCATCATCTATTTATTCCACGCGTCCTCTACTTTCATAAAATATGTAATGTTCTGGGGGTTCAAGTAACTTTATAACCAAAAATGCAGATTATTACTTGTGCGTGAAGAAATGAAAAAAAAACGCACCAACGCTAAACTGGTTAAATAAACTGGAGTAAAAACAGAAGAAATTCTGTCTCTTCCAAACAAAGTTCAGAAAGGTCACATTGCGTGTATTGTGCCAGTTTTATGTGCACTGGAGAAGAAAGCGTCCTTCATTGGTAGGCACTTTTCATTTGTCCAGGATATGGTTTAAATTAGACGAATAACCACATCAATGACACTGAACAATGACTGGCTGAGTGTTGAGTAAGTAAACTAAAGGGCGACCCTCCTACTTGGCTGAGAAATCCATTGAGCGGGTTTTGGGCAGAGTGTCAAACCAAACTGTACAAATCTAATCTCAAAGCTCTCATCTATGCATAGGATGAACCTACAAGAATCATTTCTGGCACCGAAGAGATTTTAATCCACCGGAAGGAAAAAAATACTATAGATTACACACACACTCTATACAGCATCTCACAAAAGTGAGTACACCCCTCACATATTTGTAAATATTTTATTATATCTTTTCATGTGACAACACTGAAGAAATGACACTTTGCTACAATGTAAATTAGCGAGTGTACAGCTTGTATAACAGTGTACATTTGCTGTCCCCTCAAAATAACTCAACACACAGCCATTATTGAAAACCCGCTGGCAACAAAGGAGAGTACACCCCTAAGTGAAAATGTCCAAATTGGGCCCAAAGTGTCAATATTTTGAGTGGCCACCATTATTTTCCAGCTCTGCCTTACAGCGGAGGTTCACCCAAAAATCCACTTTTTGACATTAGCTGTAGCATACTGCTAACATCTGCAGTATGCGGTTTTTTGTTTTTTTTTACTTGTTGTGACGGACCCATCCGTATACTGGACATATTGTGTTCGTCTGCTTTGCCGTTTTACATGAAGTCGCCCATTCGTATGTCGACCACGAGGCGATCGGACTATGCGGATGGGATCTGGGCGCTATTCCCCAATAATATGCCCTCAGTTCCAGGCTATCTGGGGATACGTTATACTTGTACTTATCGTTATATGAGCCCTTGTTTTCCGGCTTCCGAGCGGGGAATCCTGCGGGGAATGGGCGTTTCTAAGCGAAGAGGAGTTGATTGGCAGCTGCTAAGGCGCATCTTGGCCTCTGTTTAATCTTCAACTGCCATGATGCTGCACATGTGATCAGTTATGACACCAGCCATTGGATGGTTTGACAGTTTGGTTGAGAGCACAACCAATGTGACAGTTAGCAATCCCGGCATGCCAGGAATGTAACTGCTTTTTCAAACTGTTAAATTGATGGGTTTACTTCCGCTTTAAGGATGCTGGAAAGTTCATTTTGAGGGTGAACCTCCACTTTAATACTCTTTGGCATAGAGTTCACCAGAGCTTCACAGGTTCCCACTGAAGTCCTCTTCCACTCCTCCATGATGACATCACAGAGCTGGTGGATGTTAGAGACCTTGCGCTCCTCCACCTTCCGCTTGAGGATGCCCCAGAGATGCTTAATAGGGTTTAGGTTTGGAGACATGCTAGGGCAGTCCATCACCTTTACCCTCAGCTTCTTTAACAAGGCAGTGGGCGTCTTGGAGGTGTGTTTGGGGTCGTTATGTTGAAATACTGCCCCGCTGCCCAGTCTCCAAAGGGAGGGGATCATGCTCTGCTTCAGTATGTCACAGTACATGTCGGCATTCATAGTTCCCTCAATGAACTGTAGCTCCCCAGTGCCGGCAGCACTCATGCAACCCCATACCATGACACACCCACCACCATGCTTCACTGTAGGCAAGACACACTTGTCTTTGTACTCCTCACCTGGTTGCCGCCACACACGCTTGACACCATCTGACCCAAATAAGTTTAAATTAAGTTAAAGGGGTCATGGTGGTCTGGTGAGTAGGCAATTTACTCACATCCACTGGATGATCTACATAAAAGCTTACTACTGGTGATGGTCTTAAGAATTGAAGTTGCACCAAAAAAGATTTATGGACTTTGTTTCTGATGCAATGCTTTGAATCACTGTCATTAACTAATTTTAGCACTGAGTTATTGGGGTTTATGAATTGTGTATTATATTACTAATTAAGCACCATGCACTTTAATTTGTTTATGTAAAAGTATTGTTATAATTGAACATAAATTAACACACATAGCGCCCCCTACCACTACACACCCCAAATCCATGTCCTAAGACTGCTTGTCTTCAGCAAACTGTTTGCAGGCTTTCTTGTGCATCATCTTTAGAAGAGGTTTCCTTCTGGGATGACAGCCATGCAGACCAATTTGATGCAGTGTGTGGTGTATGGTCTGAGCACTAACAGGCTGACCCCCCCATCCCTTCATCCTCTGCAGCAATGCTGGCAGCACTCATATGTCCATTTTCCAAAGACAACCTCTGGATATGACGCTGAGCATGTGCACTCAACTTCTTTGGTCGACCATGGCAAGGCCTGTTCTGCGTGGAACCTGTCCTGTTAAACCATTGTATGGTCTTGGCCACTGTGCGCAGCTCAGTTTAAGGGTCTTGGCGATCTTCTTATAGCCTAGGCCATCTTTATGTAGAGCAACAATTCTTTTTTTCAGATCCTCAGAGAGTTCTTTGCCATTAATGTCTGGCTAAGGTGGTCCTATATGTATAATTGTAAGTTAAGAACCTTAAATTGGAAGCTAGGGCGGGGACCAATGTGAATTCAGATCCGTCCCTGGTCAAATTGCTGCATAAAATGACAGCGCTATATAAATACCATAAATCAATAACAAAGTTATGTGCATATCTTTAACATAACAAAAGGCCTCTCATCTGACTAGGCGTACAACGTAAAATTTTCAAATTTTGATGCGGGAACGACGGCCATACTTAACATTGGCTACGCCACCTAGGGGGCATGTTTATCTTTAGGCGGCCTATCTTTACTGCGACGGGCGGACGTACGTTCTTTCGTGAATAGGCGTATCTAGTGATTTACATATTCTGGAAGCGCCACCTAGCGACCAGCCTAAATATTGTACCCTAAGATAGGACGACGCAAGCCGTCGTATCTTAGATAGGTTGAGGTGGATCTCCGTTTGAGAATACAATTAAACTTAGGTCGGCGCAGATTACGAGTTACGTCGGCGTATCTACTGATACGCCAGCCTAACTCTTTATGAATCTAGCTAATAGACTCCGACTGTGTGAGTGGCAGGAGCCACGATGATATCCCTCCCGCGCATGCACTCAGGAGCCGCCGTTTACGGTACAGGACTCTGAGTTCACACTATTGCGAATTGGATTTACCAAAAATATGTATTGGCCTAAATTGATGAAGAAATTAGATTTTTTTTATTATTATTATTATTATTATTGGGAATGTTTTATAGCAGAAAAGTAAAAAATATTGTTTTTTATTCAAAATTGTTTCTCTTTTTTTGTCTATAGCACAAAAAATTAAAACCGCAGAGGTGGTCAAATACCACCAAAAGAAATCTCTATTTGTGGGGAAAAAATACATCAATTTTATTTGGGTACAGCGTCGCACGACTGCGCAATTGTCAGTTAAAGCAACGCAGTGCCGAATCACAAAAAATGGCCTGGTGAGGAAAAGGGTAAAACCTTCCGGAGCTGAAGTTTTTTTTTTGGATGTGCTTTGGCAGATCCCTCCATGTCACTATATAAATAATACAGCAGAGGACTCTTTCTGCAGGACAATTCCTAGCAGACAAGGACAGCGCAAATATCACCGCAGCGCTCATCACACAATCAGCAACGCAATATTTCCCCACAGCAAGAAAATGTCCTCCCAGATTTTTGGAAATGCTGGTAACAGAATGCAGATATTAATATAAAGAAGATATACAGTATAGTCTTCCTGACGTCACACCTCACCCTCCTGATGTATGTATAGGTCTCCATACAATCTGATTGTACAATCCTCCTTAGATCTACCACCAACTATGTAGTGCAAGGGCCTGCCTGATTGCATACGAATGGACTGTTTAGGTCTGTCATCATCGCTTTGTTAGATATAAAGAAGAGTGTACAGTGTATTTCCAGCTCAAGTCTCCATTCCCATGAACAACAATCCCCTCTACAAAGTTCCCTTTTCTCCACATTGCCTTACCTTCGTCTTCCAGTAAACAGCATGTAAACTGTAAAGCTCAGCTCTTCCTTGTCTCACAGGAAATACATCATCAGCACGAGGGCAAAGCATCATGGGAACTGTAGTTCTTCCCTGTACACGCCATAAACTAAAACTATACAGTCATTTACAATGTTAAACTACCCTGCAGACCTAATGATAAGACAAGCAGACTGTATGACACATTCTTAGCACATAACTGAGGATACAACTACTGTGCTCTCCTGTACCTTCTCGGGCATTACTGTTACTGTGGAAACGTGGAAAGCGTCCTTAACTACAAAGATTTGTGGTAACTTTTTAAACAAAAGTGTACTTAGTCGGGTACGCGAGTTCTAGGGGAGCGGCCATTTTACCGAAGGCCATCTATAATGTAAATGTATAAGATTATCTACAACAGCATGGCTTCCCTGCTGGAGACACAAACTGCAGGGAACTTTAGATGGTCTATTTATGCTGACAACTGACTGCGGACACTGGATACAGAGAAGTGTTTTAGTGTATGTCTTTGTATTTGCTACTACACTAATATTGTATGTATTTGTTACTACACTTTTATTGTATATATTTATATTTGTTTCTACAATATTATGGTATGTCTTGTTACTATACTGCTATTGTATGTATTTGTAATGACACTATTAGTGTATGTCTTTGTATTTGTTACTACACTGATATTGTATGTATTTGTTACTACACTTTAATTGTATATATTTATATTTGTTTCTACAATATTATGGTATGTCTTGTTACTATACTTCTATTGTATGTATTTGTAATGACACTATTATTGTATGTCTTTGTATTTGTTACTACATTCTTATTATACGTATTTGTTAATACACTTTTATTGTATGTATTTGTTACTACACCATTATGGTTTGTACATATGTTATTTGAACATGTGTCCCTATTAAGGGCCAGTTCACACCACAATTTCTGCGTTCTAGATGCGTTTGTGCATGTGTTTTTTGGTGCTTTTTCTATGCTTTTTTATTTCTTCATCTCATTTGAGGACATGTGTGTTCCAGTGCGTTTTTTATGCATTTTTTTGTGTTCCAATGCGTTTTTGCCTTCTTTTTTGTTCTTTATCTCAATTGAGGACTTGTGCATTCTTCTAATTTTTCTTGCCGGAGGCTGCCATTTTGCTAAAGCCCCAGCTGTAAGTCATAAAGCGGAACTAAACCCATTGATTTGCCAGTTTCAAAAAACAGTTTAAACAAAGCTCAACTTTAATTTAACCACTAGGGGCCTGCGCTATAGTCGAATGACGGCTACAGCGCGGACCCCAATTGCCGGGAGGACGTCAATTGATGTCCTTCCATTTGCGCGCACCCCCCTGCAGGGCGCGCAGCGCGCGCTGTGATCACGAGTCACTGAGACTCGGGTAAAAACGGATCCGAGTAAGGGGCTGGTCCCGGCCCCTTACCACGTGATCAGCTGTCAGACAATGACAGCTGATAACGTGATCAAAACAAAGCTCGGTAATCGTTTTTTTTCTCCTCGCGCTGACAGGAGAAAAAAAAGGCGATCACCGGCTGCTGAGTGAGGGACATCGGTCCCCAGTGGAAGAGGCAATTCTGCCTCAGTGGACACAAGTACCGCCTGCCAGTGTCCCCTGCCAGTGACCCCTGCCAGTGCTCACAGTGACCATCAGTGCCACCTGTCAGTGCCAATTAGTACCCCCTATCAATGCCCATCACTGCCACCTAGCAATGCCCACCAGTGGTGCCAGTCAGTGCCTCATCAGTGCCCCCTAGCAGTGCTGCCTATCAATGTCACCTACCAGTGCTGATCAGTGCCCAGCATTGCCACCCATCAGTGCCCATCACTGTCACCTATCAGTGCCCATCACTGCCACCTATCAGTGCCACCTATCAATGCCACCTCTTAGTGCCAATTCTCAGTGCCCACCAGTGTCACCTATCAATGCCCTTCAGTGCCACCCATCGGTGCCACCTCTCAGTGCACACCAATGCCACTTCTCAGTGCCCACCTGTGCCACCTATCAGTGCCCACCAGTGCCGCCTACCGGTGCCCACCAGTGCCGCCTTATCGGTACCCATCCATGCAGCCCATCGGTGCCCATCAGTGAAGCCCATCAGTGCCGCCTATCGGTGCCCATCAGTGCAGCCTCATCAGCGTACATCAATGAAGGAGAAAAATTACCCGTTTGCAAAATTTTATAACAAAATATAAAACGGTTTTGTATATTTAAAAAAAAATCTTTTTTTTTTTTTTTTTTTTAACAAAAAATAAAAACCTTAGAGGTGATCAAATACCACCAAAACAAAGCTCTATTTGTGGGGGGGGAATATACAAAAATTAATTTGGGTACAGTGTTGTATGACCGCGCAATTGTCATTCAAAGAGTGAGAGCGCTGAAAGCTGAAAATTGGTCTGGGCAGGAGGGGGGTTTAAGTGTCCAGTAAGCAAGTGGTTAAAAGAAAATCTGTGTATTCTCATATATGTATCTTTCTATGTATAACCATACATAGTATGTAAAGCATACCTTTCAGTAAAAGGCATGGAGGGAATATTCTTTCCAGAATTCACCATTTGCTCTTATTTTATGTATCACTGCACATTTCTTTTGATACATATTTCATAGATATTCTTCTTGTTTTTCTTCTTTAATTTGCATTTAGCAATAGGAATCCATTCAGGCCGTGTATTTAGGTTGTATATTCAGTGGCCTAGAAATGAACAACTGTGACCTGGAAAAGCTCTCTGTTCCTGGAGTAAAGCTGGAGCCTTCTTTTAAACCCGACATCACAAAGTACAAAGTGACAGTGTCAAGTCAACGGAAGCAAATCACAGTAGATGCCTATCCCAGTGATAACGGAGCCTCCTGCACAGTGCTGGTGAGTGCAGTGAAGAAATATCATTTGCCTCTCTTATGTCCTGTAAATGATATCTGTAAGATTGTAGATTCATTGTACAACCTAAACCAGACTATTTCAACCTTCTTAAAGCGGATCTCCACTCTAAAGTGGAGTCCCGCTGATCGGAACCCTCCCCCCCTCCGGTGTCACATTTGACACCTTTCAGGGGGGAGGGGGGTGCAGATACCTGTCTACAGACAGGTATCTGCACCCACTTCCGGCCCTACGATACGGGCAAAGGACGGGTTTTTTCCTTCCTTCCCGTCCGTCCCCCCGTTGTATGCTGGGAACACTCGGCTCCCAGCACGCAGCGCGACTCGCGCATGCGCCGTAGGGAACCGGGCAGTGAAGCCGGAGCGCTTCACTTCCTGGTTCCCTCACCGAGGATGGAGGGGGGAGCAGCAGGGTGACGAGCGATCGGCTCGTCATCTGCTGCGATCACCGCTGGACTCCAGGACAGGTAAGTGTCCTTATATTAAAAGTCAGCAGCTGCAGTATTTGTAGCTGCTGGCTTTTAATATATTTTTCCCGTGGCACATCCGCTTTAACATGGAGGAAACTCAGGAATCCCTGCCAGTAATTAAACTTATACAATCTGCAGTTGATGATGCATTAGTGCAGGGGTGGCCAACCAGTGACCCGCGGAGCGCTCTGATGTGGCCCGCGACCTCCTTCTCTGGAATGGAGGGTTGGCAAGCCCAGATCGCAGGTTGCCGACCAGCCATACCACAGCATCAGTGTTGTGAATGAAGCTGGTGGTAGAGGAAGAAAGCGTCTGCAGAGCAGAGCCCCATAAGCCGATGCTTCCTCTACAGTGCCGGCTTTTGCCACAGATGGAGTCTATGGCAAAGTTCAGCTAACCTGCAGGATAGACACAGGTGCACTACACTGCACCCACGGTGTGGGTATACCGCAGCACATCAGTGTGAAAGCAGTCTTAGGCCCTTTTCACAAAATCGGCCCGACCAAATGGGACCCTTAATTCACCTCTATAGAGCGACAGATGTCTGTTTATGCCCACCTACCTCCAATCCGAAAAACAGAAGAGAACTCATCCCCTTTCATCTGGGCGGATAGGAGTAGCCGTGACCTGTCTTCCGCCGGCTCCGCTCATAGTGGCCCTCGAATGGTTACCAAGTTTCTTAAGTGACCCTCGTTCTTCAAAAGGTTGGGCACCCCTGCATTAGTGTAAACAGTAAGTTACCCCATAAGAATAAATAATAAGGAATCTAGCATACAGTACCTGACACCTGAAATTCTCCCTTAGATTGGTGGTGTGTGGGAAGAAAGTTCCTTACATCTATGGTCAGTGGGAAAATGTTCCTTACATTAGTGGTCAGTGGGAAGAATTCCCCCTACAACTGTGGTCCGTGGAAAGAAAGTTCCTAACATTGATGGTCAATGGGAAGAATGTTCCTTACAATGATGGTCAGTGGGAAGAAAATTCCTAACATCGGTGGTCAATTGGAAGCGTGCATCTTACAATGGTGGCCAGTGGGAAAAAAAGTTAATTACATTGGTGGTCAATGGGATGAATGCTCCTTACAGTGGTGGTCAGTAGGAAGAAAGGTCCTTACTTTGGTGGTCAGTGAGAAGAATGCTCCTTACAGTGGTGGTCAATGGGAAGAAAGTTGTTAAAATTGATGACCAATGGGAAGAATGTATCTTGCAATGGTGGTTAGTGGAAATTAAGTTTATTACATTAGTGGTCAATAGGAGTAATGCATTTTTACAATGGTGGTCATTGGGAAGAATGTTCCTCTTTACAGATGGCTGACATGACATGGTATTGATAAGAGTTATTTTACTCTAAGGGAAGTTCCCAAAACATGGCCTGTTGGGGGTACTTGAGGACTGAGGTTGAGAACCACTTATCTAAACAACATTACAAGTGTAATGCCGCGTACACACCATCACTTTTTGTGATGGAAAAAAACGACATTTTTAAAAACGTAATTTAAAATGACCGTGTGTGGGGAAAACGTCGTTTTATGTCTTCTGAAAAGCGACAAAAAAAAAAAATGTGTGTCGTTTTTCAAAACGTCGTTTTTTCTGTCATTTAAAATGATAGTGTGTGGGCAAAACAACGTTTAAAACAATGTTTTTAAACCCGCGCATGCTCAGAAGCAAGTTATGAAGCGAGCTTGAATGGAACAGAGTGCCGTCGTACGTGCTGAACGTAACCGCGCTTTGCTAAAGCATTTTGAAAAAACGATGGTGTGTATGTTACGTCGTTTTTTTAAAATTAAGTTTCAAAAACGTTGTTTTTTTTCATCACATAAAACGTCGTTTTTTTCTATCACAAAAAACGACCGTCTGTACGCGGCATTAAGCTGGGTTCACACTAATGCAAATTGGATATGTTTTTTTTACCGCATCCAATTCGCATAGCAGGAGATTGTGACCGGCTCTCTATGGAGCCGGTTCACACATCTCCGCAGCGACTCCGGTGCGAATTGCACAGGAGCCCTGTGCGTCTTTTGGTCCGTTTCAGGTCCAAATTCAGCCCACAATTCAGGCTGAAATCGGACCTGAAACGGTGAATGGAGACGCACCGGACTCCTGCTGTGAGCCGCTGTGTGTTCTAGTGTGAACCCAGCCTTAGAGAATGTGTGCACTTCAAGACAAAGTGCACTTATTTATTTTTCCTCCTTCCCCTGACGTAACTTATGCATACTTGCCTCAATCCAAACAATGCGGCAAGTGAGATTGCGACGATGGATATAGACAATCACCAGAGGTACATGCCATAAGAACAAAGTCAGTATGTATCTGTGGAGAGGGAGGGCTAGTTTAAGCCAGGGGAAGGTGGCAAAAAGTATAAGTTAATTTTGTGTTAAAGTGCACTTATTAATTAAAGTGAAAAGGGCAGCCAAAAATAATATTAGAAATAATATTGCTGATTGAGTGTGCCAAGAGTTTTATTTTTTCTGAAGGTTTGTTTGTGATTTATCTTAAAGTATATTTAATAAACTCAAATCCCATATACCGTATTCTTTTTATGTGATCATGGGATTTTAAAAGTAATTAAATTTTTTTTGAAATCTGCAATGTTTCAAAAATGTTTACGTGAACATGACGACAACAAAAAAAAGGCTTATTTGAACACAGTAAACTAAAAAATACTATCTACTGTATACAATTATTCCATCATGCTAAAGAGAAACGAATTCAGTCAAAATAATATTAATAATAATAAAAAAAGTGTGTGTGTGTATATATATATATATTATACGCTCGGGTTCACTGATCTCATTCCAGGAGTTAACTGTCAAGTATGGACTTCCGGGGGGAAAAGCTATTTAGGTTCTATCAGCTGAGGCACGCGGCTAGGGCACAGTTCCCGCAGACTATCACCCTTAAGGCTGACCCCATTGAGGAGCTACTGGCTCAGGAATCGCTTAAGAAGACGCTGTCCACGCTCTATATGGCCCTGTTGCAGGTAGACTCTCCCAAGATGAGTGCCCTCTGGGACAGGTGGCATGCTGACATCCCTAATGCTCCTATGTCTGGAGGAAAACAGGCACCACTCATCACCTGCCCAATACCATCCCAAAAGTGAAGCATGGTGGTGGCAGAATCGTGCTGTGGGTTTTTTTTTAGCAGCGGTAACCAAGAGACTGGTCAGGGTTGAGGGAAAACTGAATGGAGCAAAGTACAGAGATATCCTCAATTAAAAAAAACTGTTATACAGCGCCCAGGACCTCAGTTCACCTTCCAACAGGACAACAATCGTATAGCCAAGGCAACAGGAGTAGCTTATGGACAACTCTATGAATGTTCCAGAGTGGTCCAGCATGGCCACTGACTTGAACCTTATTGAACATCTCTGGAGAAACCTGAAAATGGCTGTCCACCAATGGTCCCCATTCAACCTGACTGAGATTGAGAGGATTTGCAAAGAAGAATGGCAGAAAATCCCTAATCCAAGTGTGCAAAGCTTGTCATACCCAAAAAGACTCAAGGCTGTAATTGCTGCCAATGGGGCTTCAACAAAGTACTGAGTAGAAATGGGCCGAATGCCCCCCTGGTTCGGTTTGAGCCAGAACTCTTGAACATTGCAAAAGTTCGGACCCAAACCGCAAAACCTATTAAAGTCTATAGGTCCCGAACTTGAAAATCAATTGTCATCATTTTGAAGGCTGATATGCAAATTAATGGCCATAAAAAGGGTATGGGAACCCGGGTACTGCCTGGGGGACATGTACCAATGCAAAAAAAAAAACACATTTAAAAAAGGTTGTTTTTAAAGGAGCAGTGATTTTAATGATGCTTAAAGTGAAACAAAAAAAAATTCCTTTAACCCCTTCAATAGAGGGCTTTTATACCAAACCGGGCCTATTCTGGCACTTCTCTCCTACATTTTATAAATCATCATTCTTTTGCTAGAAAATTACTCAGAACCCCCAAACATTATATATAAGTTTTTTTTAGTAAAGTTAGCTCAATTGTTTTATAAAATATGAAAGATGATGTTACGCCAAGTAAATAGATACTTAACATGTCACGCTTTAAAATTGCGCACACTCATGGAATGGCGCCAAACTTAGTTACTTAAAAATCTCCATAGAGAGGGGGGATGTACCCTCCCGCTGCCTGTAAGAACGATCAAGCGGTGGAATCACCGCTATGATCATTCTTATGGTGCGCAGGATCACCGCTGGCAAACAATGATATCTGAATGATGCCTCTAGCTGCAGGCATCATTCAGATATCACCGGACAAAGTCCAGGACGTCATAGGACGTCCACCCGGGATTGGAGATCCCCTCTGTGGACGTCATATGACTATGTGCGGTAAAGTGGTTAAAATATGGTGCCTAGGGGGGTCCTCTTAGTCTGCCTGTAAAGTGGCACATCTGTATCGTGTATAGGACCTGCTGCAGCAAAACTAACATTAAATTTTTTTTACATTTAGATAGATTTTCCCTGCAAGCTTTGTTTATTTGGATTTTGGACAAGCTGGAATTTAGACGCTGGGCATATGGGTGGCCAGGAGTGTTTTTTTTTTTCGATGCTGCAGCTGGGGCAGAGAAATTTGCTTGCTATACTTTACAGCTGGTGGTATGCTGCTGGCAGACATGTTGCAATGACCTAGGACACCCGTTGCTATACCATCATCCCTGTCAGTGGTGGCTGCTGAGAGGTCATGAGATATAGTGGGGGTAGACATGAAAGGTGAGGAGTGAGGAGGAGAAGAATTGTGACACTTGCGTGTGGCTTTCAGGGGCTCTTGCCAACAGGTTGAGTGGTGTGAGGTTAAATGCCTTGTCAAGCGTGTACAATCCAAATGGCTAGTGTTTTTGCCATGCTTGATCTGCTTGCGGCAGAGATTGCAAATTGCAACAGTGCAATCGGCTGCACACTTTGGGTAAAAATGGCCCACACAGCTGAGCTGTGAGAAGTGGGCCAGGAGATAACAACTCCACAATCTGATGAAATAGGGTGGCTGCTCTCTACTCTTCCATGATGGCTGCCTCTGAAGGACATCCTGCCCCATTGGGGTTGTCCCCCCCCCTCACTTTCCTCCTCTGCTCTATCCAGCACCCAAGTCGGGTCAGTGACCTCATCATCATCATTATCATCCCCTTCATCCTCATCATCACTGGAGCCAACTTGGCAATACACTGCAGCTGGGGTAACTTGACTGCCAATTTGTTGTTTATTAGTGTCCTCCCCTCTCTGTAGGCTCATGTTACTCCCTTCCTCTGTATCAGAACCAACATCAGAATTAAGTAATATCTGTGCATCCTTAACCCCTTCCCGACCGCCGCATGTATATATACGTCGGCAGAATGGCACGTACAGGCACATTGGCGTACCTGTACGTCCCTGCTTATAGCGGGTGGGGGGTCCGATCGGGACCCCCCCGCTACATGCGGCGGTCGGATTCCCTCGGGGAGCGATCCGGGACAACGGCGCGGCTATTCGTTTATAGCCGCTCCGTCGCGATCGCTCCCCGGAGCTGAAGAACGGGGAGAGCCGTATGTAAACACGGCTTCCCCGTGCTTCACTATGGCGCTGCATTGATCGAATGATCCCTTATATAGGGAGACTCGATCGATAACGTCATTCCTACAGCCACACCCCCCTACAGTTGTAAACACACACTAGGTGAACACTAAATCCTACAGCGCCCCCTGTGGTTAACTCCCAAACTGCAACTGTCATTTTCACAATAAACAATGCAATTTAAATGCATTTTTTGCTGTGAAAATGACAATGGTCCCAAAAATGTGTCAAAATTGTCTGAAATGTCCGCCATAATGTCGCAGTCACGAAAAAAATCGCTGATCGCCGCCATTAGTAGTAAAAAAAAAAAATAATTAATAAAAATGCAATAAAACTATCCCCTATTTTGTAAACGCTATAAATTTTGCGCAAACCAATCGATAAACGCTTATTGCGATTTTTTTTACCAAAAATAGGTAGAAGAATACGTATCGGCCTAAACTGAGGAAAAAAAATATTTATATATGTTTTTGGGGGATATTTATTATAGAAAAAAGTAAAAAATATAGAATTTTTTTCAAAATTGTCGCTCTATTTTTGTTTATAGCGCAAAAAATAAAAACCGCAGAGGTGATCAAATACCACCAAAAGAAAGCTCTATTTGTGGGGAAAAAAGGATGCCAATTTTGTTTGGGAGCCACGTCGCACGACCGCGCAATTGTCTGTTAAAGCGACGCAGTGCCGAATTGTAAAAACCCCTTGGGTCATGTAGCAGCATATTGGTCCGGTCCTTAAGTGGTTAAAGGGGTTGTATGGCTTCAGTTTTTTTTTTGTTTTTAAATAACAAACATGTTATACTTACCTCCACTGTGCAGTTCGTTTTGCACAGAGTGGCCCCGATCCTGGTTTTCTACGGTCCCTCGGCAGCTGTCTCGGCTTCTCCCCGCAAGCGCTAACCCCCTTCATGGGAAGCTCTCTTCCAAGGGGGTTAGCTTGAAGGCGCACTCCGGTGATAAAGCTGGTGGGTATAGCCGCCGACTGTATAACTTGGCCCCGCCCCCCCTGTTGCGCCGCGTCATTGGATGTGATTGACAGCAGCACGAGCCAATGGCTGTGCTGCTATCAATCTCCAATGACAAGCCGCCTCAACCAGGGGAAAACCATCGTGGGTAGGAGCCCAATGAGTTTCGTGGCTTAGGTAAGTAAAACGGGGGGGGGGCCGGGGGGCCCAAGAGTGCAAGGTGTTTTTTCACCTTACTGCATAGGATGCAATAAGGTGAAAAAAACACAAAGCTTTACAGGAGTATATAATGCGTTTGGTAATTCTAAAGAAATTCTTAAATAATGCTTTATAACTTTATAACCAAACCCATTAGATTTTAGACGACTAAAATGTACTGGAGATTTTAGTCGACTAAATTATGACTAAAACGAAAACACTTCAGTTGACTAAAATACGACTTAAACTAAATGGCATTTTATTTAAAAGACTATAACTAAAACGAAATTGAAATTTGATGTCAAAATGAACACTGTTTGGGTGGGACTATGAGCACTGAGCTGTGATTGGACAAAGTCATCGTCACTTTGTCCAATCAGGGCTCTGACAATCCTCTATGCCTAATTGGCAAAGCTTTGCACACGTCATTCAATTAGGGCCCTATAATTGACTGTGTTCGCCCGCCGAGTGCCCCGCAAATTCAGGTGTTTGCCCAACTCTGAGTAAAGGATCTCTATATATGTAAATGTGATATTTCAGTTTGTTCTTTTTAATAAATTCGCCAAAATGTTTTACATTTTATTTTCACATTGTCATTATTGGGTACTGTGTGTAGATTATTGGGGGAAAAAAATATTTTAACAATTGTAGTATCAGGTTGCAACATAAATAAGACAAAAATAAGGAAATTGTATTGTTGGTAAACTACATTTATCATTCAACAAAAATTTGAAGATGGAAATGCACTTTCAGATCTTGTTGTACTTTATTTATTTCAGGGAGGTGAAGGTTCGAAGGTTGTGACGTTAAAAGATGGCCTCAATTCTGTGGTTGTAGAGGTGACTGCTGAAGATGGAACTATGAAGAAATACTTTCTAGAAATCACAAAGTTATCTGCAAGTCAAGCTTTACTCGAAGGGATACATTTATCTGAAGATCTAAAGCTAGAGCCATCCTTTGCTCCCAATACCTTTGAATATTCATGTATGTTCCATTAGCATCTTATGGTATACCTTGTAAAGTGCACCTACTCGTCTAGCCCCAATACAAACTGACACCAAAGAGCAGGTAACTGCATTTTGCCGTAGTGCAGAGCACCTGGGAACACCCTAAAGTGCCATTAAGCCCTGGTTCACACTGGTGACATGTCAAATCACAATTGCCGGCAATGGCACACTCAAAAAGTAGTTTCTGTACTATTTTTTGTGATTTCGGGCCGTGAGTTACATTGAGATCTGTGCAGAAACCCGCACAGATGTCTCTGAAATCGTGGCCGAAATCGGGACTGACAAGCGGGAGTTCCCGCAGCCCAGTGTGAACCTAGGCTCAACCCTAAACATGTATAGCTAGATTGAGGATGGCGAGCGCATACTTGCGGCGGCGTAACTTAAGGCATTTAGGCTACGCCGCCGTAAGTTAGCGAGGCAAGTACATGATTCACAATGTACTTGCCTGCTAAGTTACGGTGGCGTAGCCTAAAACGGGCGGGCGTAAGGGCGCCTAATTTAAATTTGTCTGAGGGGGCGTGTTTTATGATAATGAGGCTTGACCCGACATGATTGACTTTTTTTTTAACTGCGCGTGCGCTGTGCACCTACATTTCCCAGTGTGCATTGCGGCTACGTCCGCCGCACGGGCCTATTGATTTCGACGTGGACGTAAACGACGTAAATCCCTATTCACGGACGACTTACACAAACAACGTAAAATTTTCGAATTTCGAAGCCGGAACGGCGGCCATACTTTAACATTGGCTACGCCACCTAGGGGGCATCTTTAACTTTAAGCGGCCTATCTCTTACGTAAACAGCGTATCTGTACTGCGGCGGCCGGGCGTACGTTCGTGAATAGGCGTAATTAGTGATTTACATATTCTACGCCGACCGCAATGGAAGCGCCACCTAGCGGGCAGCCTAAATATTGCAACCTAAGATAGGACGGCGCAAGCCGTCGTATCTTAGATATGTTTAACCATGTCTCTGTTTTAAAATACACTTAAACATAGGTCGGCGCAGATTCTGAGTTAGGTCGGCGTATCTACTGATACGCCGACCTAACTCTACCTGAATCTAGCTAATAATCTGTATATGCCTTTAAATGTACTTCCTCTAGCTGTGTGTAGCAGGTTTCTGTCATGCACATGTTTTTTTTTGTAAATACCTGGTTGATCCTGCCTTTTTCATGCACCTCCCTGCTGTCAGTGGCAATGTTGCCAATGTTAGTGGGTTTCCTCCATCCACTGCCTGTTGGAAAGCAAATATCTTTAGTTTTTTCTTCAAATGTGGAGCAGCTCCAGCTGTTTCAGTGACTGTTTCTGCTTCTTCTCCCCTTCACCCCTTGTAGGTCATGCCATGGGGTTTATTTACTAACACTGGAGAGTGCAAAATCTGGTGCAGCTCTGCATAGAAACCAATTGGCTTCCAGTTTTTTGTTTGTCAAAGTTTAATTGCACAAGCTGAAGTTAGAAGCGAATTGGTACCATGCACAGCTGCAACAGATTTTGCACTCTCCAGTTTTAGTAGATCAACCCCAATGTGTAGCACATTGTTCCATGTTACATTGATGTGAACGGACACTGTTGGTAATAATGTGATTTCCATTGTCATACATTGCAGCAAGATGGCAGATGCATGACAAAACGCACTAGTGTACAATAAACCAGTACCACGGGTCTCTAATGGAGCTTCCCTTTCTATTCCACAGGCAAAAAGAAGCATGCTTAGCTTTGTTTACAAAAAGTTTTTTTTTTTTTAAGTGGATGTAAACCCTCCATACATCCAGTGAAGTTAACAGCCTTAGATGATACACAGAGATTAACCAAATCTCCCTACATAAGTTTTTTTATGTATATCTGCTGTGTTCACATTTATATACTGTTTAGAAAGTTCAGATTTTGTTAGGAGATTTTCTCTTCATGGTTAACACAGAGTGTGATGTCTGGGCATACAGCCAAGATAGCTAAAATTGCTGATTGGAGGAAAGGCACACACCCCCTCTCCTCATAGGCAGAGACTCTCAGAGCTATTTTGTAATAGGAGCTGCTCTCTGCTAATCTATTTTAGCAACCTCCTTTGACAAAAGATTCAGGCTGCTTTTGTCTAAAAAGTAAAAAAATATGTCAGGAGTTCTCAGGCTGCTAACAGAGGAACCGTTCAGAAGAGAGCTATAAGACTCATTGAAAAGAGATAACAAAATACTGCAGATATATGTGCCCAGCTCAAATTTCATGAATCGGGTTTACATCCACTTTAAACACATGTGATGTCTGTAGGTAGTTTTAGAATTTTTTTTTGCCTAATCTACGTTTTAGTATTTTCTAAATAATAGATTTCCTGATAAGAGATCCTTTGTCTTTTAGTATGCCTAAAGCTGGTCATGCATGGATTTAAATTCATCTGGTACAGCAGAGACCAGCCAAATTTCAATCCATGTGTGACTTTTGTGGTTGAACCAGCTGTGGCCCGTCCATATTGGATGCAGGTGCACTGCCCCCCTAATCTCTATACGCCCAGCCCCTAATCTCCATGCAGGGCACCAGACGCATAGTTCTATGTTTTTTTTCTAAGCACATGATTAGAGCCAGAGGCTAATTGGCTTCAAAAGGGTGGGCTCGGGGCGCAGAGCACTGCGAGCAGGAGCTTGTGAGCAGGGCTGGCGGGGGTTGGGGGTTTTCCCCAAAAATGGAGCACCAGCCCCCACTGGGTTGAACAGAAGTTGATACACCCTGACAGTATATTTTTGCTCAATCAGTACTGCAGGCAGTAAGCTGCAGCACTGATTTTTTTTAATTTTGATAGCAGGGAAGTCTTCTCGCTGTCAGAATACAATGATACAGCTCGGAGGACTCCCTCATCCATATTAAATCTGTGGATGGGGAAATTGGTTCATTTTTTTTTTCATTCAACCCGCTGATTGAATGAAAAAAACAAACCCATGTAAGGCCAGCTTTACAAAGTGGTCCCTGAGCAGCACTCTTGAAAGTACATATGCCAATGGCTATTTTTGTAATACATGTTACAGGAAAGACTTTGGGCCTGATCCACAGCCGCCGAGCGCAACTTAACTTTTCAGAGTTAAGTTACACTGCCGCAAATCTCCCAAGTTAGGTGCCGATCCACAAAGCACTTACCTGGAAATTTGCGGCGCTGTAACTTAACTCCGTCCGGCGCAAGGCGTTCCTAATACAAATGGGCGATTCCCATTTAAATTAGGCGTGCTCCCAAGCCGGACGTACTGCGCATGCTCCGTCGGGTAACTTACCCGACGTGCATTGCGCTAACGTCATTTGCTTATACGTTAACGTAAATGGCGTCCAGCGCCATTCACGAACGTCTTACGCAAACGACGAAGAATTTCAATTTCGACGCGGGAACGACGGCCATACTTAACATGGCTTAAGAGAGCTAGGGCTGAGCCCTAGTTTTACGCGGCGGAACTCGACGTAAACAACGTAGAAGTAGCGCAACGGGCCCGTCGGAACGTTCGTGGATCACCGTAAGTGTTCATTTGCATATTCTAGGCCGGCCGCAATGGCCTCGCCACCTAGCGGCCAGCCTAGAATTGCATCCTTAAGATCCGACAGCGTAATTCAATTACACATGCCGGATCTTCTCCCTAACTATGGAAAACTGATTCTGTGGATCAGTTCCATAGTTAGGACCAGGGATACGACGGAGTAACAGCAGTTACTCCGTCGTATCTCTTTTGAGGATTTGGCCCTTTACTTTTAGCATGAAGTCAATCACTCATTTGTAAATGTTAGTTTTAGTCCACAAAATGGTCGTCTGCCTAACGGCACTGAGATTTGGAATTGGGATTGTGTCATCTATTTATTTACAAAGAAGTTAAGCTTTTAATATAAGCACTTGGAGATGTTTTATGATCTCTGATGTTCACTATCCAGCAGAGCATTACCTGGTAATAATTATGTTTGTTTCCTGTTTGCATTTAATCTGCAAGTCTTTGCAGAGTTATTACTGCAATTTCAGCTTTTTAACTGGTATTAATAAGTCTCCTGCAGATTTAATTACTGTTTTTCCATTGATGTTTAAAAGTGTATCATAAGATATAATAGTTCACTATTGTCCTCTACATTTACCACTGTGTATAAAAAAAAAGAGTCATCTGAAATGAACAAAGTAGAGCACCCAGTGTGACCACTATATTTACCATAACTATTTTACCTGACCCTTAGCACTAAAAGGGAGAGTACAAATGTTTCTGGGCCTATGAATTACTAAGGTCCAAGCATAACTGTGACTCTCTAGTTGTGTGATGGCATTATATAATTTGCAGAGTAAACCAGGGGTCTCCAAACTATGGCCCCAGGGCCACACAAAGCATTCTACCAACTCTTATATGAAGGGGGGGCTTCTGATGTGATGGTGGGGGAATTCTGATGTGAAAGGCGGGGACTATGATATGAAGGGGGGCGCTTATGTGATGGGGCTCCTGATTTGAAAGGCAGATCTGATGTGAGATGTGACTCTGATGAAAGGGGGCTCTGATGGCATAGGGGATCTTCTGATGTGAAAGATGGACTCTGGATGCAAAAGGGGGAAACTAATGTGAAGGTTTTTCTTAAAAAGCGTTTTTGCAGTTTCAATAAAATTTGAACGGTTTTAAACCGTGAATATTTGTAAAATATACAATGTGGCCCTTGTACTAAAAAGATTGGAGACTCCCGGAATAAACCATCCATATCTTCCTTCATCCCTAAGCTAGTAGGCATATTAGCTTTTCTGACAATGTATGTCGTTCATTCAGTTTGATATTTTAGTTCCTTATTTCATCTAAAGTGGCATACCTTCGGCTGCCCACAACCTCTTGGAACATCCACGCCAGCATAGATCTTAGATCATAGATGGCTAAAGGTATGTCATTCTTGCCTAGGCAAGACATGAGAAAGTGGAAGATTGGAGACAACATTTTTAACTATTTACATGTCAAAAAACATATTTTTTTTAGCAAATGTGTAATAGAGAGGAAGGTGGGGAGACAATGAATGGCAAAAAAAATCAAGTATAATGGCTTTACTGGATAATTAACATTTTTACATATGTACCATGAATTGTACACTTCTCAGGTTTATCAAATCAGCCCTATTATTAAAGGTGAACATGTCCTTTGCCAGTGAAAGGCAAAGCGTCAGGATTATCTAATTTTCACCCTACTTAGCAGAAAATGCTCACTTTGCTTCATCACTCTTTGTTTGCTTTCTTGGATCAAAAACCCAGTTGTGATTGCAGTTTGCCAAAGTGACCAGTCACCAAACACCAGCATTTTTATATGAGGGGAAGGGGAAAGAGTCAAAAGATTTCCATACCTGGAAGTACCAGGTATCTCTCTTTACTCCTATCAATAAAACGTAGCATAGGTGCAGAGGGAAGGCGAACATTGTGTGCCAGCTCAGTAACAGGTGATGTCACAATCCTGTTGAGATCCTGGGAACAATGAGGATCTAATTCCTGCACTATACTGGAGTGTCTTCTTGCAAAATTTGGGATATATACAGTATGGTAGCAATACAGAGTTCTGCATTTGCAGTGACATTATGAGAATAGGGTTAAGGTTAGATTTACAAATGCAGATTTACAAATTTGGCACATGTAAGACAGGTTGACTGATGTGTTTCAACTGTGGTAAGAGAGTAGCTCCATGTCAGAAACCATGAATCAGACTGAGACAGAAATGCATTACAAATCACACTTTTTAATATAATGGTACAGATCAGTAAGTGTGGTCAAAACATAAGCCAGGGATCAGTAACCAAAGCGTGTAGTCAGACAGGCCAGTAATCAGAAAACTAGAGATTAGCATAGTTGGAGGCAAAAGAACAGGATCAGGAACCAGAAGGGATGTCAGCCAGGCAAAGTCTTTCACAGGAACACAGCATAGAATCTCCAGATATGTTGACCAGGCGAAGGCAGGAAAGGAATGAACAAGGCAGTTTAAATAGCCAGAAGGTGCTGGCTGTAGGTGAGACTGATGAGCAGATAATGATAACCAGGTGAACCACTGAGGAATCATTGATTGCTGACAATTATTGAGTAGACTGAGCACAGAGAAGGGAGCTACTAAGAGCCCAGCCCAGGAAGGGGCTGAGTGTAGCGAAAGGACAGGCTATAAGACCCAATTATTTTATACACATACCAAAACATTATATACAATTTAAATTCTTTCTAAGGTTAAGTATACCTTATAGTGAGCCTGTTACTGAGCTAGCACATGTTATTCGCCTTCCCTCTGCCCCTTTGCTACGTTTGATAGATAGGAGTAAAGAGAGATACCTGGTACTTGCAGGTATGGAAATCTTGTGACTCTTTTTCCTTCCCCTCATTCAAAAGTGCTGGTGTTTGGTGACTGGTCACTTTGGCACACTGTAATCACAACTAGGTTTTTGATCCAAGAATGCAAACAAAGATTGATGAAGCAAAGTGAGCATTTGCTGCTGAGTAGTGTGAAAATGAAATAATCCTGCTGCTTTGGCTTTTACTGGCAAAGCACAGGATCACCTTTAATCACAGGGCTCATATGACAAATCTGAGAAGTGAATTATTCATGGTACATACAGTATGTAAAAATGTTGATTATGCTGTAAAGCCATTAGGCTTCTAATTTTTTTAACAGGTCTGTCCAGCTAAAAATCCTGCTTTTTCCTGGGTCTGCTTAAATTTTGATAATAATGATTTATCATTCTAAATGCTCCTCCCTTATAGCGGATCTTTCACCATTCATTGTCCCCCCCTCCTTCCTCTCTAGGTGCCGTGGATGTAAACCAACTTTTGATGATTTTTCATGGAAGGAGGCAGGTCAAGTTATAAGCGGATCTCGCCTTTTAATGCAAAAACTGCTTTATAAATAAGCCATAATGTAGTCTGGGTTATGCAAATCCAAATGTACTAATTCTTGTCCTATGTTATCTTTGCTTGAAAACCAGGTACCGTTCCATATTTCCAGAACAGCATTATTGTAGAGCCTCTGGTCCAGGACAGCCAGATGAAAGTGACAGTGAATGGAAGTGCCGAGATTATTAAACCACTCTCCATCACAGTGGGAGATACTCTTATAGAAGTGCTTGTCATGTCTCCTGATGGCACCAAATCACAGGTGATATAACCCGTATAGTATTAAACAACATAATGCATTTTATACTACCTTTGTCTCAATTTACAAAGCTAAAACGCCTGAATAAGAATCCATATTTAAGTTATGCATATGCTGTGTGTGAGAAATAACCTGCTAATATTAAAATTCTGTGAAAAAAAATAAAAGAAAAAAATCCTGATTTTGCAAAGAATTGTGGGAAAAAATTACAACTTTTAAAAAACGTACCATGTCTCTTTCTAAATACCTTGGAATGTCTTCTTTCCAAAAAGGATTCATTTGGGGGGTATTTGTACTTTTCTGGCATGTTAGGGTCTCCAGAAATTAGATAGGCCGTCAGTACTTCAGGTGTGATAAATTTTCAGATATTGGCACCATAGCTTGTGGACTATATAACTTTCACAAAGACCAAATAATATGCACCAATTTGTACTTATTTTTACCAAAGATATGTAGCAGTATAAATTTTGGCCACAAATTATGAAGAAAAATTACTAAGTTGCTAAATTTTATAACAGAAACTAAGAAAATTCATTTTTTTTACAGAATTTTCAGTCTTTTTTCTTTTATAGCGCAAACAAATCTGGTACTTAGCCAACACACACATTCCTAATTGCTATCAGGGCAGTCTATATAGTAATGGTCCAATGTATAGGGGGGACTGGAGCAGACAAGGTAATTGAAGTGTTGGAGCTTTGCAGGATCGAAGCAAGCTGCCATTCAGGCAGAACAAGGGCACTAAAAGATAGGGTTGTCCCGATACCACTTTTTTAAGATTTTGCAAAGAATTGTGGGAAGAAATTACAACTTAAAAAAACTCACCATGTCTCCTTCTAAATACCTTGGAATGTCTTCTTTCCAAAAAGGGTTCATTTGGGGGGTATTTGTACTTTTCTGGCATGTTAGGGTCTCAAGAAATGAGATAGGCCGTCAGTACTTCAGGTGTGATCAATTTTCAGATATTGGCACCATAGCTTGTGGACTCTATAACTTTCACAAAGACCAAATAATATGCACCAATTTGTACTTATTTTACCAAAGATATGTAGCCGTATAAATTTTGGCCAAAAATTATGAAGAAAAATTGCTAATTTGCTATATTTTATAACAGAAACAAAGAAAAATTATATTTTTTTACAGAATTTTCAGTCTTTTTTCTTTTATAGTGCAAAAAATAAAAAACCCAACAGTGATTAAATACCACCAAAAGAAAGCTCTATTTGTGTGGAAAAAAAAGGACAACAATTTCATATGGGTACAGTGTAATTGTCATTCAAAATGTGAGAGCACCGAAAGCTGAAAATTGGTCTGGTTATTAAGGAGGTTTAAGTGACCAGTTGTCAAGTGGTTAAAGTAGAACCCAAGTCAAAACGTGTATTTTTTTTCATCTGGAGGTTGGGGAAATATCAAACCCAGAGTTGGGCTTTAAATGCAGTTAAAAAATCAAGAAAAGGGGAAAAAAATATGAAAATCAAATCTCCAGGTTGTACTGCACTAACTCCAAGTTGCAGTGTCTTAAATTGATCTAAGCTATGTCTAGGGAGTTGCTGTAATTGTCAGTACCGTAATTGTTTTCATTCATTTTATACTTAGTATATAGTTTGATTGCAAAAAATAACATAAATTAACACATATGTTCTCCACATTTCTTTATCTTTACAAATGTGTAATATATTACGCATATGCTAAATAACTGTTTTGCAATATTAGGTTTATAATATTGTTGTTACACGTGAGCAAGTGCCATTCAGCGTCAACTTTACAGATATCCACAAGCAAATGAATTATGAATGCCCAATTTCCCTGACTGCTCTCTACAGACCTGTGTCCATTAAAGGAAGGTAAGATTAGTTGTCAGAGTTGCGCATGAGGAGACCTTCATAAAGAGTGTGTACATTTAGGTAAGATAGTGAATTTTCCTATTAACTTATTTATGTATTTTTTATTTTTGCTCAGTATTTTTTTCATGTTTTTTTGTAAATCCCAGGGAAATTTCACTTTCTGGGTGGATGAGTTAATTTTGCTTTTTTGTATCTATTTATTTGTGTGCTTGTTTGTTTTGTATTATCATTTTTTCTTAAATCATTGGGAAGTTACAAATACATATGTTTATGTATAGCCAATAATGTATAGAGAAGGGTTTGAACCAATGTCAAGTTTTTATCACAGTCTGTGTCCTCGCTAGGTAGAATCATCCTCTCTTTTTATCCTGTGATCAAAGGTAATGGGAAATTCAAAATGTAACATTTGCCACCAGAACAAGGGGTGAGGGAAAATGTTTCAGTGGGGACACATTTCCTGTTACATTTCTGAGACAGGAAGTGAGCTGTACACAGACAGCCAAAAAAAACTGACAGGGGCTTTAACCCTACTCGCCTCTATCCAAAACCAAAAAAAAAATATTATTGTACATACACTTTCTGTGTGGATATTTATTTATTTATTTTGCTGTTTATGTTTTTATTAATTTTGTTTTATTACATAGAAAGCATTTTTTAAAAATAAAAAATCATGGAAATCGAAAGAATATTTGATCATAAAGAATTACTTTATACAAAAAAAATCATCCTTGTGTATACATGTTAAGTAAATCAAGGCCAAGAAATGTGTTGATAGATATACAATGAAACTAGAGGAGCCTATACCTGACCATTTTCAGTGTCCAAGCACTGTCCAAATGCCTAGCCATTCTGATTGGGCAAAGCTTCTGGTACTTAGTCAACACACACATTCCTAATTGCTATCAGGGCAGTAATGATCCAATGTATAGGGGGGACTGGAGCAGACAAGGTAATTGAACTGTTGGAGCTTTGCTGGATCGAAGCAAGCTGCCATTCAGGCAGAACAAGGGCACTAAAAGATAGGGTTGTCCCGATACCACTTTTTTAAGACAGAGTACAAGTACCAATACTTTTTTCAAGTACTCACCGATACCCATTTCAGATGCTTTTTTTTAAATCTCATGTGACAGTGGCACATGTGTCAGTAGTTTTATTTTTTAGCCATTTATTTATTTATTTTTTTACAATATGTTTTTTTTATGTAATTAGTTTTTAATTTTTTACAATTTTTTTTATTTACATTTTTTTTTACAATGCTTTTCTTTTAAGGGGGGGGGGTGGACAGGGCCAGTGTGTTTTTTATTTTTTATTTTTTACAATTCGTTTTTTTATTATTTATTGCAATTCTTATTCTTTTTTTTCTTTTTTTTATCAGCTCTGTTGGGGGACTTTGGTGAGATATCAGATAACAGACCCCTGACATCTCCCCTTTGAGACAGGGAAAGGGACTAGGAACACAGTTTCCCCAGTCCCTTTCTCAGCAGCCTCAGCTGCACTGAAAATGAATGGAGAGAAGACCACGGCTCCTCTCCATTCATAAACTGAAACATTGTAAACATAGTTGTGAATGGACAGAGTCAGTGATCACTGACTCTGCACATTCGGAAAAGTAAGGAACTGGATTTACCGGCTCCTACCTATGCTCTCCATCCTGACAGATCGAGGGGGTGGAGGAGGAGAACGGAGGGGGACACGGAGGGGGACACAGCAGCAGAACGGAGGGAGACATGGAGGGAGACAGCGGCAGAACGGAGGGGGGCTGGAGGAGGATACGGGAACAGTCAGTGGTGATTGTGTGTGGGAGAGTAACAAGCACCAATCACTGCTGATTTCACTAAAGCAGCTGAAAGCCGCGGGGGGAGAGAAAAGAGGTGAAAACGGCTGTCAGACTTTTCAATCTATACAGGGTGATCGGTGCTTGTAACTCGCCAACCACACTGATCACCCTAACTGTCCAGGTATTGGGTGAAGCATCAGAGCATTTGCCCGAGTACAAGTACTCAGGCAAATCCTCGGTATCGGTATAAATACTAGTATCGGTACCGGTACAACCCTACTAAAAGATGCTGCAGTTATTTGCAGATACTTTTTTGGTTTAAGGGGCACTTTACTTCACTTTAAAAGTGTTTTATTTCTTTAGAATGTTTTTTTCTATTTAGAAAATTTGGAATAAAAATGTATGTCCAGATCTGTACAGAACTTCTGGTCCTATAAAACTGTATAATAGTGTTACTAAATCCAGTAATGTGAAAATAGCTCATCTGCCCACCCACAGTGCCCACAGCTTATAAATCTTCTTTTTACATTAAATTACTGCCACTATATACCTTTTTGGCTGATCTGTATACCACAATCACATGATAACCTTCAGAGTTTGTCCAGAGATGTGTGTTCAGGTAGGAGAAGATTTCCACTATAGCCTGTATACAAGCCCACGTGTGATGTCAATATCATGCAACCTGGCTAGCTCTGAGAACAAGGAAATGTTCTCTGCAGCATTGGAGACTAAACTGAGCATGTGCAGGAGGACTACTCACTGTATTTTCTGGCCTTGCCAAGAGAGATGCAGGAGGGGAAGATCTGTCCATACAGGATCAAAGAGTCTTTTTACACAATACAGAGGATTAACCCCCTAAGGCAGTGGTCATCAACCCTGTCCTCAGGGCCCACTAACAGGCCAGGTTTTATGTATTACATTGGGGAGATGCACACTAGAATACTGCAATCACTGAGCAGCAAATGATATCACCTGTGATATATTTCAGTTATCTTGCAAACCTGGCCTGTTAGTGGGCCCTGAGGACAGGGTTGATGACCACTGCCCTAAGGTACACAATGAGTATAAAAAGCATGCTATTCTGCATATACAGACTGATTTTACTGTTGTGGGTTTAGTAACACTTTAAGCATAGACTACAAAAACAAAAAGTTAAAGTGTGTTTAACCAACACATCGATGAAATTAAAAATAAAAATGTTCTGGGACTATGGAGGTGAATTAGGTGGAAAACGCTTTGACCAATTATAAATAAAGAAAACCTATTTATTTATGTTTTGTTGCAGTGATCCTAAGCACACAATGTCAGCACCATACATAGATCTTTTAACAAGAAGAGCAAAAACCGATCCATTGGATGAGAAAATGCTTACTGAAGACTGGAGGGTTCCTGAGTATGAATTGGACATGGAGATATCAGAAGCTAGTGTCATGTGCTGTTTTGTCTATCGAGGTATTGTTCTTCAAAGCCCATTTGCCATAACGTGTACTGATTATGCCCCTTGGCAAAACCACAGTGGAAAGGAAACTTGTGCTCAGGTATTCAATTATAGTCAGAACAGGTGGAGTTCCATCAAAATGAGAAATAAAAGGTCAGCATCAAACTTCAAAACTGAGAAACAGCAAAGAGTGTAAACCACAAACTCTACAAAGGTGGCTGAACCCACTGTGGCTGTCCGTGATGTGGAGGGTAACTGACAACACGGCTAGATGTGGATACTAAAAAGGGTTTCTTTCAAACACTGATAAACCAAAGAAAAAGAGAATATAATAAGTATGCAGGACTGAGAAAGATCTGAGTACATAAAATATTCAATCCAGACAAAGAATATGTTGAGACTTTTAGGGTGCATCTGGGATCTTTTAGGATTACACAAGTCGGCATCTACAGCAGATTATATACAATTTTTTTAAAGAGGAACTTCACTCTACCCCAATTAAAAAAAACAACATACAGTTGCAATAACAAGTATGTGAACCCTTTTGGAATGATATGGATTTCTGCACAAATTGGTCATAAAATGTGATCTGATCTTCATCTAAGGCCCCGTACACACGACCAAACATGTATGCTGAAACTGGTCCGCGGACCAGTTTCAGCATACATGTTCGGTCGTGTGTAGGCGCGAGCGGGCCGAATTCCAGCAAACATTTGCCCGCCGGGCCTTTTCCCAGCAGACAAATATTCCTGGACGTGTTTTAAAACCGTCCGCTGGAATCCTGCCCGCTTGGACATGTACGGTCATCAGTACAGACCTACCGTACATGTCCGAGCGCCCGCCGTCCCTCGCATGCGTCGAATGACTTCGACGCATGCGTGGAAGCCTTTAAATGGCAGGCCCGCCCACGTCGCCGCGTCATCGGCGCGTCATCATCGCGGCGACGCGGACACGCCCCGCGTAATGTTTACGCGCGGACTTCTGTACGATGGTTAGTACAACCATCGTACAGAAGCCCTCTGGCAGGCATGTACGGTGAAAACGGTTCGACGGACCGGTTTCACCGTACATGTTTGCTCGATAGTACCCGGCCTTAGTCACAACAATAGACAATCACAGTCTGCTTAAACTAATAACACACAAAGAATAAAATGTTACCATGTTTTTATTGAACACACCATGTAAACATTCACAGTGCAGGTGGAAAAAGTATGTGAACTCTTGGATTAAATAACTGGTTGAATCTCCTTTAGCAGCAATAACTTCAACCAAACATTTCCTGTAGTTGCAGATCAGACGTGCACAATGGTCAGGAGTAATTCTTGACCATTCCTCTTTACAGAACTGTTTCAGTTCAGCAATATTCTTGGGATGTCTGGTGTGAATCGCTTTCTTGAGGTCATGCCACAGCATCTCAATCGGGTTGAGGTCAGGACTCTGACTGGGCCACTCCAGAAGGTGTATTTTCTTCTGTTTAAGCCATTCTGTTATTGATTTACTTCTATGCTTTGTGTCGTGGTCCTGTTGCAACCCCCATCTTCTGTTGAGCTTCAGCTGGTGGACAGATGGCCTTAAGTTCTCCTGCAAAATGTCTTGATAAACTTGGGAATTCATTTTTTTTCCTTTGATGATAGCAATCCGTCCAGGCCCTGACGCAGCAAAGCAGCCCCAAACCATGATGCCCCCACCACTATACTTCACAGTTGGGATGAGGTTTTGATGTTGGTGTGCTGTGCCTCTTTTTCTCCACACATAGTGTTGTGTGTTTCTTCCAAACAACTCAACTTTGGTTTCATCCGTCCACAGAATATTTTGCCAGTACTGCTGTGGAACATCCAGGTGCTCTTGTGCAAACTGAAAACATGCAGCAATGTTTTTTTTGGACAGCAGTGGCTTCCTCTGTGGTATCCTCCCATGAAATCCATTCTTGTTTAGTGTTTTACGTATCGTAGAATCGCTAACAGGGATGTTAGCGTATTCCAGAGACTTTTGTAAGTCTTTAGCTGACACTCTAGGATTCTTCTTTACCTCATTGAGCAGTCTGTGCTGTTCTCTTGCAGTCATCTTTACAGGACGGCCACTCCTAGGGAGAGTAGCAGCAGTGCTGAACTTTCTGCATTTATAGACAATTTGTCTTACCATGGACTGATGAACAGTAAGGCTTTTGGAGATACTTTTATAACCCTTTCCAGCTTTATGCAAGTCAACAATTCTTAATAGTAGGTCTTCTGAGAGCTCTTTTGTGCGATACATCATTCACATCAGGCAATGGTTCTTGTGAAACGCAAACCCAGAACTGGTGTGTGTTTTTTTTAGGGCAGCTGTAACCAACACCTCCAATCTCATCTCATTGATTGGACTCCAGTTGGCTGACACCTCACTCCAATTAGCTATTGGAGCTCTCATTAGTCTGGGGGTTCACATAATTTTTCCACCTGCACCGTGAATGTTTACATGGTGTGTTCAATAAAAACATGGTAACATTTAATTCTTTGTGTGTTATTAGTTTAAGCAGACTGTGATTGTCTATTGTTGTGACTTAGATGAAGATCAGATCACATTTTATTACCAATTTGTGCAGAAATCCATATCATTCCAAAAGGGTTCACATACTTTTTATTGCAACTGTATTGAATAGACAGTGGAGTGCAGTGTTGTCTTGGTTGAAGTAAATCTTCCTCCTTTGCCTGTCTTCTCCAGAGCTGCCATTGTTAATGGACATCTGGCACATGTGCAGACATGACACAAGATCTCTGCCAGACATGCGCATTCAGACATGGCTTCTTAGAACCAGGAGTCAGTTTGCAAGATGGTTTTACATGCCATGAGGGTTTCTTCCAGAGTACCTGCAAGGACCTGTGGCATGTCTGCATATGCAGGCAGCCAATGACATCATCCTGGCCTAGGTTGGGATTTAGGAAATAAAAACAAAAAATAAAGAAAAAAAGATTTTTACTTTTTAAATATTTTTTGTAACTAATGTGTAGTAGGGAGGGGGAAGAAAGCAAGAGAGTGGAACTTACAAAAATCTGTAAAGTTATACTTTAAGGCCATACATGGAGAAAATTTTTTTTCCTGCAAACACCATCCTTCCATCAACTTAATACATTCAGCTTGCCCATACATAGTTTGAATCCTGGCTGGTTCCCGCTGAACCGTCCAAGATTCAAACCATGTATGGCCTGCCTAATATGTTTGATTATTACACTTTAGTTTTTTCAAATTAGTATAATTATAGACAATTGTAGGATCTCGTAGGAAAGGATAGGTACAGTCGAGCTCTCTTCTAACCCCCACTAGCCAGAAGATTGTGAGGGGGATGTTGTTGTTTAGTAGAATAGAGGAATATTTCTACTGAAAGGAAAATAATAAGCACAAGGGACACCTCATACTAACAGTAAGCTATGTCCCTTGTGCTAATTTTTCTTTTCTTTTTTTTTTTTTTCTAGCTAAACCTAGGCTTTAAATAATTTCACCATTTATAATTACAGAGGTTGAAAAAAGCCCATTGAGTTCAATAAATAATAATGCCAGATTTCCTTATGCTCTTCCCTTAATTGTGCATTTTTCCTATTTTCACACACACACACACACACACACACAGGTTTGCTAACTAAGAACAGTACACAAACACCCACACACACACACACACTCACAAATGGCTGCACCTATAAGGGAAAAGAGTAACCAGAGATCAAGAGAATGCATATTTGGACCCATAGAGGGTTACTAATTGAAGGTTGACCCATTCCCATTTTCCATAACACCAAGCATATAAATCCAACATTGCCAAATCTTATAAATTATTGGAGGAAAGGCTCTGCTGTTATATATTAACTTGAATTTGGGTTAAAGACCATCAATTAGCTCCACCAACTGAGTAAACTTGGAAAGATCTGTGCCTCTCCAGTTTATAAGCATAATATTCCTAGCATAGAATGGTACCAAATTAAACAAGCTCTTCAAACCACCAGAAGATTTGAAGGTGCCTATTAGACCCAGCAGGCCAACTTTTGTGGTTTTGTTATAGCCTGTCTCCAAAACATGAGGACATGTCCAAAACACATGAAACGTCTCCGCTGATCATACAGAACATCTTTGACATGTAGTATGAGCCATTAGGCCAATTTATGCAGGCTCCAAGTTGTGGCATTATCAGTTAACTCTGCCACCTTCTCCTGCAGTGTAGACGCCCAGAGACTACACATCCTCAGACTCAGCTCAGAAGCCTATGTACAGAAGGAAAGTATTGTAGACATTGATTTTTTATTTTGTTAAAGGGGGTTTCCAGATTCTAATAAGCTCCCCACTAGCAGACCCCCACAACCACTGCCTAGGGTTATGGGGATGAGGCCCTTGTCCTCATCAACATGGGGATAAGGTGCTTTGGGATGGGGTTGGGCAGAGCTGCCCCAAAGAAACCCCCCATGTTGAGGGCATTAAAAACAGTACCCCAATGTAGGTCTATCGTCAATCACGCCGCCCACCCCACATGTTCTCCTTAAAATTTATACCAGACTTGGGCCTGGTATGGATTGGGGAGGGGACTGTTTTTTATCAGAATTTTCTGTTCTTTACATTTATCTGTCAGTGGGGACTCATCGGTTGTGAAGGATGTGGTGGCCGGCTTCCTGGCCTGCTACTTAACAACCAGCTATTCTTCTTAAAAAATTCGAATTGGTCGATCAATTTTTGACCGATCTGAATTCAAATTGTTCTGAAAATGTGGAAATTGTTAGAGAATTAAGAAATTAAATTAAAGGAAACAAAACAAATTCCGAAACAAAATTAGTAACATAACAAATATATCCAAAACGAAACAAATGTTTCCATTCTGGACATGTCTAAAGTATTGTAAATTTGTCTTTCTTTTTGAAGGTTGTGGAGATATCTTAAAACTGACTGACCTGGGAAATCATGCAAAGAATTGTCTGTATAAACCACCGACAGAACTGGATCCTAAGGTTGTGCACTCTTTGTACTGTTTTTATGTCAATAAAAGAGTCAACGTCAATGAAGGGGGCATTATAGCTTATACCATGTTGATATTAAGCAGTGCAAAAGCACTATTACTACAGTTTTTTTTATTGTATATATTGTTAAATAAAGCCTGTAATTAGAGAAATATGGAGGATCTCATTGTCTACCTCCTTCTGTAAAAGCTAGTTCCCTGGCTGTCTCTGGCTTCAGTACTTATGCAGTTTTTGAAGTCAGACAAAAGTCAAAAACCCTGGTTTCCATTCCAATTCCAGGTCAGTGACTCAAATGCTATTGAATCCTTTGTTTAATATACACATACATTTAAAAAAAAGATTGAATTGAGGATTATGCTCCACTTCTCATGCAAGTGATGGGTAAATGAGAATTTTTCATGAAGTCACTTGTATGAGCAATTCCCCCCTGGACCTGTACTGAGCTAATGTAGACTATCGGAATAGCACACCATTTTCTGATTGATGTCAGTAAGTTGGGATGGTAGCTGGGAGTTCCACTTTAAAATAAAATCTCATTATAAATGGCATTATATTTATGTAACTTTTTTGTTTTTTAATAGGCAGTTACAGAAACAGAATGGTTTAAGGGTGATTCTATGCCTGCTAAAGCTTCAGAGCCTTACTTCCAGCATACCCTACAGGTAATACATAAACCATTTTATTCAAAAAGCATATTGTAATCAACTAACACTATTTATGTGATCTGTTGTGTAAAAATTATAACTGTATGGTTAGTATGTACATGTAAATTGTAAAGCACCGCTTTGAAAAGATGTGTGCATTGTGGTGCGTTATGTTCGGAAAAGTGTGAGCCGAGACATTCGTGGACTTTTCTGGACTGAGATGGGACTCCAGTAAGTATTAGGGGGGCCGAGAGGGGCTGCTGTACACAGAAGGCTTTTTATCTTAATGCATAGAATACATTAAGATATAAAATCTTCTGCTTTTAAAGCAATACTTTGATTTAAACAGGCCCTAAGACAACTCTGTACAAAATTTTAATCGGAGACATAGGGCCTGATCCACAAAAGGGATACGCCGGCGTATCTACTGATACACCGTCGTATCCCTGTTTCTATCTATGGAACTGATCCACAGAATCAGTTTCACATAGAAAGACAGAAGATCCGACATGTGTAAGAGACTTAGGCCCCATACACACGATAGAATTTATCCACGAATACGGTCCAGCGGACCGTTTCCGCGGATAAATCCTCTTGAGGATTTCCGCGGATTTCTATGCGATGGCGTGTACACACCATCGCATTGAAATCCGCGCCGAAATCCTCTGGCGATGACGTGTCGCGCCGTCGCCGCGATTATGATGCGGCAACGTGCGCGACGCTGTCATATAAGGAATTCCATGCATGCGTCGAATCATTACGACGCATGCGGGGGATCCCTTCGGACGGATGAATCCGGTGAGTCTATACAGACCATGGATGGATGGATGGATTCCAGCAGATGGATATGTTCTGCAAGTCAGCAAATATTCGATCTGCTGGAATCCATCCCAGGGGAGATATATCCGCGGAAACAGATCCGCTGGCGTGTACACACCATAGGATCTTTCCGCTGAAACCCATTTGCTGAGATTTATCTGCGGATGGATTCTATGGTGTGTACGGGGCCTTACACTGTCGGATCTTAGGATGCAGTACCGCAACCGCTGCTGGGGGCATTTCTCGTCGAAATGCCACTTCGGGTATGCAAATTAGCACTTACGGAGATCCACGAAGCTTTTAAGCTTCGTTTTTTCTCCGTAAGTATTAGTTTGCCGTCGCAATATTAGGGCTGCCTTTACAAGGCCTAAACTGTTTACACCTTGTAAAAGTAGACCCTTCTATCCCGCGTCGCTGTCATTTTTTTTTTTTAATTGTTTTTTTCCCGTCGCAACTCATTTTTTTTTTTTTTACGCCCGTCGCGATTCTCAAAACCCGGCGCAACGTAAAACCGGGCAAAGCACGTCGGGAAAATGACGTCGGGAGAATGCGCAGTACGTCCGGCACGGGAGCGCGCCTAATTTAATTGGGACTCGCCCCATTAGATTAGGAACGCGTTGCGCCGGACGGATTTAAGTTACACCGCTCAAAATTTCTAGGTAAGTGCTTTGTGGATCGGGCACTTAGGTAAAGATTTTGCGGCGGTGTAACTTAAATGGCAAAAGTTACGTTGCACCGGGTTTTTGTGGATTAGGCCCATAGATCTAAAAGCAAACAGCTTTTGTTGTGTTCTCTTTTTAGAAAATCCATAGTGTCTTGTAAAATCTTGGGCCCTAGGCCCTATTTAATGTTTATTTGTAAAACAAAGATTGTATTTCAATAGTTAAATATAGTCAATAGCACAATGGTTAACTGGTTAACTGCCCTTGCAGCACTAGGATCATCGGTTTGAATCCCAACAACAGCACTAACTGCCTGGAGGTTTGCATGTTCTCCCTGGCCAGATTCACATAGAATTACGTTGCTCCTGGGCAGCGTAACGTATGTGATTTACGTTACACCGCCGCAGGTTTACAGCGTAAGTGCCTGATTCTCAGAACTCTTACCTGTAAACTTGGGGCGGTGTATCGTAAGTGCGCTTGGCGCAAGCCCGCCTAATTCAAATGAGGCGGGCACCATTTAAATTAGGCGCGTTCCCGCGCCGAACGTACTGCGCATGCTCCGTCGGGTAAATTACCCGACGTGCATTGCGCTAAATGTCATTTGCTTAGACGTTAACGTAAATGGCGTCCAGCGCCATTCACGGACGACTTACGCAAACGACGTTGTTTTTTAAATTTCGACGTGGGAACGACGGCCATACTTAACATGGCTTAGGACACTTAGGAGGTAGCCTTAATTTTACGCGACGTAACTCGACGGAAACTACGTAAAGTTAGATCGACGGGCAGCTCGGACGTTCGGGGATCGCCGTAAGTATTCATTTGCATATTCTACGCCGACCGCAATGGCCTCGCCACCTAGCGGCCGGCCTAGAATTGCATCCTTAAGATCCGACAGTGTAATTCAATTACACCTGTCAGATCTTAGGGCTAGCTATGCGTAACTGATTCTATGAATCAGTCGCATAGTTAGAACGGCCCTAACACAGAGATACGACGGCGTATCAGGAGATACGCCGTCGTATCTCTTTTGAGAATCTGGCCCCCTGTGCCTGGGTTTCCTCTGGGTACTCTGGTTTCCTCCTACAGTTGGAAAACATGCCGGTAGGTTATTAGGCTCTTGTCTAAATTGGTCCTAGCATGTACGAATATGAGTTAGGGAACTTAGATTGTAAGGTCCTTGAGGGCAGGGACTGATGTGTATGTATAATATACTGTATACGAATGTATAGTGCCACATAAATTGATGGCGCTATATAAGTACCTATAATAAATAAATAAAATATCAGTTGAAAAAAATTGCACCAATCCAATTATAGTTTTACTTCGTCATTATATAGATAGGAGGTTAAAAAAAGAAGATGATGAGCTTCCGCCCTTTTGTTATATGCGTGAGACTATTGAGGCTGTTTTCAGATGAGTTCATGTCTTCAGGGTGACCTTTTTTGGGAGGGTGACATGTCAGAGAATTGGTCCAGAGCTTTATTGCTTTCTCCCTTCATAAGCTAGGAAACCACATGATCTGACTGCTCTCATTTGTCTATGAACACCCCTTCATAAAATGTTATATTGTATTACACCCCATTTTCCTTAATGCAGGCTGCTATTGTACCTTGCACTTTTTAATGATACAAAATATTTTGCATTTGTATCAGTGTTTTTTTTTTCTTCATATTTGTGTATTGAAAACCCCTTTCTGATGATTTAAACATCTTGCACGTTTGTAATAGTCAAAGAGCATTAAAGTAAATCCTCTTACTCTTCAGGGGTTCCAATTGTATTTAATGCTTCTAACATCTAATGGGTTAATGTATAGCTGTCTTATTAAAGAAAATCCCTGATATATTATTCCTTTGTAAAGGCATCCTTTGATCTGTGTAGCAGAAAGTTTAAGTATGAGGTTAGTAGTTATACCACTTTATGACTTGCTACAGTGAACTTCATTAAATTTAACAAGCACAATAAAAAAAACAATGTGATAATGCATCACTGCTTACGGTGTCTTGAACCATGGCTCCGCTGCACACGCTTGACATGTTTATACCATTTCACAACTTCTTTTACCAGTACTTTGCAAAACATAGCAACCCTCCTTACTTTCTAGCTGAGCACCAATAAATGACATTTCCAACAAACGCTGTATTAGATGATTTTTTTTTTATTATCAACTTATTTTTGTTTTCTTTTTTTCTTGATTTTCATTGGCAAATGATTTGCCAATTTTAATAGTTTGTCCAATATTCAATTGCATCTACTAAAGCTCTACTAAACACTATTGTTTTGCTGAATTTCATAATCAATTTTTATTTTTAAATGTATTACTTTATGAGTTATATTTAGAACTTACCCTATTAGGGTATCCCCATAGCTCCAAATATGGAGAAACATGTCAAGAAGTTTACATTTTTGTTAACGTATCTGGCCACTCTGAGAAATTAGATAAAAACTTATGCCGCGTACACACTACTGTTTTTCATGACGAAAAAAATTGCATTTTTTAATGAAGTGAAGGCTCCAGAGCATTTTTCTCGAAGTGAAAAATGGGCATTAAAAATTTAGAATAAAAGGAAGGAGACCGCACATAGGGTAGTATGCACTTAACAGGTTTTAATTAAAAGAAGATTAAAACTACTTACAAGCAGATGTAAATAGAAAGCGAACAAACAATTTGCCGGCCGGCATCTAACAGGAGCCCTTCCTGTACGCGGTGACGTCACTGCACTCCGTCCCAGACGCGTTTCGTCACAATCTGACGTTTTCAATGGGAATGGGCTCTGCAGTGAACCACCGCTTAATATACCCAGGCCTCGCTTTGACTGCCAGGAACCGGAAATAGCCAAATCGCCATTTTGAAAATGGGAAAAATGGATATTTTACTGTGTGCGGGACCATAAGTGCCCTTACAAAATGAAAATAATATAAATATAAATAAATATAAATATTTGTGTGTATAAATAAGGCTGAAGACAGGGAGCTATCCCTTTAGTAAAAAGGGGACAGTTTTAAAGTTATAAATATTGGTGTTTTGTGCATATAAGTGAATATAATATAAAACGTGCATAAATTTAAAAATCCATCCTAGATAAATATAGTGAGTCCCTCTCGTGGCCAGGACTGGAACTACCAACCTATGAATACTCATGCCAGAGTGAGCAATACCTCACATTTATATAAATCAGGATGTAGTGAACAAAAAAGGTGGCATTCTAAAGAAAATAGGAGACCCCTAAAAAGGGATCAAAAAATTATATGAATAAATTAATATTCATAAAAATATATACATATATTCAAAAAACCATTGGATCATGATTAAACCAACCCCCATATCCATTTGGCATATTATTAATAGTGTAAATATAAGTGAATATAAATAGTGAACCAATCATGGTGGAAAAATAAAAAAGATTTTATAAAAGATATGTAAAATATGAAAATATGTATGAAGAATAAAAATAAAAAATATAAAATATGAAAAATAGAAAATTGGTCCCATCCTGGTGAAATCAAAATGAGGCTAAAAATTGTTTTTTACAATAAATAAAACCACTATACAGAATCATTTTATACAACAATACAGACATAAAATTATCTTAATGACATCAAGCATTATTTATAAATGCATTTATGTCTGTGTCTATATTTAGGCCATGAGGCGTATAGCACTTGAGCCGGTGTATCCAAGCCATTTCTAGCTTGGAAATTTCTCTAACTAGAGCACTCCCCCTCCAATTAGGTTTAAATTTGTCGATGCCTAAAAAGAGTGTATTTGATGGATCTCTGTTATGTTTAAGGAGATAGTGCTTTGACACCGAATGTTTGTCATAACCATTAAGGATGTTGGTAATGTGTTCGTTTAACCGGACACGCAAAGGTCGCTTGGTACGGCCCACATATTGTAGGCCGCATGGACACTGGATCAAATACACAACTCCTGTGGTTTCGCAAGTAATAAAGGGCTTTATTGGGTGCTCCTTCCTTGTAACAGTTGATTCAAACCTAGTGGTACGCCTACTCCTACATGAGTTCAGGGAACAGACTCTACACCTCCTGCATTGATAAAAACCCGTTAATTGGTTAAAAAATGTGTTAAAACCATTCTGAGGGGGATTTAAAATATTTGGTGCAACCTGATTGCGTAAGCTTGGTGCACCTCTAAACACGACCTTTGGCTTCTCAGGCAAAAGACCCTTGAGAATGGGGTCATTCCTCGCCAAATGCCAATGTTTATTCAAAAGTTGTTTAATGCTCCCGTGCTGAATAGAATAATTAGTGATAAAGGGAGCACAACTCTGAAATTGGTCTCCTACAACTTGGGGTCTTTCTACCAAAAGATCCTCTCTGGGGATACGGCGAACGGTCTCTAAGGTTTCATGTAAGGACTCCACATTATAGCCCTTCTCTAAAAATCTATCAGTCAGTACCTTGGCCTGCTCAGAAAACTCCAAAGGGTCAGAGCAATTCCTACGGAGCCTAAGGTACTGGCTCTTTGGGACCGATTTGAGCCACTGACTATGATGGCAACTATTTAGAGGAATAAAAGAGTTGCGATCAGTCGGTTTAAAGAATGTTGAAGTGCCAAACTCGTTGCTCTTGATGCTAACTTTGAGGTCCAAATAATGGACCTCACATTGACTAGCCTCAAACTTTAATTGGATCCCCCTTTGGTTAAGGTTTAGATCTGAAATGAATCTCTCCAACCTCTCCAGGGTACCATCCCATAGGAGGAGGATGTCATCAATATACCTAGCCCATAACATGAGCTCCGGTATATTATTACTATAGATGACATCCTCCTCCCACTTGGCCATAAACAAATTGGCCAAGCTGGGGGCATATTTGGCCCCCATGGCCACGCCCGTTTCTTGTTTATAAAACTTCCCCTCGAACCAGAAATAGTTCGAGGAGGTGGCGAACTTTAGGAGTGACATAATGAACTCTACCTGCTTGGCAGGGAGGCCTGGATCACGTATTAAGTAAAAGTAGACAGCATCAAAACCCAAAGCATGGGGAATGATGCTGTACAGAGATGTCACATCAATTGTGACTAACCACATACCATTTCGAGGAGTAAGACCGGCCAAAAGATTAATAATGTGCCTGGAGTCTTTTACATATGATGGTATCCTCTTAACTAATGGCTGTAAAAAGAAGTCCACATATCTACCTACCCGGGACGTCACAGAGTCGATGCCACTGACAATGGGACGCCCCGGGGGGCAGACAGGATCCTTATGAAGTTTGGGCAGATAATAAATTGTTGGCGTCCGTGGGGCCAATGGGATCATGTATAACCTCTCTTTAGGAGATAAAATACCTTCATAAAATCCCTTGGCCACTAAAGCTTCCAATTCCTTTTTATATTTAATTTTAGGATCAGACTGTATTATTGAGTAAGTGTTAGAATCACCCAAAATGTTATTCATTTCCCTCAAATAATCAGACCTGTCCAAAACAACGATCCCCCCACCCTTATCCGCAGGTCTAACTACCAATTCTTTATTGCGGCAGAGTAGATCTAAACCCTCTTGCATTGATTTATTCAGACGTGCTTTTTTGATTTCCATCAAATCTAAGTCTCTCAATAAAACGTCACGAAAGACTTTAAGGGAGGGTGCCAAATTCCCTGGGGGGTTGAATAGGGATGCATTGGACAGACCTGAATGGGTATACACGTTAGACACAACTGGATTAGAGAAAGTATTGGTAGCCATGTACCTCTTAATGCTTAATTTTCGAACAAATTTATGGATATCCATATACGTATGGAATTTATCCAGACCCTTTGGGGGTGCAAATTTGAGCCCTTGGTCTAAAATGAGCTGTTCTGATTCGCTCAAGACCTTCGTACTCAAATTAAAAATCCCCTGCCCTTTCTTTATATTTTTGAGCGCTTTGGCGGCTCTAGTTCGCCTCCCCCCTCTGGTTCCTCTCCTCTTTCTCCCTGTCTTTTTTTGCCTTGTTGGGGTTTGTGAAAACCCCAACTTCCTTGATCATTAGAAGGTCGAGGTATCGGGGGATGGGTTGAACTATTATAATAGTTGGTATTGGAATGTTGGATCGGGAGAGGGTTGGGTTCATAACCCCAATACTCTTCAGGACCATCTCCATCTCTAAGTGGAAAGAAGGAATTTTGGATTGGGACATTATAGTCCCATCCTGATGCACCAAATGATTGGTAAGTAGACGGAGAGTGTGGGCCCCAATCAGACGCTTGGTTTGATCTCCAATTATCTATATGGCCAGTATAGGACCCTCTACCTCTTAAGGGATTGTGACTCCAACCTCTGCCACGAGAGTTATGCCCTCTTGGTCTAAACTGGGGGCCCTGATAAACCGGACCCGGTCCCTGATTGGGAGGTGGACCAGGCGGCATCATAGGGCGGCTTTGATGCTGTTGAACAAAACTACCCTTTGGGACATTTGGGGTCCTTCTAGGAGATTGGTATAGGGAACCACCCCTTCCTCTGGTGTTGCTGAGAATTTTCTTCTGAGCATTGTGGGAAATTTGTGAAAAACCCACAATACCCCCAACAACCTGTGGGGCCGAGGTGTCCATCTCATTGGAATTGGATCTGGCCGCCTCCTCCAAGAGTTTTTTTTGCCAATTGAACACTATCTCACTTTGATAGTCCCCTAGGTCCCTATTATATTTTTTCTTTTTTTTAACTCTCTGTTCTTTATCCTCTTTCTCAAGGACTTTAAGGAGAGCAAGGGATTTTTCTTTATACTCATCGTTGGTGGCAAGGGGACCAAGTTTCTCCTTAATCACCTTGACATCCTCATCCAATTTGAGTAATTTACTGGTCTTTTTAGAAACCAGAAATTTGAGGAATGATACCCCAGCTTGATTGAAATATTTGTACCACTCCTCAAGGTCTATATCACCCTTTTGGGGTGCTACATCCCATCGGAGGCTACGCGGGACCATCTGTAGCTTAATATAAGTCTCTAAATAGGCAATATCCCATTTGGTGTGATTTTCAGATATCAAGAGGTTTTTTAGTCTCGTAAAAATACCTCCAAGGTCACCCTCATCCTCTCTATATACCTCAAAAACACCATCCAATTTGACCATATTCTTGGCCCGGAAATCAAAAATATCCATATTTCAGAATATGATAAGCAGCAATGATAATAAGTAAAGAATCGGAAAAAGAAAAATTGCGCTAATCAATTGTAAATTAAGTGAATTAATGGGGAGGCTGCAATAGCGTGAACTAACACAAAACAGATAAAAAAAGAAAGAAAAATTGCGCCAACCAATATTAAATTAATATAGACAGTGAAGTCCTTAGTGCCTTCTATCAGTGAGGCACAGAAAAGGGTGTGCACTAAAAAAGTGCATAAATAAACAAATAGTGAACAAAAAGTCCAATAGTAAAGTCCATAAACTGAATTCCGATCCAGCCAGCACCCAGTGTGAAGATGAAACAGTTGTGACCCGCCACCATATGGACTGAGGCTTACCACAAAGTAATTTGATAACAGCGTTAATCAAATCATTGCAGGATATTTCCAGAACATCGGATAATGGCTACACATACGCCGGGTCACGCTCCCTTTAAGAAATCCACGATGGGGTACAGCAGCATACAATAGCGAATAGCGTCCTCACACCATGTCACATCCCAGTCAGTGTCAGCATAAAAGGAAGGAGACCGCACATAGGGTAGTATGCACTTAACAGGTTTTAATTAAAAGAAGATTAAAACTACTTACAAGCAGATGTAAATAGAAAGCGAACAAACAATTTGCCGGCCGGCATCTAACAGGAGCCCTTCCTGTACGCGGTGACGTCACTGCACTCCGTCCCAGACGCGTTTCGTCACAATCTGACGTTTTCAATGGGAATGGGCTCTGCAGTGAACCACCGCTTAATATACCCAGGCCTCGCTTTGACTGCCAGGAACCGGAAATAGCCAAATCGCCATTTTGAAAATGGGAAAAATGGATGTTTTACTGTGTGCGGGACCATAAGTGCCCTTACAAAATGAAAATAATATAAATATAAATAAATATAAATATTTGTGTGTATAAATAAGGCTGAAGACAGGGAGCTATCCCTTTAGTAAAAAGGGGACAGTTTTAAAGTTATAAATATTGGTGTTTTGTGCATATAAGTGAATATAATATAAAACGTGCATAAATTTAAAAATCCATCCTAGATAAATATAGTGAGTCCCTCTCGTGGCCAGGACTGGAACTACCTTTTTTGAATATATGTATATATTTTTATGAATATTAATTTATTCATATAATTTTTTGATCCCTTTTTAGGGGTCTCCTATTTTCTTTAGAATGCCACCTTTTTTGTTCACTACATCCTGATTTATATAAGTGTGAGGTATTGCTCACTCTGGCATGAGTATTCATAGGTTGGTAGTTCCAGTCCTGGCCACGAGAGGGACTCACTATATTTATCTAGGATGGATTTTTAAATTTATGCACGTTTTATATTATATTCACTTATATGCACAAAACACCAATATTTATAACTTTAAAACTGTCCCCTTTTTACTAAAGGGATAGCTCCCTGTCTTCAGCCTTATTTATACACACAAATATTTATATTTATTTATATTTATATTATTTTCATTTTGTAAGGGCACTTATGGTCCCGCACACAGTAAAATATCCATTTTTCCCATTTTCAAAATGGCGATTTGGCTATTTCCGGTTCCTGGCAGTCAAAGCGAGGCCTGGGTATATTAAGCGGTGGTTCACTGCAGAGCCCATTCCCATTGAAAACGTCAGATTGTGACGAAACGCGTCTGGGACGGAGTGCAGTGACGTCACCGCGTACAGGAAGGGCTCCTGTTAGATGCCGGCCGGCAAATTGTTTGTTCGCTTTCTATTTACATCTGCTTGTAAGTAGTTTTAATCTTCTTTTAATTAAAACCTGTTAAGTGCATACTACCCTATGTGCGGTCTCCTTCCTTTTATGCTGACACTGACTGGGATGTGACATGGTGTGAGGACGCTATTCGCTATTGTATGCTGCTGTACCCCATCGTGGATTTCTTAAAGGGAGCGTGACCCGGCGTATGTGTAGCCATTATCCGATGTTCTGGAAATATCCTGCAATGATTTGATTAACGCTGTTATCAAATTACTTTGTGGTAAGCCTCAGTCCATATGGTGGCGGGTCACAACTGTTTCATCTTCACACTGGGTGCTGGCTGGATCGGAATTCAGTTTATGGACTTTACTATTGGACTTTTTGTTCACTATTTGTTTATTTATGCACTTTTTTAGTGCACACCCTTTTCTGTGCCTCACTGATAGAAGGCACTAAGGACTTCACTGTCTATATTAATTTAATATTGGTTGGCGCAATTTTTCTTTCTTTTTTTATCTGTTTTGTGTTAGTTCACGCTATTGCAGCCTCCCCATTAATTCACTTAATTTACAATTGATTAGCGCAATTTTTCTTTTTCCGATTCTTTACTTATTATCATTGCTGCTTATCATATTCTGAAATATGGATATTTTTGATTTCCGGGTCAAATTGGATGGTGTTTTTGAGGTATATAGAGAGGATGAGGGTGACCTTGGAGGTATTTTTACGAGACTAAAAAACCTCTTGATATCTGAAAATCACACCAAATGGGATATTGCCTATTTAGAGACTTATATTAAGCTACAGATGGTCCCGCGTAGCCTCCGATGGGATGTAGCACCCCAAAAGGGTGATATAGACCTTGAGGAGTGGTACAAATATTTCAATCAAGCTGGGGTATCATTCCTCAAATTTCTGGTTTCTAAAAAGACCAGTAAATTACTCAAATTGGATGAGGATGTCAAGGTGATTAAGGAGAAACTTGGTCCCCTTGCCACCAACGATGAGTATAAAGAAAAATCCCTTGCTCTCCTTAAAGTCCTTGAGAAAGAGGATAAAGAACAGAGAGTTAAAAAAAAGAAAAAATATAATAGGGACCTAGGGGACTATCAAAGTGAGATAGTGTTCAATTGGCAAAAAAAACTCTTGGAGGAGGCGGCCAGATCCAATTCCAATGAGATGGACACCTCGGCCCCACAGGTTGTTGGGGGTATTGTGGGTTTTTCACAAATTTCCCACAATGCTCAGAAGAAAATTCTCAGCAACACCAGAGGAAGGGGTGGTTCCCTATACCAATCTCCTAGAAGGACCCCAAATGTCCCAAAGGGTAGTTTTGTTCAACAGCATCAAAGCCGCCCTATGATGCCGCCTGGTCCACCTCCCAATCAGGGACCGGGTCCGGTTTATCAGGGCCCCCAGTTTAGACCAAGAGGGCATAACTCTCGTGGCAGAGGTTGGAGTCACAATCCCTTAAGAGGTAGAGGGTCCTATACTGGCCATATAGATAATTGGAGATCAAACCAAGCGTCTGATTGGGGCCCACACTCTCCGTCTACTTACCAATCATTTGGTGCATCAGGATGGGACTATAATGTCCCAATCCAAAATTCCTTCTTTCCACTTAGAGATGGAGATGGTCCTGAAGAGTATTGGGGTTATGAACCCAACCCTCTCCCGATCCAACATTCCAATACCAACTATTATAATAGTTCAACCCATCCCCCGATACCTCGACCTTCTAATGATCAAGGAAGTTGGGGTTTTCACAAACCCCAACAAGGCAAAAAAAGACAGGGAGAAAGAGGAGAGGAACCAGAGGGGGGAGGCGAACTAGAGCCGCCAAAGCGCTCAAAAATATAAAGAAAGGGCAGGGGATTTTTAATTTGAGTACGAAGGTCTTGAGCGAATCAGAACAGCTCATTTTAGACCAAGGGCTCAAATTTGCACCCCCAAAGGGTCTGGATAAATTCCATACGTATATGGATATCCATAAATTTGTTCGAAAATTAAGCATTAAGAGGTACATGGCTACCAATACTTTCTCTAATCCAGTTGTGTCTAACGTGTATACCCATTCAGGTCTGTCCAATGCATCCCTATTCAACCCCCCAGGGAATTTGGCACCCTCCCTTAAAGTCTTTCGTGACGTTTTATTGAGAGACTTAGATTTGATGGAAATCAAAAAAGCACGTCTGAATAAATCAATGCAAGAGGGTTTAGATCTACTCTGCCGCAATAAAGAATTGGTAGTTAGACCTGCGGATAAGGGTGGGGGGATCGTTGTTTTGGACAGGTCTGATTATTTGAGGGAAATGAATAACATTTTGGGTGATTCTAACACTTACTCAATAATACAGTCTGATCCTAAAATTAAATATAAAAAGGAATTGGAAGCTTTAGTGGCCAAGGGATTTTATGAAGGTATTTTATCTCCTAAAGAGAGGTTATACATGATCCCATTGGCCCCACGGACGCCAACAATTTATTATCTGCCCAAACTTCATAAGGATCCTGTCTGCCCCCCGGGGCGTCCCATTGTCAGTGGCATCGACTCTGTGACGTCCCGGGTAGGTAGATATGTGGACTTCTTTTTACAGCCATTAGTTAAGAGGATACCATCATATGTAAAAGACTCCAGGCACATTATTAATCTTTTGGCCGGTCTTACTCCTCGAAATGGTATGTGGTTAGTCACAATTGATGTGACATCTCTGTACAGCATCATTCCCCATGCTTTGGGTTTTGATGCTGTCTACTTTTACTTAATACGTGATCCAGGCCTCCCTGCCAAGCAGGTAGAGTTCATTATGTCACTCCTAAAGTTCGCCACCTCCTCGAACTATTTCTGGTTCGAGGGGAAGTTTTATAAACAAGAAACGGGCGTGGCCATGGGGGCCAAATATGCCCCCAGCTTGGCCAATTTGTTTATGGCCAAGTGGGAGGAGGATGTCATCTATAGTAATAATATACCGGAGCTCATGTTATGGGCTAGGTATATTGATGACATCCTCCTCCTATGGGATGGTACCCTGGAGAGGTTGGAGAGATTCATGTCAGATCTAAACCTTAACCAAAGGGGGATCCAATTAAAGTTTGAGGCTAGTCAATGTGAGGTCCATTATTTGGACCTCAAAGTTAGCATCAAGAGCAACGAGTTTGGCACTTCAACATTCTTTAAACCGACTGATCGCAACTCTTTTATTCCTCTAAATAGTTGCCATCATAGTCAGTGGCTCAAATCGGTCCCAAAGAGCCAGTACCTTAGGCTCCGTAGGAATTGCTCTGACCCTTTGGAGTTTTCTGAGCAGGCCAAGGTACTGACTGATAGATTTTTAGAGAAGGGCTATAATGTGGAGTCCTTACATGAAACCTTAGAGACCGTTCGCCGTATCCCCAGAGAGGATCTTTTGGTAGAAAGACCCCAAGTTGTAGGAGACCAATTTCAGAGTTGTGCTCCCTTTATCACTAATTATTCTATTCAGCACGGGAGCATTAAACAACTTTTGAATAAACATTGGCATTTGGCGAGGAATGACCCCATTCTCAAGGGTCTTTTGCCTGAGAAGCCAAAGGTCGTGTTTAGAGGTGCACCAAGCTTACGCAATCAGGTTGCACCAAATATTTTAAATCCCCCTCAGAATGGTTTTAACACATTTTTTAACCAATTAACGGGTTTTTATCAATGCAGGAGGTGTAGAGTCTGTTCCCTGAACTCATGTAGGAGTAGGCGTACCACTAGGTTTGAATCAACTGTTACAAGGAAGGAGCACCCAATAAAGCCCTTTATTACTTGCGAAACCACAGGAGTTGTGTATTTGATCCAGTGTCCATGCGGCCTACAATATGTGGGCCGTACCAAGCGACCTTTGCGTGTCCGGTTAAACGAACACATTACCAACATCCTTAATGGTTATGACAAACATTCGGTGTCAAAGCACTATCTCCTTAAACATAACAGAGATCCATCAAATACACTCTTTTTAGGCATCGACAAATTTAAACCTAATTGGAGGGGGAGTGCTCTAGTTAGAGAAATTTCCAAGCTAGAAATGGCTTGGATACACCGGCTCAAGTGCTATACGCCTCATGGCCTAAATATAGACACAGACATAAATGCATTTATAAATAATGCTTGATGTCATTAAGATAATTTTATGTCTGTATTGTTGTATAAAATGATTCTGTATAGTGGTTTTATTTATTGTAAAAAACAATTTTTAGCCTCATTTTGATTTCACCAGGATGGGACCAATTTTCTATTTTTCATATTTTATATTTTTTATTTTTATTCTTCATACATATTTTCATATTTTACATATCTTTTATAAAATCTTTTTTATTTTTCCACCATGATTGGTTCACTATTTATATTCACTTATATTTACACTATTAATAATATGCCAAATGGATATGGGGGTTGGTTTAATCATGATCCAATGGTTTTTTGAATATATGTATATATTTTTATGAATATTAATTTATTCATATAATTTTTTGATCCCTTTTTAGGGGTCTCCTATTTTCTTTAGAATGCCACCTTTTTTGTTCACTACATCCTGATTTATATAAGTGTGAGGTATTGCTCACTCTGGCATGAGTATTCATAGGTTGGTAGTTCCAGTCCTGGCCACGAGAGGGACTCACTATATTTATCTAGGATGGATTTTTAAATTTATGCACGTTTTATATTATATTCACTTATATGCACAAAACACCAATATTTATAACTTTAAAACTGTCCCCTTTTTACTAAAGGGATAGCTCCCTGTCTTCAGCCTTATTTATACACACAAATATTTATATTTATTTATATTTATATTATTTTCATTTTGTAAGGGCACTTATGGTCCCGCACACAGTAAAATATCCATTTTTCCCATTTTCAAAATGGCGATTTGGCTATTTCCGGTTCCTGGCAGTCAAAGCGAGGCCTGGGTATATTAAGCGGTGGTTCACTGCAGAGCCCATTCCCATTGAAAACGTCAGATTGTGACGAAACGCGTCTGGGACGGAGTGCAGTGACGTCACCGCGTACAGGAAGGGCTCCTGTTAGATGCCGGCCGGCAAATTGTTTGTTCGCTTTCTATTTACATCTGCTTGTAAGTAGTTTTAATCTTCTTTTAATTAAAACCTGTTAAGTGCATACTACCCTATGTGCGGTCTCCTTCCTTTTATGCTGACACTGACTGGGATGTGACATGGTGTGAGGACGCTATTCGCTATTGTATGCTGCTGTACCCCATCGTGGATTTCTTAAAGGGAGCGTGACCCGGCGTATGTGTAGCCATTATCCGATGTTCTGGAAATATCCTGCAATGATTTGATTAACGCTGTTATCAAATTACTTTGTGGTAAGCCTCAGTCCATATGGTGGCGGGTCACAACTGTTTCATCTTCACACTGGGTGCTGGCTGGATCGGAATTCAGTTTATGGACTTTACTATTGGACTTTTTGTTCACTATTTGTTTATTTATGCACTTTTTTAGTGCACACCCTTTTCTGTGCCTCACTGATAGAAGGCACTAAGGACTTCACTGTCTATATTAATTTAATATTGGTTGGCGCAATTTTTCTTTCTTTTTTTATCTGTTTTGTGTTAGTTCACGCTATTGCAGCCTCCCCATTAATTCACTTAATTTACAATTGATTAGCGCAATTTTTCTTTTTCCGAAAAATTTAGAACATGCTCTATTTTTTCTCGACGTTTTTCAGGTCGTCGTTTTTCACGTCGTGAAAAATGGTCGTGTGTAGGCTTTAAAGATGGGGGAAAAAACGTGCATGCTCAGAAGCAAGTTATGAGAAGGGAAATTTGCATAATCAAGCCCAAAGGGTGGCGCCATTCGAATGGAATTTCCCCTTTATCGTGCCGTCGTACGTGTTGTACGTCACCGCGCTTTGTTTGAGCATTTTTTTTTCATGATCGTGTGTATGCAAGGCAGGCTTGACAAGAATCACATCGAGAAAAACGTTGTTTTTCCATGACATTAAAAACGGTCGTATGTACGCGGCATAAGTTTTTTTTTTATACAATCTGTACAGGTCCCTGCTGGGGACACTGAGATCTGCTATTGGCTAGGAGTTCTACCATTGCTGCTGCTGCAGATTTATTGCTGCTGCAGGCCAGGGAATCTGCTGTTGTGGCTGGGAGACCTATTGTTGCTGCTGTGGGATCTATTGTTGCTGATAGAAATCTATTGTTGCTGCTGGAAGATCTTTTTTTGCTGCAGGGGGGTTGACTGTTATTTTTTGTGGGGGGGATTTGCTTTTGCTGTTGGAGGATTTATTTTTGCTGCTGGGGGATATATTTTCTAAAAAGAGGCTTGTGCTAGAAGGTGGGTAGGGGGCGGAGATGAGGTGTACCCAGAGGAGAGCTGGGAGAATACCTGCACCTTATTCTTAGAGAAAAAAAAGCCCTGCTAATATACGAGGTGTGTCTATAAAGTTTGGTGAATGGTCCAATATCTCAACGGCAACATGGGCCAGGTGCACATGCAAGCACACGGCTTTCCAGAGACACGTCAAAAAATCGACACCTAGCGTGCAGTACACGTGACCATTAGGGTAAACCCACTGCAGGCAGTTGAACGTGGTTAGTGGGAGAGGTAGGGTCACAGTGCAATGCAGCAAAGAAGTGAACATCAAGTTCTGCTACAGAAAACAGTGGCGGAGATGCATGAAATATTGGTGCAAGTGTACGGGGAGGGAAGGCATGTGCAGGAAATGTGTTTACGTCTTGTTCAACTGCTTTTTTGATGGAAAGTGACTGAGGATGAACCACGTTCTGGTCAACTGTCGACAAGCAGAACCCCAGACATGATCGAGCGAGTGCAACAAATGCTGGCACGAGATCAGCGACTGACTCTAAGATTGGTGGCAGAAGAATTGGGTATTAGCAAGGACATGGTGTGCTCCATCGTCCGCCAAGATTTGGGTAAGCAGAAGATTTGTTCCCAGTTTGTGCCAGACAAGCTGACAGACAAACAGAAAGCAAAACAAATGGAAACCTCTGGAGATTCATTACCATATGTGACCAGGATCCATCTTTTCTGTGAACCATCATCACAGGGCATGAGACCTGGTGCTACCAGTTGGATCCAGAATCCAAGCAGCAATCGATGAAATGGCGTTCACCATCTTTTTTTTTGAAAGGTGTTTATTTTAGTTTTACAACAAAAAATAAAAAAATACAAAAGAAACAGGCACGTAAGGCACTTATGTATACACCAAGACAAGATTTCATTAATGGACAAAAAGCAGGTAGTCCTTGAGAGAACAAAGAAAACCCCAACAACATTCACACACACATTCAAGCCCACACCACATATGACCCCGTATCAACGGTACATTTTCAGAGTTCCACACAAAACAATCCCAAGCCAATGTGTAGTCAACCATCAGATCACTGTTCCAAAGCTACATTAGTGGATAGAGACTCACTGAGTAAGTTGTGATGGTAGGACATCCCCCCAAGAAATCCTCAGAGACATCTAACCATGGTTGCCATATTTTGGTGAATTTCTTAGGGCATGCCCTACTTTTATATATCAACTTTGGCATTCACCATCTTCCCCGCGACCCAAAAAGAGTCTCTTGCAAAAGTCCAAGGTCAAGACAATATTGATCGCTTTCTTCAACAACAATGGCATCATCCATAAGGAATTTGTTTGTGTGGGTCAAACCGGGAATCCTGCATTCTACGAGGAAGTTTTGAAATGGTTGTTACACCGCAGCCACCGCGTTCGGCCAGAGTTGCACAGGACTGGACAGTGGATGTTGCTGCACGATAACATGCCTGCACACTGTGGTATCTGCATGTGCCAATTCTTGGCTCAACGTGGTGTACCTGTTCTCGATCATTCACCGTACTCCCCTGATCTGGAGCCTGTAGACTTTTTTCTGTTTCCCCACCTGAACAGTGTCATGAAAGGGGCACATTTTGTGGATATGGCTGCAATCCAAGAATGTGTGACAGCGGTTCTACGATCAATTCATAAAGAGACCCTTCTGTTTCAAGAAGCTTTATGAACGTTGCCAAATATGTGTTGTGAAGGATGGCTATTATTTTGAAGACCAATAAAGGTAATTTGCTTGTATCCTCTGTTTTGTTTGTTTTCTGATACCATTGATTCACCACATTTTTAGACACACCTCGCACACCCATCAATTGTCATACTCATCAATAATATTTTTATGGCTGTGGACTAACACAGGTGAGATGGCACAACATGAAAATATCACCTACAGATTTTATTTATTCTATTGATATTATTATAGCTGCTGAGGTATTTGGATTTGATTATTTATAAAAAAAAATAAAAAAATTTAAGTAGTAATTTCTGCATTTCTAATAAAAAAATATAGGTAGAATTCTGATAGAAATTAAATTTCACACCCACCAATATGAATCTGTACTTCAAAGTAAGGATTTATACAATGAATGTGTATTAGCACAAATTAATAGTGCATAATTTGACCTGTAATGTTATGTATCCTTTTGATATAGATTTAGCTGCTTAGAGATATTTTGAGGTGAAAATGTTTTTATTGTTTTACAAATCAAAGGAAAGGACACAACAGGAAAATATCCATATGTCAACAGTAGTGGCTATCACCCAGAACTTGTCATACATAAATCAAAAATTCAAATTTTAAGGGTTGTGTCACCTAACGCGGACCAGGATAAGTGTAATAAACATAAATAAGTAGATTATAGAGGCATCATATGAGTGGGATATCAAATACGTATGAGACCGTCCGCTGGGACTTCCAGTGTCCAGACCCATAGGGTGGACAAGAAGGTGTCGGCCTGGTTGCTTCGAGATATTTTGATTTTAAAAAAAATTGCTGAATGTATTCATTGATTTATTTTTGTTATTTTAACAAATGTGTATTTCGTTGCACTTATAACTTTTTCTATTAGCTGTTTTATCCATTCCATGACCTTTTTTAACAGGAAAGAAATTGGGAGAAAAGGCTCCAACAAATTCATAATAGGGATACAGACCAGCTTTGTAGTCATGCAGAAGAAAATACACGCTTTTATAAGCAGATCCTACTAAAGTCAGGTGAGCATTTGTTTTTAATATGTTTAATGTATCTGCCAAATAAAAACTTTCCTCATAATGTGACCTTAAACTGCCTGCAAAGTATAATTAAAGTTCTGGGCTTGCCTAATAAGGCAGGGTAAAGAGCGATGAAGGTATGCCAAGCACAGTAAACATGGAGGAGCAATGGAATATCTCTACAATAATTTAGACCAGCTAGAAAAATGAAAGTAATTGGTTATTATGTGTGACTGAACTTTGATAATTGCTCTTTATTTTAAAGCTGAAATTCAGGCAAAACGAATATTGTAAAATTCAATAGACATGTGTATTGTTTACTTGAACTTTGGTGTCTTTTAATTTTGTGCAATAGTTTCCTGTAATAAAGACCTTTTTATGAAAATATATAAATACCCAAAATGTTGAATAAACATGCTAAAAACCCCAAAATCTGATTAATAAACACAATGGGGCAGATCCACGTAGATCGGCGCATATATCTGCCGGGCGTAGCGTATCTAAGATACACTACGCCGCCGTAACTTTTTTTTTTTTTTCGAATCCTCAAAGAATTTGCGCCGTAAGTTACGGCGGCGTAGTGTATCTTTGGCGGCGTAAGGGCGCAGAATTCAAATGAATGTGATGGGGGCGTGTTTTATGTAAATACGTCGTGACCCGACGTAAACAACGTTTTTTTTTAACGGCGCATGCGCCGTCTGTGGGGGTATCCCAGTGTGCATGCTCGAAAATAAACCGGAACAAGCCAATGCTTCCGACGTTGACGTCATTCTACGCAAATCCCTATTCGCGAACGACTTACGCAAACTACGTAAAAAATTCAAAATTCGACGCGGGAACGACGGCCATACTTAACATTGAGTACGCCTCATAATAGCAGGGGTAACTATACCCCGGAAAAAGCCGAACGCAAACGATGTAAAAAAATGCGCCGGCCGGACAGACGTTCGTGGATCGCCGTAACTAGCTAATTTGCATACTCAACGCGGAATTCGACGGAAACGCCACCTAGCGGCCGGCGGAAAAATGCATCTACGATCCGACTGCGTACTAAGACGTACGCCTGTCGGATCGATCCGAGATTAAGTCGTATCTTGTTTTGTAGATACAAAACAAAGATACGACGCAGGAAATTTAAAATTACGCAGCGTATCAATAGATACGCCGGCTTAATTCTTTTGTGGATCTGCCCCAATGTGATCAAAATATAACGAAACACAGTCTATTAATAAAGTAAAGTGTTCAATGGAAAATGCTGATAAAAATATATATATTCAAAAATAATAATAGAAATAAAATAAGATATATATATATATATATATATATATATATATATATATATATATAAAAAGTGTAGTAAAAAAAATAATAAAAAGCTATAAAAAACTCCAAAACACGTTGATTAAAATAATATGCAAAAGAAGAATATAATTAACTTCACAATTATGGCTGTAAACTAGACGTTCTCTTGAAAAAGTAATGATGAATGTAATAAAAAGTCTTTAAAAAGCTTCACAAACGTAAATGTGAATATACTTTCTTGATACCTGGAGAGACCAGGATCTCAAAACTCCCACCTCAATAAGAGAAGTAATTTGCATCAAAGAAACTCAGAATTTGTTCCACCGTCATATAAAGTTATTTCCAAACCACCATTGGCACTTCTCCAGCTTAATACAGGCTATTGGGATATCCTACAAGCGCCCTAGCACCGTATATATCCTCCACAAGGTAATCCTATTACACTCAGACTCAAGTGGGAAAAGAGAGGAAAGGAGCCTCCAATAGTGCAGTATGTTTAAATAATAGGGTAATATTTTTTAAACATAACATATAGTTGGACCCTTACAAATAAAAACAAGCAAAGGAAATAAAACACGGCGTTCTCAGCCCCTCCTACGTCACTTCCAGTGTACGTCTGCCTCCGGCCACTCCCTACGCGTTACGTGAACTCACTTAATCTTTTAGCACGTTTATTTAACTTTTTGGGTATTTATATATTTTCTATTACTGTTTTATGATTAATGTTTATTGCGCGAGATCACTTTCTATATTTTTCTAATTTGTGTATTGTAAACACTAATAGGTTTTGCTGCACACTTTTCACTACAATTAATCACTCTGACACTTATTGGCATTTATACTCACAGTAGCGTGAAGGACACCTTTCACATTTTTCTGATTGGCTGTTATGGGTCACTGCACTTTACCCTGCCATAGTTTGCACAAATAGCGTAATGCTGGGCATTTTAACACTCTGCATAAATGCACAACACTTATTCCTCTATTAGAGGAGTCAGGACAGTGAACGGTAAATCGCTGATTGGCTATTTTGCATTACTATAATTTGCGTATTGTTCCTTGCATTGTGAATATGCTCACATAATTAATTGCCATTTTCATAATGCAGTAGTGTCTGTATATCAAACCTTAATTAAAAATCCATCCAACAGGTATATTTTAGTTTCCATGCACCTGATAAATTGAAACACAAGCTATCTTCTCATGTCACAAGTCCTTTTGGGCACTCAGTTGGAAAGATGGAATCCTCAATGCTGCCCAAAAGTTGCACCAAGTATAGTGTCATGCTTCTCCATGTATTCTGTTTTAGAGAAGTTATCCTTTATGCACTCCCTCACCCACCTTTAATGGATCTCCCTTGGGTTAATACTTATCTGAACCCTTAATCTTGAGATCTTCACATTGTGACCTTACACAGCCTTTTCAAAACATCCTCAGTCATGGGTCTGGGAAGATCAGTTGAATTGCACAGTTAAATGAATATACGGTTATCAGTTATTATACATTGAATTGCAGGTGATAGGCTTGACCACAAGGATGGAATGTTAGCTCTGGATGCCTTGAACCAAACTGCAGCTGCCTATGCCTCAGCAATTAAGCTTCAACCAAAGAACTCCAGGTTCCATTTTCTTCTTGCCATAGCCTTGGAAGAGCTATATTATGCTGCAGAAATCTACGGGTTAAAGAAAAAAGTAAGTGTGATTTCTATAGGCTTATTTTCAGCCTGTCAATTAAAGTTTTTATTTCCAATACATGTACAAAAACTAGCACACTAAATGATATGCTCTCCGCTCCTCCCAAGACCTTCTGCTCTCTAGCTCCCATGTCTCCTCCTCCCATGCTCGTCTGCAGGACTTCTCCAGAGTCTCTCCCATCCTCTGGAATGCACTACCCCAATCTGCCCATCTATCTCCTACTCTGTCCACTTTTAGGTGATCCCTGAAAACTCATCTCTTCAGGGTGGCCTATCCTGCCTCCAGCTAACAACTAAATCTTCTACTTCCCTTATCAGTGCATACCTCACCGTCTCTAGCTTTTGTTTCACCAGCCCCTCCCTTTTAGATTGTAAGCTCACAGGAGCAGGGCTTCTCTAACCCTCTTGTTTTGAATTGTACTGTTGGTGCTATGAAAATCATGTATAATAATAATACGTTTGTATTAAAGCAACCTTGTTGCAAAAATGTATTATTAAAGAGGTTCTCCGGTCTGAAAAAAAATAAGATAAAAGTCAGCAGCTACAAATACTGTAGCTGCTGACTTTTACTAAAAGGACACTTACCTGTTCAGGGATACAGCGATGTCATGTGCCGATTCTTCTCCAGTCTTCGGTTCCCCAGCTCCGACATGCTTACTGTGGGAAGCCATTTGTGACTTCTTGCAGCTGGGCCCCCACTGCACATGCACGGGTCGCGCTGCGTTTCTTGGATGGATGCGCAGCCTCCTGGACCTGTGGAGTGGGAGGCTGGTACCTGACAATACTAGGTAACCCGAAAAATAGAAAAAAATAAATACGCTTTCGCCTCCTGGGAGGCCTCCCGCAATATTCCCGCTCTGTGCTTTGACATTTCTTATATAGGCAAGGGGCGGGGGCCACCCGGCTACATCACCCGGTGGCACCGACCCATTCTGAAGTCACATGGGGATTTGGGGTTCCCCTTGTTAAAGGGGGCTTCCAGATTCCGATAAGCCCCCCGTCCGCAGACCCAAAACACCCACCCCCCCATGTCAGGGGCATGTGGCCTAGTATGGTTCAGGAGAAAGGGGGGTGCTCACTTGTCCCCTCTTCTTTCCTGACCTGCCAGGCTGCATGCTCGGATAAGGGTCTAGTATGGTTTTTGGGGGGGGCACGTCATTTTTTTAATTTATTTTAGTTTTGTTCCCCTCTAAATCCATACCAGATCCAAAGCTGTCAGCGGGGAAACCCATTGACAGCTGATAACTCATCGGTTATTAAGTACACTGTGGCCGGCCTCCAGGCCCTGTTCCATAACAACCAGCTTACACTGCTCATGCAAATGTTTAGCCTGAGCTCAGGCCGAACGGTCCACCCATCCCTACGTTACCAATCATTAGATGTTGTGGCTGCATTTGTTCTCTTTTTTTAGTCTTTTTTCTCCCCTCCCGTTTTCACCTGCTGATCTGACCAGTAACACTCCTCCTGTATTAGAGTGTCTATACTGTGTGACAGGAAGTCAGCTAAATCTGTGGGTGTTGTCACAGACGGGACATACATTTCTGCCTTGTTTAGACGATACACCAATTGTTATTAGGCGTCGGCTGCAAATGTAGCCAGAAAAGGCTAAAGGCCGTTGGAAGACTGTTCAGAATGAGGCAATTAAGGCCTCTATAAGTAGTCCAGAGGATTATCACTAATTTGCTGCATGCTGAGGCTTTCTGAGTGAAAGAGAGCAGTACTGAAAGTCTTCTGAGGAGGTGAGGAGAGGATTGATTTTTCTGTGTGATAAAAATCAAAAGACTATTGTTTTTCTGCTGTATGATCAGCAGTGTCTGCCCAGCACTAGGCCAGGGTTTATTTTATGTTTGATTTTGTTTATGCTGTTTGGATGCTTGCAATTGTTTCCAGCAAGATGGAAGAATAAACCAAAATCTTTGTTTTCAACCGTCTTCGACTGCCTGTCTGTATAAATTCAGTGTGTAGTGAACCCATCCAAGGGGTCACACACCCCGCTACCGAGCTTACCCCTTACAACTGAATGAAGGAGCAACAGACACACCTTTGGACAGCAGCATTGTCAGTCTGGGGGGAGGGGAGTGTTAGATGGGCTAGTAGATTTAGATACACTAACAAATTAAAGCTAACACATTTCAAGCAGTTACAGCAACCATTTTGTTCCTTTTGGGATTAAGCTTTACATTAGTTAATAAAAGCTACTCATTCTAACTACCCCTATCAGTATTAATTGGTTTGTCTCAACCCTCTAGCTGCTGCATCAGCAGGACAGCTTGTTCTGTTGAAAAAAACAACAGACTTAGTGACTGGATCACCACATGAAAATAAAAGACAGAAAGCCTAAAAAAATGAATGTAGCCATTAATGCACAATTTGTAAGCTGCAATGTAATACATGTTGTCTGTTGGGTTTAATACTGCTTTAAATTAAAGGGGTTGTAAAGGTTTGTTTTTTATTTTCTAAATAGGTTCCTTTAAGCTAGTGCATTGTTGGTTCACTAATCTTTTCCTACGCTTTCGCTTCTAAATACTTTTTTTCTTTGTCTGAATTTATCTCTTCCTGGGCCAGATTCACAGAAGAGATACGACGGCGTATCTCCTGATACACCGTCGTATCTCTGAGAGTATCTATGCGACTGATTCTTAGAATCAGTTACGCATTGATATTCCTTAGATCTGACAGGCGTAAGGCTCTTACGCTGTCAGATCTTAAATACAATTTTTTTTCCCGCCGCTAGGTGTCGCCTCGTCGCTTTCCCCGACGTCTATGCAAATGAACTATTTACGCCGATTCCCGAACGTACGTGCGGACGACGCAGTGAATTTACGACGTTTCCGTAAGCGTAAACTTGCCCCTGCTATATGAGGGGCAAGTTTACAAAGGTCCGTCGTATGCCATGTTAAGTATGGCGTCGGGTCAGCGTCGTTTTTTTCCGTAGTTTACGTCGTTTTCGTAAGTCGTTCGCGAATACGACTTTACGTCAATGACGCTCACGTCGGCGTCATTGACGTTTTCCGTTGTGAGCTGGAGCATGCACACTGGGCTATTTTTATGCCCGGCGCATGCGCAGTTCGATCGTCGCGGGGGCGCGCTTAATTTAAATACAAGCCGCCCCCTTTGAATTACGCGGCCTTACGCCGGGCCATTTACACTACGTCGCCGCAAATTACGGAGCAAGTGCTTGGAGAATACGGCACTTGCTCCAGTAATTTGCGGCGGCGTAGTGTAAATGGCTTACACTACGCAAACGCCGATTCTATGAGAATCTGGCCCCCTGTTTCTCCTCGGTAAGCTTTCCACCATCATCTGAGCAGTGGAAAGTCAGTCAGAACAGCTTACTGAACAGCTTACTGAGGAGGAACAGGAAGTGAGAAATTCAGACAAAGAAAACAAAGAGAAAAAACATTTAGAAGGGAAATCGAAGGAAAAGGTAAGTGAACCAACAATGCATGAGCTTAACCCCTTAACGCCCGCCGCACGACTATTTACGTCCGCACAATGGCACGGACAGGCAGAAGGACGTATATATACGTCCTTGCCTTCCCGCGGGTCGGGGGTCCGATCGGGACCCCCCCCCCCCCGCGCTGCATGCGGATTCCCTCGGGGAGCGATCCGGGACGACGGCGTGGCTATTCGTTTATAGCCGCTCCGTCGCGATCGCTCCCCAGAGCTGAAGAACGGGGAGAGCCGTATGTAAACACGGCTTCCCCGTGCTTCACTGTGGCGGCGCATTGATCGTGTCATCCCCTTTATAGGGGAGACACAATCGATGACGTCAGACCTACAGCCACACCCCCCTACTGTTGTAAACACACACTAGGTGAAGCCTAAAACGTTCAGCGCCCCCTGTGGTTAACTCCCAAACTGCAACTGTCATTTTCACAATAAAGAATGCAATTTAAATGCATTTTTTACTGTGAAAATGACAATGGTCCCAAAAATGTGTCAAAATTGTCCGAAGTGTCCGCCAATATGTCGCAGTCAGGAAAAAAATCGATGATCGCCGCCATTAGTAGTAAAAAAAAAAAAAATTTATAAAAATGCAATAAAAATATCCCCTATTTTGTAAACGCTATAAATTTTGCGCAAACCAATCGATAAACGCTTATTGCGATTTTTTTTTACCAAAAATAGGTAGAAGAATACGTATCAGCCTAAACTGAGGAAAAAAATAAATGTTATATATGTTTTTGGGGGATATTTATTACAGCAAAAAGTAAAAAATATTGCATTTTTTTCAAAATTGTCGCTCTATTTTTGTTTATAGCGCAACAAATAAAAACCGCAGAGGTGATCAAATACCACCAAAAGAAAGCTCTATTTGTGGGGAAAAAAGGACGCCAATTTTGTTTGGTAGCCATGTCGCACGAGCGCGCAATTGTCTGTTAAAGCCACGCAGTGCCGAATTGTAAAAACGCCTTTGGGCATTTAGCAGCATATTGGTCCGGGGCTTAAGTGGTTAAAGGAACATATTTAGAAAATAAAAAACGAACCTTTACAACCCCTTTAAGTCTAGTAATGCCCATTTATCCTTAGAAGTACAATTATCTGTAATGCAGAACAAAGCAGGTGACATTTTTCTTCATTAGGCTGGCCATACCTGGATCGAAATTCGGCATGGACCAACTGAATTTGGATCCATGTATGGGCATTGTGGTTGAACAGAAGTCAATCTACCAATTGACTTCTGTTTAACCGCCCTGTTGGAAATGTAACACTCGGTCAGCGATGCATTCTATAGCCTGCAACGCTGCTCTATGTATTGTGACAGCAGGGAGGTCTCCCCACTGTCAGAATACAAGGACACAGTTGATCACACATCTATGGGCAGCCTTAGCCACTTACATTTTCATTTCTGGCAAAGAACTATTCAATTTACTGTACACATTTATTTCTTCTCATATCAGGGCAGTTTTCTTGGCTACGTGAAAAGGTGACACTTTCTCTGACCTTTTATTCATCTTGAAATTGTTACGCTTGTATATTAAATAAAATATTATAGCTATGCACCATAAAGGATTTCAAAGTCAAAGCACATAAGTAATCCAGAAGATCAACATCAAACATTCTTAATTGCTGCTCTGTGTAAGAAAATGTAATCCAGACGTGGAGACCTCTCTGCTGTGCTCCCTGATTAAAGAGCTTTTGAAATAACAGATAGACTGCTTAGATCTCCCTTGAGATAAGGTTTCCAGTGTAAATCACAAAGGCATAGCCACTTGTCAGTTACATAAAATAACAGGATGTGGTCAGGTACTGGGATGGATCAACTTTCCGTAAGCTCCACACTTTCTATGTAGTACAGAAGAAAAAACAGCCTTTATCTGCAGAAGCCTGACAGTGTTTTGTCCCAGAAATTCGTACAATGTTTATATCGTCATGGTTTTCACAAGTGTCTGGTTGCAAATAAGCTCTTTCCTTTTGCTATTCTTTTCAGGAAGAAACATCAGGTAGATGATGAATCTTGTCAGTCAATGACATGTAAGCCAAGGGCTTATGTTAAAAGTGTTCTGTACATAGGATAATGTCTACGGGGCAGATCCACAAAGAGAGTACGCCGGCGTATCTACTGATACGCCGGCGTACTTTCAAATTTCCCGCGTCGTATCTTTGTTTTGAATCCTCAAAACAAGATACGACGGCATCTGGGTTAGATCCGAGAGGCGTACGTCTTCGTACGCCTTCGGATCTAAGATGCAATTCTTCGACGTCCGCTGGGTGACGTTCCCGTCGTAATCCGCGTCGAGTATGCAAATTAGCTATTTCCGACGATCCACGAACGTACGAGCGGCCGTCGCATTCTTTTACGTCGTCTCTAGTTGGCTTTTTCCGGCGTATAGTTAAACCTGCTATTTTTGTGGCGTACGCAATGTTAAGTATGGCCGTTCCCGCGTATAATTAAAAAAAAAAAAATTGTTTGAGTAAGTCGTCCGTGAATCGGGATGGACGTAATTTCCGTCCACGTCAAAACAATGACGTCCTTGCGACGTCATTTAGCGCAATGCACGGCGGGAAATTTAGGGACGGCGCATGTGCAGTTCGTTCGGCGCGGGGACGCGCTTCATTTAAATAAAACACGCCCCCCTACTCGCCGATTTGTATTAGGCACCGTTACGCCGCCAGAGATACACTACGCCGCCGTAACTTACGGCGCAAATTCTTTCAGGATTCAAACCAAAAAAAAGTAAGTTACGGCGGCATAGCGTATCTCAGATACGCTGCGCCGGGGCAGATCTTTGTGGATCTGCCCCTACGTGAATATTGCATGACATACAGAGGGTGCAACTGGTTGTGGTCCCATGACCCAGTATTTTTGCCACCCCTGGACACCTCAGAAGATTACCTTTTATCATCCCTCTTCTATATACCAAAATACCTTTTTAGTATTATTCATCAAGGCAATATAACCTGACAGCTTATGGTTTAGGAGGCTAAAAAGAACCATGAACCAGTGTGAAGCACAGTAGAGTCCACCTTACCCTAACCAACAGGTGTCAAACACAAGGCCCGTGGGACAAATCTGGCCCTCCAAGCCATTTCATGTGGCCCTTGGACCTCTCCTGCTGCTGCAGGAGAGCTCCAGCCTCCCTCTGGTTCTTCTGTAGATCCTTACTTTCTGCTTTCAAGCTATGCATCCAGCTTCTTCCCAGCAGCAGCATAAGGAAAGGGGGGTGCACTATGATGTAAGGGAGAGTGGGGGACTCAACTTCTGATGGTGGGGTGGCTCTTGATATCTAATATATGGGGAGGGGAAGCGCTGGACATCTAATCTTACAGATACAATCGGCCCTTTTGAGGGCAATCATAATGCTGATGCGGCCCAAGATGAAATTGAGTTTGACACCCCTGCCCTAACCTGTTGGGTTATGCTTTCTTGTTGGGACTCAAGCACAGTATAGAATTGCTTCCATGTTCTTCACTTGATGATGGACAACCAGCCTGAAACAGCTGTACGTAGTTTGTAATAAATTACTTTGATAACACTAGGCTGTATCTGTGCTATAGACCAGGGGTTTCCAAACTCCGGCCCTCCAACTGTTGCGGAACTACACGTCCCATGAGGCATTGTAAAACTCTGACATTTACAGACATGACTAGGCATGATGGGAATTGTAGTTCCAGAACAACTGGAGGACCATAGTTTGGAGACCTCTGCTATAGACCAATAGTTTTAGATGTACAGTTGTTCGAGGGGATGATTTGCATGGAATAATCCCTCTCTTTTTAGAATTTCTAATGAAGAAAAAATGTGAATACCTTCTGTTCTAAGAAAGATACATGAAAAAATGAAAACTACGGGACTTTAAAGATGTCAAAATAAATGAATAATACATTGTATATGAAAAATATACATTTTTTTAACATTAAAATTCATAAAATTCTGTGTTGTACTGTTAAGTCAATTCATATACAGATATAGACACTACCGCTCTACATGTTTCACTTCAAAAAGCTTCTTCAGGAGAATTTAGAGTGCTGCATAGATTGAATGATAAAAATGATAACAAAATAAATAATTTATTCATTTTTTTTTTACACCTTAAAAGTCCCGTAGTTTTCCTTTTTTCATGTATCTTTCATTAAATTGGGACGCGGTGTCTATCCTGTTCTCGTCACCCTGCCCTCCATAATAATTCTGTTCTAAGAAAGTTGTACTGTGCCATGCAGTGATAATTATGAAATTAAAGTTATTCTAAAGCCTAAATATTTTTTACCTTAATGTGTTCCTTACATTAAAGTTAAAAATAGTACACCCTCTTTTAAGAGGTAAAAAGTGCATTTTATATACAACTATATAGATCAGACCAAAATGAGGGATAAATGAGGAAGAATGAGGGACTTTTACCAATGCAAGTCATCAAAGTCTCTCTCTGTAAACATAGAGATAAAGGTTCTGCTCTTTAGCCCAGGTTCACACTGGGCTGCGGGAGTGAAGCCGTGCGAGTTCAGCTGAACTCGCACGATTTCACTCTCGCTGGCAGTCCCGATTTCGGCCGCGATTTCAGAAACATCTGTGCAGGTTTCTGCACAGATGTCAATGTAAATCGCAGCCCAAAATCGCAAAAAGTAGTACAGGAACTACTTTTTGAAATCGGTGCGGCGTCGTACTGATTAGGACGGTGCCATTGCCGACAATTGCCAGCAAATGCCGCCGATTTGAGATGAGATTTGACATCTCAAATCGCATCTCAAATCATACCAGTGTGAACCAGGCCTTCTGGAGATGCTGATTCTTGTTCCTGAGTTTGATTGGATCTTACAGCCATGTCCTTTATAAGGATGGCTTTAGTTTAAGGTGGTATAATTTCATTGTATAACTCTGGCAACCAGAGACGGCTCTAGGATTTGTGAGGCCTTAGGCAAAACTTGACATGGGGCCCCACTCTTGCCCATGATGGGAAAAATAATTCAAGGACAAGAGCCTCTTCCCCACAACCCTGGCTGTGGGGGTCTGCGGGCAGGGGACTTATCGGAATCTGTAAGCCCCCTTTAACAAGGTGGCCCCCAGATCCTGCTCTTTAATAACTAAGGGGCGGGGGCCACCCAGTGATGTCACCTGGTGAACCCGCCCCCTTGTAGCATCATTGACAGAGGGCATGCTGGGTCATTGATGTCACAAGGGGTGGTGTCATCGATATTTACTGGTTGCTAGGAACACTGGCAGCCCCGCTCCTGAGTCAGGGCTCATAACGCTGCCTGAGCACATCAGCGTTAAGGTCCCCTGTCCCTCAAAACTGGGGTAAGTTAGGCGGCCACGGGGCCCCTGTGAGTGTGAGGCCTTAGGCGACCGCCTAATTTGCCTAATTAAAGAGCCGCCTATGCTGGCAACCCTTTTGACATAATTTTTGTGTTACCCTACTAATATAAAATAAAAGGGGATTAGAATGTTAATGTCATGTACAATAATAAATACTGTGTACAGCATATACAATTGTAAATGTTTTGATGACTGTAATCACACGATAAGGTGACTCATATACATAAAGACTGGCCCAAGCTTTCCTTATATGAAAACATGCAATTGTTCTATGTGATCACTATCATTGACAATTAGAATATTTTATTTTCGCTTTCTGTTCTTGCCATCCTCTTGTGATTTGGAATTGTTAACTTTAGTTGTGTCCATTTTAGAATGAAGACGAGGGAACATATATTTGCAGCGCTAAAGCCACAGGAAAAGATGAAGAAATTCAAGCAATTTGCAAACTACATGGCTTTACTGGAAGGCCAAGCTTAGAGCAGCAATTGAAGGCTCTAGACATGGAATACCACCAGCTGAAAGAGCAAGGCCAGTCTGGCAGAGCTGACTACATCCAGAACCTCTATGCCTGGAAATCCAAGCAGGCAGGCAAGGTGAGATCACATTAGGAGGCATGAAAAGAGAGGAGACCACCCCCCCACTCCAAAATCTGACACTAGACAGACCTTATAAAAAACCTTTTAAAAACTCTCAATCTATTTTGGAACACATTCAAATCTTCCTTAATACAAAGTATGAAATACATAAATAAACTGAACAAAAATGTAGTTTATTGTGGCTTACAACAGTTTTCTTTGTTTATAGTCCAAATAAAAAAGAGCAGCATAGGGTTACAATGGTACTTATCCATATAAACAGTACAGTAAGTGAGTGTTGTTACCCTAGAAATAAAGGTAAAAAGCCTTAAAAAGTTAAAAGTAATGCAATCACCACATCTAGTAGCTGCAATAAATATAATTTTTGTTTTAGGGTTTAGATACACTTTAAAGATTAGCAGAACAGTAGTATATTAAAAACAGCATAGACCTTAAAGCCTGAGGCCTAGTACACGCGAGAGGATTTCCGCGGATTTGGATCCGATGGAGTGTACTCACCATAGGATCGAAATCCACGCCGAAATCCCCTCGCGATGACGTGTCGCGACGTCGCCGCGATGATGACGCGGCGACGTGCGCGACGCTGTCATAAAAGGAATTCCACGCATGCGTCGAGTCATTACGACGCATGCGGGGGATCCATTCGTAGGGATTGATCCGGTGAGTCTGTACAGACCAGCGGATCAATCCGTTGGGATGGATTCAAGCGGATAGATTTGAAAGCATGTCTTCAAATTTCTATCCGCTTGAAATCCATCCCAGGGGATAAAAATCTGCGGAAACAGATCCGCTGGATTGTACACACCAGGGGATCTATCCGCTGGAGCCGGTCAGCGGATCAATTCCAGCGGATGGATCCTCTCGTGTGTACGGGGCCTGAGTGTAGCCAAAATAAAAAAAAAACTGAAAAATCAGCAAAAGGGATATACAGTAACTTGCAATCAGTAGGATGTGTCCCTTGTGTCGATGCCCCTTTTGTTAGTTTAAATCCTCCTTCATTCATACCCACCCCCACCGACTAGTGCTGCTGTGGGATAATGTCTTTCAGTGCATTTTGTACAACTTTGCATGCTTTCAATGCTTTATGTTATTTATGTGTGTTTTTAGTGTGTTTCCTTTAACATCACGCTGCACTGTACCAAAAGAAGCATCTGCACCTATTCAAAATATGTGCTGCAGCTGCAGGGCATCAATGTGAATGGGCACCATAGAGTCCAGCCCTCAAAATTTACACTCGATTACTCGCATTTTGAGAGTGGAAAATGATTGCTGGCGAGTGTGGGCTGCCTCAGAGGGGAGGGCACCGCTGGCAGGCTAGGTTGATTAGGAGCTGTTCTCCCAGTGATCATCCAGGGGAAGATAGAGGAGAGGAAGAGGACTGCTGGCCGGATCATCAGAGAGCGAGGAACTGTAACAGCTTTAATTTGAATTGCAGTGTTCCCTGTGCTCGCCGCCACATAAAGCCCCACCTCCTGGCATGGGTACTATGATAGACAGAACACTGGTCAAATGCTCGGATGTGTGACGTATATCAAAGTACAGGAGGCAGGGCTGTATGTGACAGCGAGCACTGGGAACAAATGAAAGCTGTTACAGCGATGTCCCCCACTCTCTGATGATCAGGCCGGCAATCCTCTTCCTCTCCTCTCTCTTCCCCTGCATCGGGAGGCTGCATTGTTGGGCACAGGGGAGGCTGCATTGTTGGGCACAGGTGAGGCTGCATTGTTGGGTACAAGGGAGGCTGCAATGTTGGGCACATGGGGGGCTAGATTGCTGGGCACAGGGGGGCTGCATTGTTGGGCATAGGTGAGGCTGCATTGATGGGCACAGGTGAGGCTGCACTGATGGGTACTGATAAAATTGTTGTTAATATTTATTTTTGTAACTTAATTCTGCATAAAACCTTTAAGTGTAATTTCATGAGATAATTTACTAGAGGGGTTTCAGCCCATTCCCAGTCGCTTCTTATGGGTCTGTCAATGGTTATTTTCCACCCCTCAATTGTACTATTTTTGGATGTCCCAGCTGTTCTAAATTCCTGTGTTCCTCAATGAATGAAAAAGAAAATAAGATCTTTATTTATCTATTACTTGGAGTCCATCCCCCCTCTGTGTTTTTGCTTTGCCCTTGGTACTGCTTTTCCAAAAAACTGAAGCATAATGAGTAGAGAAGGGGTTATACAGTATGTGGGCAGATTTACAGTTTTTCTGTTCACTTGTGTCCTAACATTCTGTGGGTGTCGGTATAATCCAACTGTTTATGAGTTCCTGTGTACAACAATCTTACTTTTCCAGTTTTCCATAGAGAAGGGGAATTGTTAGAACCATTGACCGTTTTTTTTTTTTCCTTTTTGTCCTGGTGACTAGGGGTTAGCCGAACAGCCCCCTGTTTGGTTCGCACCAGAACCTGCGAACACACCAAACGTTCGTGTGAACTTTAGAACCCTGTTAAAGTCTATGGGACTCGAACGTTTGAAATCTAAAGTGCTAATTTTAAAGGCTAATATGCACGTTAATGTCCTAAAAAGTGTTTGGGGACCCGGGTCCTACCCCAGGGGATATGTATCAATGCAAAAAAAGTTTTAAAAACGGACGTTTTTTCGGGAGCAGTGATTTTAATAATGCTTAAAGTGAAACAATAAAAGTGAAATATTCCTTTAAATTTCGTACCTAGGGGGGGGTGTAAAGTAAGCATGTGAAATAGCGCATGTTTCCCGTACTTAGAACTGTCTCTGCTCAAAGTGTCATTTCTGAAAGAAAAAAGTAATTTAAACCGGACTCGCGGCTATAATGAATTGTCGGCTCCCGGCAATTCAGAGAGAATTCATTCATAAAAAAAAAAGAATGGGGTCCCCCCAAATTCAATTACCAGGCCCTTCAGGTCTGGTATGGATATTAAGGGGAAACCCGCCATCAATTTAAAAAAAAATTACGTGGGGTTCCCCCCAAATATCCATTCCAGACCCTTCAGGCCAGGTTACGTGCTCGGATAAGGGGTCTGGTGTGGATTTTTGGGGGAACTTCACAACATTTTTTTTTTATTTGGGGTGGAGTTCCCCTTAAAATCCACACCAGACCTGAAGGGTCTGGAATGGATATTTGGGGGGAACCCCACGTCATTTTTTTTTAATTGACGGCAGGGTTCCCCTTAATATACATACCAGACCTGAAGGGCCTGGTAATTGAACTTGGGGGGGACCCCACGCTTTTTTCTTTTTTTTTATGAATGAATTCTCTCTGAATTGCCGGAAGCCGACAATTCATTATAGCCGCGAGTCCGGTTTTAAAAGACTTTTTTTCATTCAGAAATGACACTTTGTGCAGGGACAGTTCTAAGTACGGGAAACATGCGCTATTTCACATTCTTACTTTACACCCCCCCCCCCCCCCCAAGGTACGAAATTTTAAGAAATATTTCACTTTAAGCATTATTAAATTCACTGCTCCCGAAAAAAATTCAATTTTTAAAACTTTTTTTTTGCATTGATACATGTCCCCTGGGGCAGGACCCAGGTCCCCAAACACTTTTTAGGACAATAACTTGCATATTAGCCTTTAAAATTAGCACTTTATATTTCTCCCATAGACTTTAACAGGGTGTTCCGTGGCTTTTCGAATTTGCCGTGAACACCCCAAATTGTTCGTTGTTCGCCGAGGCAATGTTCGAGTCGAACATGAGTTTGACTCGAACTCAAAGCTCATCCTTACTGGTGACTAATGGTACCAGGGCAAAAAGTGATAGGGAATCCAAAAGTGTACTATTATTACTGGAATAGGAATAGAAGGGGAATCTTCACATGGAAACACCTGTTATGATGGCCATTGTCAAAGATTCCAACAGACAGATTGCTCCTAATTTTGTAGAGATTTTCTCTAAAGCCTCATACACACGATCAGATTTTCCGTCAACAAATGTGTGATGGCAGGGTTTTGTCGGATTATCCAACCGTTTGTACGCTTCATCGGACAATTGTTGTCTGAATTTCTGACAACAAATATTTTATAGCATGCTTTCAAATTTCCCGACAACAAATGTGTGCCGTTGGATTATCTGATCATATGTACACAAGTCCGTCGGAATAAAATCCAAAGTAAAGTACAAACACGCATGTTCCGAACCAATGCTAACCATAGCACAACATTAGCAGAAGTTGCCCAAAGGTTGGAACTAAAGAGCTGAAAAACCACTTAGTTTTGGGTATGTTGCCTGAAAAAGTTCTGCCGTCTGTATGCAAAACAAGCTCATGGCCTACGCCCTTCGCACAAAATTCCACGGATTTGTCTGATAGAGATCCGATTTGTGTACGAGGCTTTAGTTCCCACTATGTCTCCAGATTGGATGTATCCTATGTAACTTTGTAAAATAAAATATTTACTGCGATGCCACTCAACTCAACAGTACTCAAAAAACATTCAACATAGTAAAAGGAAGAAAAAACTTTAATGATTAATTAGGGGGTAAAGTAGTGAATTTAACTTTCATAAAACATTGACTGGGGGTGAATCAATCTTGGTCATTTAAAACAGGTGAACAAAATTTATTTGCAGTAAGGTTGGGTTCACACTATTTGCAGAGCGGCCGCAGCAGGGGGTCCAGTGAGTCCCTGTTCTCCATTTCAGGGGCAAATCAGGTTCCAATTTTTGCCTGAATTCGGACCTGAAACTGAGCCAAAAACACACAGGACCCTTCATCCGTGTGCTCTGTGGCCGCCCCGGAGATGTGTAAACCGGCTCCATTGGGAGGCGGGGACACTCTCCTGTCATGCGAATTGGATGCGGGAATAAGTGTGAACCCAGCCCTAATGTGTGGTGATTGTTTTAATTATGCTCCTAAATGAAATAAACTAAGGGGTAGATCCACAAAGAAAGTACACCGGCGTATCTATTGATTAATTTCAAAATTCCCGCGTCGTATCTTTGTTTTGAATCCTCAAAACAAGATACAACGGCATCTGGGTTAGATCCGACAGGCGTACGTTTTCGTACACCTTCGGATCTTAGATGCAATTTTTCGACGTCCGCTAGGTGGCGTTCCCGTCGTAATCCGCGTCGAGTATGCAAATTAGCTATTTCCGACGATCCACGAACGTACGAGCGACCGTCGCATTTTTTTACACCGTTTCCATTCGGCTTTTTCCGGCGTATAGTTAAAGCTGCTATATGGTGGCGTACTCAATGTTAAGTATGGCCGTCGTTCCCGCGTATAATTTTGAAAATTTTACGTCGTTTGCGTAAGTCGTCCGTGAATGGGGCTGGACGCCATTTACGTTCACTTCGAAAACAATGACGTCCTTGCAACGTCATTTGGAGCAATGCACCCTGGGAGTTTTGACGGACGGGGCATGCGCAGTTCGTTTGGCGCGGGGACGCGCTTCATTTAAATGAAACACGCCCCCTACCCGCCCAATTTAAATTCCGCGCCCTTACGCCGTGAGAGATACACTACACCGCCGTAACTTACGGCGCAAATTCTTTCAGGATTCGAAGAAAAGAAAAGTAAGTTACAGCGCGTAGCGTATCTCACATAAGCTGCGCCCACGCAGATGTATGTGGATCTGCCCCTTAATGACTCTAAATGCACCTACCTCAACCTAAAAAACACACCTTTCAAATGAAGAAAAAACAGTAGAATTTTCTTTTTTGTAAAATACAAGTAAATAAAAGTAAATTTCTCCTAAGCAACTCATAATTGGAATTTTTTTTTGTTTTTACCTTTTCATTGAATTCTTTAGTTTTTTTGTTAATTTTTTATTTAACATTCCTTTTAATTAGCTTAATTATTGACTATTTAATGACTATTTAATATTTAATTATTAGCTAGATAAGCAGGATTATTGTAACAATAAGGCCATGTCACATTAAAATAATATGTATCAGTAAGATCCCTGCTGTGTGCTGCATTATGTTGAGTCTGCTTTCCTCTAATTATCCAAATTGTACAGTAGATTGCAGATCCTCCAGTTTGTGCAAAGTTGTCACTTTTCTCCTGCAGCTAAAGCCTCTCTGGAGATGATTAAATGTGCAACGTATTGATTCTTTTAGAACTTTCCATCATTGCGTTGTACATTTCTTCTGTGTGCTGATGTCTCCCCAGAGACTTAGCCATGAATGCCATTGCTGTTAAGGTAAAGGAATTTTCTGCTGTAACTCCATTAAGTGCTGAAACATGAAGATCTTCAACAATGCATTATTTACCAGTGCATGACATAGTCAAGTGGTAAAACATGTCCATGTTATGACATAACCATCTAGTTTTTTCCTCTAGACTTTCAGTGGCATTTGAATATGTTGTTTTTAAAGGCCAACAAAAGTCAAATTCCATAAAGTTCTGTGAAGAATGCAATATTATACTTTGCTACATAATCCAGACCACTAGGTGCCATGCACTTATGCCACACATTATTGTATCACCCCGGACTGAGGAAGTGACAACTTGTAACCATGAAACACATTTTATGGTGAAATAAAGAAACATGATGTTCATTAACCACTTTAAGACCAGGCCTATTTTTCAGACTTGTTCACAAGTTAAATTACATTTTTGTTAGAAATCTACAATCCCCAAACATTATATATATATATATATATATATATATATATATATATATATATATATATTCAAACATCCTAGAGCAGGCATGTCCAAAGTCCGGCCCGTGGGCCAAAAGCGGCCTGCGTTTCAGTTTTGAACGACCCTACTGGTTATTTGGACATGTATATCTTTTGTGGCCTCCGACGATCTCCCAGTGCCGGAGCCACAAAAGATGTATATGCCTTGGAGGGGACAGGGAGGAGGCGGGACGAGTGCCGTTCACACACAGGAGAATTTCCTGTTTACATTTCTCTGTAATAGGAAGTCCCGTCTCCGGCGCTGCCATTGGACTACTGTTCTGTCCATCAAAGGAGGCAGGACTTTCTATTAAAGAGGCTGCCATGTAAACAGGAGATTCTCCTGTAGGTAATCTTTGGCGCTCGTGAGTGCATTCCTGGCAATGGTGGGTGCATTCCTGGCAATGGTGGGTGCATTCCTGGCAATGGTGGGTGCTGCATTCCTGGCAATGGTGGGTGCTGCATTCATGGCAATATTGGGTCTGCAGATGGGCACTTGTGAGGCTGCAGGAGGGCACTGACCCTTATTTTGCTTCACTGTTCTTTATTTAAAACATTATTTTTTTCCTGAAACTTCGCTCTTAAAGTGAAGGTGCGTGTTATACGCCAATAAATACGATATATCCAAATAATACGCCTGAGTTAATCTCTTTACTCGCCCACAGCCACAAGGGAAAGATAATTATTGTTGGGCAGTGTATTAGTGCTCGAATGAACACACTTAGACCGAATTTTAATGGTTCGAAGAATATCAGGCAAAATGGTCGGCCCTCACGCATGTTCACTTCATCAAATTTGTCCCTCTTTGAAAAAAGTTTGGACACCCCTGCCCTAGAGAATAAAATGGCGGTCATTGCAATACTTTCTGTCACACCGTATTTGCGCAGTGGTCTTACAAGTGTACTTTTTTGGGAAAAAATACACTATTATTAATTTAAAAATAAGACAGCTGTAAAGTTAGCCCAATTTTTTTTATGTTGTGAAAGATAATGTTGCGCAGACTAAATTGATACCCAACATGTCACGCTTCAAAATTGCGCCCGCTCGTGGAATGGCGACAAACCTTTATCCTTAAAAATCTCCATATGCAACATTTAAAAAATTCTACGGGTTGCATGTTTTGAGTTACAGAGAAGGTCTAGGGCTAGAATTATTGCTCTCGCTATAACGATTGCGGTGATACCTCACATGTGTGGTTTGAACACAGTTTTCATTTGCGGGCACTACTCACATATGCGTTCGCTTCTGCACAAGAGCTCAGCGGGACAGGGCGAATTAAAAAAATTATATTATTTCTTTTACTTTTTATTTTACATTTTTACACTGTTATTTAAAAAAATGGTGTCACTTTTATTCCTTTTATTCGGCTTTCGGCCGAGCGGACATGTCCAGTAAGTCGTACAGACGACCGAACATGTCCGACGGACAGGCTTCCAGTGGACATGTTTCTTAGCATGCTAAGAAACATTTGTCCGCTGGAAACCTGTCCGATCCACCAGAAAATTGTCCGGTCGGATGTACAGATGACCGAACATGTCCGCTGAAACTGGTCTGTGGACCAGTTTCAGCAGACATGTTCGGTCGTGTGTACGAGGCCTAAGGGATCCCAGAAGACCAGGATGGGTGCAAAACGAGCTGCACAGTGGAGGTAAGTATGACATGTTTGTTATTTTTTTTTATATTTGAACCGTTACAACCCCTTTAATGACATTGTATGTTTGTATGTTTGGGGTCTGTGTCCTGCTGCAGAATAATTTTGGGTCCCATCACATGCCTCCCTGGTGGTATGGCATGATGGATCATTTTCAGCCTGAATTTCTCAGCATTAAGAACACCATTGATCCTGACCAAATCTCCAACCCCATCTGCAGAAATGCAGCTCCAAATTTGCAAGGAACCTCCAACAAGCTTCACTGTTGCCTGCAGACACTCATTATTGTACCATTCTCCAGCCCCTCACATGAAAAAACTGCCTCCTATCGCCCAATATTTTACATTTTTAATCCGCAGTCCAGTGCACTTGTTTTCTATGTTTTCATGCATAGTTGAGTCACTTTGTTTCCATGTCAGAGGTATGGCTTTTTGGCTGCAATTCTTCCATGAAGACCACATCTGGCCAGACGTCTCCAGACAGTAGATGGGTGTACCTAGGTGTTCCACTGGTTTCCGGCAGTTCTGTACTGATGGCACAGCTGGACATCTTCCAATACTGAATGGAAGTAAGCATAATGTGTCTTTTATCTGCTACATTAAGTTTCCTTGTACAACCACTGCATCTATGGTCCTCAGTGTTGCCTATTTATTTGTACTTCTTTAAAAGAGCTTGAATAGCACATCCCGAAACCGCATTCTGCTTTGAAATCTTTGCCCGGGAGAGATCTTGCTGATGCAGTATAACTACCTTGTGTCTTGTTGCTGTGCTCTTGCCATGGTGTATGAACTGTGACATGAACCTATCTTCCACAACCTCACCTTAGTAGCAGAGTTTGGCTGTTCCTCACTTGGTTTTCAGCTTCTCACATAGCTGTTTCTGTTTCATTTTTTTTTAAGTTTCTGCCACGCAGGGTTTAATACAAAAACAGAAACCTTCCCCACAAAAACATCAACCCATCCCCCTACGAGGCACCACCCCAGGAAGTATTTCCATGGCATCAGATACTATGCATCCCTCAGGAATAAAGAATATTATTTTTTCATGTTTCTGTTTCAGTTAATGACTGTGTTTCAATCTACATATGAAATTGTTGATCATTAGCACTTGCCTGATATAATTGGTTAATCATACACCTGACTCTAATGCTACAAAATCCCTGACTTTGTGCAAGTGTACAAACTGTGCAAGTGTAAGAATTGATGCTGATTTGAAGCCAAAGGGTAGTCACAACAAATATTGATTTAATAACTTCTCCACACAGCAGGATATAGAAATGTTACAGAAAGACCTGAACAAAATAATGGAGTGGGCAACTACATGGCAAATGAGGTTTAATGTGGAGAAATGTAAAATAATGCACTTGGGGGGCTAAGAACATAAACACAAACTATTCTCTGGGGGGAGAACCTTTGGGGGAGTCAAGGATGGAGAAAGATATGGGGGTCCTAGTAGAAGACAGACTGTGCAATAGCATGCAATGTCAAGCTGCAGCTACCAAAGCCGGCAGAATATTAGCATGCACAAAAAATAGGATATATTCCAGAGATACAACTATAATCCTGCCACTTTATAAAAGTCTGGTCTGGCCCCATCTGGAGTATTCGGTCCATTTCTGGTCACCAGGGCTCAGGAGGGATGTCCTGAAGAAGGGCAACTAAATTAATAAGGGGACGGGAGGACCTCAAATATGAGGAGCGACTACAAGCACAAAATGTATTCTTGCTGGAGAAATTACACTTGAGAGGGGAAATTATAGTGATTTACAAATACCTCAATGGTGATCCCAGCATATGAAAAAAAGCCCTTCATTCTCAGGGGATGTAAGAGGACACGGCCATGACGGTGTCCACCAATGCAGCATGACCTGTGTCCACAAATGCAGCATGGCCTGTGCCCACCAATGCAGCATGGCCAGTGCCCACCAATGCAGCCTAACCTGTGCCCATCAATGCAGCTTCACTTGTGCTCATCAATGCAGCATGACCTGTGCCCACCAATACAGCATGACCTGTGCCCACCAATGCAACTCACCTGTGCCCACCAATGAAGCATGACCTGTGCCCACCAATGCAACTCGCCTGTGCCCACCAATGCAGTGTGACCTGTGCAGAGGAAGAGAGAGAGAAGGAAGGGGGGAGCGGCCGGCCGGATCACAGAGCGAGGACAGCTTTCATTTGATTTTCTGTAGGCACACCATCACATACAGTCCCGCCTCCTTGTCCAGCTACTTTGATGATGTCACACATCCCGGCATTGGACCGCTGTTCTGTCTTTCAAAGTAGCCGGCCAGGAGGTGGGGCTGTATGTGATGGCGAGCGTACAGCAACTTAAATGAAAGCTGTTACAGCGGGCAATCCCCGCTCTGTGATCCGGCCGACCACTCTCCTCTTCCTCCCCTCTCTTTCTCTGGGAGAACGACTCCCATTCAAACACCTCCCTCTGAGGCAGCCCACGCTCTCCAGCAATCATTTTCCACTCGCCAGCCAGTGGAAATTTTGAGGGATGTATGTGTATATATATATATATTTAATTTAGAATGCTTGTGGTTTGCATCTCATGTTCAGTTCAGTTCCATTTGGACATTAGTGTAAAAACTCAGCAGACCTTTGTTTGGCTAGATACTTCACAAATGCACATGTTGCCATAATGGTATGTAGGCTGCTCTAAGATGTTTTTATTTTGTTTTTTTTATTCTATAGAGCGGGATGATTTCACTGGATGAAGAGAATCCATTAACACAGGCCCTTCTAAAATATAAGGATGCTCTCTCTCTGGATCTGCACAACTGGCAGTATAATTTTCATGTGGGAAGACATTTGTTGCTACAGAAACAGACCAGTCAGGCATTAATGTTCTTACAGAATGCCTTGGCACTCCGACCAGCATCTCCCATTGCCAGGTTGTATTGTGTTTGCTTTCTTTTTTGCACAAAGTTATTGTTCATAGCCTGTAGTATTATAGGGCCAGATTCACAGAGGAAATACGCCGGAGTATCTACTGATACTCCGGCGTATTTTCAAATTTGCCGCGTCGTATCTTTATTTGTAATTCACAAAAAAGATACGACGGCTTTTGGCTAAGATCCGACAGGCTTACGGCTTCGTACGTTTTCCAGCGTCGGGTATGCAAATTAGCTTTTACGGCGATCCACGAAGGTACGCACGTTCGTTACGTCGTCGCTAGTTGGTTTTTCCCGTCGCAAAGTTAGGCCTGCTTTTTCATGGCTTAACTTTAGACGAGCCATGTTAAAGTATGGCCGTCGTTCCTGCGTCGAATTTCAATTTTTTTTTTTTTTTGCGTAAGACGTCCGGGAATACGAAAGTACGTTACGCACGTCGCCATTCAAAACAGGCGACGTCATTTCGCGCAATGCACATCGGGAAATTTTTACACGGAGCATGCGCAGAACGTTCGGCGCGGGAACGCGCCTAATTTAAGTTGTACACAACCCATTTGAATTAGGCGGGCTTGCGCCGGACGGCTTTACGTTACACCGCCGTAAGTTTACACGCAAGTGCTTGGTGAATCAGGCACTTGCGCTGATAACTTGCGGCGGTGTAACGTAAAGACGATACGTTACGCCGCCGCAGTTCTTTATGAATCTGGCCCATAGTGTTTGATCTCAGATTTTAATGACCAGGTATTGAAGACACACTGGCACTTTTCATCTTAAATGTATTATTTACAAGAACCCAAAGAAACCTGATTTCATATACAACTTAAATCTCTTGACATAGTACCAGTGAACTAACACACATATACAAATGAAAAAAAAAAAAATGAAAAACAACATTTATTTCACTGAAAACAGATGACAGGTTACAGAATATAGCAGTCTCAGGTCTTACTTAGATTCTGTCCTTACAGAGGTAAGACGGCCAAACCTTCAGATATCACTGCCGGCTGCTGAATTTTGATGGTCTTACAGCTCTCTCTGCACACTTTGGTCTTCTTGTCTTATAATGTAAAAAGAAAAACCTCAGCAGTAATGTCTATTCCAAATCTGGATTCTATCTGACGGCAGGGAGGGAGGTTATAAGGTCACTCAGCACAGTTGCCTTTACACTTCGTTAGTGGCTATTCTCTTTTGCTTTTACATTCGTTTGTTTCACCCATGTCCTGACATTTCTATCAGTATTGTCAATTATGCAACTAAAACAATGCTTAAAAACACATCCTGTCATTTCAAACATCTCATGACAAGACAAACAATCCTACAGCTACTTCAAGTTTAAAATGGAACTTCAATGCACATATTCCACTCCACGTATATCTGTGTGCTTTGTTTTCCCCATAAGGCCCCGTACACACGAGGAGACATGTCCGTTTTCATCGGACATGTCTCCTGAGAGCTTTTGGTCTGATGTGTGTACACACCATCAGACCAAAATCCCCTTGGACAGAGAACGCGGTGAAGTAGAAGACACCAATGTTCTCAAACACGGAAGTGCAATGCTTCCACGCATGCGGCGAATCAATTTGACGCATGCGCGGGATTTCGGGACGCTGGTTACACGTCATAACCAGCGGACATGTCCGATTAGGTGTACTAACCATCGGACATGTCCGACGGACATATTTCCAGCGGACAAGTTTCTTAGCTTGCTAAGAAACTTTTGTCCGCTGGAAACCTGTCCGCTAGGCCGTACACACGGTCGGACATGTCCGCGGAAACTGGTCCGCGGACCAGTTTCAGCGGACATGTTCGACCGTGTGTACGCCGCCTAAGAAGAAATCATCATCCCGATTTCTCTCCCAAATGCTGGTGATCACTTTAAATCAGGGGTGCTCAACCAGTGGCCCGCGGAGCCCTCTGATGTGGCCCGCGACCTCCTGCTCTGGGATGGAATAGAATCGTATACTGTTATTAAAAGGAGAAGTCCAGCTTGAGCTTTTTAGGCTGGGCTTCTCCTATGGGTCACTGGAGTGCAATTCGCTTTGCACTCCTGTGACCAGTTTTCAGCAGGGAGCGGTCTGAAGTACGCTCTCCGCTGACATCACTGACATCAATCGAGGCAGCACGTCATCCGTCTGGATCTGCCAGCTGCCTTGATTGATGGCAGTCTCAGCAAATCGCTGAGACGGCCGCTCCCCGCCCCTCCACAGCTCAGTGCCCCAATGAGTGTGGAGGATCAGAGCAGAAGCGATGCTGACTGACAGTGAGCATCGCTCTGCTCGGGGAGGAGTGAAAACTGAGCCATTGTCAGTGTTTGGTGGCTCGGTTCTCAGTGCAGACACACCGGGGGACAGATGCAGCATCGGTCTGATGCTCCATCCACCTAGGTAAGTATGATTAGCCAAGAAAAAAAAATTCAGTTTATTACTAAAAACACAGTGTATATATGGGCATATCTGTTCTGCAGTGGTTACTGGGCTGCTTTCAAACTGATCCGCAGGTGCAGAGCACCTGCGGGTTACCTGCACTGAGCCATAGGCCCCTTTCACACGGTCAGTCAGACCCAACTGGACCCTCCATTCACCTCTAAGGATTAGCAGATGTAAATGGACTTGTATCCATTTACAAACACCTACCTTCAATCTGATACGCAAAAAAACAAAAAAAGTAGAGTGGGCTCTATAGAGTAGAGTAGGCTGCTATCCACCGGCTCCACTCCTTGTGGCCTGCAACCGGTTACCAAGATGCTTAAGGGGCCCTCGCTCTTCAAAAGGTTGGGCACCCTTGCTTTAAATGATGAATGTGAGCAGTGCCTATGCACAAAAAAACTCCCAAGAGCCTTATGACTGGCTATCCCTTTAAACATGGACTCAAAGCAGCATATATACCCTGATCAAAACGCACACTGCCCTTAACCCACCTAAACTTTGCCATTGTGGAGCTATGACACTTGATCTCACAATGTAAAAGAGAAGTATGGCCAAAGCTCTTTTGGCCATACTTCTTAGGTGGGTCACAGGGGTGCACTTACTTGTGCTCTCCTGTGACCCAGAATCAGCTGACAGTGGGCTAAAGCTCACTGTTGGCTGACATCACAGTCCGGCTCCAGACTCTGGAGGGATTCTGACTATAATGTTGGGATCCACCCATATGCCTTACAGACAGCTGGATCGGACTCTGTGGGCCAGATTCACAAAGAGATACGACGGCGTATCTCCTGATACGCCGGCGTATCTCTGAGATCCGACGGTCGGATCTATGCGACTGATTCATAAGAATCAGTTACGCATAGATCTCCCTTAGATCCGACAGGTGTAAGTGACTTACACTGTCGGATCTTAGGCTGCAATCTTCCGCTGTCCGCTAGGTGGCGTTTCGTGTTTTACTCGCGACGAATATGCAAATGTGGAGATACGCCGATTCAGAAACGAACGCCCGCCCGTCGCTTTTTTTTACGTCGTTTGCGTTCGGCTTTTTCCAGCGGATAGTTACCCCTGCTATATGAGGGGTAGCTAATGTTAAGTATGGCCGTCGTTCCCGCACCGAGTTTAGAATTTTTACGTAGTTTGCGTAAGTCAGTCGCGAATACGGATGGCCGTAATTGACGTTAACGCCGAAAACAATGACGTCCTAGCGACGTCATTTGGAGCATGCGCACTGGAGAATTTTGACGGCGGCGCATGCGCAATTAAAATCGCCGTGGGGACGCACCTGATTTAAATTGTACACTCCCCCTAGCCGCGGAATTTTAATTCCGCCGGGAGAGTTACGATCCGCCGGCGCAAGTTTGGAGGTAAGTGCTTTGTGAATACTGCACTAGCCTCGCAAAATTGCGCCGGCGGATCGTAAATCACATAGATTACGCGGATCTAAAGATCCGCTAATCTATGTGAATCTAGCCCTCTGTGTTCTTCTGAGAGCCTGAGCCAACCGTTCCCATTAATTCTCCTGCCCAGTGCTCAAGGCAGCACTGGAAAGGCAGAGAGCAGTGACTGACAGTCACCGCTCTGTTTTTATTTTTATTTATTGGTGTGCATCAAAATAACACAACATGGCAAGACAATATGAATGGGTACAAATAGGCCATGAATAACAGTCATCTACAAAACAAAATTAGAAAACCAAAAAACAATAGCGTATAGAAGACTGCACCACAATAAAAATTAGTCACTAGCACAAGTAGACCTTATTGAATCCCATATACATAAAATAACAGCTAGTGAAAAGAGTTCAGGTGGTGTACAAGCTTCAGAACCTGTACACATGGCCTTCGAGTAGGCATACCTATGGCATCAACGCACACCAGAAAACATTTTGAAATATTTTTAATGGGAAGAGTGACACCATAGGGTGTCTTGGGGGGAGGGAGGACATTAAAAGAAAAGAGAGAGAAAAAAAAAGAAGACGGGTAGAGGAAGAAGCAAAATAGATGGGTGAATAGAAGTGGTAGGGGCCACAGATCCTCAAATTGAATTGAATGCAGAAAATGCTTACAACTCTGTTCTTAGAGCAAACCCATGAACTGATTGATCAGCGGTCACGTGATTGCTCAGTTCTTGGGCTTCGAGCCAGCAGAGGACAGCTTGCAGCTTTGGACCAATGCTGCAGCAAATAGGTAAGTATGTATGTTTTTATTTTTTTATAACCCTGCACTTCTCCTTTAATGATCATATCTTGAGGTGATATACAGTTGCCTGCACTGTTCACCTTAAATTCATTTTCATTGACACTCATTAAATATACAGTTTAACTACTTAAGCCCCGGAGGATTTGGCTGCCCAATGACCAGCCATTTTTTTTTTGCGATTTGGCACTGCATCATTTTAACTGACAATTGAGCAGTCATGCGACGTGATCTCCTTTTTTCCCACAAATAGAGCTTTCTTTTGGTGGTGTTTGATCACCTCTGCGATTTTTATTTTTTGCGCTATGAACAAAAAAAGAGAGTCAATTTCGAAAAAAGCTATATTTTTTACTTTTTGCTATAATAAATATCCCCAAAAATACATTAAAAAAATGTTTTTTCCCTCAGTTTAGGCTGATATGTATTCTTCTACATATTTTTAGTATAAAAAAAAATCGCAATAAGCGTATATTGATTGTTTTGCGCAAAAGTTATAGCGTCTACAAAATAGGGGATAGATTTATGACATTTTTCTTATCAATTCTTTTTTTACTAGTAATGGCGGCGATCTGCTATTTTCATCGGGACTGCGACATTATGGCGTACAGATCTGACACTTTTGATACCATTTTGGGACCATTGTCATTTATACAGCAATAAGTGCTATAAATAGCCACTGATTACTGTATAAATGACACTGGCAGGGAAGGGGTTAAACACTAGGGGGCTGTCAAGGGGTTAGGTGTGTCCTAGGAAATGATTCTAACTGTGGGGGGGATGGGCTACCACTGACATCACAGCGATCAATGCTCCCGATGACAGGATAGCAGTAGATCTCTGTCATGTCTCTAGGCAGAACAGAGAAATGCCTGGTTTACATAGGCACCTCCCCGTTCTGCCTCTCGGTCTCACAATCGTGGGCCGCCGGCGAACGTCCAGTTCACGGGACCCGTGGGCACGCTCCCGTACGGCAGAAAATTCAAAGGGACGTACCTGTACGCCCATTTGCCTGCCTGTGCCATTCTGCTGACGTACATCTGTGTGCGCTGGTCAGAAAGCGGTTAACAAATAGCTTTATATTTAACTCTATACCTAACATTTGTAGCTGTTTGCACAAACCTTTACATTATTGCATGCTTGAAGACAGCATTTCATTAGTCATGTATTTGGGCCTCATTCACATGAGTGTGCTACAGCATACACCCATGTGAGGGCCGTGTTCTTCACACTGGGATGCACAGGTGTTGAATGCATTCCCATGCAGGCAGTCCTATTCATGTTAATTAGGATTCAGCGGCTGCACAGCCCCTGTTCTGTGTTGGCAGCCATACCACTTTAAATGTGCTGCATTTTACTTGCTTTAACTAGTTCCTAACCACCTGGCTCACCTGTGTGAATCGCCGTCACTGTACGTCGGACGTGCGTGCGCAGGCAGGTGACGCGTGCACCCGCTTTCCCTGCGACGATCGGATTCATTCCAGAACCGATCAGGCCCATTCCAATAAATACCACATTTAAATGGCCTTAATCAACATAGAATTACAAAAAGCAGTGGTGAGATGTAAACTGCAATAACTTTTAGCAATCAGTGCCATTTCAAACTAATTTTAGTTTGAGTCATTATATCATTGGATTGACATTTGTTACTATAGGTTACTACACTTTACATGTTTATAATTTTTATTTACAGAGTGTTATTGAATAAATATGCCTGTATTCAGATAATCTTTAATTGACGTTTTTAAAAATATTTTATAAATGTATTTATTTTTTTACAGGTTTTTCCAAAAGTTAGATACATCCCCCTTCTAACATACATTAGGCACCTCTGCCCTATATTAGCCCCACTTTTTTTAAGTACTGTATATGAACAGGTTTTATGCTGTAAAACTGTCTATAATGGGCTAAAACACAAACAAAACCAGATCGTTACAGGTATTTTACATCATGTGAGCTGCTGGAACATTTGATTTGATTTTAGCCTAAATTATTGTATGAATATTTTAAACATAATTTATTACATCAAATAACACATCCACATCTGGTTTAGGTGTTATGTTGGATTAGCTATCCTAGAGCAGGATGGTGGCCCTGGTACAAGAACACAAGAGTCAGTAACTTATCTCCAGCAAGGCATGGAAACTTTTCTTAATGATCTTCTTACACAAGAAGGGTAAGGTCGAATTAATTCAACATCATTTGGAGTATGTGCCTATATAGCCATTAATGGCTAACGCAAGTAAAATCTGATGCCGTGACAACTTTAACCACTTCAGCTCCAGAAGAATTTACCCCCTTCCTGACCAAAGCACTTTTTACAATACGGCACTGCATTGCTTTAACTGACAATTGCACGGTCATGCCAAGTTGCACCCAAACAACATTTTCGTAATTTTTTCCCCATAAATAGAGCTTTCTTTTGGTGGTATTTGATCACCTCTGCGGTTTTTCTTTTTTGCGCTATAAACAAAAGAAGAGCGACAGTTTTGAAAACACAATATTTTTTACTTTTTGATTTAATAAATATCAAAAATTAAAAAAAAAAAAAAAAAATTCCTCAGTTTAGGCCGATATGTATTCTTCTACACATTTTTGGTAAAAAAAATCTCTATAAGCATTTATTGATTGGTTTGCGCAAAAGTTATAGCGTCTACAAAATATGGGATAGATTTATTGCATTTTTTTTTTTTACTAGTAATGGCAGCAATCTACGATTTTTATTGTGACCGTGACATTGCGGACATATCGGACACTTTTGACACATTTTTGTGACCATTCACATTTATACAACGATTAGTGCTATAAAACTGCACTGATTACTGTGTAAATGTGACGGGCAGGGAAGGGGTTAACACTAGAGGGCACTGAAGGGGTTAAATATGTTCCATAGGGAGTGATTCTAACTGTAGAGGGCGGGGACTCACAAGGGGAGGAGACCGATTTGTGTTCTTCTGTACTGGGAACACACATCGGTCTCCTCTGACAGGACATGGATCTGTATGTTTACACACACAGATCCACGGTCCTGCTGTGATCACAGGCAATCGCGGGGGGCCAGGCGGACATCGAGGCCACCGGGGAAGCACATCGGGTCGTCATATGGACGTCATATTACTATGGGCGGGATCTGAAGTGGTTAAAGAATGAGGAAATACATATTTATTTATTTTTAGTACAGGTACTTATATAGTGCTGTCAATTTACATAGCGATTTACATATATATTGTAAATTCACTTCAGTCTCTGCCTTTAAGGAGCCTACGATCTAAGGTCCCTAACTTAATTTCCCCCCGGGAGAAGACAGTGATTATTGCTAGTGGCTAAAACAACCGCTAGCAATAATCGCTTGTAAAATCTGGCAGGCTGGTTGTACGCAAGTTGATAGATCGATCAACTTGGGTACATTGAGCCTGCCTATGCTAGGTTCGAACCGTCTATGGTCGGTTTAAGCCTGCTTTAGTAAACTGAAATTTACTTGGTTGTTGTGAATACAACACTTTGCATACCATCTTAATCTGTATATTTTATAACCTGCATGTATATTACTTAATCTGTATATTTTATAACCTGCATGTATATTACTTAATCTGTATATTGCACAAATTCCACAGCTATTTATGATAACGTAAAATGGAAAAGTTTTATAAGAAATTAAGTAATACATTTGATTCCTAAAACACATCTGCAGATGGCACAATTGTTACTTATTATAACTCTGGCATGCATTTCTACAGTTAAATCAGCAGTAGGGATGAGCTTCGGGATTGAGTCAAACTCATGTTCGACTCGAACATTCCCTGTTCGCCGAACAGCGAACAATTTGGGGTGTTCCCAGGAAGTTCGTGTGAACTTTAGAACCCCGGTAAAGTCTATGGGACTCGAACGTTTTAAATCTAAAGTGCTAATTTTAAAAGCTAATATGCAAGTTATTGTCATAAAAACTGTTTGGGGACCTGGGTCCTGCCCCAGGGGACATGTATCAATGCAAAAAAAAATAATTTAAAACTGCATTTTTTTTCGGGAGCAGTGAATTTAATAATGCTTAAAGTGAAACAATAAAAGTGAAATATTTCTTTACATTTTAACCTAGGGGGGGTGTACAGTATGCCTGTAAAGTAGCGCTTGTTTGCCGTGCTTAGAACTGTCCCTGCACAAAGTATCATTTCTGAAGGAAAAAAAGTAATTTAAAATCACTATCGGCTATAATGAATTGTCAGCTGGCAAAAAATGTGTGGGGGTCCCTCCAAATTCAATTACCAGGCCCTTCAGGTCTGGTATGGATTTTAAGGTAAACTCCACCCAAATAAAAAAAAATGGCGTGGAGTTCCCCCCCAAAATCCACACCAGATCCTTTATCCATGCACGCAACCTGACAGGCTGCAGAAAAAGAGGGGGGGCGAGAGTGCCCCCCCTCCTGAACCATACCAGGCCACATGCCCTCAACATTGGGAGGATGCTTTGGGGGTCTGTGACCCCTCAAAGCACCATGTCCCCATGTTGATGGGGACAAGGGCCTCATCCCCACAACCCTTGCCCGGTGGTTGTGGGGGTCTGCGGGCAGGGGGCTTATCGGAATCTGGAAGATCCCTTTAACAAAGGGGACCCCCAGATCCCAGCCCCCCCTATGTGGATTGGTAATGGGGTACATTGTAAGAAAGAAAGAAAGTGTAACAATTGTAAAAAAAACTGCTGAAAATTGCCTTTTATGATTGTACGGTATTCTGAGAAGTATGTAAATGATCAGGCTAGATATTCTGAACTCCACACGTTCTAGGCTTCTTGCTGTCTCTCTGATATGGCACAAAGTCATATGGCAAGAGGCTGTAGCCTGGCCCAGAGATACTTGTTAAGAGTTTATGCAATCTGTCAGCAATTGATTACATCATACTTGGATTAGGGTAAAATTGCACAATAGAAATGTTACCCGGATTTTTGGGATCAGTGCTTGAATTTGTTCATTTCCTGTAGTTGTGCTTTAATTAAGCTTACAAAATATGATTGTCTGTTTCAGTTCTGGTCTTCTTCTGGCCGAAAATCCACTTTGTCTTTTCAACACTCAGCTACTCAGCGGGTTTGTGAAATTTGGACAATTACTTAGGACCCTTTCCATTCATTCTTCCCCCACTCTCATGAGTTCTCAGCAGGTTCTTCAAATGTAAGTAATAAAATCAATTAATACTGTTGTTTTATAGTAAGATTACTTATTAGGAATAATGTTGGGAAGAAAGATGTGTGACAGAAGAAGCAGTGGCATTGGAAGGAGAAGTTACCATTGCACGTGAGAATCTGGAAATGCAAAGGGCAGTCCATTCAAACGTGATATTTTAGTTAGAATTTAAATGTAGTGTACCAAGTTGGCCGTTGGCTCGGGGGGGGGGGGGGGTTAGTGTCCCTGCCCACCTTTGTGTGCTCCGGCAAATCCTGTTGTATTCTGTATAATATAAAATAAATAATAAATGTATGGGTGAGAGTGGACGCCCCTCCTAATTGCTACAGCAGGTGTTCAGAAACAGGATCTCAAACACTAAAATATATCTTGAGAGATATTAAATATCGTCAGGTTATTTCATTCTCCTGTATCTATCAAAACCTTAGTTTTAGGTATTTTTTTTTGGTGCCCTAACTTTAGTCAGCAAGCGTATTGCTGTCTAAAGTATGGCCGTCGTTCCCGCGTCGAAATTCAAAATTTAACGTCGTTTGCGTAAGCCGTCCGGGAATACGGAATTACGCTACGCGCGTCGCCGTTCGAAAAGATGATGTCACGGCGCGCAATGCACGACGGGAGTTCGGAAACGGAGCCTGCGCGGTAGGTCCGGTGCGGGAGCGCGCCTAATTTAAATGGCACATGCCCATTTAAATTGGCCCGCCTTGCGCCGAAAGCCGCCGGTGTAGGTTTTCATCGCAAGTGCTTGGTGAATCAGGCACTTGCGATGAAAAATTGCGGCGGTGTAACGTATCTACGATACGTTACGCCGCCGCTCTGGCCCACTGTCTCTTTAACAAAAACTCAAGGCTGATGTATTAAAACGTGATCTGCAGAAACTTCCACCGGTATGTGTAAAACATAATATAATTCAGCTGCTAAGTATACCTGCCCTCAGATACATGCGTACTAATTATAGGGCACACACCTAAAGTGATTTTTTCTAAATAACATACATGCAAATAAGCATATACAAGCATGCAAATGAACTCCAGCGAGTTGAAGGAAAAACAACTGTCAGCTCCGGTTTGAGCCTCTGTACTAACTATGCAAAGCTAGTATATCGATCTCTCCCGCTGAGCTGTTGTGTTCTGACAGAGGGATGGCCTCCCTGCCAGAACACACTGCCATTGGCTGAGGCCCCGTACACACGGCCGAGGAACTCGACGTGCCAAGCACGTCGAGTTCCTCGTCGAGTTCTGGGATGAAGCCGCAGAGGAGCTCGGCGGGCCGCCTTCTCCCATAGAACAATGAGAAAATAGAGAACATGTTCTCTATTTTCTCGTCGAGCTCCTCGGCGGCTCCATCGAGCCAAAACTGTACAGACGACAGAGTTTCTCGGCAGAATCCGGGTTTTGACCGAGTTTCTCGGTGAATTCTGCCGAGAAACTCTGTCGTGTGTACGGGGCCTGAGAGTGCTGATCGGGAGAAGGCCGGCTGATGATTTTCATTCTCGTCCAACAGAAGCTGGCCAAATGGTCAGCTTCTGTCAGATAGGGTGGCATATATAGAGCCAAATTTCGGAAGTCTTTTTGAAGCGGGCGATGTCTCCCGACATTGGCCCGTGTGTACAGGGCTTTAGCCTCCAGTTTGAAAAGTAGTAGTATTACTGTAGACAAGCATTGAAAATCTGCTGTTTTTACTATGTGCAACACTATGGGCAGGGCCGGGGCTACCACTAGGCAAACTAGGCAGCTGCTTAGGGGGCACTGCTGCCTAGGGCGCCCAGCCACTGGTGTTCCTACTCTCTTCTCTCTACACCAAGCAACTAAGTCTCAGCATCAGCAGGCAGCCGCCACTCCATTCGCACATAGGGTCAGAGGCGCAGGGGCAGAGGAAGCCTGTGTCTGTGTGCCGACTCCCGAATAAATAGAAGCAAGCAAACATTCATTGATGGGCACTGGTAGGCTGCATTGATGGATGCTGGTAGGCTGCATTGATAGGCGCTGGTGAGGCTGCATTTGATCGGCACTGGTAAGGCTGCATTAATGGGCGCTGGTAACGGTTGCATTTGATGGGCGCAGCATTGAAAAGGTGGAGTATACATGGGCAGGGGGAAAGGGGGTGGAGTCAGGGGTGTGGCCAAGGAGGGGGGGGCAGCAAAATGAGGTTTCGCCTAAGGTGTCAAAAATCCTTGCACCAGCCATGACTATGGGGTTGATTTACGAAAGGCAAATAGGCTTTTCACTTTGCAAGGGAATTTTTCCCAGAACTTAGATAATGTGGTGAAATTTTACTTTGCAAAGAATACCCAATCACGTGCAAGAACAATGAAAACAGCTATTTTGTTTGCACGTGATTGAATGCCAGAAGCCGGCATAGCTTCACCTCATTCACTAAGCTCTCGGGAAAACTTTGATAAGTTATATTTCTCTCTACAGTAAGGCCAGCCATACACGAAATGGTTGCAGAAAATAAATTTGCTCGATTCCCCTATCAAACCTGGAGGTGTTGATGTGGGAATCCCTCCTGCTGGGCCATTGTCTTCTCCCAGCGGGGGAAGCCATCCCGTGCCGAAGAACACAGTGAATATTTCTAGCAGCTATAGCAGCTGCTTGTGATAATTGCAGGTAAAACCCGGCATGCTGGTTGTACCCAAGATAATTTATCAACTTGGTACATTCAGCCTACCCATACACGGTTTGAATCTCTGCCGGATTCTGTTGAACCTGCCAAGATTCAATGGGCCAGATTCACAAAGCACTTACGCCGACTTATCTCGAGATGCGCGGCGTAATTGAAAAATGCGATACGCCTGAAATCCATTTTTTTCCGTCCTACCTAAAAAAATTACACCGGCGCTTCTTCGAGCACAAAATACGCTAGACACACCGCTGTTTTGACAGGCAAAGATGCAAATGAGGGAGATAAGGCGATCCACAAAATTAAGTGTGTGCGGCGTAGATTACACCCTGTGCGCATCTGCTAGTTTCATGATGTAAAATTACACTTTATAAAAGGTGCCCTAACTTTACACCAGCCGTGTAAATGTCAGCTAAAGCAACACCATTAAGGAAGAGATGAGCACACACACTTGCAGGACAACAATCTGAATGCCACCATGCCAGGGGCATCCATGCTCATAGCTATACTAGTGACTTTAGTAACCCAGGGTACCCCCTCTTCTGAGGGCACAGCAGCCAGGACAAAAATCAAACCACACAAGCAGACAGCTAATACAAATTCAAAAACAAACACCGAAAAAACAAACAGAAAAAACACTCAGAAAAAAAACACAGCTACTACACTCTACTACTCCTCCAAATCTTTTATCTAACACTAAACTCACCAACACACACCAACAGACGACAGAGCAAAAGCAACTTGCTTGAGGAAGGGGAAAACAGGGATGTACTTTTGCAAGGGAAGTGTGTTTGTCTGGGGCTATTTATACACAGGGCGGTTCTCAAACTAAGTACGCTTGGCCTTTTACCTATCTCACTGATTGGGCCGAGCCAAGTTCTGAGCATGCCCAGTGAGGTGCAGATTCGTGCGCGCATGCGCAGTACGGCCGGCCCTTCATTTGCTTGGGGTCATGGCTCATTTCAATGGAGCACGCCCACTTCCTTCCCACTTGCAATAACCCCGCCTTACGCCACGGGATTTAAGTTACGCTGGCGCAAATTTGGGCGCAAATGCGCTGTGGATACGGCACTTACGACACAAAATTAAGGCTCCGTAACTTAAATGACATAAGTTTGGAGTAACTTAATTTGCGCCGCTCTACGTGAATCTGGCCCATACTGTGTATGGCCTGCCTAAGTTTCAAAGCTAAGAATAAGTCTGTTTTATGAAAATCCATTAGCTTTGAAAAATATGCTTGTATACTAAGGATGGTGCAGAGAAGAGCCACTGATGGCAACCGATCAGAATTAAGCTTTCCCTCATCTAAAGCCATTAATGTGATTGCTTTCTATTTGACACAGCACTTTTCACATCATAGCTGCTGTTTGCTCTGCCTTATCCATTCCATCTAATCCGTTAGTTTGTATTTAATTGGTAAATTTACATTTCTATATTTCTTTTCATACTTGTTTACTTTTATTTTTTATGATCTATCCAGCTCACATTAGATTCATTCTAATTTATAGACTGACGTGTGTAGTGAGGAACTGCAGAATCCTCCGCACACAAACATCTGCGAGAAATGTTTATAGAGTCAACATGTTAGCAGTGGGCAAGAAGTGCGTTTACTGACACCTGTGCTGGCTGACAAGTACCAGTAAAATCTACAGAAGGAAGCTGGAAGGGGCATTTAAGGATACAAAGATTGCTCTTTGCACAGTATTTTTAAATACAAGGCATCTCTTTAAATATGCAGAAGTGTGTGGCTTACTGTAGATATGGCCTAAATTATTTTTTTTAACAATGTAACTTTAAAACACATTTTTTAGCAACAAGCCAAATAATTTTTGTATTTTATTTTTATTTTTTTATATATATTTTATTTATTATAGCGTGCAAACAGTAATCGTATATGAGTACACCTGTATATCTCCCAACTTTCTGAAATGGTAATGAGGGAAACCTATTAGAAAATGTATGTAGGCATAGGACACACATCTGCCACGCCTCCCTTGAAAGAAAATTTTACAAAAAAAAAAAATATTGTTTTTTTTTACCACTACTATTCATTTATATATTGGCTTTTGGAATTTACGAATGCAGCAATTTAGATATAGGATGAAAGGTTTAGCACTGCAAAACACTTTTTGAAAGATAAGTAGTACATTTTATATAGACCTGTATAGATCAGACCAAAATAAGGGACAAATGAGGAGGAAAGAGGGACAGAGGGACTTTTTTTCCGAATGAGGGACAGGCACTCTAAATCAGGGACAGTTGGGAGGTATGCACCTGGCAACCAAATTTAGCTTTCTGTAATTTAGGGCCGTTATGTACTATATGTACTTCAAACAGGTTCTCCATTCAAGTTGTAAAGAGGTCTACTGTAAGTCAAATGCACCTGTCAATGAATTCAGAATTATCTCTGAAACTTCTTAACCACTTCCGGACCGCCGCATGTACATATACCTGTACGTGCTCTGCTTGACGTGGGTCAGGGGTCCGATCGGGACCCCCCCCGGTACATGCGGCGGTTCCCGTGGCTTCAGGAGCGATCCGGGACGAGGGTGCGGCTATTCGTTTCTAGCCGCCCCCTCGCGATCGCTCCCCGAGGCTGAAGCACGGGGAGAGCCGTATGTAAACACGGCTTCCCCGTGCTTCACTGTGGCGGCTGCATCGATCGAGTGATCCCTTTTATAGGGAGACTCGATCGATGACGTCAGACCTACAGCCACACCCCCCTACAGTTGTAAACACACACTAGGTGAACCCTAACTCCTACAGCGCCCCCTGTGGTTAACTCCCAAACTGCAATTGTCATTTTCACAATAAACAATGCAATTTAAATGCATTTTTGCTGTGAAAATGACAATGGTCCCAAAAATGTGTCAAAATTGTCCGAAGTGTCCGCCATAATGTCGCAGTCACGAAAAAAATCGCTGATCGCCGCCATTAGTAGTAAAAAAAAAAATAATAATAAAACTATCCCCTATTTTGTAAACGCTATAAATTTTGCGCAAACCAATCGATAAATGCTTATTGCGATTTTTTTTACCAAAAATAGGTAGAAGAATACGTATCGGCCTAAACTGAGGAATTTTTTTTTTTTTATATATATGTTTTTGGGGGATATTTATTATAGCAAAAGTAAAAAATATTGCATTTTTTTCAAAATTGTCGCTCTATTTTTGTTTATAGCGCAAAAAATAAAAACCGCAGAGGTGATCAAATACCACCAAAAGAAAGCTCTATTTGTGGGGAAAAAGGACGCCAATTTTGTTTGGGAGCCACGTCGCACGACCGCGCAATTGTCTGTTAAAGCGACGCAGTGCCGAATTGTAAAAACTCCTTGGGTCATTTAGCAGCATATTGGTCCGGTCCTTAAGTGGTTAAACTAATGCCATCCGCAAAAGCCCAAAACCCATCCAATACTACTCCATAGCCCAGGTTCACACCAGTGCAGCTTTGAAGTTGTGTTACTTCAGCCAACTATCAGTACAATTTCATATGACATCTTCATTTTATTTGAATACAAGTCACACTGAAATCGCACAGAAATAGGACAGGAACCATTTTAAGAGCCTCAGCAATTTGAAAGGTTCCATTGCCGCAAATAGGGTGCGACTTATCGTGCGGCTTTGTTGCGTGTCAAGTCGAACTGGTGTGAACCAGGGCTTACTGTTGTGAGACCAATGGTCAATGATTGCGGATTAGCTGCTATGCGTTGCTGCATTAATTAAGTTAATTAATTAAAAAAATATCAGTATGTCAAATGTATGTCAATGTATGTCAATGTATGTCAAATTTCTGAAAACTTCTTAGCCCGTTGGGTCAAAAGCAGTTACGTTACATTTTGGACTTTAACCTGTATCAATCATCGTCTCAAAAAAAAAAAAATCCAAAATTTAGCTAAGTTTGGCACATCATTGGAGAGGAGCTTACATTGGCTGGCTACATATTGATTCTTCTCTGCTGAACTCTGTGTGTCTGACTTGCTTGTATTAGAAACTAGCTGAATACCCGGCGTTGCCCGGTCTTCCTATCTTAACCTTTTGGGGAGGAAAATCATAGTAATATAAATATACCCATCTTTTATATAAGGGTATACACAACCAGGAAGTGCCAGAACTTTATTGATTAGAACAGTACAGTGAAATATAATATAACACTGCCACAAACTGGCCAAATCATTGCTTTTACATATATATATTTTTTCAAATATATAAAGCGTATTTTTTTTGCATAATGTTTTACCAGGGTTGCAGATTGGTCTGCCAAGGCCTTGTGCCAGTGCCCACATCGAGGCATGGTCACACAGCAGTTAGAATGGGCTCTGCTGGAAGCGTGCTTTGGTCTCCTTGAGCTGCTGGTTGAAAAGTCTTCCAAAAATGAAGCCTGGATTGGGAGAAGATGTCAGGCCCTGTCTGCTTTAATACGTCTCGCCTCCATTCCTCCATGTAAGAAGCTGTTAGACTTGCAGGAAAAGGTAAATGACTGAGGTGATACTAGAATTCGTATGAAAATGTAAAAACTCTGCGAATGTCATTTGAAAGTACCTCGGATTGCGAGTAATGCGGTTAACGAGCATTTCACAATACAAGCAATTTATTTTTTAGAAGTTTCGTCTTGCAAAACGAGCAGGATTCAAGCCACTGCGGTTTGCAGTATCACATTTGGCCAATGGTTCGGGGGCGCCAGAGCTGATTGGAGCAGTTTGGAAATACTTGGAAACACTCGGAAATACTCAGTTCCTGGGTTTCCGAATGCAGCCGAGCAGTCTCCGGAGTATTTCTGAGTCTCTCTGGCACCCCCTACCTCTGACCATATGCAGTATTGCATGCTATAGAAGTCAATGTGGAACAAATTATTTTCGTTTCCATTGACTTCTATGGGGAAACTCGCTTTGATATGCGAGTGCTTTGGATTACAAGCATTCTTCTGGAACAGATTATGCTCGTAATCCAGGGTACCACTGTGCTTCAAAATTTTGTTTGCTTTTTACATTTAAACGGATGGACTTTCTGCAACAAAAAACACATTGGGCCATATTCTTAAACAAGTTACGTAGGCGTATCAGCAGATACGCCTACGTAAGTCCGTTTCCTATGTTTAAGTGTATTCTCAAACTGAGATACACTTAAACATGCCTAAGATACGACGGCTTGCGCCGTTGTATCTTAGGCTGCAATATTTACGCTGACCGCTAGGTGGCGGTCAGCGTAGAATATGCAAATGACTAGTCACGCCGATTCTCGAACGTACGCTTGCCCGCCATAGTGTTTTAACGTCGTTTCCGTAAGCGATACGCGGCGTAAAGATAAAGATGCCCCCTAGGTGGCGTACTCAATGTTAAGTATGGCCGTCGATCCCGCGTCGAAATTTCAAAATTAAACGTCGTTTACGTAAGTCGTCCGTGAATGGCGCTGGACGCCATTTACGTTACAGTCAAAACAAATGACGTCCGTGAGACGTCATTTAGCGCAATGCACGTCGGGTAATTTACCCGACGGAGCATGCGCATTACGATCGGCGCGGGAGCGCGCCTAATTTAAATGATCCACTCCCCCTGCCTGGATCATTTGAATTAGGATGGCTTACACGGGTGGACTTTACGCGATGCCGCCGCAAGTTCACAGGTAAGTGGTTTGGGAATCCGGCACTTGCCACTTAAACTTGCGGCGGCGTAACGTAAAGTACATACGTTCCGCCGCCTGAAATCTTTGAGAATATGGCCCATTCACTGTACACTTTGCGTACACACGGTCGGAATTTCCGATGGAAAAAGTCAGATGGAAGCTTTTCATCAGATATTTCAACCGTGTGTATGCCCCATCTGACTTTTTCCATCTGGAATTTTCGATGACTTAGATAGAGAGCAGGTTCTCATTTTTTCAGACGGAAAAAATTCCTATTGGAAAATCTGTTCGTCTTTATGGAATTCCGACGAGAAAAAAAACATGCATGCTCGGAAACAATTTGACGCATGCTTGGAAGCATTGCACTTCATTTTTCTCTGCTCGTCGTAGTGTTGTACGTCACCGCGTTCTTGACGGTCGGAATTTGGTGTGACCGTGTGTATGCAAGCCAATCTTGAGCGGAATTCCGTTGGAAAAACCATCCAACTTTTTTCCAACGGAAATTCCGATCGTGTGTACAGGGCATTAGAAGTTCATTTGTTTGAAAAAAAAATCCATGCCGCTTTTTTGAACTTTTTTGTCACTGTGGTCAAAAATGAACGTCGTTATTATGACCCAATGGTTAGGAAACGGAATAAACTTTCTTGAAGCAAAAAAATTCTAATCAGAATTTACTAATGTATGGCCAACTTAAGTGTCTGCAATATCACCTTCAAACAGTATGAAAGGCTTGTTGGATCTGGCTGAAAGATATTTTTTATTAGTCAGTTCTTATTACATGGTCTGCATAAGCTGTTTATTTGTTGCTTAGACTTGCATACATGAATAACTTGATATTTAGGAGTTTTCATTTGTCATTTAAGGTCTGTCAACTTGGGGTGATTTCCTCTCCCTGCAACAGCTCGGCCTTGTATTTACTGGGTACTGCTCAGCTTGCCCAGTACGATGACAGGCCCTCTTCAGAGCAAGCAAAGCAGGCTCTTTGGGATGCCAAACTCAGCTTTCAAGCCAGTATTCGCCTAGAAAATATGCCAACCAAAGGACAGCCACCAGCAGAACTAGCATGTAAGATCATCATGACAAATATACTAGCTGTACCTGTCCTCTAAATTGCCTAAATAAAGATTTGTTTTTAAGGAACCTAATTTTATTGGAAAAGATAATCCAAATGTGAGAGTACCAAAAGTAACTGGAGACAGGTTGTTTTAAATCCTGCCTTTTTGAGGTTTCTAAATGCTAAGGGCCGTTTGAAGGAATTTGGGGGCCCCAAGCAAGAAGCGGGGGAGGGGGCGTTGCTGAGTTTCAAGTTAAAAAGCAGGGGGGGCGGTCAGCTAGTACTTCTTCTGACTGCCTCCTCGGCATACCGCGCTGCAGAAGATTCAGTTTGCTGTTCCCGGCCGGACTGAAAGGAAGTGACCACTGAGTGTGTGCACTTTCTTTCAGTCCGGCCGGGAACAGGAAACTGAATCTCCTGTACCACGCGGTTACGGTACCCGGCCGGACTGCAGGAGGAATTAGGAAAGGAGCTCAGCCACGCTACAGGCTGCAGCATTTATAGGAAGCAGCGGCGCAGCGGCAGCGCTCTGCTGGGGCCCCAGGCCAGATCGGGGGCCCCAAGCAGTTGCTTGTTTTGCCTGTCCTGTTCCGACGGGCCTGTCCCCTGGACATTAAAGTGGCTGTTAACCCACTTATATAAAAACATCCTGTCTGTACTGTAATAAACCAGTAAATGTCCCTGTGCCTGTGTTAGGTAAAAATATGCTTATCTGTATGTATAACAGCACGGTTCCCAGAGCTCAGCTGCCTCTTCGGGTCTCCTCTCTTTCCGACTTACAGCTCCAGTGGGTGGGGCCGAGCGCTTCCTATGATGTCAGCTGGGGAGGAGAGAGGAGAGAGTGAAAGCCAAGTCAGGTTAGCACTGGGAGCCGCGCTGTTATACATACAGATAAGCATATTTTCGACTTTAGTAGTCTAACAAAAGCCAATTATTAGTAATATGATACAATGGAACAGTTTTTATGAGGATGTAATTTCCAATTTTTTGGACCTATGGTAGATGGGATACTCTGTTCCCAATTTTCGAAGGATATAATGGGCCATGTAATTTTGGTGGTGGTGGAGATGACTTCCTAGGGTGAACAAAGCAGCTTGTACACACTGTAACATTTGAAACAGCCCTTTATGTCATTGCATTCCATTAGGTTGATTTCTCATCTCTGCAACCTACTCATGGTCCTCACTGTACAGAAAATTATCTTTCACCAGGGAGGGTTATAAAAGCTTATGTACACGCTTTAAAGCTGGAAAGCCATACTCCCTTCTTTATCTGCATTTCCCTATTTTCTATCAAGGTTATTAGAGTAGTCTTTTCTTTTTAGTTAAGTTGAGGTTATTTTATGGTGGAGTGTGTGAAAAAGTCTACACAATTGGCCTTGACTACAGCCTTAAAATTGGTCACAAAGTTGCCTTTGTATTGAGTCAGACTTTTTATTGCATTTTGTAAACATTAAGCGGGGCGTGTCCGCGTCGTCGCCGCGATGATGACGCGGCGATGACGCGGCGACGTGGGCGGGCCTGCCATTTAAAGGCTTCCACGCATGCGTCGAAGTCATTCGACGCATGCGAGGGACGGCGGGCGCTCGGACATGTACGGTAGGTCTGTACTGACGACAGTACATGTCCGAGCGGGCAGGATTCCAGCGGACGGTTTTAAAACACGTCCAGGAATATTTGTCTGCTGGGAAAAGGCCTGGCGGGCAAATGTTTGCTGGAATTCGGCCCGCTCGCGCCTACACACGACCGAACATGTATGCTGAAACTGGCCCGCGGACCAGTTTCAGCATACATGTTTGGTCGTGTGTACGGGGCCTGAGTGTATTACATTTTGGGTGCGCTGCCTGTGAGCGTATTATATTTTGGTGGGCTGCCTGTGAGTGTATTATATTTTGGATGGGATGCCTGTGAGTGTATTATATTTTGGGTGGGCTGCCTGTGAGCGTATTATAATTTGGATGGGCTGCCTGTGAGCGTATTATATTTTGGATGGGCTGCCTGTGAGTGTATTATATTTTGGATGGGCTGCCTGTGAGCGTATTATATTTTGGATGGGCTGCCTGTGAGTGTATTATATTTTGGGTGGGCTGCCTGTGAGTGTATTATATTTTGGATGGGCTGCCTGTGAGCGTATTATATTTTGGGTGGGCTGCCTGTGAGTGTATTATATTTTGGGTGGGCTGCCTGTGAGCATATTATATTTTGGATGGGCTGCCTGTGAGTGTATTATATTTTGAATGGGCTGCCTGTGAGTGTATTATATTTTAGGTGGGCTGCCTGTGAGTGTATTATATTTTGGGTGGGCGTGTGAGTGTATTATATTTTGGATGGGCTGCCTGTGAGCGTATTATATTTTGGATGGGCTGCCTGTGAGCGTATTATATTTTGGATGGGCTGCCTGTGAGTGTATTATATTTTGGGTGGGCTGCCTGTGAGTGTATTATATTTTGGATGGGCTGCCTGTGAGCGTATTATATTTTGGGTGGGCTGCCTGTGAGTGTATTATATTTTGGGTGGGCTGCCTGTGAGCATATTATATTTTGGATGGGCTGCCTGTGAGCGTATTATATTTTGAATGGGCTGCCTGTGAGTGTATTATATTTTGGGTGGGCTGCCTGTGAGTGTATTATATTTTGAGTGGGCTGCCTGTGAGTGTATTATATTTTGGGTGGGCTGCCTGTGAGTGTATTATATTTTGAGTGGGCTGCCTGTGAGTGTATTATATTTTGGGTGGGCGTGTGAGTGTATTATATTTTGGATGGGCTGCCTGTGAGCGTATTATATTTTAAATGAGCTGCCTGTGAGTGTATTATATTTTGGGTGGGCTGCCTGTGAGTGTATTATATTTTGGGTGGGCTGCCTGTGAGCATATTATATTTTGGATGGGCTGCCTGTGAGCGTATTATATTTTGAATGGGCTGCCTGTGAGTGTATTATATTTTGGGTGGGCTGCCTGTGAGTGTATTATATTTTGAGTGGGCTGCCTGTGAGTGTATTATATTTTGGGTGGGCTGCCTGTGAGTGTATTATATTTTGAGTGGGCTGCCTGTGAGTGTATTATATTTTGGGTGGGCGTGTGAGTGTATTATATTTTGGATGGGCTGCCTGTGAGCGTATTATATTTTAAATGAGCTGCCTGTGAGTGTATTATATTTTGAGTGGGCTGCCTGTGAGTGTATTATATTTTGAATGGGCTGCCTGTGAGTGTATTATATTTTGGGTGGGCTGCCTGTGAGTGTATTATATTTTGAGTGGGCTGCTTGTGAGTGTATTATATTTTGAGTGGGCTGCCTGTGAGTGTATTATAATTTGGATAGGCTGCCTGTGAGTGTATTATAATTTGGAATGGCTGCCTGTGAGTGTATTATATTTTGGATGGACTGCCTGTGAGTATATTATATTTTGGGTGGGCTGCCTGTGAGTGTATTATATTTTGAGTGGGCTGCCTGTGAGTATATTCTATTTTGGATGGGCTGCCTGTGAGTGTATTATATTTTGAGTGGGCTGCCTGTGAGTGTATTATATTTTGGATGAGCTGCCTGTGAGTGTATTATATTTTGGATGGGCTGCCAGTGAGTATATAATATTTTGGGTGGGCTGTCTTGTGGGAGTATAATATTTTAACTTGAAAGGTAGGCTGAATTGTTTTTATTTCATGTGTGTTGCAGCTCAAAAATGGTGGCAGGAATGGAAAGCTATAGAAGAAAGGGAAAAACAAAAACAGCTGAACCAAACTAATGCAGATAAACCAATAACTTCTACCACAGCTGCTACAAGAGGTACTCCAAAGGGAAGAGGAGCAGCTCCAATGTCCAGAGGAGCAAATACAACATCTAGACTCAGTCCTTCTAAGAGAGGAGGCACAGTCACACAAGGAGGAGGAAACACTAAAACAGGAACACCTAAAGGGGGGAACATTAAAACAGACATAGTTGGAGGAAGCAGTAATAACTCAGGGTCCACTAGCGTCTCCAGGTATGTAGTATTTAAAAAAACTCATGTGAAGTCCTGATGTATACTGGTGAGATATACATGGGTAGGTATGAAATAGATATTATTAAGATATACAGAGATAAGCCAATATGTGAAACAAAGTAAATATTAGTGACCAGATTAAATTTTTAATAAGTCACACCCCAGAAAATTGAATTTGGATTGACTGTTTTAGATTAGTTTTTGCTTACTTGTTTCTGAAAATTCTAGTTAGATGGGCTATCATGCTGACCCTACTGCTCATTACATTGACCTAAAAAGTATGCTAAACTGCTTACTTTTTCTTGTTCTGTGACTTGAATAGTATTAAAGCCAGAGGGTAAGCAATACAGCCAGGTACCTAGCTTTTTTGTGTTTTTTTTAATACATTTAGATCAGGGGTGTGAAACCAGTGGCCCGTGGGCCACATGCAGACCAACGGAATTCAGCGTGTGGCCCGGGCATGTCTGGAGAGACGCCATGCAAGCATAGAAGCCGCGGTGACCAGCAGTGGCAAACTAGGCACAGACACATATGGAGAGATGCCAGATATGCCGTGCAAGCATAGCAGCCGCTGCGCCAGTACTGATAATCCAGGCACAGCTGGAGGGATGCCATTTTTGTAATAGCACTGGCAGCAGTGAATACATGTACTCCCGATAGCACCAGACAAGTAAATGCTGCATGGCTGTATCTAGGTGGGTGCTGGTGTGGGCTGAACCTCCCCAAACTTCAGTTGTGCCCCCACTCCCCAGGGCCCACCGCCCACAACCTCCCCTCTGCTTCCCCACACAGTGAGGGTGAGGTAGAGAGGATATTGTGGTCGGGGGGGGCAAAACTGAAATCTAAGGGGGCGCAGCCCACACCAGCCTCCCTCTAGATACCACCATGCAGCTATATATAATCCTCCTAATTTTATAATAACAAAATACAATAAAAATGAAGTTGTATTACTCAGGTAAGTTATCTAAATCAGTGATCGTGACTTTTTGTGCTCATCAGCTATCTTTATTGTTAGTGTGTTTTATGTGTGACCCAAGACAATTCCTCTTCTTCCAATGTGGCCCAAGAAGGTCAAAAGATTGGACACCCCTGCTTTAAATTATACATCATTTCAACTATTAACCTCCTTCCCGCCCGGTCAATAGTGAATTGATGTCCGGGAAGTGGTTTTGTTATCCTGACTGGACGTCTATTGACATCCTGCAGGATAACAGCCGCCACGCTCCAGGGGGGGCGCGCATCGCGGCGATGCGGTGTGTCAGTCTGATTACCGCGTGATCAGCCGTGTCCAATCACGGCTGATCACAATGTAAACAGGAAAAGCCGCTGATCGGCTTTTCCTCACTAGCGTCTGACAGACGCGAGTAGAGGAGAGCCGATCGGCTGCTCTCCTGACAGGGGGGGTTTGTGCTCATAGTTTATGAGCGAAGCCCCCCTCGGATCACTGCACAGGACCGCCAGCATGCCGCCCAGGACCATCAGGGATGGGCATCCACACTGGACCACCAGGTATGCCCCCTAGACCACCAGGGAATGACAATCTGTGCCAAGGCAGTTGCCAATCAATATGCAATAGAAATGTTGCTGGCGCAAGTGAAAAATATATATGTTGTATTATGTTATTATGGTGGGTTTGCTGCAATCAAGGAGAAAAAAAGGATCAGGACACCTATTGGTGTCTGGTCCTTTAAGAAATATGTGTAGTAGGTGGATTGCGCTCCCCTTCTTTTTCCCTTTATTTATCACCACCTATTTCTAGGTGCTGATTTTATTATTAATCACCAATACACAACACCTCTATTTAAATCAACGAATGTGCTAATATTCTTCTAATTGGGTATACAAGTGCACCCAAAGAGAGCTTAAACCTATATGTAACTTACGTGAATCTATGCCATTAACATAGTGCTCATATAGTGCTATGGTACCCTTATACCAATATATTAAAAGTGACTGCCCATCCAATAGCAAACAAGTGTTATATGAAAACCAAAAATAATTAATAAAACAATATATATATATATATATATATATATATATATATATATATATATATATATGTATATATGTATATATGGTGAAACAACACATGTATATAACAATTCGATGGGGGATTTCAAAATAGATCCTCTATGCATTAAAGTCCCAATGTGCTGATTAAATATTCATTTAAGTGCCTCTTCCGTGAGTTTATAATACAACGATAATAGCACCACTTTCTGAGGATGCAACACTGATTGCGAAACGCGTATAGGCTGCTGATACCCACAAAACTGTGCGCTAATCGAGAGATAGGCACTGGGGGAACCTGAGAGGAATAACTTTCCACCTTCAATCTTGGCTTGGCTTTGCATACATAGTTGGAGAAGCTTGGTGCCGGCATACAGGCACATTTAAATGTGAGTGCAATATCTGTTTGATTTTAAGTAGCCAATACATTTTTTGTACGTATTACACCATGAGGGGCACTCCTCTTTTTTATGAGCTGTTGTAGGAGAGATAGAGACCCCTATTGGCATATTCAAGGCATCTGGAGATTGATGAACAGACGTGTAAAAGGAGTGGTTATCCTGGGAATGAACCAAAGGCATTTTGATTGATTGAGATCTGGTGAGTGGCCATTTCTAGCGGTGACGGGAATATCACAGAAAGTGGTGCTATTATCGTTGTATTATAAACCCACGGAAGAAGCACTTAAATGAAGATTTAATCAGCACATTGGGACTTATTTTGAAATCCCCCATCGAATTGTTATATACATGTGTTGTTTCACCATATATACATATATATTTTGTTTTATTGTTTTATATTAATTATTTTTGGTTTTCATATAACACTTGTTTGCCTTTGGATGGGCAGTCACTTTTAATATATTGGTATAAGGGTACCATAGCACTATATGAGCACTATGTTAATCGCATAGATTCACGAAAGTTACATATACAAAATGATAAAAATTCTGTTTGGGTACAGTGTAGCATGACCGCGCAATTTTCATTTAAACAGCACAAAAAGTTAAAAATTGGCTTGGGCAGGAAGGGGCGTAAGTGCCTGGTATTGAAGTGGTTAATGAAGACTAGGATTTTATGCTGTACAATAATCTTATCTCCCAGCAGAGGGCGCGGTGCACCCGTATTGTCTAAACCAGCCACAGCAACCTTTACTAAACCACAAACTAAAGTCAATGCAGCTACAACAGTAAAAGTTGCAGATCCTTTACCTGAAAAACCTGCCAGCAAAGATAACCCTCACCCAGTTCAAGGTAATGTCACAAATAGTGAATATTGATTGAGCACATGCTTTGCGTTATCATTGCAGTGTTTATCTGTAAGTAATTTAACCTCTGACTTTTACACTTTTATGTAAGGATTTGTAGTTTGATACCTTGAGGGAGAGAAAATGATCTACTGCAATGACCTACAGTAGTTTCCTAGCTTAGACCAATGTAACTATTCATAAACCATACCTGTGGGGTCTCTCTAAAAGCCATAAATCACGGTGACATCACACTCTCCACCTAATCCAATCAGAGAACGCTTTGCATTTATTGAGCAAATGCAAAGCATTCTCTAAACTGCGCCCATGCCCAGCGGGCTGACCTTCTGTGTTCACAGTGCAGCAGCACAGCAGTTTTGCATGGAACAGTCCACCCCCCCTCCATACTAAGTATAGACCCCCCTCCGTCAGTACAGACCCCCCTCCACAAATTGTAATCCCCCCCAGCCATTTGACACGGGATAGTACAGACCCCCTCTCCACTAAGTACAGACCCCTCCATCAGTACAGCCCCCACTACAGACCCCCCCTCCATCAGTACAGACCGCTTCTCAGTACAGACCCCTCCATCAGTACAAACCCCCCTCCCTCCATCAGTACAGACCCCCCCTCCACTAAGTATAGACCCTGCACCATTAGTACAGACCCCCCTCTTAGTACAGATACCTCAATCAGTACAGCCCCCCACTACAGATCCACCCCCATCAGTACAGACCCCTCAATCAGTACAGACCCCCCCTCAGTACAGACCCCTCCATCAGTACAGCACCCCCTCCAGTACAGATCCCCCCATCCATCAGTAAGGACCGCCCTCAGTACAGACCCCTCCATCAGTACAGCCCCCACTACAGACCCCCCCTCCATCAGTACAGACCGCTTCTCAGTTCAGACCCCTCCATCAGTACAAACCCCCCTCCCTCCATCAGTACAGACCCCCCCCTCCACTAAGTATAGACCCTGCACCATTAGTACAGACCCCCCTCTTAGTACAGATACCTCAATCAGTACAGCCCCCCACTACAGATCCACCCCCATCAGTACAGACCCCTCAATCAGTACAGACCCCCCCTCAGTACAGACCCCTCCATCAGTACAGCCCCCACTACAGACCCCCCCTCCATCAGTACAGACCGCTTCTCAGTTCAGACCCCTCCATCAGTACAAACCCCCCTCCCTCCATCAGTACAGACCCCCCCTCCACTAAGTATAGACCCTGCACCATTAGTACAGACCCCCCTCTTAGTACAGATACCTCAATCAGTACAGCCCCCCACTACAGATCCACCCCCATCAGTACAGACCCCTCAATCAGTACAGACCCCCCCTCAGTACAGACCCCTCCATCAGTACAGCACCCCCTCCAGTACAGATCCCCCCATCCATCAGTAAGGTCCGCCCTCAGTACAGACCCCTCCATCAGTATAGACACCCCCCCACCCCCCCACCCCCCATCAGTACAGTCTGTGTGATTCTGTTTTAGTAAATCTTGACTTCACTAGCTACATGCACACTGCGGCCTGATTTTCATTAAATGGAATGAGTTGCAGTGTGCATAGTGCAGCAGTGCATAATAAAGGGCAGATAGCGATATCAAATCTAAATGATAATTGAGCCCCTCTGTATTCACTTTTAAATGCTGATAAGCTTGCATGCCTTTTATTGGAAAATAATGGTCACAGTAAACAGACAGAGATGTATATTATATTTACCTTTTTTAAACTTTTTTTTATTTACATTTCTTTAGTTACTTTTAGGTAGATTCAGGTAGATGTGCCTACACTTACGGCGTCGTAGCTTAGCGTGTTTAGGCTACGCCGCCGTAAGTTAGCTAGGCAAGTAGATGATTCACAATGTACTTGCCTGCTAAGTTACGGTGGTGTAGCCTAAAGCGAGTGGGCGTAAGGGCGCCGAATTCAAATGTGTGTAAGGGGGGCGTGTTTTATGTTAATAAGGCTTGACCTTACGTTTTTGACGGTTTTTTTTTACTGCGAATGCGCCGGGCGCCTACATTTCCCAGTGTGCATTTCGGCTAAGTACGCCGTACGGGCCTATTGATTTCGACGTGGACGTAAACAACGTAAATCGCTATTACGCAAACAACGTAAAAATTTAGAATCTCGAAGCGGGAACGGCGGCCATACTTTAACGTTACTATTCCATCTAATGGATGGAATAACTTTAGGCCTGATAATGGCTTACGGAAACGGCGTAAATGTACTGCGGCGGCCGGGCGTACGTTTGTGAATCGGCGTATCTACTAATTTACATATTCTACGCCGACCGCAATGGAAGCGTCACCTAGAGGCCATCTGAAATATTTCAACCTAAGATAGGACGCCGCAAGCCGTCATATCTTAAATATGTTTAAGCGTATCTCTGTTTGAGAATACACTTAAACATAAGTCGGCGTAGATTCTGAGTTAGGTCGGCTTATCTACTGATAAGCCGGCCTAACTCTTACTGAATCTACCTATTAGTGTTTTTTGGGCCTAGGCAAATTATGTCATACATCCCATGAGTCTTCAGGAGTGGAGGAGGGGTTTTCTCAGCTACAAACACCCTCCTCTCTACATGCCTAAGCTAAGGACAGATGTATTCCAGGAAGTGAATCTTACACAAGATGGCCAGGAAGGTTAGGAGGTGTTTTTCAAATTGATTAGAGAGCAAAATAAAGAATGGAGACATGTATGGGTGGGTGAGTTTGCTTTGAATATTAAAACTGAATTAAATAGCATTGAACACTCAAGGGAAACCAGAAAAGCACGGGGAGTACTTAACCACTTCAGCCCCGAAAGGTTTTACCCCCTTAATGACCAGAGCAGTTTTTGTGATTCGGCACTGCGTCGCTTTAACTGACAATTACCCAGTCATGCGATGCTGTACCCGAACAAAATTGCCGTTCTTTTTTTCCCACAAAAAGAGCTTTCTTTTGGTGGTGTTTAATCACCTCTGCGATTTTTATTTTTTGCACTATAAACAGAAAAAGAGTGCCAATTTTTAACAAAAAACAATGGGGCAGATCCACAGTGAGAGTACGCCGGCGTATCTACTGATACGCCGGCTTTATTTTCAAATTTCCAGCGTTGTATCTTTAGTTTGAATCCACAAACCAAGATACGACCGCATCTGGGTTTGATCCAACAGGCGTACGGCTTCGTACACCTTCGGATCGTAGATGCAATACTTCGGCGTCCGCTGGGTGGAGTTTGCGTCGTTTTCCGGGTCGGGTATGCAAATTAGCTTTTTACGACGATCCACGAACGTACGCGCGTCCGTCGCACTCTCTTACGTCGTCTCTAGTCGGCTTTTTCCGGCGTATAGTTAAAGCTGGTATTTTGCGGCGTATAGATAGACTTGCCATGTTAAGTATGGCCGGCGTTCCCGCGTCGAAATTTGAATTTCTTTATTTTTTTGCAAAAGTCGTCCGTGAATAGGGATGGACGTAATTCATGTCTAAGTTAAAAAAATTACGTTGTTGCGACGTCATTTCGCGCAATGCACGGCGGGAAATTTCAAAACGGAGCATGCGCAGTTCATTCATTTTAGCGGGACTGCTTTTTTTGGGACCATTGGCATTTATACAGCGATCAGTGCTATAAATAGCCATTGATTACTGCATAAATGTCACTGGCAGGGAAGGGGTTAACACTAGGGGATGCTCGAGGGGGTTAACCGTGTTCCCTATGAGTGCTTCTAACTGTGGGGGGATATGGGCTTACTGGGACATGACAGATATCACTGTGGTTAAAAGAACACCAGTGAAAAAGGAGGGAGGGGGGAGGGGGGAGTGGATGGTGTCAGTGTTTCTTTTTTTTTTCAATTTAACCGTTAATTATTTATTATTCTTTCTTTTTTTTATCAGCCAAGTTGGGGGGGGGGGGGGTTGGTGAGAGATCAGCGGTCTAAACAGGCCCCTGACATCTCCCCTTTGAGACAGGGAATGGGACTGAGTATTCCCCATTCCCTTTCTCTGCAGCCTCAGCTGCACTAAAGATAAATGGACAGGAGACAGTGGCTCCTGTTCTTTCATAAACTGAAGCAGAGTAAACACAGTTTACAATGCTCAGTAACGTTATCACTGACTGAGCATTGCACTGACTGTGCATTCAGAAAAGGAAGGAGCCGGTAAATGACATATTGAAATGGCTAATAGTGCGCTGTTCCTTTAAATAGTGAACTGGTTTGATAATGAACAAATTTAAGTGAATAAACAAGATATCTACCTTCCAAGATTTGAGTTGCAGGAGTTCCATACCAGATATTTTTTTTTAGGTAAATTACATATTTACTGGCTCTTTCCTCTGCTCTCCATCCTGAAAGATCTGGGAGGAAGGAGGACACCGGAGAGAGTGAGTAGGACACTGAAAGCCAGAGGATGAAACGGGGAGGTGGAGGAGCACGTGAAACAGATGGGAGTGATTGGTGTGGCGGTTGAGGCAGTTACAAGCACTGATCCCCTTGTATAGCCTTTCAATAAAGCAGCTGACAGCCGAGGGAGGGAGAGAAGGAGAAGCGGCTGTCAGCTGCTTTATTGAAAGGCTATACAAGGGGAATCAGTGCTTGTAACTGCCCGCACCACCCCACAAATCACCTGTGAGGCTGCCCGCCCCCCTCCGCTACACTAAGGACGCCTGGCCCAATACAACAGGTATCGGATCAAGCATCTGAGCATACCGATACTCATGCAAATGCTTGGTATCGGCACCGATACTAGTATCAGTATCAGTATCGGTGCAACCCTAACTGCAATACTTACGTTCAGTCAGGTGCTGTCCCTTGCAGAAACTCATCTCTGCAACTTCTGGGTTCAATTACGACTAGCAAGGGTTTTCTTATACGCTGGAGTTCAGATTTAAAAACCCAATGCATATAATTTGATAGTATTATAGTATTTGAACTAAGTTGTACATTGAGATAATTAACTCTTTTTCATTATCTGTAACACAGAGCAGGCTCTTGGCCCCATATCTATTAATCACAGTTCCTTCCTGTACCGCCTGGGTTTAGCGCGTGCTTTGTCTCGTAGTGAGGAAACCACAGCTGATGCATTAGATCTTTATCGAGAAGTCATCAAAATGGCACCAGAGGTATGGGAATGGGGTTTTTTATGTTTACCTTCACTATCCTTTACTAGACACATAACAGAACTTAGTTTGCTAAACTATACTATTATTATCAGCCACAATGATTTTTATTTTCAGCAGTGAGAACCAATAGGTGCAAAAACATTATAATATTACATAATAAATAATCTTTTATACAGTCACTCCCACCTTTCCCTTTGGACTTTTGTAGTGTTACAACTGGAAATTAAAATGGATGTTATTGGGGCTATTTGGCCTATACAAAATGAAACAAAATATTGAACTGGAAAAATATACAGTTTTTCAAATTATAAATGTATATATATTGTAAAAGTTTAATTTTTTTATTTTTATATTTACCACCTTAGTTAAACTATGCATAGCATGAATCTATCCACGGCCGCCGCTGCCGCCCCCTATGTGTCCCGCCCTTTTCGTGCACATGAAATACAGGGGCATGAAATACAGAGGCCAGGTTTTTTTCTGAAGCACTGCCTGATTAGAGCCATACGTTCTAATAGGCTTCAAAATAGCATGGGCTTGGGATGCTGAGGATGCGTCCTGAGCCCACCCAATGAATGAATATTCACTCTTGTAACACTGATCCTCCTCCTAGCCAATCGGAAAGCAGGTATAAAACCCATTTCCCGATTGCCCAAAATGTCAGGTAATCCTTTTAACGCCGGGAGGAGCAGAGAGGAGAGGACTCCAGGAGAGGACACCGGAGCCCGCCACGCTGGGAGATGGTCACAGCAGCTCCGATCACTGCTTTCACCGCCCGCATCCATGGCAAGGACAGTGGGTGGTGGAGTTGGGGTGTTAGGGCATCCCGTGGGGGGGGGGTAGCTTGCAGTGGTGCTAGTGCCGCTCCACCGGTGGCGGCAGGGTTGTTTGCCGCCGCCCCCCACCAAAAAAAAAACACCAGCCGCCACTGCTTTAATTTGTTTTTTTAATTCAAACCCTGCCTTATCTCTCCATCTTAAATTGCAACCGAACCAAGCTACTTGCATACTGACCAGCCACTGTAAAATATTTTATGGCTATTGTTCAGATAATCAGATAATGTAATGTTCATTTCAGTATAAAACCTGCCTCATCCCACTCTCCTATATTACAGCCTAATCAAACTGCTTACATACTGTCCAGCCACTGCACAATATGTGTGGCTATTGTCTATAAGATAATACAGTCTAATTTCTGTGTGAAGATGGAACCTGCCTCATCCCCCCCTAAAATATGCTTAAATACTGTCCATCCACTGTATGTTTGTGAATATTGTTTCTTAGATAATACACTTTATTTTTTATTTCAAGATAAAATCTGCCTCTTAACTTGTGTTTTAAATAAGCTGTTTACATACTGTCCAGCCACTATAAAATGATTGTAGCTATTGTCTCTCAGATAATACATTCTAATTTGTATTGCAGAATAAAACCTGCCTCATCTATTTCTATTTGCTGCCTATTCAATTGTCTTGATGCTGGCCAGCTTCTACCAAACACATACCTGGGGCCAGATTCAGAAAGGAGATACGGCGGCGTATCTCCAGATACGCCGCCGTAATTTAAAATGTGCGCCGTTGCATCTTTACGCCGATTCACAAAGCTAGATACGCCTGAAAACATGGCTTCAGCCGACCGACGTAACTTGCCTACGCCGGCGTATCGTGGTCGCATAGTTACGCTGGACGCATTCGGCGTTCCCATTAAAAAATATGCAAATGAGTAAGATACGCTGATTCACGAACGTAGTTGCGCCCGGCGTATCAATATACGTTGTTTAGGTAAGGCGTCTGACCGGCATAAATTTACCCCTGCTATATGAGGCACAGCCAATGTTAAGTATGGACGTCGGAACAGCGTAGAATTTTACACGTTTTACGTCGTTTGCTTAAGTCGTCCGTAAATGGGGCTGTACGTAGGTTACGTTCACGTCGACTAAGCATTGAGCGGGCGTAATTTACGGAGACAATTCGACGTGATACTGAGCATGCGCGCGCATGCGCCGTTCGTTAAGCGCGTCATTTACGTGGGGTCACGAGTCATTAACATACAACACACCCACTACCAGCCTAGTTTAAATAAGGCAGGCTTACGCCAGCCTATTTACACTACGCCGCCATAACTTAGAGCGCAAGTTCTTTGTGAATACGGGACCTGCTGCTCTAAGCTACGGCGGCGTAGTGTATCTGAGATACGCTACGCCCGCATAAAGATAGGCATTTCTTTCTGAATCCGGCCCCTGAAGTCTATATTGTGAATATTTTGGGAATAAACAGGGGTGGAAGGGGATTCAGGGAATGTGAATTTGTGGTTCTGAAGAGAGGAAACATTCTTATAGTTTTAAGATCAGTTGCATTTGCTACTTCCACTTCAATTCAGACCTGTTAACAAAAAAATTAGCTGCCTCAGCCAAAACTATTCAAGACAATTGAAATTAATTATATTAGTGCTACTACTGTATGTAAGCCAAGCTAAATGTAAAAGTTAAAAAATCAATTAGACATCCAAAATACTTGATGCCAGAATACGGTGTCACTGAAAGTCAGTGAAAATTGTATTATTCCTTAATACCTTACTGCTTAAAGGCATCACGCAAGCATGTAAACCAAAAGGCTTGGTGTGTTGTTCCATGTTGCACTCAAAGCCACATTAAAGGATCCTCTCCCGACTTTGTTTTATTTTTTATTTTAAATCAAAAGGTTTTTATTGCAAAGGAAACATAAATCAAAACATACATCACATTACACTTCGATTTGTCAGTGACATAACCAATGTTATTAGTCATTCCCTTCAATAACCAAGTAGCAGTGAGTAGTCAGTGTGTGGCACATTAAGGCCCGGATTCACTGACATCGGCGCATATTTATGCCGCTGTAGCGTATCTTTTTTACGCTACGCCGACCCAGCGCAGAGAGGCAAGCACTGGATTCACAAAGCCAGTGCTGCCAAATCTGCGCTGGGTTTCCAAGTCGTAAGTCGGCGTAAGTGGAAGTGGGCGTGAGCCATGCTAATGAGGCGTGACCCCATGCAAATGATGGGCCGAGCGACAGACAGATACGAATCGCCAACTGCGCATGCGCCGGGACATGGACGCATCCTTCTGCGCATGCTCAGAATCACGTCGGAACATCTGCCTAAGATACGATGGATCACTGCCTACGGCGTGAACGTAACCTATGCCCAGCCATATTCACGTCTAACGTAAACAACGTAAAATACGACGGCTTGTGTTCCCTGGTCCATACCTTTGCATGGGTTGCGCCTCATATATGGGGAATAACTTTACGCCGGACCTACGACTTACGCAAACCGCTTATATTATGCGCCGGGCGCAAGTACGTTCGTGAATCGGCGTATCTCCCTCATTTGCATATGTGCATAGAAAATCAATGGGAGCGACAAATGCGCCCAGCGTAACAATGCGCCCACGATACGACGGCGTAGGCAAGTTACGTCGGTCGTAGGAAGCCTATTTTTAGGCGTATCTTAGTATGTGGGTCGGCGCATAGATACGACGGCGCACATTTGTACTTACGTCGGCGTATCTTGAGATACGTCGGCGCAAGTGCTTTGTGAATCCGAGACAGAATGTTTATTTCTGTATGCCACTTTATTTTTTAAAAATATTTTTTTTCATTTGGTAAACTCCCCACTAAGCAGTACCCAGCTTCCTTTTAACTATAGTTTGTCTATTAGCCCAAAATAGGCAAAATAGCCCCACCGCCCATGGGATTAGCTGAAACATTCTGGTTTGCCTAATTTCAATCAAGATTTGCGGTACCTTCCACAAATCAAGCCCAGGTAGATCTACCCATCACTTTCCCGAAGCAGCATCAATCAGGATTGAGTTATAAAACAAATATCTGACATTAGTAAGAAAAGCAACCAATAGGCCAACGGTAGCTCTGAAACAGTGGCAGAGATCCTCAGCCAGGATGGAGATTCCATCAATGAGACTACTATAATCTGAAAGTTCCAGAAAGCTTGGCTTTATAAAAGCACATAGAAAGAAAGTCATTACTGAAAAAAAGATACCAAACTCAAGAAGGTATGTGAAAGACAAGTCAAATATGGAAAGAGGTTTTCTGGTCTGAAGAGACCAAAACGGAATTCTTGGCTTTAGCGATAAATACTATGGCCAAGATTCACAGAGACTTACGCCAACGTATCAATAGATACTCCGTCGTAAGTCTGAAAATGCGCCGTCGTATCTATGCGCTCATTCTTAAAATGAGCTACGCCTGAATGTTGCCAAGGTACGACCGACGTAAGTCTCCTACGCCGTTGTATCTTGGGTGCATATTTACGCTGGCCGCTAGGGGCGCTTCCGTTGATTTACGCGTCGAATATGTAAATGAGCTAGATACGCAGATTCACGAACGTACATACACCCGTCGCAGTAAGCTACGCCGTTTACATAAGACATAAGCCGGCGTAAAGATAAACCACCTCTATAGGTGGCGCAGCCCATGCAAGGTATGGACGTCGGAACTGCCATCGGCTTTTACGTTGTTTACGTAAGTCTAACGTGAATGGGGCTGGGCGTAAGTTAGGTTCACGTCGTACGCATTGAGCCGTCGTATCGTAGGGAGTATTTGCGACGTGATTCTGAGCATGCGCGCGCATGCGCCGTACCAACGGCCCTTCATTTACATGGGGTCACGGTTAATTTACATGTAGTACGCCCACTACCTGCCTAATTTGAATTGGGCAGGCTTACGCCGGCCCATTTTCGCTACGCCGACGTAACTTTGGGAGCAAGTGCTTTGTGAATACAGCTCTTCCTCTTAGGCCCTGTACACATGATCAGACATGTCCGATGAAAACGGTCCACGGACCGTTTTCATCGGACATGTCTGCTGGGAGCTTTTGGTCTGATGTGTGTACACACCATCAGACCAAATTCCCTGCGGACAGAAAACGCGGTGACGTGGTGGCGACGATGACGCGGTGACGTGCGCGAACCAGGAAGTTCAATGCTTCCACGCATGCGTCGCATGCGGGGGATTTCGGTCCGATGGTTAGGTGTACTAACCATCGGACACGTCTGACGGACAGGTTTCCACCGGACAAGTTTCTTAGCATGCTAAGAAACTTTTGTCCGCTGGAAACCTGTCCGCTAGGCCGTACACACGGTCGGACATGTCCGCGGACCAGTTTCAGCGGACATGTCCGGCCGTGTGTACGCGGCCTCAGAGTTACGTCGGTGTAGCGCATATGAGATGCGATACGCCGGAACAAAGAAGCGCCGCTCTACCTGAATCCGGCTATATCTGTGATGGAAATCCAACACATCAGTTACCATTTCCAAGGAAAATTGTGATCTTGCTAGCACCATGGTATAGCTGGGACTCAAAACTAATTAGGGCTAAAAGCAAGATGGTTTGACCCAAATAGAAAACATTTATAGAGAGATTTGCAGTCTGAAAGAAACGGGAAAACCTGAGACTGGTGCAGTGGTTTCAACCCAAGAACATGAATGTCTCAGAAGTTCTCAGGCAATACCCAGTTCATGTATTCATTCATTCAATCCAGTTGGAAATACATGGCAAGTCTTGAAAACTGCTGTTCCTAAAAGTACCATTACAAGCTAGGAAAGCCTGCTTAGATGAACAATAAAAATTGCAAAGCTGGTAGAGACTTACAGCTGTGATTGCAGCTAAAATTTGGTCTAGTGCCACATCTAGTGTAATGAATACTTTGTAGATTAAATGAATAAAATACTGATTAAGTCAGTTTTAATGTATTGTAAATTATTGGAACGCTACAAAATGTGGAAAGTGGAATAAATGCTTACGCAAAGGCAATGCATATTAATGAATATATGATTAATATATATGGATATATAATTAATATATCAGCACACATGTGCTCTGTGCCACTGTGACTGTTTTTTTTGTTTTAGCTGAAACAAGCACGTATAAATTAGGCCCTCCTGTGTATAGCGAAAATACTGATTAGCAATTGTGCTCCCCTAGGTTTGTGATGCTTATACAGAGCTAGCTGAACTTCTGCTAAAAGACGATCCTCTAGGTGCTGTGGAAGTCTACTGCCAGTATCCCCAAAAGCCAGTGGAAGGGCAGTCATTCGACAATGCGTTTATTCCAGGAGAAATTGTGCGTCTACTCATGAAGTGTGAGAAGTACGATGACCCGCGTCTACCTGTCAACATGATTTCCTATGGAAAAGTGATGGGAATAGGTAAGCAAGAGTCTTTGCTAACAACACAGACAATGTCAAGTGAGGTGTATTTAATTGAGAGTGTAAATAATATACAATAACTGATCATAGAGAATCTTTATCTGTGAACAGTGGCGGCCTGTCCATAAGGGGCGCATGCCCCTCTAATCCAAGTGTCCGGCTCCTAATCTACATGCAGGGTACCCGACGCATTGATTTCAATGTTTTTTTTTGGAGGCTCTAATCTGCTTTGAAAAGGGTGGGCTTGTGGCGCCCTGAGCCCATCCAGTTGTGTGACAATAGCAAATTAATATTCGCTATTGTCTTCATGATTCTCCTCCTGACCAATCAGGAAGTGGATCCTGAGACCTGACTGGCCAGGGAGTCTTAGGACTCAACGCCAGCTGCTTGCCATAATTCCAAGCAGTCAATCGATCAACTTGGTACATTTCGCCTGCCCATTAATGTTTTGAATCTTGTTCGGTTCCTGCCAAGATTAAAACGGTGTATGGCCGGCCTAACTTTCTAGTCTGCATTGATAATCTAAATTTCCCCACTATGCCTATTTTTGGAGTAGAGAAAGTGAAGAGAGGGGTAAGGAGTGAGAAAACGCAGAAGACTAATTGGGCCACCCCTCTCCACACTCTGCCCACTCCTCCTGTTGTCTTGTTTTTTGTTAGTACGTCACCTATACAGCAGAGCCCTCCCTCTCCCAATCTGGGCTCTGCTGTATAGGAGATTGCAAGCGGAGACCAAGCTAAATTCAGGCACTTAAACTAGCATTTATTGATCTTTTTTAACCACTTGAGACCCGCGCTATTGACAAAAGACATCAACAGCGCGGCTCTCAGGTGCCAACTGGACGTCTTTGGACGTCATTTGAAGTGCATTACCCGCGCGCGCCTCTGGGGGGCGCGCAGTGGGTAAACACTGTCCCGGCGCATCGCTGGGAAGCCGATGCGTGTACCTGGCGGCCGCGATGTCCGCCAGGTACACGCGATCGTCGGGAACACAGCAGGGACGTGGAGCTCTGTGTGTAAACACAGAGCTCCACAAGCTGTCAGAGGAGAGGAGACCGATCTGTGTCCCTTGTACATAGGGACACAGCATCGGTCACCTCCCCCAGTCACCCCCTCCCCCCACACAGTTAGAACACACCTAGGATACATATTTAACCCCTTTCTCACCCCCTAGTGTTAACCCCTTCACTGCCAGTCACATTTATACAGTAATTAGTGCATTTTTATAGCACTGATCGCTGTATAAATGTGAATGGTCCCAAATTTGTGTCAAAAGTGTCCGATACGTCCGTCGCAATATCGCAGTCCCAATAAAAATCGCAGATCGCCGCCATTACTAGTAAAAAAAAAATAATAAAAAAAATCATAATTCTGTCCCCTATTTTGTAGGCACTATAACTTTTGTGCAAACCAGTCGCTTATTGCGATTTTTTTTTTTTTCTTTACAAAAATACGTGGAAAAATACGTATCGGCCTTTTTTAAAAAAAATTGGGATATTTATTATAGCAACAAGTAAAAAAAATATATATATTTTTTAAATTGTTGCTCTTTTTTTGTTTATAGCGCAAAAAATTAAAACCGCAGAGGTGATCAAATACCACCAAAATAAAGCTCTATTTGTGGGGAAAAAAGGACGTCAATTTTGTTTGGGAGCCACGTCGCACGACCGCGCAAATGTCAGTTAAAGCGACGCAGTGCCGGAAGCTGAAATTTCGCCTGGGCACGAAGGGGGTTTATGTGCCCAGTAAGCAAGTGGTTAAAGAACATACTGCTGCATTAGTGGTTATCTCCTATGTGTGCCTAAAGTTCAGCTTTAAAACAAATTAATTACAGCACACACTTTCTGTTTTTTACTGAACACAGAGATTTCGAAGCAGATTTGATATTTTTTGTGTAGCAGTAACACCACCCCTACCTAATTATACTGTTGTGTTAAACTTGCTTAGTTTCTAATCAGCAAATCGCACAAACAGAACTCAGAACATTCCGAAAAACAACAACAATATATAACAGGCAGATTTAACAATCCTCATGGTAATTTATGGTAATTATAAAGTGCTACATTTCATTCTTAGCCAGGGGAAATTGTGACGTACAGTTCTGAAACCTCTAAATTGAAATATTAATATTTATATGATGTAATCCTCCCGCTATTGTCTTTTGAATGAATAGCTTAAATCCTTCACTCTTTTTCCCTTTCTATAGTCACCATGGAAACTAGGCTAATGTAAACAGCATCTGAAAAATAGCGAGTGTATTGAGGACAAAGGAAAACGGCATATGGTGCAACGACTTCTGAAAACTGTTTAATTATTCAGAAATATATATCATGCATGCACAACACAGATGTTTATTGATCAGACTAATTCTGTCTAAAAAGCAAAAGGACCATTTGTTAAAGCCTAATATAATTACCGGTATTATTATCTGCGCTGGAGGCAGTATTATTTGGTGATGAATCCAGCTAACTGGCATATAATATAAAAAACATGGGTAGTGCCTTAGTATGTGCAGGTCACTATGGGGTCTTTCCTTTTTAAGGCCCCTTTTACATTCGAGCGGGAGCCACGGTGGCGGTATATCGCTGCTAAAAATCGCGGTGCTATACCGCCGGGATTTCCGCAGGAATCAGCAGCTAGTGGTGCGGTATTAACCCCCGCTAGCGGCCGATAAAGGGTTAATACCGCCCGCAAGGGGGCCTCTATAGAGGCGCATTGCGGGCAGTATTGCCGCGGTTTCCCATTCTTTTCAATGGGAAGGATCGGTGAAGGAGCGGTATACATGCCGCTCCAAACATGCTGCTGACAGGAGATTTTTTTCTCTCCCGCCAGCGCATCGCCTCAGTGTGAAAGCCCTCGGGCTTTCACATTGAGTAGGCAGTGAAGGAGTTTTTCAGGCGGTATAGCAGCCTGAAAAACTCCTCAGTGTGAAAGGGGTCTAACTGTCCTATTTCTCTCTCTTAGGGCACTCATAGACCTGAGACAAAGGGTCACACCATCAGCCATTTTCAGCTAGATCAGGTGATGGGTTTGCCTTGGTTACATAGTTAGTTAGGTTGAAAAAAAGACACATGTCCATCTAGTTCAACCACCAGTGGTGGTGCCACCGGCAAGGTTCTGGATGAAAGAACAGACAGGATAGAAGCCCTTCCCTATCACTCTTTCTCCCCTACTGATAAGCCATTTCTAGCAGCCTTTCCTGCCCTCCCTTCTTCTCCTCCCCTTCACCATTCCTTACAAAAACAAAATAAAACAAAAAAGGGTAGACAAAAAAGAAGCGCCACCTAAGTGCAGTATTAAAAGATTGTTTTAATGACACAAATATCAATCACAGTTACAGGAAAGGAAGGCTCATCTGTAAAAATCCTGTAGTCCTTGTTCCGGTTCCATGTAGAAGATGCAGAGTCTGTTTTCCTCAGGCTTGTCCTGTGGCCATCAGGATGAGGCCTGGTCCAGCATGGAACGCAAGTGATGTCAAGGGAAGGGGGTCACACAGGAGAAGCAAGGGGCTGATTGGGCTACGCGCTCGGAGCCACTGCTCCTTCTATTGGCCTCTTGGCCAATAAACCTGTACATTCACCAGAGCAGGTCACCAGAGCAGGGCAGACAAGTTTTTGGAACTTTCTGCTGTTCTGTTTTAGACTATATCCGGAGAGGGATCAGATTATCCATATACATCCTATAAACTCTTTATTAAAATGGCCTTTATTAAAATTGTGGCCTTAAAAAAATTCAAGTAGGAATAGTTTTCAATACAGAGCAGCCATACTTTGTCTCCACTGCAATATCTTACCTTCATCCTCACAATTTTCTTTATACTGTGCACAGCTTAGTGTACAATTTCAGGATCTGTTGGGTGCCAGGATCAGTTAGCTCCTCTGTGATTGAAGACCCTGCATGCGGAAGAAGCCAGGGAGAGAAAAGATGTTGGCTTCAACAAGGGAGCTCAGAAATGTAGAATGGCTGGAACATAAGTGACTATCTGCAGGCTTTTGTCCCGATTTAAGTGTAGTGCTAAAACTGCACTAGTGTTCAAATGTTTGCCTAAAATTATCTAATCGTCTTCTTTGGATGGAGTTTAGATCAACCTTCAATTTTCAAAACTAGGGGAACCCCTGCTAAGAACAATCCATTGGTGGCCAGTGGAAAAATGTCCCCCATTACAGTGGAAAAAAAAGTGAAGTTGTAGAACTGTGACCAAGCTCTGAACATAACTCATCTCTATAGCTACAGGCACTGTGAAACAATTCATCCTCATAATTCACAAGGGAAACGCATATGTCCTTTAAGCATGATCCCAACACTCTGCCCCTACCTTCCTGTCAACCTGTTCTGTTTTAACATTAGGGATAAGAAGATAAGATGCTGCCAACTCACTCCTTGGATGGGAAAGCAAACAAGCTATTCAGAGAAAATGAAAGTGTTTTTGTTGTAAAGTTAAAGATGAATTACTACACAGTGGCTACAGAGCTTATTTACAGCAGCTTGCTAAGAGTCAGCTGTCAGTAGTGAGGCAAATGGCAGAATGTGAGGGAAGGGTTGGCAGTGCTGGGGTTATTGGACACATAATAATTATTGAAGGCTGTTGTTCAGCTAGCACCTTACAGTAATCAAGGACTTAATATATCCCTTTCGTTATCATTTCAGGCTGCTTGGAGAAATATATCAACATTCTTGAAGAGAAATTCAAGACCAGCATTCTCAAGACAGTCTATGCCGGCATCCACAACAAATCAGAAGATGACAAAGACCTGCAAGATTTTTTCCGTTTTAAATGCTGGATATAAAAAATGTATATGATCTATACAGTATCTTGTCATGTAATCTTTTTTATCTCTGGAATTACCGTAGCAGTCTTAAATTGTTGGGTTGTATTACTCCCAGATACTTTTACATCTGGTCCAGGTAGCTGGATGACTATGGACAGGAACTACGGTAGGAACTCCTCATCACTGGAAGATCCAAGAAATATAAGAAGTCCGGTGCCAGACATCAGTTACAACTAAAATTACAATTTAAAAGACTTACCATTTTAATGGTAATTGTCAAAGTATACTTGTTGTTAGGTATGCAGGGCCGTTACCATCATTCAGGTCTACCTACTTTAGAGATTCTCTACCTCCCGCCCTCTGGTATGCTGCTGGAGTGAAAGGAGGGCCTCTGATGAGAAGAGGGGACCATGTGATGAGGGGTTTGTGTGACTGCGGAGCTCTGTTATGAAGGGGCTTTCTAATGTGTGGAGACTTATAGGTAGATTCAGAGAGATTGGCCCAACTTTGCGGCGGCGTAGCTTAGCGCGTTTAGGCTAGGCCGCCGTAAGTTAGCGAGGCAAGTACTTGATTCTCAAAGTACTTGCCTGCTAAGTTACGGCGGCGTAGCCTAAAGCGGGCGGGCGTAAGGGCGCCTAATTCAAATGTGTGTAAGGGGGCATGTTTTATGTTAATGGGGCTTGACCTTACGTTTTTTTACGTTTTTTTTTAACTGCGCATGCACCGGGCGCCTACATTTCCCAGTGTGCATTGCGGCTAAGTACGCCGCACGGGCCTATTGATTTCGACGTAAATCCCTATTCACGGACGACTTACACAAACAACGTAAACATTTTGACTTTCGAAGCGGCCATACTTTAACATTGGCTACCCAACCTATGGGGGCATCTTTAACTTTAGGCGGCCTATCTCTTACGGAAACGGCGTAAATGTACTGCGGCGGCCGGTCGTACGTTCGTGAATCAGCGTATCTACTGATTTACATATTCTACGCCGACCGCAATGGAAGCACCACCTAGTGGCCATCCGAAATATTGCAACCTAAGATAGGACGGCGCAAGCCGTCGTATCTTAGATATGTTTAAGCGTATCTCTGTTTGAGAATACACTTAAACATAAGTCGGCGTAGATTCTGAGTTAGGTCGGCTTATCTACCGATAAGTCGGCCTAACTCTTTCTGAATCTATCTATTAGTTTTCCTATTGATAAATAAAATGTATGTTTTCTACATTTTAGACTGGGGTGCCTTGAGATTTTTCATACCTTTTAAGGGTGTCACGACTAAAAAAAATGGTTCAGAAACACTGATGCAGTGAGTTTACAAGACAATTTTTATATTTCAAAATGGTGGCCTTGCATTAAAGCGGAGCTCAAGTCTCTGAAGTCAAAATTAAAAGTCAGCAGCTACAAAAATTGTAGCTGCTGACTTTTAATAAACAGCCACTCACCTGACCCACAATCTGACGGTGTACTCACTCCACTCGTGTTCTCCATGTGCCCTCCCTCCCCGCATCTTCATTATGGGCACCCGTCTGTGACAGCTTACAGCTTTACAGCCGAGTGCCCACTGTGCATGTGCGAGCGGCACTGCACTCTGTGACTAATCCCAAAGTCTTCTGGGGCCTGTCATGTGTTTCAGAAGACTTTGGGAGGGAGAACTTCGGCTTCGATCACCTAAGGGAATCAGGTACCCGCTACGCCCCTACTCCCCAAAATCAATTTCACAAACGGGAGCTGGGGAGGAGGCCTTACAACGGAACTTCCTCTTTTGGGTGAAGCTCTACTTTAATCTCTGCATTTGGATCCATATACACCGATCAGCCATAACATTATTAGGTAAAGAAAATAACTTGTTACAATGGGATCTGAAAATTGATGGAATATATTAGGCAGCAAGTGAACATGTTTTCCATAAATTTGATGTGGTCAAAACAGAAAAAAAAACATGGGCCAAAAGCTTCTACTATGGTCAGGCGAACATCAGAACTGGAAGAAGGTGGACTGGTCACATTTTCTTTTACATCAGGTGGATGGCTGGGTGCGTGTCACTTATCTGGGGAAGAGATGGCACCAGGATGCAGTAAAAGAAGGCAAGTTGGCAGAGGCAGTGTGATGCTTTGGGCAATGTTCTGCTGGGAAACCTTGGACCTTGCCATTCATGTGGATGTTACTTTGGTGTCCATGCCTCAATGGGTCAGGGATGTTTTAGCAAAAGGGACCATACTCAATATTAGGTGGGTAGTCATAACTTTATGGCTGATCGATGTATATTGTGCCTTGAAAAAGTATTCATACCCCTTGAATTTTTAGAAATTTTTCATGTTACAACCAAAAATGTAAATATATTTTATTGGGACTGTATGTGATAGACCAACACAAAGTGGCACATAATTGTGAAGTGGAAGGAAAATGATAAATGGTCTTTGAAATTTTTTACAAATAAATATCTGAAAAGTGTTGCGTGCATTTGTATTCAGCCCCCTTTACTCAGATACCCCTAACTAAAATCTAGTGGAACCAATTGCCTTCAGAAGTCACCTAATTAGAAAATAGAGTCCATCTGTGTGTAATTTAACCACTTGCCGCCCAACCACCGTCAAATGACAGAGGGATAATGCGTCTCTTGTTCTGGGTGGACGTCGTGTGAGGGCGCACCAGAACGACCATGCCCACAGGGGCACACAGCATGGCGATTGCACCGTGTTGCTAGGACACAGCACGACCCTGATCTCTGAAAAGAGTTGCTGACGCGGCTCTTTACCCTTTGATCGGCTGTGTCCAATAATCATGCCAATAATCATCTCTCCTTGCCTCACACTGACAGAGTGTGTGGCAATGAGTGCCGATTAGCGGAATCTCCTCGCAGGGGAATACAGGGCAGTTAATCAGGGCACTGATCATCAGTGCCCCAATTGCAGTAAATCACCAGACATGTCACCAATACCCATGAGTGCTACCAATCAGTGCCACAAATGAATGCCCATTACTGATGCCAGTCAGTGCTGCCTTTTAGCGCCCACCAGTGCCTGCTCATTACTGCCGCACATTAGTGCCCATTAGTGCGGCATAATACTGCCACCTAACCAGTGGCCATCAGTGAGGGAGAAAATTTACTTATTTTTACAACTTACTGACAGAAACTAAGAACAACTTTATATATACTTTTTTTCTTTGTAAAAAAAAAAAAACAGCAGTGAATAAATACCAGCAAAAGAAAGCGCTATGTGTGTAAAGAAAATGATTAAAATGTAATTTTAATTGAATTTGGGTACAGTGTTGCATGACCGCGCAATTGTCATACAAAGTGCAACAGCACTGAAATCTGAAAAATGGCCTAGACAGGAAGGGGGTGAAAGTGCACTGTATTGAGGTGGTTAACCTCAGCATAAATGCAGCTGTTCTCTGAAGCCCTCAGAAGTTTGTTAGAGAACCTTAGTGAACAAACAGCACCATGAAGACCAAGGAACACACCAGACAGGCCAGGGATAAAGTTGTGGAGAAGTTTAAAGCAGTTAGGTTTAAAAAAAACAACAAAAAAAAAAAAACAACAAGCTTTGAACATCTCATGGAGCACTGTTCAATCCAGCATCCAAAAATAGAGAGAGTACTACAAATCTACAAAGACATGGTCTTCCACCTAAACTGACAGGCCGGGCAAGGAGACCATTATTCAGAGAGATCCACAGCTCAGGTGGGAGAATCTGTCCACAGGACAACAATTAGTCGTGCACGCCACAAATCTGGCCTTTATGGAAGAGTGGCAAGAAGAAAGCCATTGTTGATAGAAAGCCATAAGAAGTCATGTTTGTAGTTTGCGAGAAGCCATGGGGGGACACAGAAAACATGTGGAAGAAGGTGCTCTGGTAAGGTGAAACCAAAATTGAACTTTTTGGCCTAAAAGCAAAACAAAAAGCAAAATGTTGTGTGGCAGAAAACTAACACTGCACATCACCTTGCACACACCGTGAAACATGGTGGTGGCAACATCATGTTGTGGGGATGCTTTTCTTCAGCAGGGACAGGGAAGCTGGTCAGGATTGATTGGAAGATGGATGAGGTGAATTTTCGACAACAAATGTTTGAGAGCTGGTTCTCAATTTTTCAGACAACAAAAGTTTTGATCTGAAATTTCAATCGTGTGTAGCCAATTCCGACGCACAACAATCCTACGCATGCTCGGAAACATTGACCTTTTTCTCGGCTCGTTGTGTTGTGTTTTGTTGTCGGAATGTCCGATCGAGTGTACGCGGCATTAGTCTGCAAAAAACTTGAGACTGGGGCGGAGGTTCACCTTCCAACAGAACAATGAACCTAAACATACAGCCAGAGCTACAATGGTGTTAAAGGGGTTGTAAAGGTACATTTTTTTTTCCCCCAAATAGCTTTTCTTTACCTTAGTGCAGTCCTCCTTCACTTACCTCATCCTTCCATTTTGCTTTTAAATGTCCTTATTTCTTCTGAGAAATACTCACTTCCTGTTCTTCTGTCTGTAACTCCACACAGTAATGCAAGGCTTTCTCCCTGGTGTGGAGTGTCGTGCTCACCCCCTCCCTTGGACTACAGGAGAGTCAGGACGCTCTCCATGTTGCAGATAGAGAAAAGAGCTGTGTGTTAGTGGGCGTCCTGACTCTCCTGTGCTCCAAGGGAGGGGGCGAGCACGACACTCCACACCAGGGAGAAAGCCTTGCATTACTGTGTGGAGTTACAGACAGAAGAACAGGAAGTGAGGATTTCTCAGAAGAAATAAGGACATTTAAAAGCAAAATCGAAGGATGAGGTAAACGAAGGAGGACTGCACTAAGGTAAAGGAAGCTATTAGACTTAACACTTAAAGGGTTTGTAAAGGTACAAAGCCATGTATGCAGCTGAAATGAACATCTTACAGACCAGGCATAGCAGAACAAAGTCATAAAAGACAGGGACAAGGATTACACTGAAACTGTAAGAATATAATTTACTGTTCAGTACGCTAATGGTAAATATGAAAAGGTTGTTGTAAAGGTGTCTGTAAATGGGAAATAGACCTGGGGAGGACCAAAAAACGAAAATGATACAATCTATATTTAAGACAGCAACTTCAAAGGGGGTTTCACAAATATATCAGGGGAGTGTTGGAGATGTAAGATAGAACAGGGAACCTTGTTACATATTTTTTGGTCCTGCCCCAGAGTTAAAGTGTAAGCAAACCCACCTATAATTTTCAGCCAAGGAAGCTGCCATCTTGGCCTATGTTTAATCTTCAACTGCCATGGTGCTGCTCATGTGATCAGTTATGACACCAGCCATTGGATGGTTTGACCGTTTGGTTGAGAGCACAACCAATGTGAGTGTTAGCAATCCCGGCATGCCGGAAATGTAACTGCTTTTTGAAACTGTTAAATCGATGGGTTTACTTCCGCTTTAAGGAATTCTGGAAGGAAGTCCGAAAGATTACTAGTGAGGCAGAAATACAGGAGGATCCAGCGTTTTTTCTTTTGAGATTTTCAGAGATTCCGAGGGAAACGTGTCACCTAGTGAATGCTGCTAAAGCATGCATACCGCTCAAATGGAAACAGATACAACCCCTACTGTGAGTATGTGGCTCAAAAAGGTGGAAGAGGTGAACAGGATGGAAGATCTAGTATGGACAAACAGGAAAAAAAGAGAAACCAATTTGAAAATTTGGTCACCATGGAATAGTTTCATTTCTTCAGAGGAAGGGAAGAAGCGAATAGATAGAAATTAGAGAAGAGATGGGGGGGGGGTTGGGAGAGTGGAGGGGAACATTTGGGGTTGTTTTTTTTGGGGGGGGGAATGGGGAAGGGAATGGAAGAGGACTATATATAAGGGGGGTGGATGGAATATTGTGAGATAGTAGCCAAACAGGCAGACATAGGAAAATAATAGAGGTGGAATTTAGAGGGGAAGAACCCCCTCCTTTTTCTTTCATTACTTTGTTATTTCATTTTTCACCTCGCTCCTTACTATGGTTTAGACCAGGGGTGCCCAACCTTTTGAAGAGCAAGGGCCACTTAAGCGACTTGGTAATTGGTTGCGGGTCACAATAAGGGCCCTCTAATCCACCTATATAGAAGGGGACAGATACCCTTCTGTTTTTTTTTTTTTGCGGATCGGATTGGAGGTAGGCGAGTGTAAACAGACACAAATCTGATTACATCTACTGCTCCATAGAGGTGAATGGAGGGTCCACTGATGTGAAAGGGGTCTTAGGCTGCTTTCACCCTGATGCGCTGTGGTTTACCCACACTGCGGGTGCAGCGCAGTGCACCTGTGGGTTTCCAGCAGATTAGCTGCACTTTGCCATAGACTTCTATCATATCCTGCATGTGTAGAACACTGTCTGAAAGCACACCAAACCTGCAGGTTAAAACGGTGCATTTGGCATCACTCCACTTGTGGCAGGAGCCGGCGCTATACAAGGAGCATCAGCTTATGCGGCTCTGCTGCGCAGTCGCATGCTTCCTCTACTGCCGTCTTCATCCACAACACTGAAGCTCTGGGATGGCGGGTTGGAAAACAGCGATCTGGGCTTGCCAATTCACCATCCCAGAGAAGCAGGTCACGGGCCACATCAGAGGGCTCTGCGGGCCACATGTGGCCCCTGGGCCACTGGTTGGGCACCCCTGGTTTAGACTAAATGTCTCACTTTGTCCTCCCCACCCCTAGTGGATATTACCCTAGAAAGGAGGAGTTGGTAGGACTAGGGGGAATCAAATGTACTAATTTACTTTTTGTTGTATATATTGAAGGAGGATATGTTAAAATAAAGATGATTTATTTTTTGAGGTCTGTTTTCTTTATTCCTTTCCCTGTATAAAGGAAAAAAAGTTGAAATTATAAAAAAGAAAAGGTTGTTGTATCTGCGCCTGTTAAGATAATAAAGAGTTTAACTTGTCATTAGGAATACAACTGTATTGTGGTGAAGGTCGCCAACCCCTGGTCTAAATCATATATCATAGATTTTCAGAGGCGAAATGTATTGATAGCTTTAGAATCAGGAAAATTACATAATGACATTTTCAGAGCTTCCAAATTAAAATAGATCAGCTGCAACAGGGCTTCTTTATTAGCCAATAAAAATGACCTCAGAGCAAAGTTTTACTCATACCGGCAAGGTACGTATGATTAATGACATACACAATGAAAAGGAGTGGAAACGATTTTTTATTCTTGTGGATTTACATTTATTAGAACTAGAACCTCTGTGCTGAAATACAAACTGAATCTAGCAATATATGCAAACATAGAATCCTTGTTGCAAGAGTTTGTTATTAATATGTAAAGACTTGTATGTGCAGAGGATTAAAGCCCAACTCTATTTTTTTGTGACTTCAAACAGTTTGCTTGGACCAAGATGGGCCAAAGGAACTGTGTGATTCACCAACAGATACACCCACACTGGGAGAACTAAAAGTGAGTTAGGCCGAGTGCTGCTCAGCCATTAATTTGTATTTTATTGGCTAAGGGAGAGAGGTGGCCGGATGATATCGCAATCTCCATCAGAGGAAGCCTTGTACTTATTCTGAAAATACAAAGCTTCCTGTGAATGGCTGAGCAGCAATCAGTAGACATGTGCACTGCCGTTTTCATTTTTGGAACTTTCGAAAATCCTAATTTTTTGGGAATTTTGAATTTCCAAATTCCGAATTTTCGAAATTCCAGATTTTCCGAAAATCTGAAAAGAAGAAAGAAAATCTCAGTAAAATTCTAAATAATAACGTACTAATAATAACTATTAAATTATGGGTATTGAAATTTCCTTTCAAATTTGGCTGTTAGTGAATGTAACGAATACAAATTTATCTGAAGTTACGAATTATCCAAAATAATGAATGCCGCATGTAAACAAATGGAATGGAACGTTGCATTCGTTTAGATGCGGCATTCATTATTTCGGATAATTGTATTCATTATGTTCACTAACAGCCAAATTTGAAAGGAAATTCCAATAACTATTACTAACTAATAAATTATAGGTAAGTTATTATTAGTTAGTTAATATTTCAGATTTTCAAATTTTTGGACTTTCATTCTTTAGAATTTTCTGATTTTCATTTTTATTTACGGATTTTTTCAAATTTTAGAATTTCAAAATTTCCGAAAATAGTTCCTTTGTACCAGCTTGGTCCGAACTATCTATTGAAAGTCACAAGAAACTTGGAGCTAGGCTTTAAAGCGGGAGTTCACCCCAAAAATGTTGTTTAACATTAGATGGATGCTCATTTTGTCAAGGGGAATCGGGTAGTTTTTTTAAAATCGAAGCAGTACTTACCGTTTTAGAGAGCGATCTTTTCCGCCGCTTCCGGGTATGGGCTGCGGGACTGGGCGTTCCTATTTGATTGACAGGCTTCCGACGGTCGCATACATCGCGTCACGAGTAGCCCGAAAGAAGCCGAACGTCGATGCGGCTCTATACGACGCCTGCGCACCGACGTTCTGCTACTTTCGGAAAATCGTGACACGATGTATGCGACCGTCGGAAGCCTGTCAATCAAGTAGGAACGCCCAGTCCCGCAGCCCATACCCGGAAGCGGCAGAGAAGATGCATCTCTAAAACGGTAAGTACGGCTTCGATTGTAAAAAAAACACCCAATTCCCCTTGACAAAACGAGCCTCAATCTAATGTTAAAAAAAAAGGTTTTTGGGTGAACCTCCACTTTAACATTCATCAAAACACAGTGATAAAATCAGCTGTTATCAATGTCAATCTTTTGTTTTTTCCCTTTAGTGCTATGCTAGATTAATTTCAGATTAAGGCTGATTGATTGCTAAGGCCATGCAATTTTTCTAAATTTTGTAGATGTGGTCTTCATCTGTACTCCAGTGATAAAATAAATCACTTGAATATATAGATGTAAACTTGCTTAGTTGTATAACAGTAAAAGCCTACCTGAAGCACTGTACAGTATATCTGTAATGAATATCATTTTACTGTTGCTTTTAACAGACTGTATAAAACAAAATACGTAGAGCAGGAAAACAAACTGATCAACTGCCAATTTGTTAAATAAAAATGTTGCCATTGGTATTTAAAAACTGAAACCCAGACAAGCATTTAAAAAAGTGTTGGTACCCTTACAGCTCATTGAAATAATGCTTCATTCCGCCTTGCTTATTTTACTAAGAATGGCCTGGACAAATATGTTGGTACCCCCTAAAAATTACAAATAATCAGATCATAGTTATTTTTTTCAAACTGTTCTCTATATTTAGTATCACATGACTTCATTCTTGTGATCAGTCAACCAATTTCAGGCTGCATTCACACCTGAACGCGACAAATTGCAGAGTTTTGTCCCGCGATAAAACGCAGCATTTTTTAAGCCTAACATACGCTGGAGGGGTGATCAACATTGTCGGCTATGCCGAAAGCCGCCTGAAAAAAAGGTCCGGGACTTGTTTTGAGCTTCAGGCGTACGGCGTGGAGATGTGAACCATCTCCATAGCCGACAATGTTAAATCACCACTCCAGCGTATTGCAGGCTGCAATAGCGTCGGGCGTAAAAACGCCTAGGTGTGAATGGAGCCTCAAGTAGAATGTGAGGCCGGGTTCACATATGTGCAATTTGGATGTTTTTTTTTTGAGTGGGGAGATCTGAATGATGCCTGCAGCTATAGGCATCATTCATCTTTTTCGGCCAGCGATTCTGTGCACCGTAAGAAAAATCATGGCAGCAGTTCATTTTTACAGGTAACCGCCCTCCGATGCTTCTACTGGCTCGCCTATGCGAACGGTGAGCCGGAGATGAATAGGTCACCGCCAGAAGTTGAACATAAAGATTTCTGGTGACCAGATGGTCCTCAGTCATTCTCTAACCCTCGGAGGCCCGGGTGCGATGTTATGACGCGACGTCCGGGGTCACGGCTAGAAAGACAGAGAAAGTTTATTTATTTTTAGCTCGGTCTTTTCAGACTGAAGGAGAGATGTGGGGTCTTATAGAAAAAACATAAAGAGGGCCTGTCACGCACTATTCCTATTACAAGGGATGTTTAAACTCCTTGTAAATAGGAATAAAAGTGATCATAAAAAATAAATAAAGAGAAAGCGGAAAAAAAAAATATTAAAAGTGCCCCCCGTCTCCACGCAAAGGAAGCAAACGCATAGGCAAGTCGCATCCACATATGTAAACAACGTTCAAATTACACATGTGAGGTATCGTTTCATACGTTAGAGCAAGAGCAATTATTCTAGCCCAAGACCTCCTCTGTAACTCTAAAAAGGTAACCTGTAGAAAAAAGCGTAAACTATGGAGATTTTTAAGTACCGAAAGTCAATCACAGATCCCCAGTCCATGACAGATTCCCCAGGCCATCACAGATCTGTGATGGACTGGGGATCTGTCATGGACTGGGGATCTGTGATGGACTGGGGATCTGTAATGGGGGGGATCTGCGATGGACTGGGGATCTGTTTCACAGATCTTTATTTAAAATGTACGTGTTTTTCCTGAAACTTCCCTCTTTAGTGAAGGCATGTGTTATACACCAATAAATACGGTATATCCAAATAACACGCCTGAGCTCATCTCTTTACTCACACACAGCCACAAAGGCAAGAGAATTCTTATTGGGCAGTGTATTAGTTGCTCGAACAAACACACTTAGACTGAATTTTAATGGTATAAAAATGATAGGGAAAATGGTCGGCCCTCGAGCATGTTCACTTCATCAAATCTAAAGTGTGAAAACCTCTAGGGCTGGGATTATGTAGGCAACGAAAAAGATTCAAAAAATATATAAAAATTAATTTATTATACAAAAGTAGAAAATACAAAAAAATACAATATCATATCATAAAAGGGGCATTTTCTACTTTTGTATAATAAATTCATTTTTATATATTTTTTTAATCTTTTTCGTTGCCTACATAATCCCAACCCTAGAGGTTTTCACACTTTACATTTTCAAGGGATTATGGCAACCACATGGTCATCTGTATTGGCTGGTTTATTTCCACTTCATCAAATCTGTCCCTCTTTGAAAAAAGTTTGGACACCCCTGCCCTAGAGTCTCTGCTGAAAAAACATATATAATGTTTGGGGGTTCTGAGTAATTTCCCAGCAAAAATACCAATACCAAACGTGTAAACAAAAAGTTCCAGAAAAGGCCGGCATGGAAGTGGTCAACAATACAATATTTTTGTCCACTCTGCAGGTGTAAAAACAGAACACAATTAGCACAGAAGACGGGCCTGTCCAGTTCCAAACAATTTCAGGGACCCTTCACAAATTGCACTTAGGAGATTGGTAAGCATATGATAGGCATCTTTACAAAGACCTCCATCCACCCAGCCATAAAAAAATTGTTGCACTTTGTAGAAGACAACATAAAAATGTACTCTGGAGTTCCTCTGTCAATCGCCTCCACTAACTGCTGTCAGTACCGGATTAGGAGATTCCTTTATTGAAGTCTAATTGCATTAGGCAGGAGCACAAAGGGGATAAGACAGATAAATGACAGCACTGTTGCTTAGGCAGGCAATAGATGCTGTGGTTGCAGGAAAGAAATTTGCTCGCGTCCCACATCAACACAGTGTTGACAGGGGAATCCCTCCTGCCGAACAATTGGGGCAGATCCACAAAAGAATTACGCCGGCGTATCTATTGATCCGCCGCGTAATTTTAAATTTCCCGCGTCGTATCTTTGTTTTGTATCTACAAAACAAGATACGACTGCATCTCGGATCGATCAGACAGGCGTACGTCTTAGTACGCCGTCGGATCGTAGATGCATTTTTTCCGCCGGCCCGCTAGGTGGCGTTTCCGTCGAATTCCGCGTCGAGTATGCAAATTAGCTAGTTACGGCGATCCACGAACATACGTCCGGCCGGCGCATTTTTTTATGTCATTTGCGCCCGGCTTTTTCCGGCGTATAGTTACCTATTATGAGGCGTACTCAATGTTAAGTATGGCCGTCGTTCCCGCGTCAAATTTGTAATTTTTTACGTCGTTTGCGAATAGGGATTTGCGTAGAATGACGTCACTGTCGTAAGCATTGGCTTGTTCCGGTTTAATTTCGAGCATGCGCACTGGGATACCCCCATGGACGGCGCATGCGCCGTTAAAAAAAAAAAGTTTACGTCGGGTCACAACGTATTTGCATAAAACACGCCCCCATCACATCCATTTGAATTCCGCGCCCTTACGCCACCAAAGATACACTACGCCGCCGTAACTTCCGGCGCAAATTCTTTGAGGATTCGAAAAAAAAAAAAAAGTTACGGCGGCGTATTGCATCTTAGATACGCTACGCCCGGCGGATATATGTGCCAATGTACGTGGATCTGCCCCCAATTGTCTTCTCCCGGCTATAGCAGCCACTTGCAATAATCACAAGCAAATCCAGCCGACTGGTTGTACCCAAGTTGATCAATCAACTTGGTGCATTACGCCTGCCCATTAAAGGTTTAAAAGGTACATGGCCGCCCTTAGTGTTTAGCACTTCTGCCTTGCAGCACTGGGGTCCTCAGTTCAAGTTCTCAGTTATAGGACACTATCTGCATGGAGTTTGCCTGTCCTCCCTTTGCTTGTGTGCGTTTCCTCCCCCCTGTTGTTGGGTTATTTGCCACTTGTCTAAAATGTTATAATATAGTACTGAGCGTGCCCATGATGGCTGCTTGCAGTTGGCATCCAGCATGCCAACTGCCCCAACAGCAGATCGATATACTGTATAAAAATTTATTAGAAAAGGAATGTCATGGCACTAGATTTAAGCAGCAGCATCTAGCATAACCAAGTTACAGTTGTGGGTGGAGGTCTTTCATATTATATTTATGAGACATCCAGTTCCAAGCGTCGCCGCCAGAAGTCAAACATAAAGATTTCTGGTGACCAGATGGTCCTCAGTCATCTCGATAAGCCTCGGAGGCCCGGGTGCGACATTATGACGCGACGTCCGGGGTCCGGCCTGCTGATGCTGCTCCTCCCTCCACTTCTATTATTTTTTCACTACAGCTTTATGGAAAAATCTACACAATCACTATAGGGCAGTGATGGCGAACCTTGTCACCTCAGATGTTTTGGAACTACATTTCCCATAATGCTTCACTACACTGCTGAGTGCATGAGCATCATGGGAAATGTAGTTCCAAAACATCTGGAATGCCAAGGTTCGCCATCACTGCTATAGGGAAGCTGGTAAAAAAAAAGGCAGTAGTAGTGATCAGAGGTCACTGTAGGTGGCTTCAGTGAACAGCAATAGTGACTGCAGCCAGCAGAGGTAGAGGTATAGTAGAACTGCATTAAGTGGTGAGATAATGATCCGGTAAATTTGCTGGTTTCCAGAATATTGGGTGGTAATTGTCTCTGAATTAGGAAATGAAAATTAAAGTTTATTGAGCTTGGTGACAATTAGCACTCTAATGGTCTGGTCAAATGCTGTAGAAACGCACAGTCCTTTCTTATCCGGACTCCAATCTATGCTAGAGATGGGCTGTGTTGATAGTGTAACGTTCTGTAGGAGACTGACATTTCCTGCTACACCCATATCAACCCCATCCGAGTCTTTCTTTGTCCGCTGAGCCGGGTATTCACTGTGAAGAAAAAAAATAATAATAAGCATTCGTTTATTTCTGTGTCTTTGATTGGCTTAGCATCCCCCCTCATCTTTATACACCATATTTACATTGTTAACAAAACCTGCAACTTCCCTAACAAATTTACATAAAGGCAAGAAAATTCCATATTTGAAAGTATGCCACTTATGCCAGCTTGATTGTTTCAGCACCGTGTGCACACACGTTTTTATATTTTCTGGTGGCGTGCAAAAAAACATAGCTTAACAGAAATGGTTTTAACCCTTAAAAACGTTTTATTTCTGCCCATAGATCTATTTGAGAGATTTTTCTTAGGCTGCTTTCACACTGAGGCGCTTTTGCAGGCGCTATTGCGCTAAAAATAGTGCCTGCAATGGGCCCGGAAAGAGTCGCTCCTTTCTATGTAGTGTGAAAGCCTGAGGGATTTCACACTGGAGCGTTGCGCTGGCGGGACGCTAAAAAAAAAAAGTCATGCCAGCCGCATCTTTGAGGCGCGGTAAAAATACCGCTCCTATAGCGCCCCTGCCCATTGAAAACAATGGGGTAGCGCCTCCAACCTGCCCGCAAAACGCTGCAAAGAGGTGTTTTTGCGGGCGGGTTTAACCCTTTTTCGGCTGCTAGCGGAAGTTAAAACCGCCTGAAAATTGTGGCAAACAAAACATTAAAACATCACTAAAAATAGCGGCGTTTTACCGCCAGCGTACCCAGCGCTTCAGTGTGAAAGTAGCCTGAACCACTTAATCCCCGGAAGGATTTACCCCCTTAATGACCAAGCCAATTTTTGTCATGTCGTGTTTCATGCAAACAAAATTTATGTGCTGTTTTTTTCCACATAAAAGCGAGAGCTTTCTTTTGGCGATATTTGATCACCTCTGCGGTTTTATTTTTTTGCGCTATAGACAAAAAAAAAAAACATTACAGAAATTTTTCTGTACCCTTCCCCAGATCTGTGCCTCGATACAATCCTGTGGGAGGTCTTCAGACAATTCCTTGGACTTCATGACTTGGTTTGTGCTCTGACATGCACTGTTAAAGCGGAGGTTCACCCGCACATGACCCTTTTTCCCCTTAGATGGATGCTAGATGGATGCTCGTTTTGTCTAGGGGAATCGGCTAGTTGTTTTAAAATATGATCCCTACTTACCGTTTACGAGATGCATCCTCTCCGTCGCTTCCGGGTATGGGCTGCGGGACTGGGCGTTCCTATTTTGATTGACAGTCTTCCGAGAGGCTTCCGACGGTCGCATCCATCGCGTCACGATTTTCCGAAAGAAGCCGAACGTCGGTGCGCAGGCGCAGTATAGAGCCGCACCGACGTTCGGCTTCTTTCGGCTACTAGTGACGCGATGGATGCGACCGTCGGAAGCCTCTCGGAAGACTGTCAATCAAAATAGGAACGCCCGCTCCCGAAGACCCATACCCGGAAGCGGCGGAGAAGATGCATCTCGAAAACGGTAAGTACGGATCATATTTTAAAACAACTAGCCGATTCCCCTAGACAAAACGAGCATCCATCTAAGGGGAAAAGAGAAAAAAATATATAATTGGGTGAACTCCCGCTTTAACTGTGGGACCTTATATGGACGGATGTGTGCCTTTCCTAATCATGTCCTATCTACTGAATTTACCACAGGTGGACTCCAATCAAAATGGAGAAACATCTCAAGGATGATCAGTAGAAACAATTGCACCTGAGCTCAAATTTTGAGTGTCATGGCAAAGGCTGTGAACACTTATGTACATGGGATTTTTTTTATTTTTAAACCTCATCCCATCCGCCTGTCAAGTTTTTACGGCTACAAAGTGGCTCTAAAATGCCGGGAGGCCATCAATATACGGCCTCCCGCTGCGTCACTCAGGTGCCGATGCGCGTGCCTGGCAGCCACGATGTCCGCCAGGCACCCGCGATCGGCAGTCACAGACACAGGGACATGGATCTCTGTGTATAAACACAGAGATCCACGTCCTGTCAGGGAGAGGAGACCGATGGTGTGTCCCTTGTATATAGGGACTACCATCGGTCATCTCCCCCAGTCAGTCCTCTCCCTCCCCCCACAAGAATCACATAGCAGGGCACACGTTAACCCCTTGATCGCCCCCTAGTGTTAACCCCTTCCCTGCCAGTCACATTTATACAGTAATCAGTGCATAGTTATAGCACTGTTCGCTGTAAAAATTCAAACGGTCCCAAAAATGTGTCAAAAGTGTTCGATCTGTCCGCCGTAATATCGCAGTCCTGACAAAAATCGAAGATCGCCGCCATTACTAGTAAAAAAAAAAAAATATATATATATAATATAAAAAAAATGTCATAATTCAATCCCCCTATTTTGTAGATGCTAGAACGTTTGCGCAAACCAATCACTATACGCTTATTGCGATTTTTTACCAAAAACATGTGGAAAAATACGTATCCGCCTAAACTGAGAATTTTTTTTTTTTTAATTGGATATTTATTATAACAAAAAGTAAAAAATAGTGTTTTTTTTTTTTTCAAAATTGTCGCTCTATTTTTGTTTATAGCGCAAAAAAATTAAACCGCAGAGGTGATCAAATACCACCAAAAGAAAGCTCTATTTGTGGGGAAAAAAAGGACGTAAATTTTGTTTGGGAGCCACGTCGCACGACCGCGCAATTGTCATTCAAAACGTGACAGTGCTGAAAGCTGAAATTTCGCCTGGGCAGGAAGGGGGTATATATCTGAAAAATACGAGAATTCCACTACTAGGTTTATTCTTGTTAGTTATCTGACCTACCAACTGTAATAGAAGATGCTTTGAATGGTTGGGATTTTTCACCTTCGCACCAGATAAAGCAAAGCCAGGAGAAGGAACTTGGCCCTGGTTTAGCCCAATTTATTCCCCCAGCTATTCCACAACACATTACCTTTATGGGCTAGATCCACGTACAGCGGCGCATTATTGCGCCAGGCATAGCGTATCTTAGATACACTACGCCGCCGTAACTTACCTTTTTTTTCGAATCCTCAAAGAATTTGCGCCGTAAGTTACGGCGGCGTAGTGTATCTTTGGCGGCGTACGGGCGCGGAATTCAAATGGCTGTGATGGGGGAGTGTTTTATGTAAATACGTTGTGACCCGACGTAAACAATGTTTTTTTTAACTGCGCATGCGCCTTCTGTGGGGGTATCCCAGTGCGCATGCTCGAAATTAACCCGGAACAAGCCAATGCTCACAACGGTGACGTCTTTCTATGCAAATCCCTATTCGCAAACGACTTACGCAAACAACGTATAAATTTCAAATTTCTACGCGGGAACGACGGCCATACTTAACATTGAGTACGCCTCATAACAGTAGCTTTAACTATACGCCGGAAAAAGCCGAACGCAAACGACGTAAAAAAATGCGCCGGCCGGACGTACATTCGTGGATCGCCGTAACTAGCTAATTTGCATACTTGACGCGGAATTCGACGGAAACGCCACCTAGCGGCCGTCGAAAAATTGCATCTTAGATCCGACGGCGTACTAAGACGTACGCCTGTCGGATCGACCCGAGATGCCGTCGTATCTTGTTTTGTGGATACAAAACAAAGATACGACGCAGGAAATTTAAAATTACGCCGGCGTATCAATAGATACACCAGCGTAATTCTTTTGTGGATCTGCCCCTATATCTTTATATTTCTTTATAGGTTCATTCAATTATATTCTCTTCATAGATGACATAATTATATTATATTATTTCAATCAACTTAGATTCTCAATTACTTGTCGTCAAATAGCTGCCATGAAGCTATGATTATGACACTTCACGTTACATAATCTTATGCTACAATCCGCTAGGTCATCCATTTTCATTTACATTTATAAGGAGTTACTTTCCTGAATTATTGCACCTTTTTCTACTATACTATTGTACATGTTCTGTTAATGGAATATCTATTTCTGTTATATTATTGTACATGCTCTGTTAATGGAATTTTGTTGGTAATTATAAGAAAACGTAACCGCTTCCCGACTGCCGCACGCATATTTACGTCGACACAATGGCACTCCTGGGCAGAAGGACGTATATATACACACGTCCCCTTTAAGGAAGCGCCATTGTGTATGTGCACGCTGCAAGCTCCGTGAACTCGATCGCCGCGGGGATACCCACGATCGTCTCACGGAGAGATAGAGCAGGGAGATGCTAATGTAAACAAGCATCTCCCCGCTCTGCCTAGTGACAGTGATCACCACTTCCTGTAATCGGAAGTGGTGATGACTGTCTTGTCACACACAGCCCATCACCCCTACAGTAAGAAACACTAACTAGGACACTCTTAACCCCTACAGCGCCACCTAGTGGTTAACCCCTTCACTGCCAGTAAAATTTAAACAGTAATCAGTGCATTTTTATAGCACTGATCACTATAAAAATGACAATGGTCCCAAAAATGTGTCAAAAGTGTCCGATGTGTCCGCCATAATGTCGCAGTCATGATAAAAATTGCTGATCACTGCCATTACTAGTAAAAAAAAAAATTATTAAGAAAAATGCCATAAAACTATTCCCTATATTGTAGACGCTATAACTTTTGCGCAAACCAATCAACAAAACGCTTATTGTGATTTTTTTTTACCAAAAATATGCAGAATAATACGTTTCGGCCTAAACTGAGGAAATTTTTTTATATATATATATATATATATATATATATATATATATATATATATATATATATATATATATATATATATATATATATATATATATATATTAGGGCTGTTACTGATTAAAATTTTTGTGTTCGATTAATCGTTTTTTTTTTTAATCGATTAATCGACTAATTTCGATTAATTAACGCACATACAGATACAACTACTTTTAGCTGATCTCCTTGCATTGCAACTCTGCATTAGTCAGTGGTAAATGTGGTATACACTATATACAATCACTCGACACTAGTTGGTTTCCACAATCCCCCCCATAACGTAATATCCACATCTGCCCCCCCATACTGTAATATCCACATCTTCCCCCCCATACTGCAAGAATATACACATTTGCCCCCCATACTGCAAGAATATACACATCTGCCCCCATGTGTACATTACAGCATGGGGGCAGATGTGTATATTCTTGCAGTATGGGGGCAGATGTGTATATTAAAGCATGGGGGGCAGATGTGTATATTAAAGCATGGGGGGCAGATGTGTATATTAAAGCATGGGGGGCAGATGTGTATATTAAAGCATGGGGGGCAGATGTGTATATTAAAGCATGGGGGGCAGATGTGTATATTCTTGCAGTATGGGGGCAGATGTGTATATTAAAGCATGGGGGGCAGATGTGTATATTCTTGCAGTATGGGGGCAGATGTGTATATTACAGCATGGGGGAAGATGTGTATATTACAGCATCTGCCCCCATGCTGTAATATCCACATGTGCCCCCATGCTTTAATATCCACATCTGCCCCCATGCTTTAATATCCACATCTGCCCCCCATGCTTTAATATCCACATCTGCCCCCATGCTTTAATATCCACATCTGTCCCCATGCTTTAATATCCACATCTGCCCCCATGCTTTAATATCCACATCTGTCCCCATGCTTTAATATCCACATCTGCCCCCCATGCTTTAATATCCACATCTGCCCCCCATGCTTTAATATCCACATCTGCCCCCATACTGCAGAAATACACATACACCGGCTCATAAGTATAAATGAAGCATCTGCCCCCATACTCCATGAATATATACATCTGCCCCCATAATGGTTGTCCACTCTTACCTGACCATACATCAGGCAGGCAGACCCGTCCGCAGAGTAGCTGATGGACACGTGCGGTGCGCAAGGGAAGATGATACAAGCAGGCAGGCGGGTGATTATGACGTCAGCGCGCCGTTACTTAGCTGCCGCAGGGTGGACCAAGATGGCCGCGGCTCCGGAGCTAGGCCGAAGCCGCGGCCTTTCCTATGGGCGAGACCGCGGAGCTCACTCCGTGGATCTTACTCGATCAAATTTTTTTTAATCGATCAAAGAAATTAACGATTAATCGACCAATTTTGGGGATATTTATTATAGCAAAAAGTAAAAAATATTGAATTTTTTTCAAAATTATTGCTCTATTTTTGTTTATAGCGCAAAAAATAAAAACCGCAGAGGTGATCAAATACCACCAAAAGAAAGCTCTATTTGTGGGAAAAATGGACGCCAATTTAGTTTGGGAGCCACGGCGCACGGCCACGCAATTGTCAGTTAAAGCGACAGTGCCGAATCGCAAAAAGTGGCCAGTCATCTAGCAACAAAATGGTCCGGGGCTTAAAGCGGAGGTTCACCCTAAAAACAATTTTCCAACATTACATTGTGCTCACTCTCGACATTGACAGTACGCTGATGTTTTTTTGCCGTACATACCGTTGTATCGCTATTTTCCCCGCCGGCTTCCCGGGTAGTGGCTCCCGCGGGAGTGGGCGTTCCTATGCACAGGCTAAGTGATTGACGTTTTGACAAAAGCTTCCCCCATCGCATAAGGCGCGTCACGAGTTGCCGAAAGAAGCCGAACTGCGAGTCGGCGATATACGGCGCCTGCGCACCGACGTTCGGCGAACTATTTCTTATTTCAGAACAGTGGGTGAAACCACACAAACTATTCATCAGCCAGGCGCACATCCAGAACCTCTGGTGTATAGAATAGAAAAGGTAACACTCTTACTATTTCCAAAGATGGAGGCTACCAGCTCCTCCGGTCGTCATAAAGATGTCCCTGTTTTGTGGCAGATGCCGTACTTGCCAAATAGTCGATTTGTGTGCCTGGAAAAATCAGAACAGAGTTAAAAGATATCCAAACCAGAAAAGATTAGTAGATAAAATGTATTATATTTCAGTTAAAAATCAGCCGTTAGAAGCAGGTGTTCCTATGGTATCCCAGCAACAGCATGGACCTGGCATCTGTGCGTTTTTTGATTTGTTTATAGCCTGTTGCACTAAAGCAAAGTTAAAGTGGAATTCTAGGCACACAGCTAAACGCATTGCTCAAAAACATATGTTTACAGTTTTGTCTGCCAAGGATTTTGTATCTTTTGTCATGAAGATCACTGCACTATTTCTTGGTTTAGCCTTACTGCCTTCTGTGACGTCTCCCTGTGTGTAAATCACAAAGCTGGCTGTACAGATCTGTAACAAAATAGCACAGTAAAAATATGTAATTTCATTGTGTACTTCTAGAAGCTGTTTTCCCAGAGTTTCTCATTGAGACTATGGTTAGGGGTAAGTACACAGAATCTTGTCTGTGAACATGACCATGTAACCATTGTAATTGCCAACAGTGGCATCAATGTACTGTAAATCTCATTGTTGCTCTGGATCTTCATGACTTCTCAATGAAATTCTCTTTTTGATTTAAAGCGGAGTTCCGGCCACAATTTCACTTGTTAAATATAAATACCCCTGTAATACACAAGCTTAATGTATTCTAGTAAAGTTAGTCTGTAAACTAAGGTCCGTTTTGTTAGGTTGTTACAGCATTTAGACACTTTATAAAATAGAAATTGACTGGGGCCATCTTAAGTGTGGGCATCATGAAGCCAGACTGTATGACTTCCTGGATTTCAGCCTTGCAAATCTCGCACATGCTCAGTGCTGCACAAGCAGTGTCAGATCAGGTTTCAGCACCTGTACTGTCCAAGTCACATGATTCTTCAAGACTGGGGAGTGCACAGACTCCTGGAAAGTTACACCCACTACATTCCCAGGAGTCTGTGGGGTGTAGGTTAGGAAGCATTAAGCACCTAGGTGCAGGAAGTGGGAAGATTAACTATTCTGCCTAGCAACAACACTTTGAAGGCATCTAATAAAAAATAAAAAAAATTTGTAAAGGACTAATGACATTTTTTTAAAACTACTGATGTAATGTTATATTTATGGGTGGAACTCCACTTTAAAAATGTTTTAAAAGAACAGATTCACTTTTGGTAACATGTTACACCCATGCATGGTTTACAATTCGGGTAGTTCAGCAGGGACTCCATGTATGAGCACCCTGGTTGTACACCAAGCAATCTACTGATCGACTTGTGTACAACCAGCTTGTCTGGTTTTTCCTGAACAATTAGTGCTGCCGGCTATAGCCATGAACACTAGTCATTGATTTCTGCTGGCAGGGAAGGCTCCCCACTGGCAGAACACAATAGTGCTGCGGGAGGGATTGCCCTATCAACGCTGACTGTGTTGATGAGGGAATCAAGCAATTTTCCTTCCTTTCACCTGTGGTAGAAGAAAAGAAAATTGCATAGTCTGTGGCCTGCCTTCCATTGCGCCAAGCTGGACCAATGAACCTATGCAAAAGAGCCCATACTTCAGCCTTAAAGGGTCACTGAATGAAACATTTTTTTTAGCTGAAATGACTGTTTACAGGGTATAGAGACATAATAGTTAACCAATTCCTTTTAAAAATGATTAAAAATAGATAAAAACCAATCATATAATGCGCCTGCAGTTTAGTTTAATTTTTGCTGTTGTTTCCTGGTTCTCTGATGTACAGAGAGACAATAGAGGGCAGGGATACTTTGTCTAAAACTCCTCAGCACCAATCCAGTTTCGTTTTACACACAGTAATCACACCTCCTTGATTAGTCACCACCGTGAGAAATCTCCCAGTACTGTGGTGATCAGGAAACAGACAACCAGGAAGTGTCCAGAACAGAGAGGATTTACAGCAACATCAAAGCAAAAACGAACAATGAGGACATGAAACCAGGACTGCAGTAAGGTAAAGGAAGCTATTTAGCTAAAAAAAAAAAAATTCCTTTAGTGACCCTTTAAATCACTATGGCCTGTGACAACCAATGATTGGCTTAAATTGTGTGCTCTGCTGCTGTGGAGGGCTTACCAACAGGTCTACAGACTCTGATGAAGACCCTGCAACAGAATAAACCGCGGCCCAATCCACCCAAAACTGAAAAATCTATGTTGATTGATGAAAAGACTTTACCTTTTCTGCCACTGATGCAAACCCTTTAGTAGGGTGCTGAGTCCGCAGATCATAAACATGAAATTTGCCCTCCAGGGAAGTGGCAACTAATTTATTCATAATGATGTCCTTTCTATCAAATTCCAGGGAGCAGACCTGAGAACAAAGAAGGATTAGTAAAAACATACTTATACTGGAAACCACAAGACAAAATATTGTGGAGGAAAGAGAATGAAAGAGATACAGATAAAGGTCTAACCATGACAATTAGATCTTAGCACTAGGGGTGCAACGGATCGTCACTGATCCGTGATCCGAATGCATCAACGTCCGCGGATCGGCACACCATGCGATCCGTGGATTGAGCCCATAGGAAAGGCTGCGGCTTCGGCCTAGCTCTGGATCGGCGGCCATCTTGGTACACCCGGTGGCAGCGGCCTAGGTGAGCTTCCCAGAGCAGCGCTGACTGGGGAGATGTGGACATTACAGTGGGGGGAGATGACGTGGACGTTACAGTGGCGGGAGATGACGTGGACGTTACAGTGGCGGGAGATGACGTGGACGTTACAGTGGCGGGAGATGACGTGGACATTACAGTGGCGGGAGATGACGTGGACATTACAGTGGCGGGAGATGACGTGGACATTACAGTGGCGGGAGATGACGTGGACATTACAGTGGCGGGAGATGACGTGGACATTACAGTGGCGGGAGATGACGTGGACATTACAGTGGCGGGAGATGACGTGGACATTACAGTGGCGGGAGATGACGTGGACATTACAGTGGCGGGAGATGACGTGGACATTACAGTGGCGGGAGATGACGTGGACATTACAGTGGGGACTATATATGGTGGTGATCCGAAAAATGATCCGATCTGTGGCTCTGATCCGAGGAACGATCCGAGCTGTGAGATTTTTTATCCGTTACACCCCAACTTAGCACTCAAATAACAAGAAATGCAGTTCAATTATTATCATTCCATGGTAGTAGAGGTGGTGGTGGGAGTTCCTGGCAGTAGGAGAACTCTGGCTGGTTTTGAACAAGGAGATTGAATATCAGCTTGGGTTGGAACAACTCTTCAGACTATATAAAAACAATAGTCATACCCCATTTCTAATGTTCGTCTCCCATCGCAATGACATGTTTCTCAAGTCAAACAGCTTAATGTCCCCATTGTCGTATCCGGCACATACAACACGCTCCTCCTGACTGCAAGCATTACCTTGAATAAAACAGATTTCAGAAATACAGGTATTAAAAATCGGAAAGAAGCTCAGCATCATGTATGTACATCTCTAAAATATATAAAAAGGGGTGGAGTGAAATGCGTTGGAGACGTGGCCTGGCTGGAGTCCAGGCTGAGGCTGCCATTTATCTCACTCCATGCACATGGGTCTGCTTCATGATGCGTGGCTTATGGATCTTTTCCTATGACAGTGCTGTAGCTTGGAGCTAGGGCAAGCTCCCGGTCCCCGCCTGCACTCACAGTGGTCTAGTTGGACTTTACCTCTCCACCTGAGCAGCACCTACATTTTGTCTAGCTACTTCTTGCCACTACAATAAATTGTTGAGGGTATTTAACCTTGGTTTAATTCCTTTTTTGGACACTACGCTACTCTTTGGATGGGAAAAATCTGAGTTGCCAATAGATAATCTTCTTTCAAACACATAAAGAATGCAAGTGATCGTTTACAAAGCAATGTAATGACACGTTAGCCTTTTTTTTTAAATGATTGTAAAGGTTTTTGTTCTACTTACCTGCTCTGTGCAATGGTTTTGCACAAAGCGGCCCCAAACCTCCTCTTCTGGGGGTCCCCCGCCGATGTGCTCAGCTCCTCCTCCCTTCTTAGTGCTACGATAGCAAACAACTTGCAACAAATTAGATCCCGAGCCAGTCTGTGTGTCTATTGACACACACTGCAGGTCTCATCCACGCCCCCCGCTCCCTCATCACAGGATATTGATTGACAGAGCCAATGGCTCCCCAGTGCTGCCCCTGAGTCCTGTGAGGAAAGAACAGCGCTGGATCGAGACCAGGCTCAGATAAGTATTTAGAGGGGGCTGATCGTGGGTGTTTTTTTACCTTAATACAGAGAATGCATGAAGGTAAAAAACCTTTAGCCTTTACAACCACTTTAATTACAAACTTCAAAAGGAATCATGGTTCTGGAAATTCTAACCTATGTAGTACAGCCAGGGCTTGTTCACACCAGGTGCGGTGGGGGGGCAATGCATGCAAAACTGTGCATTTTCCTGCACCGCATAAAAACACACTGGTGTAGATTTAGATAGATTAGCGGATCTTTAGATCCGCGTAATCTATCTGATTTACGATCCGCCGGCGCAAGTTTTTGAGGCTAGTGCTGTATTCAGAAAGCACTTACCTCAAAACTTGCAGCGGCGTATCGTAAATCCCCCGGCGGAATTCAAATTCCGCGGCTAGGGGGCGTCTACAATTTAAATCAGGCACGTCCCCGCGCCGATCCAACAGCGCATGTGCTGTCCGCGATTTTTCCCAGCGTGCATTGCTCCAAATGACGTCGCTAGGACGTCATTGGTTTTGGCGTGAGCGCAACTTGCGTCCGGCCGTATTCTAAATCGACTTATGCAAACAACGTAAAAATTCAAAACTCGGCGTGGGAACGACGGCCATACTTAACATAGGATACCCCTCACATAGCAGGGGTAACTATACGCCGGAAAAAGCCGAAAAGCGACGTAAAAAAAAAAAGCGACGGGCGGGCGTTCGTTTCTGAATCGGCGGAACTCCTCATTTGCATATTCGTCGCGTACAGAAAACGAAACGCCACCTAGCGGCCAGCGGGAGATTGCAGCCTAAGATCCGACAGTGTAAGTCACTTACACCTGTCGGATCTTAGGGAGATCTATGCGGAACCTGATTCTATGAATCAGCCGCATAGATCCGACCGACGGAACTCAGAGATACGACGGCGTATCAGGAGATACGCCGTCGTATCTCTATCTGAATCCGGGCCACTGCCTTCTGCAGAGGCACGTGGGTAGCCCCACACATCTGGCAAAAATGCATACGTTCATGTCCACCAAAATGCATGCTACATGTTTGATTCAATGCAATTTTTAAAATTATGCCTTTAATATTTTTGCACACATAGGGCATCCCACTGAAATGAATAGGCTGCCTGAAAACGCTTAAAAAAGTGAATGCACACGGTCGCACCTCATGGTGTTAAAAAACCTTCAGGCTGGGTTCCCATTTATGCGAACTGGATGCAGGTTTCCAATACAGGAGAGTGTGACCGGCTCTCAATGTGCGTCTTTGGGTCTGGTTCAAATACAAATTCAGGCAAAAAAAAAAACGGACTTGAATCGCTGAACAGGGATGGACTGCTGGACCCCATTCTGGGAACCGCGACCGAAGATATGTGAACCCAGCCTAAGACTAAAGGTGGTGCTAAATATTTTTAAAAATAGTGATTGAGTGTGGAAGGGTTAAACTCCTTATTAGGCAGATTCTCCCTTGTATAGGGATATTCCCTGTACTTGTTACAGGAAGTGTGGTGACATTCACTAGTCGACAGTTTTTACAAAAAACAGCTGCTGGAGGAAATCTTTAAAAGGACTTTCACCCAGTTGCGGCAGTGACAGTTCTGGTGTCTGATCAGCTAATCATCAAGCACCAACAATGTGACATAAAGGTAGGGGAGTGAGTCACATGCTACCCCATAGCCGGCAGTACTAAGTATGTCGCTTTGCCTCCCTGGGTGAACAGAGCTGAAGGGGAGTAAAGGAAATATAAATAGAAGCACATTTGAATGGGTAAAGCACAGGTCCAGCCTAGCTCTCAACTGAACAAATGGCACAAAGGCTTAGTGCCTTACCGTCATAATTTATTAAATAAAAACATGTGAGTGCATACTCACAAAAGCCAAGGAATGTAAGTGTACTACAAAACCCAGTAACCCCAATGATGATCCAAAAGACAGAAGCCACAAAGTCCTCACATGAAACAGGCTACCTCCGAAGCGTTTCAAGGGGCATGCCTCTTCTGCGCAAAACCTTTCATTCGTGCTCTGAAGAAGAGAACATGCCCCTCGAAACATGTCTGTGGTAATCTGGTTAATGCGAGAAGCCTATGACTTCTGTCTTTTCCATCGTTGTGTCTTTACCATTGTTGTGGTTTTGTACTACTCTTCCTTTCCTTGGCTTTTGTAAGTATCCACTCACTTTAATTGTATTCGATAAGTTAGGGCGGTAATGCATTAGGCCTTTGCGCCCTTTGTTTGTTCATTTATGTTTTTAAAGTGTAAGTAAACCCACCTATCGTTTTCAGCCAAGGAAGCTGCCATTTTTGCCTCCATTTCATCTACAACTGCCATAAAGCTGCCCATGTGATCAATTATGACACCAGTCATTGGATGGTTTGACAGTTTGGTTGAGAGCACAACCAATGGGAGTGTTACATTTTTGGCACGTGCCAGAAATAAAACTCTTTTATGGATGGGTCAACTTCCGCTTTAAGATTCCCCCATCTTGGAAGAGCAGGATTGGTGGACCATTCATACTCCGATATTTATTTGATAAGTTTATATTTTATTATCATCTGCTTAGCCTCTCGCGTATCCCTGAGCCCTCATTGGAAAAAAGTGTTGGCTCTGTTTTAAGATCTCCTTAAATCTTAACCTAAAGGTTATGGAAAAATAATTTATGTGTTAAAAATCGATGGCAACGCCTCTAAACAGGAACACAGGGCCAGATTCACAGAAGAGATACGACGGCGTATGTCCTGATACGCCGTCGTATCTCTTGTCCTATCTATGCGGCTGATTCATAGAATCAGTTCCGCATAGATAGCCCTAAGATCCGACAGGTGTAATTGACTTACACCGTCGGATCTTAGGATGCAATACTTCGGCCGCCGCAGGGTGGAGTTTGCGTTGTTTTCCTGCGTCGGGTATGCAAATGAGGTTTTACGGCGATCCACAAAGGTTTTCGCGTTCGTTACGTCGTCGCTAATAATTTTTTCCCGTCGCAAAGTTACACCTGCTTTAACATGGCTTATCTTTAGATCAGCCATGTTAAAGTATGGCCGTCGTTCCCGGGTCGAATTTCAATTTTTTTTTTTTTTGGCGTAAGACGTCCGGGAATACGAATGTACGTTACGCACGTCGCCGTTCTAAAAAATGATGTCACTTTGCGCAAAGCACGGCGGGAATTTCTAAATGGAGCATGCGCAGTACGTCCGGCGCGGGAGCGCGCCTAATTTAAATGGTACACGCCCCATTTGAATTAGGCGGGCTTGCGCCGGACGTCTTTACGATACACCGCCGCAAGTTTACAGGTAAGTGCTTTGAGAATCAGGCACTTACGCTGAAAACTTGCGGCGGTGTAACGTAAAGACGATACGTTACGCCGCCGGAGTTTTTTGTAAAATCTGGCCCACAAATTCCTCTGCAGGAACTTATCTATTTTTCACTTTTTGGTAAACAGCCTCATGCTGTGTAAAGTCATTATTATTTTGTATCTAAAGTGATACTATTTTATTTCTTGCCATTTCAAAAGTCCCATACTTACCAAAGGCCACTGCCCAGCAATCTCTCTTGTTTTCTCCTTCAGCTGGTTCCATATTAGCAACTGGAGTGTCTTTTTGCCTTGTGTCCCATACTTTTACTGTACCTGGAATTACACCAATTAGGAACATCAATGTAAAGGTTTCTAAAAGGATCCCGTATGTGTGTACTGTATTGCATGTATAAGAAAAAAAAGTTGGGTACCCATAGAAAGCCATGACAGTAAACATCCCACACCAAGTACTTGTTAGGTCTTTTCCGTGACTGCACCAATCTAGACATCCTGGAAGCATCCACGGAAGGAAACATTTCTGATTGCTTTATAATTAAAATGGCCATGACAACTGTGATCAAATGGGAGCTAGCTCTGACAGATCATGAAAATACTGCGATAAATCCCACTGGAAGATCTCACAAGCAGTGTCCTCATATCCTTCGAGTATTATTTTGAGAACACATCTCAGGAGGGATTTGCAGGTCCTCTCCAAGTCAATAAAGCGGAGGTTCACCCCAAAACATTTTTCTAACATTACATGGTACTCACTCTCTACATTGACAGTATGCCAATTTTTTTTTTTTTTTTCGCTGTACATACCTCGTACAGCTATTTTCCCCCATGGCTTCCGGGTAGTGAATCCCACGGGATTGGGCCTTCCTATCTAGCAGGTGATTGACGTGATGACAAAAAACTACCTCCCCCCGTTGCATAAGGAGCGACACGAGTTGACGAAAGAAGCTGATTGTCGGTGTGCAGGCGCCATATTGCGCCGACTCGCCATTCGGCTTCTTTCCGCAACTCGTGACGCTCCTTATGCGACGGGGAGGTAGTTTTTGTCATCACGTCAATCACCTGCTGGATGTGAACGCCCACTCCCGCGGGATTCACTACCCGGAAGCCGGGGAAGAAAATAGCTGTACGAGGTATGTACAGCAAAAAAAAAAATGGGCATACTGTCGATGTAGAGAGTGAGCACCATGTAATGTTAGAAAATAGTTTTTAGGGTGAACCTCCGCTTTAAGGCTTTGAAGCTGACATTTGGCAACTCGAACCTTCAGCTCCCTCCACGTATTTTCTATGGGATTAAGGTCTGGAGTCTGGCTAGGCCACTCCAGGACCTTAATGTGCTTCTTCTTGATACACTCCTTTGTTGCCTTGTCCGTGTATTTTGGGTCATTGTCATGCTGGAATACCCATCTACTTTCAATGGCCTGACTGAGGGAAGGAGGTTCTCACCCAAGATTGGACGGTGCATTGTCCCTTTGATGCAGTGAAGTTGTCCTGTCCCCTTAACAGAAAATCACCCCCAAAGCATAATGTTTCCACCTCCATGTATATTATAATATGATTTTCTACCTCCATGTTTGACAGTGGAGATGGTGTTCTTGGGGTCATAGGCAGCATTCCTTCTCTTACAAACACGGCAAGTTGAGTTGATGCCAAAGAGCTTGATTTTGGTCTCATCTGACCACAACACTTTCACCCAGTTATCCTCTGAATCATTCAGATGTTCATTAGCAAACTTCAGACGGGCCTGTACATGTGCTTTCTTGAGCAGAGGGACCTTACAGGCGCTGCATGATTTTAGTCATTCACGGCATAGTGTATTACCGATTGTTTTCTTGGTGACTTGAGATCGTTGACAAGATTCTCCAGTGTAGTTCTGGGCCGATTCCTCATCGTTCTCATGATCATTAAAACTCCACGAGGTGAGATTTTGCATGGAGCCCCAGACCGAGGGAGATTGACAGTTATTTTGTGTTTCTTTCATTTGCAGAAATTCGCACCAACTGTTGTCACTCTCTCACCAAGCTGCTTGGCGATGGTCTTGTAGCCCATTCCAGCCTTGTGTAGGTCTCCAATCTTGTCCCTGACATCCTTGGACAGATCTTTGGTCTTGGCCATGGTGGAGAGATTGGAATGTGATTGATTGCTTCTGTGGACAGGTGTCTTTTATACAGGTAACAAGCTGAGATTAGGAGCACTCCCTTTAAGAGAGTGCTCCTAATCTCAATTTGTTACCTGAACAGAAGACACCTGAGAGCCAGAAATCTTGCTGATTAATAGGAGATCAAGTACTTATTTCACTTATTAAAATGGAATTTAAAAATCAATTTATAGCAAAGATGTAATTTTTTGTTGCTTTACCAATGGTTGGTCATTAGTAACTTGTGTGGGCATCTGATTATATTAATAGTATTTACATTGGCACCCGAGATATTTTGGAACTACATTTCCCATGATGCTCATGGCACTCTGCAGTGTATTTGAGCATCATGGGAAATGTAGTTCCAAAACATCTGGGGTGCCAAGGTTCGCCATCACTGTTATAGGCCATCAGTTGAGACTGAACCAGTTGATATTAGTTGGCACTGACAAGTGGCAGGATTGCTTTCTAATTACTGATAGATTTCAGCTGGTGTCTTGGCTTTCCATGCCTTTTTGCACCTCCCTTTCTTCGTGTGTTCAATACTTTGGGGCCAAAATCACACCTGAGCAATGCATGCGACTAGTTTCTCCATACAGGAGGCATCTTGAAGCTGTCATTACAAACCAAGGATTTTGTATGAAGTATTAAAATACATTTCCGTTTGCGTGTTCAATCATTGTTATTACACATAACTTTATTGCTGAATGTATATGTTTTGGTTTCTTTGTATTAGGGTTGTCCCAATACCGATACCAGTATCGGGGCCGATACCGATACCGAGTATTAGCGGGAGTACTCGTACTCCCGCTAATACCGCCGATGCTAAAATAGAATACTTCCCGTGGCAGCGGCGGCATCATAACCGGTACTGGGGACATTGCTGGATATACGGGGGACATTGCTGGATATACGGGGGACATTGCTGGATATACGGGGGACATTGCTGGATATACGGGGGACATTGCTGGATATACGGGGGACATTGCTGGATATACTGGGGGCATTGCTGGATATACTGGGGACATTGCTGGATATACTGGGGACATGGCTGGATATACTGGGGACATGGCTGGATATACGGGGGACATGGCTGGATATACGGGGGACATGGCTGGATATACGGGGGACAATGCTGCATGTGGGGGGACATGGCTGGATATGTGGGGGGACATGGCTGGTTATATGGGGGACATGGCTGGTTATATGGGGGACATGGCTGGTTATATGTTGGGGGACATGGCTGGTTATATGTGGGGGGGACATGGCTGCATATGTGGGGGGGACATGGCTGCATTTGGGGACACATTTAAAAAAAAGTATCGGTATTCGGTATCGGCGAGTACATAAAAAAAAAGTATCGGTACTTGTACTCAGTCCTAAAAAAGTGGTATCGGGACAACCCTACTTTGTATGTATGGATTGCATGGGTTGTTACTGACATGTGGTAAGATGTCAATAGCACCTTTAGAAATATATTTACCTAGAAAAATGGTGACGTGTTCAATACTTATTTTACAAGCTGATAAATGACCCCCTCTATTAAATACTTGTCAATAAATTGCCTGAATGTGGCCAGAAAAAAAAAAGATCTTACCATGAATGGCCAGCCATACTGTACATTGTTCTTATACATCCATTATAAAAACATCTTACCATCACGGCTTCCTGTTACAATTTCGGGGGCTCCTTCTCCAATGCCTAACCCCCCAACTCCATCAATACAGTTAATGATTTCCTTGTGTCCTTTCACAGAATACACTGGGGTGTCAGCAGCTTCCAGGTTCCTAATACAAACACACACAGCAAAGTATTAGCAAAATCATTTGCTATGCACAAAGTTGTTGGAACAAATATACAGTAAAGTGGTTAATCCCCCCCCCCCCCCAACGCCACCTCCCAGCAATCCTCAATGCCAGCTTCTCTATCATGTGACCATTAGAACTGGCTCTTTCAGCAGTGACACAATCAGGAGCCCATCCCACTGGCTCCCAATCAGAAGCCTGCTTAGTCAGTGTGCTGTGAGCGCGTTCTCGGCATAAAATCTCACACCCTGGTGGGCGCATATGTGCGGTGGATGAACGTTGAAGCCCACTTTTCATGCTGCAGCATATATTCACTTTGCAGTTGGCAACAGAGGAAAAGGAGGTACTCCACTTTGGTGTAAAAGAAAAAAAAATCCCCTCTGGATGGTCAACCTACATTGCAGGGATTTTAGCAAACATATCTTTTGTCTGTTCCCACACCTCTGCCTGTCTCCAAGTCACTGCTCCAGCGCTCCATCCGGCTCCAGCACTGCTCCTTTCACGTCTTGCTTTCACACGAGAAACTAAGGCCAGTGTAGCCGTAGGCTCCTGTTACGGTCAGTCAAACTGCTGTGATGAGGAAACAGGGACCCTGTGTATGTCTATGGACACACACAGCCAGGTTTAGGAACACCTGAACGGTTTAGGAGATATTCCCCTCGCAATGCTCCGCTGACTGCAGCGGCGCATGCGCAGCGGGATCCTCGGCTAAAGGCCCGACAGCCGACCGGACCTTTCCGGCAAGAAGTCTCACTCACAGCGCTGGAGCGGCAAAACCCGGAAGACACGCCGAGGCAAGATGACATCTCCCTCTGCGTGGACCAGGTAAGTTCCCTACGCCTCGTTCCAAGGTAAGTATTTCATAATGAGCTAGTATGCGGTGCATACTAGCTCATTATGGCTTTTGCCTTTCAGGTAGGTTTAAAAAAAAAAAAAACAAGAACGGGGTTTACTACCGCTTTAACTTACAACATGGCTTGTTTAGCAATTGTATATGCTATATTATTTTTTCTTTATTTACTATATTTTTTTCCAAGAAAGCAGCGTTACCCTTTATATTAACCCATTCACGCCAACCGTATGCAAATATGCGCTCTCAGCTTGAAGGGGTTATATGCAGCAGCACGCCTCACCCCGGTACCATTTTTGAGAGCCAGCGGTTGGAATTTGAGTGATAACAACCAATGTAGCTAAAAGCCGCTCGGCTGTTATCCTAAGGGGAGGGAGGGGACATACCCTCCCCCTCTGCGCCACCTTCCGAGGCTCTCCCATCCCACAGGGAGGCCTGAGCGACCAGCTGACACGTCCGCCGGCTGCCTGAAAAGACCCGAATGAAGCTGGAATCGGCTTTGATCAGGTCTCCTATCTAGTAGCTCGGAAGTGATGTCATGATATCACTTCCAGTTTACTCGGCTGCCAATGGCGCCGATTTTAAATAAACCCTAGTATTCCAAAATACAGATTTTGGAGTTTTCAATACTTTTAAATAGTACCTGTCACTGACTATTACGGTCACCAGGGATGCTTACATTCCTTGTGACAGCAATAAAAATGATCAGAATTTGTTTTTTACCAAGACAGTGTAAAAATAATAAAGAATTACTAAAGAAAAAAAATGTTGCGCCCGCATATATGTAAACGGTGTTCAAACAACACGTGAGGTATCGCCACAATCGTTAGAGCGAGAGCAATAATTCTAGCACAGGATCGCCTCTGTAACTCTAAACTGGCAACCTGTAGAAAAGGTTTAAAGCGTCGCCTATGGAGATTTTTAAGTACCATAGTTTGTTGCCATTCCACGAGTGTGCGCAATTTCAAAGCATGACGTTAGGTATCTATTTACTTGGTGTAACATCATCTTTCACATTATACAAAAAAATTAGGTTAACTGTACATTTTTGTTTTATTCATGAAAGTGTATTTTTTTTCCCCAAAAAAATTGTGCTTGAAAGACTTCTGCACAAATACTGGTGACATCATTTTTTTTTTACCATTTTTTTTCCTCTTGTACCCAAATTGTAATGCACCTGTAATGTCTGCCTTTATTTTGTTAAGCGCTGCACAAACTGTTGGCGCTATATAAAACCTGTATAATAATAATAATAATAGCTATATATATTAGTTTGGGTTGGGTGTGTCACCAAGTAAAGCCAGCAGGTGGCGCTGCATAGTATTAGAATCCCAATCTACATTCAGAGATGTAGTGTGCGCGTGCCTGGCACAGGTGAAGTGTACTTTGTGCTGCACTGGGTGACTGGACGGTAATGGTTACTGTGCCAACAATTGCTTATATTTTTTTGTTGTATTTTTTAAAACTGTCCTCACGTGTTGGCGTTTGTCTCTGTGCATATTTTAGAGTTTGTTTTCCTGGAGCGTAAAGTTCTATGCCTGGCTATAGGGTTGTCATGATACAGATACTAGTATCGGTATCGGGACCGATACCAAGCATTTGCCCGAGTACTTGTACTCGGGCAAATGCTCCCGATGCTTCACCCGATACTTGTAGTGTCAGCGGTGATCAGTGCATGGGGAAGTTACAAGCACCGATCACCGCTGTATAGTGTATTCCTCCGTGTATTCCCGCCATGTATTCCCGCCCCTTCCGTGCTCCTCCTCCACCCCCTGGAACTGTCAGGATGGAGAGCGGGGTAGGAGCAGGTAAATCCGGCTCCTTACTGCTCCGAATGGACAGAGTCAGTGATCACGGACTCGGTCCATTCACATAACTGAAACATCGTAAACTGTGATTACAATGTTTCAGTTTATGAATGAAGAGAAGACGCTGTCTTCACTCCATTCATTTTCAGCGCAGCTGATGCTGCTGAGAAAGGGACAGGGGAACATGTGTCCCTAGTCCCTTTCTCTGTCTCAAAGGGGAGATGTCAGAGGTCTGTTAAGACCCCTGATATCTCACCAAAGCCCCCCAACAGGGCTGAAAAAAAAAAGGAAAAAGAAATAAAAGAATAAAAAAAAAAAAAGAGAGAATAAAAAAATGATTGTAAAAAATAATAAAAAAATAAAAGAAAAAACACACTGACACGGTCCACCCCCCCCCCCCTTAAAAAAAGAAAGCATTCTAAATAAAATAAAAAATTGTAAAAAACAAATTGTTAAAGATAAAAAAAATAAAAAAAACTACTGACACATGTGCTGCTGTCACATGAGATTAAAAAAAAGTTTCGGTATCGGGGAGTACTTGAAAAAAAGTATCGGTACTTGTACTCGGTCTTAAAAAAGTGGTATCGGGACAACCCTACCTGGCTATATGTGATAAAGACATGTAGGTGTTTAGGGTAGGGTGGTCCTGAGACATAACCTTACCATACATTGAGATTTCCTCCAAAGTCACCAGTGGCCAAATGTCTCTGCTGCAACGAGCTGGCACCGAATGTTCCACACTTCAAAGGTTTGGGTTTTTCAATCTATGGAAGACAATAATAAGCAGAGATATCATCAAATGGGTCACAGCTAGAATTCCTTATCATGGTCTCCTAACAAAGTAAAAATAGATCAAATATTTGAATGCCCGACGGGGAATATAGATAGTGTTTCTAACAGATTGCATGAATCAGCGTCAGATTAGGAAAATTAAGCTACAATGAAATTGGGAAAAAGAGAAAACTACTAAACCTATAGAAGAACAAAAGTATAGAAAGTCATAAAAACTAATGACATGTCACCTTTCATTGAAATGCGTCAGGGGCTTTTTTTTTTATGCAACATGATTTATTTAATATGGTTGGGGCTAATAAAATAAAATATATATTTTTTTAGTAAGTTAAATATAAAATGTTGCATTTGAATATTATATACTCTTATTTTCAACCAGCAGGTGGCAGGGAAGAAGAAAAAAAAGAAAAAGAAGAAGAAAGAAGAAAGAAGAAGAAGATAAAAGTGAAAATTTCCAAAAACAAACTAAAGGGATATTAAAGGAACACTAAAGGCAAACTAAAAAAAACAAAAAACTAACAAACATGTTATACTTACCTCCACTGTGCAGCTTGTTTTGCACAGAGTGTCCCCGAATCCGGTCTTCTGGGGTCACTCGGCGGCTGTCTCGGCTCCTCCTCGCAAAAGCTTTCCACCTTCATGCGAGCTCGCATGGTGGAAAGCTTTTGCGAGAGCGCTCCCGTTATACAGCGGCAGGCATACCCGCCGACTGTATCACTCGGCCCCGCGGTGCGCCGCGTCATCCGCTGTGATTGACAGCAGCGCCAGCCAATGGCTGCGCTGCCATCAATCCGTCCAGCCTAGCCAATCAACGACCAGGCTCAGAACCAAAGAGGATCACGTGGACGCGCACAGGACTTTCGAGGGGTCAGGTAAGTAAAACGGGGGTTCGGGAGGGGGGGGGGCATTAAGGTGAAAAAACATTTACCTTTACAACCCCTTTAAGGCTCCATGCACACAGAAGCTAAAAAAGCTATAAAAAACGCCAGTAGCTTTGCAGGGAGCCTTTCAACGTTTTTTAGCGTCTTTGCAATAGCGTTTATTAGCGTTTTTCAGTGTAGCGTTTCTTAGCTTTTTTTTCTTGTCAATTTTTATTTTAATAAAAAAAAAAAAAACGCTAAAAAACTCTGGCTCCAGCGTTTTTTCCCACCGAAAAACGGCACTTTGAATGCAAATTTTGGGCGTTCAGAAAAAAGCCAATAAACTCCAAAGCTCATTAACACTAAAAAACGCACATAGGCCAACATAGAGTTCAGTTCATGGGCTTTTTTTTAAAAAAACGCCAAAACGCCAATAAACTGCAGTTTATCAGCTTCTGTGTGCACTTTCAGCCGACTGAATCACTTTCCGATTATACAGGCTCCTTTATCTATAAATCCCTATGGGGGGGGAATCGGATGAACACGAACCGCCTGTCTGTGTTCATCCGATCCGCCAGATGGATGGAAAAGTAGGATTTCCTCCGTCACACTTTGGCGGATCGGAGCAGGTCGGATGTCAGCGGGCATGTCACCTCTGACATCCGTGGCTAAATAGAGGAGCACGGAGCGCCCATTCAGGTCCGCCTAAAAAACTGGCAGGTGGACCTGAACGGGCCACCCGTGTGAATGAGCCCTAAGAACGATTTTTTGGCATACTCTTATGCCCTGTACACACGATCGGTTCGTCTGAAGGAAACTAACTAATGGATTTTTTCATCAGATATCCGATGAAGCTGACTTTCATCAGTCTTGTCTACACACCATCGGTTAAAAATCCGATCGTGTCCAACGCGGTGACGTAAAACACAATGACGTGCTGAAAAAAATGAAGTTCAATGCCTCCGTGAATGCGTCGACTTGATTCTGAGAATGCGTGGATTTTTGACCGATGGATTTCCCCACAGACGATCATTTTTTCCTATCGGTTTTTTAACCATACGAACATTTTAAAACAGGTTCTTTTTTTTTTCCAACGATGGGGAAAAAAAACTGATGGGGCCCACACACGATCGGTTCGTCCAATGAAAACGGTCCGTTTTCATCAGAGGAACCGATCGTGTGTACAGGGCATTAGTGCCCATTTGATTGAAAATCGATATTTACATTAGAATGTGGTATCTTTTAAAGAATTTACTACCGCTTTAAAATATCAAATAAAATATAATTATAAGAAAATATATGTTTTTTAAAAACTGTAATTTTCAGTTTCGGCCAAGTGCATCCTGAATTTTCGATTTCGGTACCAAAATTTCCATTTGATGCGCCTCTAATTAGCCCCAACTACACAAGTCTTGCAATGCTGAATCAATTCCCGCCATCACAATAATCCGCCAGTTAGTGATTTATCAGTATGTTGGCCCAGCCATGGCCTATTTTATATGTAAAGCCGCGTACACACGATCAATCTATCCGATGAGAACGGTCTGATGGACCGCTTTCATAGGTTAACCGATGAAGCTGACTGATGGTCAGTCGTGCCTACACACCATCGGTTAAAAAGCCGATCGTGTCAGAACGCGATGACGTAAAACACAACGACGTGCTGAAAAAAACTAAATTCAATGCTTCCAAGCATGCGTCGACTTGATTCTGAGCATGCATGGATTTTTAACCGATGGTCGTGCCTACTAACGATCGGTTTTGACCTATCGGTTAGGAATCCATCGGTTACATTTAAAGCAAGTTGGCTTTTTTTTAACCGATGGTTAACCACTTCCCGCCCGGCCTATGGCCGATTTACGTCCGGGAAGTGGTTCTGAAATCCTGACAGGACGTCCATGGACGTCAGTTCCGATCTCGGTAAAGAGCCTCCGGCGGAGACTCTTTACCACGTGATCAGCCGTGTCCAATCACGGCTGATCCCGATGTAAACAGGAAGAGCCGTTGATGGCTCTTCCTCACTCGCGTCTGACAGACGCGAGTATACGAGAGCCGATCGGCGGTTCGCCATGATTGTTTATCAGCGCAGCCCCCCTCGGATCGCCACACTGGACCACCAGGGAAGCCCACCCTGGACCACCAGGGTGGGCCAAAAAAAAAGCTTTTAAAAAAAAAAAAAAATAAAAAAAGATGCCAATCAGTGCCCACAAATGGGCACTGACTGGCAACATGAGTAGATCAGTGCTGCCCCACAATGTCCATCAGTGCCACCCCAAGTGTCCATCAGTGCCACCCCACAGTGCCCATCCATGCCCAGTGCCCACCTATCAGTGCCCATCTGTGCCACCCATAAGTATCCATCAGTGCCACCCATAAGTGCCGCCCATGAGTGCCCATCTGTGCCGCCTATGAGTGCCCAGTGCCGCCCATGAGTGCTCATCAGTGCCGCCTATGTGTGCCCATCAGTGCCGCCTATGTGTGCCCATCAGTGCCGCCTATGTGTGCCCATCAGTGCCGCCTACCAGCGCCGCCAATCAGTGCCACCTCATCTGTGCCCGTCAGTACTACCTCATCGATGTCCATCAGTGCCGCCATGTCAGTGCCCGTAATTGAAAGAGAAAACTTACTTATTTACAAAAAAATTAACAGAAAAAAAATAAAAACTTATTTTTTTTTCAAAATTCTCAGTCTTTTTTTAGTTGTTGCGCAAAAAAATAAAAAAATAAAAAAAAAAATCGCAGAGGTGATCAAATACCACCAAAAGAAAGCTCTATTTGTGGGGAAAAAAGGACGCCAATTTTGTTTGGGAGCCACGTCGCACGACCGCGCAATTGCCATTCAAAGTGCGACAGTGCTGAAAGCTGAAAATTGGCATGGGCGGGAAGGTGCGTAAGTGCCTGGTATGGAAGTGGTTAAATAACCTATGGGGCCCACACACGATCGGTTTTGATCGATGAAAACAGTCCATCAGACCGTTGTCCTCTGTTTAACCTATCGTGTGTATGAGGCCTTAGTTTGGAATTCCAATAACGACTCACAAGGTCATAGCTGAATTCTGGGGCCGGGATCACATATGTGCGCCCGCGGGTTCGTGCCTGGGGTCCGATGCGTGACGGTTCACCCGCATCCAATTCTCACATATGAATCTTGCAAATGTAACCCTTGTGACTCCGGTCCTTAAATGTCTATTGAAATCCTGGAACGGCACTGCCATATTCTCAACAGAATTCCCAGGCTGCGGCCTGCTACATAACCAGAGCAGCCTTCATAAAGGGTCTCTTCAGTGTGCGGAGGCGACAGGTACACTTTAATACGACACAAGTGGGTGACATATCTTCTTAGAAGTCAGATGAGCACAAAAGTGTTTACAAATCTCTTCATCTCCCTGCTGGCCGAGCAAAACGAGGAAAGTTTAGTGTCGCTCTCCCTGTGGGATTGTGTCCTCCCAAAGCACCGCCAACAACAAAATCAAAACAGGTTTGTAAGTTCCCCGGAGAACGCATACTATGATATGGCAAGGACACTGAAATTACACAGGTGAAAAGTATACCCTGCAACAACAACAAGCTTACTAGTAGTATAAAGTAAACACTGAACAGAACACATTCTGTAATGCAGTGGGGTACCCTCCTGTGACTACATTTGCAATCACTGATTTACCATGATACATATAGAGAAGTACACTATGGGGTGCATTTATAAAATATATATATTATGTCAGGGCTCGACAAATCCCGGGCGCCAGGTCGCCATGGCGACTAGAAATAGCCTCCTGGCGACTTGGCTTGGAAGGTGGGCAAAAAAAAAATATATATTTTTTTTTTTGTGAAGTCCCCAGCTCTTCCTTGTGTGAGCTGGCGCCATCTGGTGGTGGCCGTTGGTATTACACGTTAAGCATTACAAGTTAAACAGCAATTCTAATGTAATTTTACACTATTTTCACTGCCATCTTCTTCCCTCTAATTAGAACCCCCAAACATTATATATATTTTTAATCCTAACACCCTAGAGAATAAAATGGCGATCGCTGCAATACTTTGTCACGCCGTATTTGCGCAGTGGTCTTACAAGCGCACTTTTTTGGGAAAAAATTACACATTTTTAATTAAAAAATAAGACAACAGTAAAGTTATCCCCAGTTTTTTTTTATATTATGAAAGATAATGTTACGCTGAGTAAATTCATAACCAACACGCTTCAAAATTGCGTCCGCACGTGGAATGCCGACAAACTTTTACCCTTTAAAATCTTCATAGGCGACGTTTAAAAAAATCCTACAGGTTGCATGTTTTAAAGGTCTAGGGTTAGAATTATTGCTCTCGCTCTACCAATCGCGGCAATACCTCACATGTGTGGTTTAAACACCGTTTACATATGCGGGCGCTGCTCACGTATGTGTTCGCTTCTGCGCGCAAGCTCGTCGGGACGGGGTGCGTTTTCTGGCTCCTAACTTTTTTAGCTGGCTCCTAGATTCCAAGCAAATTTGTCAACCCCTGCATTATGTTGGGCAAAGGTCTCAAGCACTTGCAAAATCATCACAAATAATCCCAGTAATTTGTGTAAAAGGTGTTCTTCCTATGATCGTCAGCTCCGTCTAGTGGCCATAATGTGGTATTTTCCTGAAATACTCGAATGAGGAAAATACCATGTTATGGCCACTAGATGGAGCCGACGATCATAGGAAGCAAACATTCCACAAATTACAGGGGGTCTAGGGGTGCGCTGCCTACACCGCGGCAGGGCACAGGGGAGCGCTGCCTACACCGCGGCAGGGCACAGGGGAGCGCTGCCTACACCGCGGCAGGGCACAGGGGAGAACTGCCTACACCGCGGCAGGGCACAGGGGAGAACTGCCTACACCGCGGCAGGGCACAGGGGAGAACTGCCTACACCGCGGCAGGGCACAGGGGAGAGCTGCCTACACCGCGGCTGGGCACAGGGGAGCGCTGCCTACACCGCGGCTGGGCACAGGGGAGCGCTGCCTACACCGCGGCAGGGCACAGGGGAGCGCTGCCTACACCGCGGCAGGGCACAGGGGAGCGCTGCCTACACCGCGGCAGGGCACAGGGGAGCGCTGCCTACACCGTGCAGGGTTTAAGGGAGCGCTGCCTACACCGTGCACCTCACTTAGCAACGTTCTGGGAGTATTCAGTCAGGTTTCATAAGGCATGTGAATGGCCTACACCTATAGCAAAGGCTTTATTCAACTTTAGTCAGAGCTGCATCGTTTGTTTTTATCTATAGATGCCCCTTATCTGCATAGGCAGTTTTTTTGTTAAAGGTGAACTGTGCCTTTAAAGCAGGGGTGTCCAAACTTTTGTCCTTCCTGGGCCACATTGGAAGAGGAATTGTCTTGGGCCACAAATAAAATACACTAACAATAAGAATAGCTGTTGAGCAGGAAAAATTTGAGCAGATCCAAAACAGTTCGGGTCCTTTCACACGGGCGGCGTGCGTTCCAATGAGCAGGGGATCGGATGTCATACTGATCACATGTGCATCACCATGGCAACTGCAGATCAAACAGAGGCCAAGATGGCAGCTTCCTTGGCTGAAAAGGAGAGGAGGGTTTAGGACCCCTGGTCCTGTCAGAAATCATGGGTCCTTGTAACTTCCTGCAGACTGAACTGAAAGCATCTAATGTGAACTACAAAACAACTCCCCTCCAGGCAATGGAGATAAGAACGGGGAGGCGTTTGTAGTCCAAATCAGGACAACATACAATACAGTGATGGAGCATTGTCACCCTATTACAGAAATGTTGTTATTGGCAGGATCACCAGGTGAAAATTAGGAAAAGAGAAAACGAATGCAGCCACCACATCTAAGGACCGATTAGGTGCAATATATGACATTAGTGGTTTAATGTGGAACTTAACTCCATTTCTCTGCCTCCTCCTCGGACATATTTGGCACTTTTTTTGGAGGGGGGGGGGGGAGTGGATACCTGGTTTTGACAGGTATCTGCTCCGACTCCTGGTCAGATTGCTGCGGTGATCCGACCCAAAGTTTGACCCCCCTGCTTCCCCCACAGCCTTCTGGGACGTGTCACAGGACCCAGAAAGCTACAGAACCATTCACAAAGTGCAGCGCACCTCTCGCATGCGTAGTGGGAAGGTGGTTGTGAAGCTGCAAGCTGCCACAACCGACTTCCCAAAGTAAACATGCCGGCTCGGGTGAGGGCAGCACTGGATCCCTGGACAGGTAAGTGTTCTATTATTAAAGGGTTTGTAAAGGAATTATTTTTTTTATCTTAATAGCTTCCTTTACCTTAATGCAGTGCTGTTTTCATGTCCTCATTGTTCGTTTTTGCTCTCAAGTTGCTGTAATCCTTCTCTGATCTCCACACTTCCTGGTTGTCTGTTTCCTGATGACCACAGTACTGGGAGCTTTCTCTCTGTGGTCACTAATCAAGGAGGTGTGATTACTGTGTGTCTAAAATCCCACAGCACCTCCCCTTTGGATCAGTTTCGTTTTCCAAACCATCACTGCCCTGTATTGGCTCTATATGCTCTGTACATCACAGAAGCAGGAAACAACATGCAAAAACGAAACATTATATGGATTGATTTTTATCTATTTGTAATCGTTTTTAAAAGGAATTAGTTAACTATTATGTCTCTATACCCTGTAAACAGTCATTTCAGATAAAAAAATGTTTTATTTACAACTCCTTTAAAAGTCAGCAGCTATAGTATTTGTAGCTGCTGACTTAACTATTTAGGGGCAGATTCTCGTAGATCGGCGTAAATGTCGGCGGGCGTAACGTATCTCATTTACGTTACGCAGCCACAAGTTTTACAGGCAAGTGCTTTATTCACAAAGCACTTGCATGTAAAGTTGCGGCGGCGTAGCGTAAATCACCCGGCGCAAGCCCGTCTAATTCAAATTAGGTGGGAAGGGGGCGTGTAGTATTTAAATTAGGTGCGTTCCCGCACCGAACGTACTGCGCATGCGCCGTCCAAAAAATATAACAGGGTGCATTGCTCCAAATGACGTCGCAAGGACGTCATTGGTTTCGACGTGAACGTAAATGGCGTCCAGCCCCATTCACGGACGACTTACGCAAACGACGTAAATTTACAAATTTTGACGTGGGAACGACGGCCATACTTAACATTGGTTGCCACTCATATAGCAGGGGCAACTTTACGCCGGAAAAACCGAACGTAAACTTTGTAAATTCACTGCGTCGGCCGCGCGTACATTCGGGAATTCGCGTATCTAGCTAATTTGCATACTCGACGGGGAAAACGACGGAGGCGACAAAAAAAAAAAGTTGCATTTAAGATCCGACGGCGTAAGAGCCTTACGCCTGTCGGATCTAATGGATATCTATGCGTAACTGATTCTAAGAATCAGTCGCATAGATACGACGGCCCAGATTAGGACTTACGACGGCGTACATGGCGCTGCGCCGTCGTAAGTCCTTTGAGAATCTGGGCCTTAGTTTTCAGGATGAAGAACTGCTTTAAAGGTTTAAGTGCACTTTATAGTGGAACTAAACCCTCCTCTCCTTTACAGTCAAGGAAGCTGCCATCTTAGCCTCTGTTTGAATTCCAACTGTCATGGTGCTACACATGTGATCAGTTATGACAACCACCCATTTGATGGTTTGGCAGTTTGGTTGAGAGCACAACCAATGTGACAGTTAGCAATCCCAGCATGCCAGGAATAGAACTGTTTAATTGTTGAGTATAGTTCCACTTTATTACTAACCCTCAGGGCTCATCAAATCACTGACACTATTGTATCCATGTCAGATTTCCGTGTACAGGCTTCATCTTTCCATCCCCCAGTGTAAGGTAAACCACTTTTTGTTTGATCTGCAGTTGCCATGGTGCTGCACATCTGATCAGTTGATCACTTGACAGTTGTGTTTATGGTTTAGTTCTCGTTCACAGCATGCCTTGAATTCAACTGTTTTGGAGAACCGTTATATTGATGGGTTTAGTTCCACTCTGAGGCCCCAATTCACACTAACTACAGCGAGAATACCCGTTTCCACCCACGTTTTTTTTTTTTTTCTCATGTGAATGGACTTCCCTAAGCAAGCCACAAAGCAGACCCAACTTTTAGGGTGGTACACATTTTTTACTGTGTGTTTGTCATACGTCAGCATTTGGGGTGCCATTAGGAATTATCGGAACACGTTTTTTGCAAATTCCTTGAATGCGCCGGTGTGAATGGGGCCTTACAACTGTACTGAATAAGTAAAAATTGTAAGATCTGATATCGCAATTTTTTTGTGTTTGTACGATCGGATAATATTGGATGAACTGTCGTGATCGGCTCTCAAAAGCTCTGTATTAACGATCCAATTATCGTACCATCGATTTGAAATCAGTATTTTTACGTCCGATTTTCGGATCCTATGTACGGGCCATAAAGGCAAGGGAGAGAGGATGAGAATCACCCAACGCACACGCCTATAACAGCCGCATGATGCCGCCATCACATGTAATTGTTCATCTGAGCAGTCACATGTGATCGAATGTGATCTGAGCCTCCAGACGCACACATTTTGAATCCATGGCGTTCTGGTTGCACGCAAACTTGACGCAGCTGGTCATGTGATTTGTATGCGACTATAGTACAGAGTGCTGCGTCTCTATGTGGCGTTTAGCCAAATCTGAACCCCGTTTATCTGCCAATATGGTTCCGGCTATCCAGATGGTTCCTGTAAGGACTGCGCAGGCGCAATCCTTGCCGACGGACATCTCCGAACCTCGGCCGGTGCATTGCCACAAAATGAGATTTGCCATCGGATGAGATGGTCCGCCTCCATCACATCCTATTGGCTCACTCCTGTCACGTGACATATTTAAACGTCAAGTATCGACGCGAACATAAGTCTCAGCTAGGCTATCATAGGGAGAGGATCTCCTCTCCCTGTGATAGCTGAAGCTGCACGGAGCTGGTGCACGGAGCTCACATGGCCTCTGTGGCCCGATTCCAAGAGCGGAATCTGGCCACAGAAGCTCATACATTTACTAGGCTAATAAATGTTCTCCTTCATTACAATGTCACTTCGGGATCTACAGCGATATCGGGATCCCTCTGCCCGATAGCGCTGTCATGCCTCCCCGCGAGCGCGATAGATCCACAGCGCTATCGGGATCCCAATGCCCGATAGCGCTGTCAGCGTGCCTCCCGCCAGCGCTAACTACACCCCGCGCCCGCAGCTCTACTCCCCGTCAAGGCTCGGGGAACGGGGAACAGAAAGTAGAGCATCGGGTGCAGGTAAAGTAGTAGTGCGCAGGCGCAGCACTACGCAAATAGCTCCGTGCACCAGCTCCGTGCAGCTTCAGCTATCACAGGGAGAGGAGATCCTCTCCCTATGATAGCCTAGCTGAGACTGAAGTTCGCGTCGATACTTGACGTTTAAATATGTCACGTGACAGGAGTGAGCCAATAGGATGTGATGGAGGCGGACCATCTCATCCGATGGCAAATCTCATTTCGTGGCAATGCACCGGCATCCAGGGCGACATGGAATTTGAGGAAAGTGGCCAGTCTGCCTCACGTCCTTGCTTCGCTCGGACGGCTCGCTCCGCCTCCTGTTTTTTTTTTTTTAACATCCTCCAATCCACGGGAATGTGAAGGAATGAGCCTGGATTCCGGTGACTTGTCGTTAAGGTTCCCCTATCGAGCTGGTTCCTGTAAGGACTGCGCAGGCGCAATCCTTGCCGAAGGAAATCTCCGAACCTAGGCTCATTCTTTAACATCCCCGTGGATTGGAGGATGTTAAAAAAAAGAGCCAGGAGGCCGAGCGAAGCAAGGACGTGAGGCCGACTGGCCACTTTCCTCAAATTCCATGTCGCCCTGGATGCCGGCCGAGGTTCAGAGATTTCCGTCGGCAAGGATTGCGCCTGCGCAGTGCTTACAGGAACCAGCTCGTTAGCCGGAACCAGATCGTCAGATCACCGGCTGAGGTTCGGAGATTTCCGTCGGCAAGGATTACGCCTGCGCAGTCCTTACAGGAACCAGCTCGTTAGCCGGAACCAGATCGTCAGATCACCAACCGAGGTTCGGAGATTTCCGTCAGCAAGGATTGCGCCTGCGCAGTCCTTACAGGAACCATCTGGATAGGGGGAACCATAACGACAAGTCACCGGCAGCCAATCCGCCCATCTGCATGAGTCCCAACTCTTCCCTTCTCGGTCCAAAACTGGAAATAAAAGTTCTGATCATACAAAGCCACCCACACAAGTCTCCCATAGGGCTCCACACACTGACAGACAGTGATCAGTGCAGGGAAAGTGGAGCTCTAGCAGGACAAGACAAAGGGCATGCTGGGACTTGTAGTCCCCCTGCAGGTGCACACTGACCTCCCTGATGAGCTTGGCCTCTCCATGTTGTATCTCGTAGATCTGCATGATGCCGCTGCCCCTGGGCTGGTTCCCCAGGCACACGAACTTGGCACTGCACGGGATCCATTTACAATCGAAGAGCGTGTAGTTCACCGTCTTCTGTACATGAGCGATAATCTGCGGCTTCTCCAGCGGGGAACTCATGTCTGCACCGTTGCTGTGTACAACTGACCCAAACACACACGGGCCCCGCCCACCTCTGCAACTCAACTGTCACCATCACCGTATGAGGGGCGCACGGCTGTCCCGGGCCCGCCTGTTCACAAGAACTTCGAAATACTGCTACGTTATCACTTACATCCCATTCTGCGACAAATTAATTAATAGAAGTTATTTTTATTAAATTATATGTGGAACAATAACCTTAACGAGGTAATTACGTTTAATCAGCTAGTTGTTTTCGAAACAGGCACATTAAGGGGAACGGCGCACAGGATGTGGCGTGCGTCAGGCTTCTCTGGTGACGTCATCCTGAAAAGGTTCTATTTTCGCCTTTAGTGCCCGGCCCCGCCCCTTTTGCCTGTCCGGATGGCAGCTGATTCGCACGTGTTGAGGGAAGTGTGAGCTCTGCGGACAAGATGGAAACGGAGATCCCCGCCGCCGCTGAGGAGACCTTCACCAGCGTGACCAGCAGGAAAAGTAGGAAGCGGAGGGCGCCGGAGGACAAGTCCATGGACACCGGGGAGCAGCCCCGAAAGAGGCCCGACTTCCCGCAGATCTCCGGGGACAAGCTCATGGTGAGAGGGGCTGGAGGTGGGGCCTTCACCTGGGGGGGGGGAGAATGTGCCTCCTATCCGGGGACTGGATTATCATTCGTGTTTGGGGGGAACTGTTCGTGTTTGAGGGGAACTTTTCTTCCAGTTTTGTATAAAGTGGTGACTGGTGCTCAAAATTTTTGGGGTGGGCACAAACTGAAAAAAAAGAAATTTAAAGTCAAGTGGCACCAATGTTGCCCCCCCCCGTCAAGTGGCGCCACTGTGCCCCCCCGTCAAGTGGCGCCACTGTGCCCCCCCGTCAAGTGGCGCCACTGTGCCCCCCCGTCAAGTGGCGCCACTGTGCCCCCCCCCCCGTCAAGTGGCGCCACTGTGCCCCCCCCCCGTCAAGTGGCGCCACTGTGCCCCCCCCCCCCCGTCAAGTGGCGCCACTGTGCCCCCCCCCCCGTCAAGTGGCGCCACTGTGCCCCCCCCCCCGTCAAGCGGCGCCAGTGTGCGCCCCCCCGTCAAGCGGCGCCAGTGTGCGCCCCCCCGTCAAGCGGCGCCAGTGTGCGCCCCCCCGTCAAGCGGCGCCAGTGTGCGCCCCCCCGTCAATCGGCGCCAGTGTGCGCCCCCCCCGTCAATCGGCGCCAGTGTGCGCCCCCCCCCGTCAATCGGCGCCAGTGTGCGCCCCCCCCCGTCAATCGGCGCTAGTGTGCGCCCCCCCCGTCAATCGGCGCCAGTGTGCGCCCCCCCCGTCAATCGGCGCCAGTGTGCGCCCCCCCCCCCGTCAATCGGCGCCAGTGTGCGCCCCCCCCCCCGTCAATCGGCGCCAGTGTTCCCCCCGTCAATCGGCGCCAGTGTTCCCCCCGTCAATCGGCGCCAGTGTTCCCCCCGTCAATCGGCGCCAGTGTTCCCCCCGTCAATCGGCGCCAGTGTTCCCCCCGTCAATCGGCGCCAGTGTTCCCCCGTCAGGCGGCACCAGTGTGCATCCCCCACCCAACGTTTACCTGTCTCGGGTCACGGCGCTGTCCTCGATGTCTTCTCCCGTCCTCTTCCTGTCCTCTGCTATGATTGGACGCCTGTCTTTTCAGCCAATCAGGTGACAGGTAACCAGACCTGATTGGCTAAGAGGCGGGTCAGTGTTTAGAAAAATGATTTATTCGCTTCACTAACACAACCAGGGCCGCCATCAGGAATTTTGGGGCCCCTTACACAGCTTCAGGCATGGGCCCCGGGCCCAATAATAATAATAAAAAAATATACATTATATATTTTTTTTTTAAATAAATGAAAAAAGTGGGGGGTAGCCATTCAGGCCCTGGGGGCCTTCAGACTCCTAAAAAAAAAAAATATATATATATATATATATATATATATATATTTTTTTTTTTTAAGAGGGTTGCCATCCGGGCCCCTGGGGACCTTACAGGTGTACTGCCTGTACCCCCCTGATGCCGGCCTTGAACACAACACTGAGTAAACAGCGAACTCACAGCATTGCGCCCGCTGTTTACCAAATTGGAAGCCTATTGGAGCCCACAGCTCTAATTGGGCGCTTCCAAAAAAGAACGCTGCTGTATTTCAGATGCCTGACGGGGTCGGACATTTGAATAGGGGGCGGCAGACAATAGATTAATGCAATGCATGAATCTATTGGTGATTGGTGCAGGAGAGAGGGCGTGGCACTCTTGCGACCTTTATGGTCCCCAGTAGGGAGAGTCGCCCTTTATTTCTCCTGAGATCAGTGAAAGAAAATCACTTTTTTTTGGTTGTCACCAGAGCAGGAATAGGGTGGAAATCTTCCAATAGGGACCTGAGTTCTGGTGACCTCCTTTTCGGAGTGATTTTCTCTCACTTCCTGTTGTGATTATGGGACAGGAAATCCCCCCCCTCCCCAATGGGACATGGATGGCAAAATAAGAACTAGACTGGCATATGTGAGAACATTTTTAAAGTTTCTCCAGACACAGAGAGGTTCGAACCAACAGCAAAAAAAAATTCTAACGTCCTGCAAGCGCACTACCCCAGTATGAAAGCTTTCACACTGGGGCTGCAGGGGAGGCGCTTTACAGGCACTATTTTTAGCCCGAAAGCACCTGAAAAACGAGTGTGAAAGGGGTCTAATAAAAGTCTTATCGAAAAGCACGGGTAAACTACAAGTACACTGCGGCCAAACCACAGCGAATACGCGTGACAGCACTCTTATTTCAAAGCGTTTTGTTCTTAACTAGAGCTGCACGATTAACCGCGAGAATATCGCAATCTCAATTCACAACCCCCCACCATCTCCATGCGGGATGACCCGCGATTTTTACATATCGCCGCCGGTTCCACGTAACCAGTGTGGAACGCAAATGGCGGATATCTGAACTGACGTCAGCGACCGGAACTGACGTCAGTTCAATGCGTGATGCGGTGCGCCGCTGGGCATGGGCGGTACACACAGTGTCTCACACTTGTCTTGGCCGGGAATTGGTAACGAGGAGCATAGCACAGCAGTAAATGCGCAGTCAGGTAGGTAACATTTTATAAGCGAAAAGTAAACACAGGCGCACCAACCTAGTGTATTACCGTGATTTTTTTTTTATAGAATTAAAATATATATACAGGGCCTACTCACAAGTGTAGTAGAAAGAATCGCAGTAAAGCTTAATCGACATAAGCTGCAGTAAGAAGACTTCGAACCACACTCCGATCAGTCATGGAGAAAGTGAAGGGGGTCACCGCCGGCCGACGCGTTTCGAAGCTCTAAGCCTTTTCATCAGAGCCCAGCAGGTAACATTTTATTTTTTAATGCTGCTGCACCAAAATGCATGGTGCTTTTGTTAGCATGCATTTTTATTTTTATATTTTATTTTTATATTTATCTAAAAAAAAAAAATCACAAAAATAAAAATGCATGCCAACAAAAGCGCCATGCATTTTGGTGCAGCAGCATTAAATAATAAAATTAAAAAGAGGCCCATGCACTTTGGTGCTATTGTATATTTAATTTTTTTTTTTTTGAGAATCGTGATCTAAGCAAAAGAATCGCGATTCTCATTTTTCCCAGAACTGTGCAGCTCTATTCTTAACCGCTCTGCGACCAAGAAGACAGGGATGCAAATTACCCACCCCCGACTCAGGGAGGTAGTGACCGGAAATAACAATACAGGACTCTTTCGAGGCCCTGTAATTGGAATGAGTACACTTTAAATCCTTTAACGAGGATCTATTGGAGGGCAAGTCTGGTGCCAGCAGCCGCTGTAATTCCAGCTCCAATAGCGTATATTAAAGTTGCTGCAGTTATAAAGCTCGTAGTTGGATCTTGGGATCGAGCTGGCGGTCCGCCGCGGGGTGGGCTACCGCTTGTTCCAGCCTCACTAATGCTCTTGAGTTCATGTCCTGTGGGTTAATATAAGGCTGCTTTCACATTGCAGCGTGTAGCCGCAGTGACGGTATAGCCGCGCTATTTGTAGCGCGGCTATACCGTCGTGTTTACCGCGATATTCGGGCGCTAGCGGTGAGGTTTTAACCCCCGCTAGCGGCCGAAAAAGGGTTAATACCGCGGTATTACCGCGCTTTCCCATTGATTTCAATGGGAAGGCGCGGTATAGGAGCGGTGAACACACCGCTCCTATACTGCGGTAAAGATGCGGCTAGCAGGACTTTTGGAGCGCTCCTGCTAGCGCACCGCTTCAGTGTGAAAGCCTTCGGGCTTTCACATTGAAGCCTGCAGGGCATGATTTTTTCATGCGGTATAGCAGCGCTATACCGCATGAAAAACGCCCCAATGTCAAAGGGGCCTTAAAGTGGAACTAAACCCATCAATTTGACAGTTAAAACCCGTTATATTCAAGGAATGCCAACTGTCGCATCTCCTTGTGTCCTCAACTAAACTGTCAAACCAGCAAATGGCTGGAATCATAACTGCTCACGTGCAGCAGCATGGCAGGTGCAGTTTAAACAGAGGCTAAAATGGCAGCTTACTTGGCTGAAAAATGATAGGAGGGTTTAGTTCCACTTTAACCACAAAGACCCCTTTAGCACAGTTGCGATGTTTGCTGGATAGTATTAATATGGGAGCTGGTAGGTGGCTTGTACTTGTTTCTTGGACCTATAATAACATGAATCTCTACCTCTCTGCAGGGTGATAAGGAAGAGTTGAGAAAGATTCCTGTTCCCTCACACCGTTATACACCTCTGAAAGACAACTGGATGAAGATCTTTACCCCGATTGTAGAACACTTGCAGCTTCAGGTTCGGTTCAACTTGAAAACAAGAAATGTGGAGATAAGGGTAAGTGTTACGCCGTACATCATCCATTGGTTGGGTGAGAAATCATCTGTCACAAAGCAAAATATCGATTTGAGAAGTATTGGGTGAGAGCGGCCAATCACTGGTTCCCAGGCTGTATACTACATCCGAGGTACTGGGACTGAACTTCAACAAAGAGTCAGAGATTGGCAGTATCTGAGGCTTGATCGCTATAATGGTGGACTCTGATTTGGTGCCAGCAGTGTCTTGCGCTTGACCCTAATGAGGGATCTCTTGGAGGGGGAGCTTATTAAAGTCATGTAGCACTGGTTCGCAGATCAAGTGAGAAGACACAGATTTTAAATATGTGCCCCAACAATGGGGCACTATTCCTTCCACTGGCACAAATTAGTCCGTCCGTCCCGTCCCCGCCCCCCCCCCCCCCCCCCCCCCAAATACTAAAGATTGGAGATGGTTTACTCCCACTGGGCACACAGTTCAGCCCCTCTAAAGTCTGGAAGACAGTAAACTGGCCCTTTAAAAATTTGAGACCCCTGCACTAGAACAATTACAAAATACACCTATTTAGAGGTCGACCGATATGGGTTTTTTTCTGGCCGATGCCGATATTTGGAAATTGGGGCGGCCGATGGCTGATATGTGTGGCCGATTTTTACGGCCGATATTTTAGGCCGATTTTTTTTTTTTTTCTCATCTCAAAAAACCTAGGGTGGAGAGGTGGGGAGGAGATAATTGTTTAGGGTGGAGAGGTGGGGTGCAGCCTGTCAGTGTCACATCAGTGCCCACCAGTGCCACCTCATTAGTGCCCACCAGTGCCACCTCATTAGTGCCCACCAGTGCCACCTCATTAGTGCCCACCAGTGCCACCTCATTAGTGCCCACCGGTGCCACCTCATTAGTGCCCACCGGTGCCACCTCATTAGTGCCACCTCATCAATGCCCACCAGTGCAGCCCATCAGTGCCACCTCATCAATGCCCACCAATGCACCCCATCATTGCCCACCAGTGCATCTCACAGCGCATCACCACATCAGTGCCAACCAGTGCATCACCACATCAGTGCCCACCAGTACAGCCTAATGTCATTCACTGCCACAGTGCCACCTCATCAATGCCCACCAGCGGAGCGCTCCAGGCATCTCCTAGCACAAGAAAGCTCCATTGTCCCTGACGTGCTGCCCCGCCTCTGCCTACAATCCCCAGAATGCAGAGCGGCCCTGTAACAGCCAATCGGCGGCGGCCGCTGCCGACATCCTCCACCCTGGGGGAAAAAAAGGTCCCCTGACGTGCTGCGCGCCCTGCCTCTGCCTACAAAGTCCAGAATGCAGCGCGGGCCGGCAGTTACCGACCTGCGCTGCATTCTGGGCTTTGTAGGCAGAGGCAGGGCGCGCAGCACGTCAGGGGACGTTTTTTTTTTTTACGTGGAGGGCGGCGGCCGACAATTGGCTGGATTGCCGCCGCGGTGACAGCATCAGGAAAGGCCGGGGCTTCGGCCTAGCTCCGGAGCCATGGCACCGCTAACGGCCATGTTAAATATCGGCCTAATTTTGGATAAAAATCGGCCGATGACTATTTCTCAAACGGCCAAATATCGGCCAATATATCGGCCTGCCAATATATCGGTCGACCTCTACACCCATTACAGGCTCCTGGTTGTGTTTTTTTTTTTTTTATCTAATGTGGTGGTCTCTGGATTTTGGCTGCAGTACATTTAAAATGGATGTAAACTGAAAGGTAAAGAGGAACTTCGCCCCATTGCTGAAAATTTAAAAAAAGGCGCAAGTAAAATATTAATTGCAAAAAACATTCTTGCTTTTCCTTGCAGACCAATGTTACTTTGCATTCCAGCCAAGTTTCTAAGTGCCTCCCAAGCCGCCATCTTCACTATGGGCCTCTTCCTTATTTTCTGACTGTATGGATCCTGGTAGAATGTTTACACGTTGCCATAGTATTGGCATTATGTAAATATGATTCTGCGGGTGCACCTTTTGGAGTTGCCTGAAGATTCCTGGGATATGAACATTAGTCTGAAGGCAGTGCAGTAAAATCCTTCTCACATTGACGAGAAATGTGGAGGAAAGAAATTAAAGCAATACTTTACTTGTAAAAAAGAGTGAAGGTCCGCTTTAACGTTCTGCAGTTAGTATACTAGCAGTGTTTGCTAGCAAGCGTTGTTAGATAACCACTAATGCTGTCCTCAAATTAGTAGGTAATGTAGGCCTAGGACACACTACTTCTCCTGCTGCTGGTGGAAACTGAAGACCAATAGGATCACTATAGGGGACAAAGACGAAAACAAAAACGACTTGCTATGTCATTGCTCCCTTCAGTAGCTGGCACAACAGGAGAAGCAGCTGAGTTGTTTCTTGCACCCTGTAGTAATCCTACTGCTTTAGAGTTGGAGCTAGTGACAGGATCAGTAGGACGACGTCATTGGCTTGAGTGAGCTATTACTCTTCTAAATAGTGTATCGTAGACCTCAAAGAAGAAAATAACCAACACCCCACCAATTATTCTCCAAACTAGGCTGATATAACACTGACTGCAGTCACCGCACCTCTGCCTGCAGAGTATGGAGAATCCTTCTCCCTTCTGCACACTGTTGGCAGAGCAGCGCCCCGGTGTGTGAAACTGTAGGGAGAAAGAGAGAGGAGCTGTCATAATTGAGGTTAAATGTCGGGGTGTCGGGACCCAGCTATCCAACACCTGCCAATTGGATGGGATCTGGGCAGGCTGCTACATGTATGTGGCCCCGCCCCTTAAACAGACCAATCATTGGCTGGATAGGTGCTGGATTCCGCCCACCGCCGACATCACACTGAATGCTTCAGCTCCTCTCTCCATACAGTTTTAAACACGCGGCGTTGCAGAGAGCTGTTACACCATCGGTTGTGAAACCTGCCGGTGCCAACCAGTGCCTCCTGCCAGTGTCACCTGCCAAAATGTTTTAAATCGGCCTAAAATATAGGCCACAAAAATCGGCATCATATATCGGCCGCCCTGATTTTCTGAAAGAGGAAAACCCATATCGGTCAACCTCTACTCAATGACTGCCACCAAGATAGAAAGTAAGGGGGGGAGGGTAGTAATGTTGCTGTTATAGCCAGAACATGAGAAGATGGGATATGCTTCTTATTAAAGCTGTCAGAGGTATGAGCCAATGGGGAGACTTTTGCACATGAAGTGAAATTTCCTTGATGTGTGGATCCAGACAGCAGTAAACGCTAAAGAGCTTCTAACACCCCCCTACTCTATCCAAGACCAAATAAAGACAATATTGGCTGGGTTAATAGTTCTACATGTTGCCTGACTTATGGTTTATTCAATATAAAAGAGCTGCGCCAAAATATCAAAACAAATATCTATGTAACATTATGGACAGTCCACAGTTGAGCACATGTCAGATGAAAGAAGCCTGCAGAGAGGGGTAATCTTTCCAGATCAGTTTGACCACCAGTACAGTCCTCCCCCAGGCTGCCATTGAACTGGGAATCTTGGAGCATCTTAGCCCAGGGGATTCAAAGGCCGTGGCTGGGTTATAGCCAATTGCACTAAAGGCTTGCCATCTGGTAAGCTGATATACATCTCTGGTGGTGGGATTACACAAATTGTATGCATGTCACCAGGTGCATTGAAAATTGAACAAACTAATGTGTCTACATGCAAATCAGCCTCTGATCAACACACTGATTCGGTTTTTGCTGGATGATTAGCTGATAATCCACCACCATTCATATCATCTGTGGACTGTCCATAATGTTACATAGATATTTGTTTTGATATTTTGGCGCGGCTCTTTTATATTGTTTATTCTTCTGTCATCGCACGCTAGCCGCTGCCTAAAGACTGTATTGTGGTAGCGCGGTTTTTTGTTGTATACTTATGGTTTATTAACACACAATATTGAATTCCTCTGTGTACTGAAGATGCAAGCCTATTTTTTCCTCTTTCTGCTCTTCTTGCGATCAGTGTAAATGCTGCCTTTGTTCATTGTAGTCATTTTCTGGGAACGCCACCAAATTGGTATTGGCAGAGCCCTCTACAATATGTGGGTTCACAGACCACGTCTAGGGCAGAATCACATGTCTCCCATTTAATTGATTTTATGTAAAATGGAATAATCCTTGTTTTGCAGACTTGTAAAGAAACAACAGATGTTGGCGCGCTCACTAAAGCGGCAGATTTTGTCAGAGCGTTCATCCTGGGCTTCCAGGTAGAGGTAGGTTCTCTTTTTTTTTTTTTTTTTTTGTATTGTTACTGAAGACATTAGGGGCTACTGTGTCCTGTACTATGCAGATAAGAAATCTTCTACCATGGGTGTGAAGACACCAGAAATACAGGTTGATTGCTGATGATCTGTTGAAAATGCTACGCTCCTGGCTGTCAAGCTTCAGTGATTCCTACAGGCACTGAGAACTGTAAGACATAAATAAAAAGAGCGCATAGGCTCTGGTGCAAAACCTTTCATTGAATAAAAAATGTATATGCTCATTGCCAAGCTATATAGATCAGGTTATTTGGTTGTATAAGCATGCACCAAATATAGCTATCAGTACAAAGCTAAGATCACAACTTTGTTGTGAAACCCCCTTTCAATTATTGATGATGGACGGCATGATCCTGGTTTTATGTTTTAATAGTGTTTATTAGTTTTCTTCACAGACAAAAAGTAGTACATATCAACGTCACTTCCTTCTCTAGATAATGATTTGACAATCTGTTCACATCACATCGTGCCATTGCCTACGAGGGTTACGACCATCATACAATTGGCAATTTAGGCGATAGTAAATTTAGGCGATAGTAAACAACCCTCCAGATATGTAGTAAAGCAGAAAAAGGGAGAATTCAATCCCGTCGGAGAACAATAGGAAAGGAGACAGTGGGATGAGAAAGAAGAAGAGGGGGGAATGGGGAGAGTTGAGGCTCCGCGCACCGTTAAATAATCCACAAGATATACCTAAGTACCACTCGACCCAGGATCACCAGTTAAGTAGCAGATCCATGGATCCCAGACTTTATGGAACTGCTTCATCCTGTCCTGCGTGAGTGCCGTTAGCCGCTCATTCAACATAAGCCAGGACAATTTGTATTTAAGTTGATCAAATGGCAAGGCCGCGGACTTCCAGTTTCTCGCTATGGTTATTTTTGCTGAGGTGAATATGAATGCCACCAGTCTCCTCTGGGGTCCTGAAGCGTCAGGTATCTTACCCCCCAGGAGCGCATGTTTAGCAGCTTTAACTAAATTGATCTGGGTCAGGGAGTAGATGAAATTGTACACCCTGATCCAGAATCTCCGGACCCTAGGACAGGTCCACCACATATGGTATGTGGACCCCGTCTGTCCGCATCCTCTGAAGCATTCCCGAGAGGCACCTGGCACGAAAGCGGCCAGTCTAGCCGGGACCATATACCACCGCAGCAGGACCTTCTGGTTTTATGTAATATTGCAGTGTGTGCTAGCTTTGTGTGCAGCCAGTCCTCAGTTTGTTGGTTTGTTGCGGTGAGAATAGTATCTCATCAGAAATGTGGTTCAGACGTGAACACATGGCCATTGAAATGTGTATGTATTGGCAAGCTGAAAAAATTCTCTATCTGCAGGCATTGTGAAGAACTTCAGCCTCAAATTTCAAAGTGGAATCACTAAAGGTTGTCCATTCTTCTCTCATAATCTCCGCTCCCTCCTCAGTAGTGACTCTGCAGCCTTCTAATGTCTTGTGTAAAAATAGCAGATGTGCAGAGGAACAGAGCTGCTGAGAGAATGCTTTGAATGACTACAGATCCTTGACTGTGAACTATGAGATTGAATTGCTCCACAATGCTTTCAACTACAGAGATCAGTGAGGGCATGCTTAAAAAAAAAAGGGGGGGGGGGCTGTTAATGAGCACATCCGTTCCAAGTCAATTTATGTATTTTTTTTTTTCCCCTTTTAGGATGCCTTGGCTTTGGTTCGATTAGATGACCTCTTTTTAGAAACCTTTGAAGTCACAGATGGTAAGCTGCAGATAATTTCTTTGCCATAATTGCACAATAGCTACAAAGCGTATATTTTGTTATGATGTAGCACAGTCATACACATTCTAGAGCAATGGTTCTCAACTTCTGTCCTCAGGACCCACTAATGGGTCAGATTTTAAGTATTACCTTTTGAGAGATGCAGTCTAGAATACTGCAATCACTGAGCAACAAATGATATCACCTGTGATGTATTTCAGTTATCTTGCAAACCTGGCCTGTTAGTAGGTCCTCGGGACAGGGGTTGAGAACCTTTGTTCTAGAGGCTCCTAATGGACCAGTGTTTCTTAAAGTAAAACTGAAAGCAAAACCTACCCCCCCCCCCCCCCGCCAATCTGTCTTCCATTAAAGGGGTTGTAAAGTCGTAAGGTTTTTTATTTTGATGCATTAAGATAAAAAGGCACCTGCATAATACCCCCTAATACTTAACTGAGCTCCATCTCTATCCAGCGATGTCCATCAGTGAATCGGCCATCTGGGACTCTTCCTCCAGATTGGCTGAGACACAGCAGCGGCACCATTGGCTCCTGCTGCTGTCAATAAAACTTGGCTAATAAGGAGAGAGGGGGTGGGGCTGAACCACTTTTCCGTGTCTGCATGGACACGGCGCTACAGCTTGTGTGCCCCTATAGCAAGATGCTTGCTGTGGGAGCATGCAACAGGAGGGAGAAGCCAGGAGCTCCAGCCAGGGACCCGAGAAGAGGAGGACTGAACAGAGCAGGTAAAATAACATGTCTGTTATTTTAATAAGACTTTACAACCCCTTTAGGGGATTTACCATCACTTCTGTCCCATAGCCAAAACAGGAACTGAGAGGAAATCCCTCCAAAGCGAGGGAATCCCTGGTTATAACGAAGGTCACCAGAACTAGTGTCCTGATTGGAGTATTTCCCAATCTAACTCAGAATTTTATATTTTCTTTCACTCTCAGTGAGAACAGTACGCAGGACAAATAGAGGGTGAATCTTCCTAACGGTCAGAAATTTCAACAAAAAAAAAATTGACAGGTGTTTTAATTCCTCTCCACGCTAACACCTCACCCAAAAAAAAGTGTGTTGCCTAAAAACTCTGGGAAGAAGTTGGACGACTTTTTCCATTGGATGTGTGTATGCCCCATCGGAAATTCACAGGAATTCCATCGGAGTTTAGAATAGAGAACATGTTCTATTTTAGTCCGATGGAATTCAGTTGGAATTCCGATGTGATTTTGGTCGGACAAAGGTCCGACCGTGTGTATGGGGCTTAACACTTTGCTGTTAGGATTCCGGTTGGTTTGGGACCTATGATGGAAACGTTACACTATAGCCACGTTCATCATTGTCATTCCATCTTTTAGGAGCTGGCTGCTGCCATTTTATCTTGTTGGCATTGTAGGTTTTGTTACAATCTGCTTTCTTCCCATTCCAGTTAAACCATTAAAAGGAGACCATCTTTCTCGTGCAATCGGCAGAATAGCTGGAAAAGGAGGAAAAACAAAGTTCACCATTGAGAATGTAACGAAAACCAGGATAGTTCTTGCTGACTCGTACGTATCTACGCATTTCCTGCATAAAATTAGCTGCCTTTTACCTTTTCTTTGAATGAATTATACATGTTTGTATTACCCAAGTTTAAAATGACCTGACGTGTCGGACTGAGTATAATCGGGACTGTTTGCAGTAATAACTTAGTGAAAATGTTTGTGAACTTGAAAACCTGTTTCTTTAATAAATGGAATTTGGGCTGCTTCTAGTTACTGGCCTCCTCTGTGTTGGTCATTGCCAGGAGTAGCACAAATTCCAGTTGATGGTTCTAACGGCAAGACCTTTTTAGCTTATCGCATCCCCTGCATTAAGGTAATTAAAATGTCTCGGTAGTAGCATTGCCCCCCTCACCACCCTATTTACTTGAGTCCTGTCTCGATCCAGCGCTGTCTGGCTGCAGTGGCGCTGGTCTGTGTTCCTCTCCTTACAGGACACTGAGGCAGTAGAGGGAGTTATTGGCTCCTGCTGTCAAATCATGTGGTGGGTGGGGCTGAGCAGAGTCTCATTGTATGTGTCTATGGACACACGGGCTCGGGAGAGAGCCAGCAGGTGTGCTCCCATAACAAGCGGCTTGCTATGGGAGCGCACACAAGGAGTCATCAAGAGCACCAGCAGGGGACCCCAGAAGAGGAGGTTTGGGGCCGCTCTGTGCAATACCAATGCACAGATCTGGCCTTCACAATAACTTTAAAGAGGTGTTCCTCCTGGGGAAAAAAATATGCAGGATATGATCGTGTAAATGTGCTGTAATAATCAGGTGTTTGAGGCAGTTCATTGTACATCCTTGTGAGTGTTGCCTCAGGCACAGGGCTGTCAGTACAGAAACAGCTTTTTGTGTTTTTCTGTTGATGATGAAGATTGAAGATCATCCCTTGCAGGAAACATTCCCATGACCATAAATGGTGAGGAGAGCTTTCAGAAACATGTAGGAAGCCTTGGACCGACCTGACTTTTCCACATAAATCTTTTCCATTGACGGCTATAATCATACATGTTTCTTTTGGTAAATGCAGAATCTGAAGCAGGTGAGGGGCTAGATGGGCTGCAGAATAATTCTTCCATCCAGTGCTAGGGGGTCTATATGGAATGTACCTCCCAAGAATAGGTTTTTATTTGTATTTTTTTTTTTTTTTTTAAAGCACCTCTTTGGAGGAGGAAATATTATTGGGCTGTGTGAACGGCAACTAGAAGATCTGTGAAGTTGTTGCCCATAGCAACAAGATTTTGGTTTCCCCCACACGGGACTCATTACTGAACATATACCTTATGTACTCGAGTATAAGCCGAGTTTTTTTAGCACATTTTTTATTTATTTTTTGTGCTGAAAATGCCCCCCTCGGCTTATACTCGAGTCACCTTTTTGCGCCTAATCTCCCGGACTTTGGGGACCCGGTACAAACTTGACACACATGTAGCCCCACTCTTCTTCTAAAAGTGTGCAAAGTTTGTTGTCCGGGGGACCTACAGCCGGGGAGCACCGATTTTTCAAATTCGGGCACCCCTTCCATAGACTCCCATGTTAAACGGTAATTTCTCTGGTAACTTTAGGGACCTGGTACCGACTAGTGTGCAAAGTTTGCTGTCTAGGAGTCCTATGGGCGGGGAGCAACGATTTTTCAAAGCTGGGCACCCCTTCTATATACTCCTATGTTAAACTTAAGTCTAGTCATGGGCACAGTGAGGCATGCAGATGGACACAGTGAGGGATGCAGATGGACACCCTAGGCTTATACTCCAGTCAATACATTTTCCCATTTTTTTGTGGTAAAATTAGGTGCCTCAGCTTATATTTGGGTCGGCTTATACTCAAGTATATACGGTATATCTAAATGTATTTAGTGAGGTGGTCTCTGGTAAGACTAGCCAGTGTGATCACCTGTCCTCAGGAGGGAGCCTACATCCAAGGAAGCTTTTTCCATTCTCTTTATATTCCCAGCAAGGCATTTTAGTATATTTATAAAGCAGTCTTTCAGGCAAGTATATAGCATCCTTTTTTTAATTCTTAATTTTTTTTTAATTCTTTAATTTTTGCTTTTACACCTGAGTGTTTTGTAGCTTGAAGCTCAAAAATGCTGGAGGAGAAAAAATATCAATGATTCTCTATGAAGATGGTTCACATCTCCACTCCATGTGGCCTGAAGCTCAAGAGTTTTTTTTTTTTTTTTTTTTTTTGGTGCTGACATGGGGCTTTTATGGTGGATTTATATTTTAGAAATTATTGGAAACGCACCATTCGTGCTGTTTTGTCACAAGTTTTTTGTGATTTTTCTGCTCAAATTAAAATGTAAAACAATAAAATGATAATATATAATGTAAAATAAATACACAAATTAAAAAGGAATACACTTTTAATATTTTTTAAGGTTAGTTATTAAACTAACCTTAAAAAATATTAAAAGTATTAATAATAGAACATACCCAAACTAACAAAATACATTCTTAACAACAAATATTTTGTGTTGGTATTTAGTTATTTTTTATTTAAGGCGTGAAGTTAGGGGTTAATTATTAGTATTGAATTTATTTGTATTTATTTTAAATGTATTTGTTCATTATTCATATATTAAATCAAATTAACCCCAACTCCTAATCTTAATCTAAACTGTCTTGGACCCCTTACCCTAACTAAAAAAAACATAATAAACTAATAATAGAAGAAAAAAAAGCTAATGGAGTAGCTAAAAAAGCGGAAATGACCAGCAACAAATGATGCAACAGACAATGGTTTTCTCTATTGGCTAATAAAAACCAAACAAACTCCAAAGCCCAAAAACATTACAAACATGCAAGTCGTGCAAAAAACGCCAGAAAATTGTTTGAAGACGCTACGCTCAGGTGTGAATGCAGCTTAAGGGCTGAGTTAGAACTCGATCACACTACGTTCAGTGACCTGTGTTTTTCAGCACTGGATATATGCAGGCCACTGCTGGGGGACAAATGTGTTCTGTGATGTTCAGTCAGCAGCACACTGGATGGCACTGCATGTCTGCAATATACCATGCTGCTGTGACACTAAAAAAACAATTGTAAAGGGAAGTAAGCAGCGTGATCTACTAAAACGTGCATCACTTTTTCCCAAAGCTGACACTAACTGCAGCCTGTGTGAGAACAAACCCTTAAAGCTTGTTTTTGTGGGTACAAAAAATAGTATAGTGCATACAATTGCTACACAAGTTATTTTGTAGTTGAATGTTATTAAAAATGACTTTAGTTTTTGATCTGCATCTCAATTTTTTTTGTAAAATGTGATTTGGCAACCTGAAGGTGTTCTGTACACAGAAACCCCCCCTTCCCCCAGAAATGTAACTTACGACTTGTGTGATTGGCTGGCTTACTAATTATCCCCCAAAGTCTGCACTAAGATTTTGGGCATCTCCTGCAACAATGTTATTTTTTGGTGAGAAATCTAGAGGTCTAAAGGGATGCAGGCCCTGTCACTTTCCTCATTAGAGCCCTGCAGTTGCAGCATCTGATTAATAATTCTAAAATCGCTCCCATTAGACTCCATTCCCACATGAACGCAGAGAAGAAAACTGCTATCTCTTCAGAATAACAAAAGTTAGGAACATGTAATCTGTTCCTGCATCTGCAGCTTCTTCTTATCAAGCCGCCCCCCTCCCTGTGACAGCAGGCAGGGGATCCTCTCCCCGCACCCGCTTTTATAATTTGAAAACCGCTGTGTCATTCATTCAGTTTTCTGTGGATGAATGCCTACCAAACCATTGGCTATTGCGGCTGATGGCTTGTAATGGTGAATGCTCTTAGTCAATTAATTTTACTGCTCCTAGGTAACTGCCTGTAGACGGCTATGCTGAAAGACTGCAGGAGCCTGAGATTGCACCAGCAATCTGCCGATCGCAGGTCCAAAGCTCTGTCCATAGGGAAAAATATATAATGCACATTTTTTTTTTTTTTAACTCATCCTTTAAAATCCCTGCATTTTATATAGATTACACAGGGGGAAGTGAAAGTGGCTGCATTACTTTTGGGACTTGGGTCCATTGAGTGTGAAGTCGGAACCAATTCGCACTTTAAATCTTGTGACTTTGAAGTTGTGCTAGTGTGAATGGAGCCTTACTATCATTAATTTTATTTATTTTTTAATTATAAAAAAGCTTTGTAGCCAAAAGTAGCATTGAACTCTAGGATAGTCGGCTGATTGTGTTCCATCATTTTTGTTTGGACAGGAAAATACACCTCTTGGGATCATTCCAAAATATTAAGATGGCAAGAACGGCAATTTGTAACCTCATTCTAGGTAAGTGTTCCTGTCGCTGCACATTGTAGAGATGGGATAGTTTCAAGTAAAATTATAAAACTTTACTGAAGGGAACAACTGTTAACCTTTATCTTTAATAACCAACAGGAAGTCCACCATCTAAAGTATATGGGAACATTCGGGCTGTGGCAAGCAGAGCAGCGGATCGTTTTTAATGTGGCTGAGTGTCCGGCGTCGTGTCTGGATTGCTGCCAACGTCTCAACCTTTGCAGAGAAAAACTTGTGGCCTTTGTCCGCTGAAGTGTGTGGATGAAGATATGACCATATTTAAACATGAAAGGACTGTGTGGCAATCCGTAACAAACCTGAAATATGCCATTTTCATCCAGTGCAGTTTTGGAACAAATTTAAATAAATGGTGATGGACATGACAATTTAACTTATAATATGCAAACTTCATGTTCTGAACCCAGTACTTCCCGGTTTCTTATTGGTGTGGGTGGGAACAAAGAATGCTTTTTGTGATCCTGAAGAAGAGAGACTGAGGTCTACATTGGTAACGCTGCGGAAACACATGTATGAAAAAAGGCAAATTTTTATCTGAACTTTTGGCTGATAAGACGCAAAATAATGCACCTCTGTGTTCATTATTACATAATTAAATGTATTTGTTTAAAATGCAAGTGGTGCAAGTAACTAAGTGGCAAAAGTCTTAACCTGTACCTGAGCACAAGCTCAGGTGAGGTAGCTCCTGGTGCTTTACCCTGACTGCCCTTCATACTAAATAACTTTCATTTTAGTGAATTAACCTTAATGAAGCTTTGTTGATTTTTTTTTCCCTTTCAACTTTTTTTTTTTAATCCCGATAATTTATGCAAATGAGTCACGGGATACTTGCACACAACAAATGTGAATTGATCCCACAGTCCCATCACAGGTTGTGCAATGACTGTGGGACCCCTGGATAGTTCTCCAAAGCTTTTACTGAGTGTCCATTGATCTAGATAGCTATGAAAACATTGGCACAAGTGCAACTCTGAAGTCTTAATTTAAGTTACCGAAGGGGGAAAAAAAATATCTACAGTATGTTGAAGTTAAAAGGTCACTAAACTCACATCATAAAAAACAATTATCAATAAATGATGTATTACATGCTGTTCTTACTCGGTCAATATGAGATTAATTTTCTGTATTCTGCAGAAAACCTGGTTGATTTTGCTGTTCTTTATCTCCACCTGTCCATGTTCCCAATTCAGCTAGGGATTTCATGTGAATATAGTCACACGTGTTGGCGTATACACCGTGGTAAATGACAATGTGGGTGGAATATTACATGTAGATTGATGGAGGAATCGCCTCCCAGTTCTTAGACACAGGCTGGAGGGGTCTGGCACAGCCTGTGACTGGCAGAAACCCACCCACATCCTGTTTCCACAAAATAATAATTTGATTTCAAATATATATATTTGTAGGACAATTTAAAGTGGTTATAAACACCTTTAACCTACAGGTAAGCCTAGATTAAGGCTTACCTGTAGGTGCAACAAATATCTCCCAAACCTAAAAGGTTTAGGAGATATTTGCAGAAATGACAGGCGCTGATGTCTACGGCGCAGGCGCACTGAAAGTGCAGTTTGTGTCAATGGCATTAACAGGGTTAATGCGTGGGGACCTACCAGTCCCACGCGCATGCGCGGGAGTGACATCATCGCCGCTCCGGCCAATCACAGCGCCAGAGCGGCGATAACGGGAAGAAGATACAAGGAGACATGGTGGCGGAGGGGAACGAGGAGGACTTTGGGGGCTTTAATCTCAGGTAAGTGCCACATAATGAGCTAGTATGCTATGCATACTAGCTCATTATTCCTTTCTCTTGCAGGTTATTTTTTCCACCCGTTTTTCAAGGGGGGGGGGGCGGTACTTCCTCTTTAAAACTGTTTGATATTCATTATTTTTACTCTGTTCCAAAGGTTGTTTTTTTGGTTTTTATTTTGAACATGTGACCAGCAGCAGAGGACTAGATTCTCCTCCTGCTTGTGTGTCCCTGCAAACAGGCTGGGGAAGAGCTGGTTCATGTGACAGGTGTTTTTTCTTTTTGTCCATATCCCCATCTCCTTTAGGCAGCAGGATAACCCTGCTGCTTGAGTATTCCTGTGTCCATCAATGGACAATAAAGGTATATAATATGTATGTTATCTGTGGATTTAGCGCTTTGCTTGTAGTTCTTCATGTTTGTTTTTTTTTTTTTTTAAATCTCTTTATACAGCTCTTGTAAGAATTTGTTCATACCTATGTTTTAGGGCATTGTGTTAAATTGCTTCTTGCAGCAGTTTTCAACATAATGCATATGTTAGGGATTATTGGTACTGCATATAGTATGCAGTGCATAAAACATTAAAGCAGAGTTCCACCAAAAGTGGAAGCTCCACTCATCTGTCTCCTCTCCCCCATCCTCCAGAGCCACAGTTGGCACCATTCAGGGGGGAGCGCGGGTACAGGTTTTTGATAGGTATCTGTCCCTACTTCTGTCGGACCTCGCAGAGGCAAGGTACATTAGAAGTTCTGCCCCCCTCCTTCCTAGTCGCCGGGCATGTTTCACGATTGCACAGTAGGGAATCCGCTGTGAAGCCACAAGGCTTCACTGCTGGTTTCCTTTACAGCAGGGGTGTCAAACTGGTGGCCCTCCAGCTGTTCCGAAACTACAAGTCCCATCATGCCTCTGCCTGTGAGAGTCATGCTTGTAACGGTTAGCCTTGCAATGCCTCATGGGACTTGTAGTTTTGCAACAGCTGGAGGGCCGCCAGTTTGACACCCCTGCTTACAGGCTATGGCGGCGGCAGGACCTGAAAGCCGATGGAAACATCTGCTGGGGTGCTGACATTGCTGCACTCCAGGTGTCCTAATGTTAAAAGTCAGCTGCTACAGTATGTGAAGCTGCTGACTTAATTTTTCTGTGGGTGGGGCTCTAGCACTACTTTAAGTCTCCCTGATGAGCTAACTTCAACGTTTTGGCTCTTTCAAATCCCCAATTGACAGAATGCAGGTCCCCTCTCAGGGTCCATCTTCGGATAGGACTTTGGCCCTGTCTGAAGCTCCGCCGCAGAGCATGGTTAGTGATCCAGAGGAGGAGATTTTATCTCCCCATTCTTAGAGGTTTCGGGGTCAGATGTGTAGAGCCTAAAGATAGGGAATTCGTCAGCGGCTCTAGGTACAAATTGTCACTAGAGGATGTTGATGATTTATTGAAGATATGTGTGACACTTGAAATTGAAGAGGAGAATGTGCAATTATCCAAGCATGACTTTATGTATGAGGGAATGCATAAGAAAAAGGCCAGGCTGTAATTCTCATGCCAGCTGCAAGAGAGATTAACAATCCTCCCCACGATCGTGTAAAAGCGACAGTCCTGTGCCTCCAGATTGGAGACTTTGTGGATCAAAAAGTCCTGATCCCGGTCCCTCAGATCAGGACAAAGGCTTTTATTCACATATCTTTGTGATAAAGATGTCCTTAGGGAAGTATCGCCTAATTTTGAATCTCCAAACTATAATCGGTTGATAAAATAGAAACACTTTTGCATAAAGTCAGTGTTTTCAATCAAGAATCTGCTTGACCCAAGGTGTGCTTTATGGCAACTCGTGGCTTTAAGGGAATGCCTATTTGCACGATCTGATTCATCCAGCATACCAAACATTTTTGAGACTAGCAGTAATTTTCAGTTCCTGGCCCTGCATATTTACAAAAGTTCTGGGAGAAGCGTTGGCTCCATTAAGACTAAGATCAATTGTGATCAAACTGTACTTGGACAACATCCTAGTAGTGGAAGAGTCTCACCAAAAGCTAGACAAGGCTCTCCAGACAGTTCAGAGGTTTCTCCAGTCCATGGGCTGGTTAATCAACAAGAAGTCTTCTCTGATTCCGGCCCAGAGTAACATATCTCGGGTATGAAATTTGCTCGATGGAACAAAAGATTGTCCTTCCTTGGGAGGAAAAAGTGTTGAAAGTGACTCAAATGATTGCATCCTTACAAACCAACCAGTGGCCTAATATTTTTTTCTTGTAGTACTGTGGGAAAGGTTTCACCAACCACTGCAGTTGTTCCTCCTAAGAAAATGGGACAGATTTGCAATTTCTTGGGTTATGGAGGTTCAGATACCATCCAGGGTAAAAAGAACCCTGTGGTAGTGGAGATCGCCACTTCACCTGACCAAAAGATTGGAATGGCGCATTCCAGTATCTCAAAAGAGCACAACAGATGCAAGTTCCAATGGATGGGGGGAGCCCATCTGAACAATGCAGTAGTGCAGGAAAGATGGTCCTCTGTGGAAGCAAGGATGTCATCAAATCAAAGGGAGCTGCGTACAGAGGGCCTTAGAAGCCTTTCAGACAGAAATCAACGGTCACCATCTACAGATTCGATCCGACAACATTTCTACTGTACCGTACCTCAACCAGCAAGGGGATACGAGAAGTCAGATTTTTCAGCTCATAGCCCAGAAAATATTGTCATGGGCCGAGGTTTGCAGCAATTCAGTAAAAAAGGTACACAGGACTGTCTGGAAGCCTACCTCAGTCGCTACCAGATGTCTTGTGACAAGTGCCCCTCCGCCAGAAGATCTTTGTGTAAATTACCAGCAAATGGGGTTCAGCCGAGGTGGATCTCTTTGCAACCCAAACATATTGTAAGACAGAGAAATTATTTTCCCTGAATCCAACAGATCGGTCCCTGGGAATAGAATAGATGTGCTAGGGAATCCCTGGCCATTCAGCCTCTGCTATGCTGTTTCCCCCCCCCCCCCCCCCCAATCAGACTTATCGCGGAAGTCCTAGAACAGATCTCATCTTAATAGTCTCCTTTTGGCCCAAGAGGCCTTGGTTTTCTCTTCTGCAGGCTCTGGCATTAGAGCCTCCAATCAGCCTCCCAAAGAGACAAGACTTGCAGGTGAAACTCAAAAAATTAATGCAACTTAAAGGTGAAACTAATATATGAGATAGACTTGTTGCATGCAAAGCAAGATAGTTCAAGCTGTGATTTGTCATAATTGTGATGATTATGGCTTACAGCAAATGTAAACCCCAAATCCGCAATCTCAGAAAATTAGAATATTGTAAGGTGCAATATTCTAGGCTCAAAGTGTCCCACTCTAATCAGCTAATTAAGCCATAACACCTGCAAAGGGTTCCTGAGCCTTTAAATGGCCCTCAGTCTGGTTCAGTAGGAATCGCAATCAAGAGAAAGACTGCTGACCTGACAGTTGTGCAGAAAACCATCATTGACACCCTCCATAAGGAGGGAAAGCCTCAAAAGGTAATTGCAAAAGAAGTTGGATGTTCCCAAAGTGCTGTATTAAAGCACATTAATAGAAAGTTATGTGGAAGAAAAAGGTGCACAAGCAGCAGGGATGACCGCAGCCTGGAGAGGATTGTCAGGAAAAGGCCATTCAGAAGTGTTGGGGACTTTCACAAGAAGTGGACTGAGGCTGGAATCGGTGCATCAAGAGCCACCACACACAGACGGATCCTGGACATGGGCTTAAAATGTCGTATTCCTCTTGTCAAGCCACTCCTGAAAAACGTCAGAAGCATCTTACCTGGGCTAAAGAAAAACGGACCTGGTCTGTTGCTCAGTGGTCCAAAGTCCTCTTTTCTGATGAGAGCAAATTTTGCATCTCATTTGGAAACCAAGGACCCAGAGTATGGAGGAAGAATGGAGAGGCACACACTGCAAGATGCTTGAAGTCCAGTGTGACGTTTCCACAGTCTGTTAATTTGGGGAGCCATGTCATCTGCTGGTGTTGGTCCACTGTGCTTCATTAAGTCCAGGGTCAACACAGCCATCTACAGGAGATTTTGGAGCACTTCATGGTTCCTTCCACAGGCAAGCTCTATGGGGATGCTGACTTCATTTTCCAGCAGGACTTGGCACCTGCCCACACTGCCAAAACCTGGTTCAATGACTGTGGGATTACTGTGCTTGATTGGCAGCAAACTCGCCTGACCTGAACCCCATAGAGAATCTATGGGGCATTGCCAAGAGAAAGATGAGACCAAACAATGCAGAAGACCGCTATTGAACCATCCTGGTCTTCCATAACACCTCCGCAGTGCCACAGGCAGATAGCTTCCATGCCACGCCTCATTGAGGCAGTAATTGCTGCAAAAGGGGCCCAAACCAAGTACTGAGTACATATGCATGCTTCTACTTTTCAGAGGGCCGATATTGTTCTATGTACAATCCTTGTTTTATTGATTGCATGTAATATTCTGAGATTGTGGATTTGGGGTTGTAACATGAGCTGTAAGCCCTAATCATTACAATTATGACAAATCACATCTTGAACTATCTTGCTTTGCATGTAATCAATCTATCTCATATAATATTTTCACTTTTTAAGTTGCATTAGTGAAATAAATGAACTTTTGCACGATATTCAAATTTTTCGAGTTTCACCTCTATTGTCTCGGGGTCCAGTGTCGCACCCACAGGTGAACTTAGTGGCTTGATATCTGAAGAAAAGATATTAAGCTCCCAGGGATTCTCGAACAAAGTAGTCAGCACCCTGGTTAATTGCAGGAAGCCTGTAACAAGAGCCATATACTTACTCCAAAGTTTGTAAGAAATTCAACTCTTGGTTATCCCAAAATCAGAGATTTTCTCACAATGTTCTGTCTATTCTGGAATTTTTTCAGGAGGGTGCCAACTATCCCTTATGCCGCGTACACAAAAGTTTTTTTTAAATGTAATTGAAAATGATCGTGTGTGGGCTCCAGAGCATTTTTCACAATGTAAAAACTGGCCATTAAAAATTTCGAACATGCTCTAATTTTTCACAACGTTTTAAACGTTGTAAAAATGGTCGTGTGTGGGCTTTAACGACGTGAACAAAACGTGCATGCTCTGAAGCAAGTTATGAGACGGGAGCGCTCGTTCTGGTAAAACTAGCGTTCGTAATGGAGTAACCACATTCATCATGCTGTAACAGACTGAAAAGCGCGAATCGTCTTTTACTAACACGAAAGCAGCCCAAAGGGTGGCGCCATCTGAATGGAACTTCCCCTTTATAGTGCCGTTGTACGTCACTGCGCTTTGCTAGAGCATTTTTTTTTCACGATCGTGTGTAGGCAAGGCTGTTTTAACGATCGTGTTGAAAAATACTTATTTTTTTCTAGACCATTAAAAAGAAAACATTTTACAACCTGGAAAATGGTCGTGTGTACGTGGCATAAGCATTTAAAAGTTCAGGCTGTGGCTATGTGTTTTTCTACAGTACCTAGTACCTAATCCTGTCATAGCGAGATTTTTTAAATCTATCACTGAGTCTAAACCTGTGGTTGTCAGAGCCTACCTGGGACCTGTCTCTAGTTGTACAAGCCCTAGTAGGTTTTCCCTTTGATCCCCTGAAATATGTATCGGCTAAATTACTCAAACTAAAGAACATTTTTGGGGGCCCTTTCAATACAGATAACCTTTCTTCACAATTTTTGATGATGGGATTGTGTTAAAGACAGATCCAGGGCTTTTGCCTAAGTTAGCCTGTACTTTCCATAGATTGCAAGATATTGTGCTGCCAACATATTGCAGTACACCTAAATGCGAGAAAGAGAAAAGTTCCAGTTGCCTAGACCAGTGTTTCTCAACTCCAGTCCTCGGGGCGCACCAACAGGTCATGTTTTCAGGATTTCCCTCAGATCAAACTGCTGTGGTAATTACTAAGGCAGTGAAACTGATCAAATCACCTGTGCACAATAATGGAAAGCCTGAAAACAAGACCTGTTGGTGCGCCCCGAGGACTGGAGTTGAGAAACACTGGCCTAGACAGAAGAGGAGTTCTGTGCTACCTAGAGGTCATAAAAGCCATTCGAACAGTGGTCATAAACTCTGTCCTCTGGGCCCACTAACAGGCCAGGTTTTATGTATTACCTTAGGGAGATGCAGACTAGAATACTGCAATCACTGAATCAGCAAATTATATCACCTGTGATGTATTTCAGTTATTTTGCAAACCTGGCCTGTTGGTGGGTCCTGAGGACAGGGCTGATGGCCACTGCTTTAGAAGATCAGATGCTTTTTTCTGGAGCCTATAAGGGTAAGGGAGCCTCCAAGGCCACCATAGCTAGGTGGATAAAGCAGGCTTTTGCTGAATCCTATAGGGTTATGAAAGTTTCCCTGCCATTTTGCAACGCGCATTCAACAAGAGCATTGTCCGCGTCTTGGGCCGAAAGGGCTGGAGCCTCGCTGGAACAAATATGTAAAGCGGCCTCCTGGTCCGGTTTTTCGACCCTTGTGAAACATTACCACCTTATTCTCCTACCTTCTCAGGAGCAGGCGTTTGGTCGAAAAGGTCCTCCAAGCAGTGGTCCCTCCCTAGGTTAGACTTACCCGTAGAGCTGCATGATTAATCGTTAAAAATTGTTATTGCAAATTTCTTTTTTTTTCCCCTTGCGATCTTGACAAAGTATTTCACAATCTTTCTTTGCAGAGAATTCTTTCTGCCTGTGTTTTTCTTTCCCCTTTCTTTTGGCGGCTGTCAGCTCAGCAAAGCAGTCTGCCAAGTATCACAACATTCCTTAGCAGTGGAACGAAGTAGAAACATTGTACCGATTTGTGAATTAAATCAAAGTACTACACTTTGTTGTGTAAATGAGGAAACAAACACATTATATATAAAACATTTTTTAGTAAAGACCCTAGTGAATAAATTGGTGGTTGTTGCAATATTTTATATCACACTGTATTTCCGCAGCAGTCGTTCAAATGTAATTTTTTGGGAAAAAATTACACTTTAATGAATAATAAAAAAAAAAAACAGTAAAGTTAGCCCAATTTTTTTTGTACAATGTGAAAGATTTAACGCTGCGAGAATTGTGATCTTTATTCTAAGCAAAAAAATTGTGATTCTCATTTTGGTCTGGCCAATCTTGCAGCTCTACTTCTACTTACTGGTAACTTATTTTCCAGGTCTTCCAGGATAGCTGGATTCCCACCAGGTTATGTCTTGAATTATGTTTATTATGCATAGGTTTGCAGGGATATCCTACAGTTCTTGAGAATACTGAAGGGGAAGCCTGGAGGACTGCCTTTTATTTGAATGTGTTTCCTGTCCTGATAGGAGGAGCCCTATGTCTCATGGGCTGTCCTGGAAGAAAAGAAGTTACCGGTACTTCTAACTCAGCATTTTTTGTTATTAACATCTTGAACACCCCATATCTGGTGGCAGTGCCCTAAAATCCAACAATATTGGAAACAAATATTAGAATTAATAAAAGAGATTAGTAAAATAGAGATTATTTTGGAGCCCTGGCAGTGTTTGTTCCATGCAACAACCATACCCAGGAAAAAATATAAAACATCAATCGTGCCTATTTTACTAAACATAACAAAATTACTGATTCCGAAAAAATGGAAGGAAAAACAGGCTCCGTCAATACAAGAATGGTTAAGGGAAGTAGAAAAAATTAGAAATATGGAGGAAGACCAGTACTGGGAAATAAACCAGAGAGAAGCAGGGATCTGGAGAGGCTGGGTGGACTTTAAGCAATCCCAGCTCTATCAAGATCTTATGAGCAGGGAAGATAGGATGTAGGTATGCCTGAGGGTTTAGTACCTCTGGAGAGAGAGGGAGGTCACCCCCTAAAGGGTTTTTTCTCTTTTGTCTTTCCCTCCCTCCCCCCCCCCTTTTTTTTTTTTTTTTTTTTGCACGAGTGGATTTGAAGGGGAGAAATGTTAGTTAATTTTTCCCCCTTAAGAGGAAGGGAAAGGAAGAGAAAATGAAAATAAATGGATTTAGTCACTGGAAATAAATATAAAGTTAAACACAAAGATATTTTGATAGGTAAAAAACTAGGTGAACCTCCTGCGCTGTGTTGGATAGATGGGAAAGGGAGGGAGGTGATGGGGGGCCAGTGGGTGAAAGTGGACACTGCAGCAAACAAAGAAAATCTGTCCAATACAGACAGTGAAAGTGTTTGAAAAGGGTGTATATATGTCTGCGCTGTGAATTACACTAGTGTTGGGGGGGGGGGGGGGGAGGGTGGGGTATTGTGGACCTGGGAGGTGAAAAACTATACAGACAAAAAATAGAAGGGACCTACGTGGCAGTCTCTAGGTCAGGGGTCTCAAACTGGCGGCCCTCCAGATGTTGCGAAACTACAAGTCCCATGAGGCATTGCAAGGCTGACAGTTACAAGCATGACTCCCACAGGCAGAGGCATGATGGGACTTGTAGTTTCGCAACAGCTGGGGGGCCGCCAGTTTGAGACCCCTGCTCTAGGTGCAGTCCTAACTGGACTGTGTTAAAAGTCTATAGTGGAAATTCTTCAGTGAAAAGCCAAATATATACATAAAAAAGAAAATGTAAAATAATAGGAAAAGTCCCGGATTAATCCAAGTAGATACAAAACATTTCCAAGTGGAGTAAATGGAATGGGTGGATGATTGAAAGTGAAAATAAAATCCAAATGTAAGTGGGTGGAAATGTGCAGTCTGAACAGATCCACAAAAGCATGCAGCCCACACCACAAGTGATCTGGTCAGCTTACCTCCCAGCTGTCACTTAAAACCAAAGACAGTTACCAATGTTCCAGATTCCTGTTGGGTAGGTATCACTCTGTATAATCTCGGTGATTGGTCATACATAAGGGAGAGAAAATATAAGGTGTAACCTGGTCCTCCTGTCACATATAATAAAAAAGTCACGTGATGTGACGAACACGCGTCGGGACACCAGAGCACCAATCAGGAGCAGCACCAGACGGACGGCAGACGAGCGCGGCGCTCGTGGATTTGCGATCGTTTCCTCACTGCTCCATGTGAGTTTTTACCGTTTTTTTGTGCTTTCATTGACTCCTTTTTGTACCATTTACGCGATGTGCCCCCCCCTCTCTCACTTCTCCCTACCCCGGTTTCTTCCATTTCACCACGAGTAATCGGCTTGGAGGACACTGAGGGACTAAGAGGCTGAGACGGAGAGAAGTTAGAGAGACGAGCTCGGCGCTCGTGGAGATAGGCTTCCTTTTCTTACACGTTGTGTAAGTAGTGTAAGTGTATACTTACCCACCTTGGCTACAACCTTTTTTATTATATGTGACAGGAGGACCAGGTTACACCTTATATTTTCTCTCCCTTATGTATGACCAATCACCGAGATTATACAGAGTGATACCTACCCAACAGGAATCTGGAACATTGGTAACTGTCTTTGGTTTTAAGTGACAGCTGGGAGGTAAGCTGACCAGATCACTTGTGGTGTGGGCTGCATGCTTTTGTGGATCTGTTCAGACTGCACATTTCCACCCACTTACATTTGGATTTTATTTTCACTTTCAATCATCCACCCATTCCATTTACTCCACTTGGAAATGTTTTGTATCTACTTGGATTAATCCGGGACTTTTCCTATTATTTTACATTTTCTTTTTTATGTATATATTTGGCTTTTCACTGAAGAATTTCCACTATAGACTTTTAACACAGTCCAGTTAGGACTGCACCTAGAGACTGCCACGTAGGTCCCTTCTATTTTTTGTCTGTATAGTTTTTCACCTCCCAGGTCCACAATACCCCACCCTTTCCCCCCCCCCCCCCTCCCCTCCCCCCCCAACACTAGTGTAATTCACAGCGCAGACATATATACACCCTTTTCAAATATTTTGATAGGTATCACGAAAAGGAGAAGAGGATAAAGATACACGTAGTATTTAATTCCTCCCCCCTCCCCCCCCTTTTTTTTTTTTTTTTGCATCACAGAGATTTAATAAGGAATTAAATAATGATTTGACACTGAAAAGGGAAGTGGGGGTCGTGGGGTTTTTTTTGTTTTTTTTTGCACGAGTGGATTTGAAGGGGAGAAATGTTAATTAATTTTTCCCCCTTAAGAGGAAGGGAAAGGAAGAGAAAATGAAAATAAATGGATTTAGTCACTGGGAGTAAATATAAAGTTAAACACATAAAGATATTTTGATAGGTATCACGAAAGGGAGAAGAGGATAAAGATACACGTAGTATTTAATTCCTCCCCCCTCCCCCCTTTTTTTTTTTTCACAAGAGATTTAATAAGGAATTAAATATGGTTTTAACACTTAATGGGAATAGGAAAGGGGGTGTGGTGGGGGTTAATAAACCCCCCCCCCCCCCCTTTTTTTTTTTTTTTCTTTTCTTTGGAGGGAGATGGAGGGAAAGCATAAGAGAAGAGGGAGGATAAAGGAGAGGGAGAAAGATAAAAAGGTGTAGGATAGACCCAAATCGAGAATGTTGTCATTAATGTTGTTATGTATATTTAAGTCATGTTGAGTGTATTTAAAGGTGAATTTTTTGTACACGTTTAACACAAATGTAATATAATGTGAATTATGTATGTTTTAAAAAAAAATTCGAAATAAAAACAAATAGAAACATCTTGAACACAAAGTGGATGTAAAACACATTAAAATGGTACTAAAGCCTAACTTTTTTTTAACCTTCATGCATTCTCTGGGTAAAAAACACCCCACTACCTGTCCATAAACACTTAGCTGGCTCAATGTCACTGCTACGGCTCCAACACCATTACTTCACTTTCTACTTTCAGAGGAGAAACCGAGGACAGCAGAGCTAGTCTTCTGCTTCCGTCAGTCAATCTCTTGTGTGGGGGGCGTGGCTTACCAGCACTTTGTATCTTTAGGGCTCGTGCACAATGCATCTTAAAGAATCGGCTCCTACAGGCTTTTTTGAGCTAAAAAAAATTCTACCTGGAAACTCACCTTCATGTTAGCCAATGTGTCCAATCACCCTATGGCTTTTTCAAGAGTTTACAGGCATACGATCCTACAGGCAGGAAAAAACCCCCCACCAAACTTGTGTTTTTGAGAGGAGCTTTGGAGCAGAAAAGACACCCAAAGTGCCCAAAAATCACGCAGAACGTGAAAAAGCTCAAAAATGCACAAAAAAAAATTAGCCGAGGAGAGGGTTGGTGGGAAAAAGCAAAGCTTATGCTCAAAGAAGCTCAGAAATTCTTCTACCATTTTTTATGATATGAAAAAATAGCATGTCCTAAATTTTTAATGCCCATTTTTCACGTCATGAAAAATGCTCTGGAGCCCACACGTTTTTAATGACATAAAAAAAAAAAAACATTTTTCAGGTCATGAAAAGCGGTCGTGTGTACGCGGCATTACACCATAGACTGCCTTATGTAACGTCATGTTGCCTGTGCACAGTTTTAGTCATTTTTGGAGTACTCTCCAGTTTAAGATTCGGTTGGGGGCTGATCCTTCAAGCGGTGGTTCACCCTTATTGACAACTTTCCATCATTAAATTAGGCATAGTAGCGCGAGCTACAGTATGCCTGTATTTATTTTTTTAGCCCGGTACTCACTGTGCAATCCTAGCGAGACGATTCCGACTCCCCGCGGGGAATGGGCGTTCCTATCCAGAGGGAGCATGATTGACGGCCGGCTTTGGCACGTCACGCTCCCCGAAGATAGCCGGAGTAGGTCGCGGCTCTTCACGGCGCCTGCGCACAGACTATGCGCAGGCGCCGTGAAGCGCCAAGTCCTATTTAGGCTATTTCCGGAGAAGCGTGACGCGCCATAGCCGGCCGTCAATCATGCTGCCTCTGGATAGGAACGCCCATTCCCCGCGGGGAGTCGGAATCGTCTCGCTAGGATTGCACAGTGAGTACCGGGCTAAAAAAATAAATACAGGCATACTGTAGCTCGCGCTACTATGCCTAATTTAATGATAGAAAAAATAAATGTTTTATTTGGGTGAACCACCGCTTTCAGAAGTCGACTTTGGTTCTAATACATTCTCTGGAGTGTTTAGGCTTGGTTCTCGGCAAAGGTACTGCGTCCACAGGAGAAATGCTTGTCTTGTCGATCCTAGGTGGGAGTCCCTTAGCTTATTGGAGGGTTCCTCCGTTCAGGCCCGCATTAGGGGCTGGGGAAGATGGTAGCCTCCTTCGGCGTGGTCCCCTATGCCGACTTTCATTTCAGGGCTCTTCAGCTCAATATCCTGTCGGTATGGGACAAATGTCAGTATATCCACACTAAACTGGAATTTACTTTGGCTGGGAGACAGTCTTCTCCTGCAATGCCCCAACACTCTGTAATTCACTTCTAAAGAACATCAGATGGTCATCTTCTCTAAACTCATTCAAATCAACTTTTTTTCTTTAGACAAGCTCTCACTTTTTTATTTTGTTTTATGCTGTGTATTTCTTGCGTTTTTATTTCCGTTGTCTTTGTAAAGCACTTTGAGAAGCTACCTTTAATAGTGCTATATAAAATAAAGTTTAATATCATTGTTATTCCCGGATCCCCCTAAGCTTGTGACTTCAAGGACCAAGTCAGCTCTGGAATGGTTGACATTGATACAGATGTTGCAAATTCCTTCCTTCTGATGAATTAGAAAGTCTTGATGATGAATGCCAGCCTGCTAGGAAAGGGGAAGAAGAGGTGTTTATTTTATTTCAGGTACTTATATAGCGCAGTCGATTTACGCAGGGCTTTACATATGCATTGCACATTCACATCAGTCCCTACCCTCAAGGAGCTTACAACCTAAGGTCCCTAACACACATTCATACATATACTAGGGCCAATTTAGACAGGATCGATTAACCTACCAGCATGTTTTTAGAGTGTGGTAGGAAACCGTAGTACCCAGAGGAAACCCACGCAGGCACATGGAGAACATGCAAATTCCAGGTAGATGGTGTTGTGGTCATGAAGAACCTCATGATTCATGAAACATGGTTATCATAGAAGCAAAAGTTGCTAATCAACATTTTGGAATTCCAGGCAAATTGGCTGGCTCTATTACATTAGTCAGTCTGCCTTCTGGTCTCCCTAGCAGGGTGCAGTCTGACAATGCCATGTGGCTGTGGCATACATGAACTTTCAAGGAGGGATAAGAACTTGCACTGAACAAGGGTAACCAGACCTGATTATGTCTTGGGCAGAACCTGTTCCAGTCCTCTTGGCCTTGCACATTCCCAGCATGGTATATTGTCAGGTGGGCCTTCTCAGCCACCAGCAGACAAATTTAGGAGAATGGGCCCTTTACCCAGAGGTGTTTGTAGAGATTTGTCTGTGGTGGGGGTTTCCAGATGTGCATCTATTGGCATCCGGATGCAACAGCAAACTGGAAAGGTTTGTGTCCCAAACCAGGGATCCTCAGGTGTTTGCAGTAGATGCCCTAGTGACTTTTTGGGATCAGTTTTACCTAATGTATGCCTTCACACTACAGCAGCTTCTTTCCCCTCTTGGGCAGAGTAAAGGTGGGGAGGTCATTCTGATTGCATCTACGTGACCAAGAAGAACAAGGTATGCAGACATAGGAAATCTCTACTGACAAGGCCTGTGTGTGAGATCACAGAGGAACAAAATAAATTTAAAAGTCCAGTTCGCTTCTACTCTAAAATCTTGATGAAGAGGGTGCTCTTGGACCCCCAAAGCACATTGACTAATTTGTGGACTGCCCCCTGACCTATTATAATAAAGTTGTATCTGGGCCTTATAGCACCTTGTGGTGCAACAATCTATGTTGTATTATACTACAAACCAAGGAAATAGTAGAGATCCTCTGGGGGTGTTGAAGCTGCCTGCCCAACCTCTCACATTTTTTTTTGTAAATAATTTATTATAACTTTTCATGTGACAACACTGAAGAAATTACACTTTGCTACAATGTAAAGTAGTGAGTGTACACCTTGTATAACAGTGTAAATTTGCTGTGCCCCCCCAAAAAAACTCAACACTCAGTTATTAATGTCTAAACCGCTGGTAACAAAAGTGAGTACACCCCTAAGTGAAAATATCCAAATTGGGCCCAAAGTGTCAATATTTTGTGTGGCCACCATTATTTTCCAGCACTGCCTTAACCCCCTTGGTCATAGTGTTCACCAGAGCTTCACAGGTTGCTACTGGAGTCCTCCTCCATGACAACATCACAGAGCTGGTGGATGTTAGAGACCTTGCGCTCCTCCACCTTCTGTTTGAGGATGCCCCACAGATGCGCAAAAGGGTTTAGGTCTGGAGACATGCTTGACCAGTCATCACCTTTACCTTTGCACGTGCACTCAACTTCTTTGGTCGACCATGGCAAGGCCTGTTATGTGGGGAACCTGTCCTGTTAAACTGCTGTATGGTCTTGCTCAGTTTCAGGGTCTCGCCAATCTTCTTATATCCTAGGCCATCTTTATGTAGAGCAACAATTCTTTTTTTCAGATCCTCGGCACGTTTTGGCATGAAGTGCCATGTTGAACTTTCAGTGACCAGTATGAGAGTGAGAGCGAGAACACCAAATTTAACACACCTGCTCCCCATTTACACCTGAGACCTTGTAACAATAACGGGTCACATGACCCCTGGCTAGATGAGCCCAATTTGGAAATTTTCACTTAGAGGTGTACTCACTTTTGTTGCCAGCTGTTTAGATATTAATGGCTGTTTGTTGAGTTATTTTGAGGGTACAACAAATGTACACTGTTATACAAACTGTACACTCACTACTTTATATTGTAGCAAAGTGTAATTTCTTCAGTGTTGTCACATGAAAAGATATAATAAAATATTTACAAAAATGTGAGAGGTGTACTCACTTTTGTGAGAATATATATATATATATATATATATATATATATAGTTGTGTTAAAGATAATAGCAGTGTGTTCAAAGAAGTGAGCAAAGCTCAAAATCCTTATAATAGCCTTTATTTCCATACATGCAAATGCATTGGGAACACTGCACAGTCTATTCCAAATTAAAACATGAAGACAAATGTTTTAAACTTGTTATTTTACAGAAAGTGAAAAAAAAAGCAATATTAGGCTCTTCCAAAAAAAAAATCTGCATTTTTCTTTACAAACTCAAACATTTACTGTATAAACTGAAAAATTGTTAAAGGTTTTGCTTTCCTTAGAAACACGGAACTAATATTTAGTTGTTTGATTGCCGCCCGCCGTCAAATGAAGGCGGAGAGGTGCGGCTCTCGTTCTGGGACGACTTCATATGACGCCGTTCCAGACAGCGTCCGCGGCTCTTTTAACATGTGATTGGCTGTGACCAATCACAGCTGGTCACATGTAAACACAGAGAATGGTGGTAATCGGCTCTTCTCACCTAACAATGACAGAGTGTGAGGAGAGGAGAGCCGATCACCGGCATCTCCTCATAGGGGGCCTGATTACAATATGTCAATTTAAGTGTCACAAATCAGTGCCCGCCATTGCCCACAAGTGCCACCAATCAGTGCCCATTAGCAATGCCAGTCAGTTCTGGCTACCAGTGCTGCCCATCAATAGCCCAGCACTGCTGTCAATCAATGCCCATCAGTGTAGCCCACCAGTACCACCTATTAGTGCCCATCGGAGCCACCTAACAGTGCTCATTAATGCCATATATCAGTGCCACCTATCCTAGTGCCTCCTCATCAGTGCCACCTCATCGATGCCCACCAGCTCAGCCTATAAGTGCACATCAGTGAACGCAAAACATTACTTTGTTTCTGTCAGTAAATTTTGTAACAAAGTAAAAAACATTTTTTTTTAAAATTTTTGATCTTTTTAAAAAAAACAGCAGTGATTAAATACCACCAAAAGAAAGCTCTATTTTTGTCAAGAAAATGATAAAAAAAAAATTGGGTACAGTGTTACATGGCTGCGCAATTGTCATTCAAAGTGTGACAGCGCTGAAAGCTGGAAAATGGCTTGGGCAGGAAGGGGGTAGAAGTCCCTGGTAGGCATGTTGTTAAACACTGCTTCTGTGAACTGCTTCACATCTGTGTTGCAGGGAGTCAATTAACTTCTGGCACCTATGAACAGGTATTCCAGCTCAGGACGATTGCACTATATTCCACAATTCCTCTGCATTTCTTGGTTTTACCTTAGAAACAGCACTTTTGATGTCAAGTTTTCTATTGGATTAAGGTCCGGGGATTGGGTTGGTAACTCTATAATGTTAATCTTGTTGGTCTGGAACCAAGATGCTGCCCGCTTACTGGTGTGGTTGGAGTCAATGTCTTGTTGAAACACCCATTTCAAGGGCATTGTCTCTTCAGCATAAGGCAAAATGAGCTCAAGTATTTTGATGTATTTAAAATGATCCATGATCCCTCCCTGGTATGCGATAAATAGGCCCAACACTATAGTAAGAAATATCTCCATATCATGATGCTTGTGCCACCTTGCTTCACTGACTTTCCGTGGTTTGAATTCAGTGTTTGGGGGTCGTCTGACAAACTGCGGCCCCTAGACCCAAAATAAACAACCTTGCTTTCATCAGTCCACAAAATGTGCCATTTCTTTTTAGGCCAGTCAATGTGTTCTTTGGCAAATTGTAACCTCTTCAGAAAATGTTGTTTTTTCAACAATGGGACTTTGCAGGGGCTTCTTGCCAATAGCTTGGCATTTTCTAATTGTTACAGTACTCACAGGTAACTTTAGACCTTCTTTGATCACCCTGGAACTGATCATTGGCTTTGCCATTTTGGCTATTCTTCAATCCATTTGAATGGTAGTTTTCTGGGAGGTTTTCCACGTCTTTCTGGTTTTGGTTGCCATTTTAAAGCATTTGAGATCATTTTATGAATGAATGAGTAACTTGTATAGAGCTACAAACGCAAAGTAAATCGCCTCAAGGCGCATTTTAGCTAAGCAGTTTATTTGTTTCTGCACTTCTTTATATGTTTCCCCCTCTCCAATCAACTTTTTACTCAAAGTACGCTGTTCTTCTGAACAATGTCTGAAATGACCCATTTTACTCAGATTTTCAGAGAGAAACGCACTATACCCAGAATGCACAACATTTGCTGCCTTCGTCCTGAATGACCTAACTAATTGAACTCCACACTGCTATTATTTTGAACATGCTCCTTTCAATTAATGATTCCATTACACAGAATCAGCATCATGTCATTGTGGTTGGTTCTGTTGGTTTTCTAGTACCATGTCGAAATTCAAGTTTATACCGAAACTAGTGATTAATCTGGCTAATGATGTTTGGACTGCTATTACTTTAAACACAACTGTACAGACATATATAAATTATTTATGTATGAATTCAAACTTTTGCGCACACACAATATAAAAAGAAGCAGACAACATCCATTATAGAGAAATTACTTATACCTGAAAAGATAATGCAAATGCAAAATGTAGTACAAAATATCAATAGTTCTCCTTAATCAGACTAGATCCAAAACAGTAAAAGCATCGAAGGCACTCGTAAATATAGCACAGGGCATAGAGAAAGGGATGTGATAATCCTTATGGTTCAATTCTGATAAGCTTTGCATGCAAGATGTTTAATCTAGTTTTAAATATATTAGTAATTAAAAAAGCTAATGGGGTACCTGGGTGGAGGCCAAAATGACGAGGGGGCTTCCCTTGCAGCTCTAGTTTAAACCCACCTGAATGTGGAAACAGGGGTGTTAGGCCCAGGGTAGCCTGGACAGCAGAGATGGTGACCGATGCAGCAAAAGGATGTCCTACAACCATGCACGGAAGGTGCTGTAATAGGCAGGAAGACGTGATCTGGAAGCTGAGCCAAGGTCATACAGGAAAAGAATATGTGGTCAGGAGCCAGGCCAGAGTCATACACAGGTAGGTAGCAGAGGCAGGGTTTAGAGACAAGCTCTGATCATGCACAGGTAAGCAGCCGGTAGCAGAGGCAGGGTTTAGAGACAAGCTTGGATGATGCTCAGGTAAGCAGCCGGTAGCAGAGGCAGGGTTTAGAGACAAGCTTGGATCATGCACAGGTAAGCAGCCGGTAGCAGAGGCAGGGCTTGGTGATAAGCAGAGGTCATACATGGGGGATCAGACAGAAGCGAAGTCAAGCAGCAAGCCGAGATCATAAATCAGGAGAGAGGGCGATATCTAGGAACAGGTAGAGTTAGCAATAGGTAGTCAAGCAGCAGCAAACTCAGGAACAAGGGCCACAGCTAGTTGAAAATCATCCAGCATTTATCAGTCTACATACTTCTCATTAAATAGGGTGCTTGGTGCTAGTGCAGAGATTGGGCATGAGTTGATGCCCTGTGTATCCCAACACAGGTTAGTGGCAGGAATTTCTTGTCTGCATGCTAACGCATGTGCATTTCTATTAGTATCCTGACAACTTTCAGCACTCTCACTTTGAATGACAATTGCTTGGCCATGCAAAGCTATACCCAAATGACATCTTTTTTTCACACAAATAGAGCTTTCTTTTGTTGGTATTCAATCACCAATGGGTTTTTTATTTTTTGCAAAAAAAAAAAAAGGAGGTTTCATAGTTTGAAAACAGGTAATTTTTCTCTTTCATTGATGTGCGCTGATGAGATTCGGCACTGGTAGGCGACACTTATAAGCAGCACTGATTGGTGACACTAATGGGCATTGTTTGGCAGCACTGGTGGTCATTGATAGGTGGCACTGGTGGGCAAAGTTAGTGGGTACTAGCAGGTGGCACAAATGAGGCAGCTGTGGCTCTCTGTGTGAGGGAAAAAAAAAAAAACGATTACCGAACTTCTATTTACATCACATGATCATTGGATGACAGCTGATCACATGGTAAGGGGCCAGGATCGGCCCCATACTCCGATCTCTGATGAGCCAAGTCTCCTAGACTCTGTGATCACAGGGGGGGGGGGGGGAGGCACGCAGGCATCTCATGCATGCTAGGACATCAATTAAGGCCCATGCTGTTGCCATCATTCGGCTATAGCGTGGAAGGGAAGAGGTTAAAGTGGTTGTAACCCTATAAAAAGAAGAAAAGAGATCCTGTTTTACTTATAGCAGGTTAACCACTTCAGCCCTGAAAGATTTTACCCCCTTCCTGACCAGTGCACTTTGTACAATTTGGCACTGCGCCGCTTTAACGGACAATTGCGCGGTCATTCGACGCTGTACCCAAACGAAATTTGCTTCCCCTTTCCCACAAATAGAGCTTTCTTTTGGTGGGTATTTGATCACCTCTGCAGTTTTAATTTTTTTTTTTGCTATAACAAAAAAAAGGAGCGACAATTTAAAAAAATATATATATATTTTTTACTATAATAAATATCCCCCAAATTTAAAAATAAATAAATAATTTCTTCATGAGTTTAGGCCAGTTTCTACATATTTTTGGTAAACAAATAAATAAAATTGCAATAAGCGTATAATGATCGGTGTATATATATATATATATATATATATATATATATATATATATATATAGTGCAAAAATTATAGCGTCTGCAAACTATAGGGAAAATGTATGCCATTTTTATTTTTTAACTAGAAATGGCAGCGATCTGCAATTTTTAGTTGTACTGCGACATTGCAACGGACAGATCGGAGACTTTTGACACTTTTTTGGGACCATTGGCATTTATATAGCGATCAGTGCTATAAAAATGCACTAATTATTGTGTAAATGTCACTGGCAAGGAAGGGGTTAACACAAGGGGGCGATCAACGGGTTGTGTGTTCTAGCTGTATGGGAATAGGATTGATTAGGAGAGGAGACCTATCTTTTTTTTACTACTTAGTAGGAGCACACAATATGGCTCCTCTTCTCTGACAGCACAAGGATTTGTGTTTACACACACAAATCCCTGTGCTGGTGAACGTGATCGCAATTGGGTCTTGTGCCGTGCAGCGGGTGCGCGCCCTCTGGTGGCCAAAAAAAGGTTATACATACAGGATTTCAACCAGGAGAACCATTGTGCCACAGTGTATCTGCGTGACGTGGTCGGAAACCGGTTAAACAGCACAGTGCTACTGCTGTCTAACCTGTTCCTCTCTAAGCTGTAAAAAGCCTGGTTGATCCTGCCTGTTCCTCTGTCCCCCCCCTATGTAAACTGACCATGGTAATCATGGGTGCTATTCCCCGATTACTGTGGTCAGTTTGTGTGTCTCCGTCATCTCACTGCTCTTCACTCTCCCCGCCTGTCAGCTCCTGTCTGTGTGAGCTGTCCCTCCCCTTTCCTCCTGCCGCTATTAATAGTAAAGTTAAATAAATATCACTGCCCCTCCTTTTTTTGAAGCTATCCTACAGTGTGGTAGTCATCGTTTTACACTGATCTCCGATCTGTTCTGGCCTGTCACACAACCTCCGGCCACGCTCCTCCAATCTAAGGGCTACAGCGGGAGGGGCTGGGAAAACAACACAGCGGTCATGTGGCCTCTCCGGCCGACGTCAGAGGGGATTTTGGCCCCTCCTGCTGTAGTCCTTAGATCGGAGAGCGGCTGGAGGTCACGTGACTGGCCAGAAAAGATCGGAGATAAAGATATTTAGAGGCATCCACGAACACAAGAAATGTGATATAATCTTCAGAAAGTGACCAAAGTGTGCCTGGAAAGCGATATTTCACTCACCCACCTCTCTGGTGTGCACTAAGTTATAGGTGCCACATAAGTCTAGTTCAGAACCTTTGAACATTTTCAGGGACTAAAGGGAGCAGGTAACAATTTTTGATGGTAATTTTGTTGAGATCTCAATATCTATACATGGCTGAAGGGTGTGGTCCTTTTTTCCACAAAGAATATCCCAGCCCCTGCTGGTGAGGCTAAAGGATGGGTGAATCTTTTTTGTAGATTTTCATCTATATATTGACAAAGGGCTTCCGGGTCTGGCTCAGAATGGGGAAGTTGTAGCCAACTGGGCAGTTTGATGGGACAATCATAGAACTGATGACATGGAAGTGCGTCTGCTCCCTTCTTGTTAAAGATATCAAGGAAGTCATGATATGCCACAGATATGAGTTTGCCACTGATGCATAAGATAGCTTTGGTTTGACTGAAAAGTCACTGCACTTTACCTGTGGATTGTGTCCCTGTAGCCAGTATCTGGAACATGGGTGAACTCAAAACATCAAACCGTAAGAATTCTTGGGGTACGGAACTATCGGTAGTGCCATTTGGATGTTGATTTGCTTGGACTTCGAGTTGGGTGTTGGATTTGACTTGGAGACAAGGAAAATTTGTAAGTCTCTGGCAAGAATAAAATTGGTAGTACAACTGCATTGCCCAGTTAATTATGGCCTGGAACTTGTTTTCCTTTCCACCAGCTGTAGAGAAATTGGAAGAACAAATGCAAGTTTTTTCCACTGCCTGCCTATAGTGACTTGTTTATTTCTGACCAACTACAACTGACTTGGTTTGTGAGTACACAGCGCTTTGTCTCACTTTGGGTGGGTTGCTCAACACTACACGGTGCAACAAGGTGCTCCGAGGACAGGCAGCAGGCAACCTTGTTTCATACTCCTTGTATTTTTGGGAGCAAATCTCTTGTGGCCATAAAGGGAACCAATGCCTTTATTTTGGATCCTGGCACTCCTATTGATATTTGCAACTTCTATAGCTCTGCTGGCTGAGCCTATGATTTGAGCTGTGTCCAACAGACTTCTTATATTCACTTCTGACTTTGGAATGTCTGTGAACAAACTGTTCTATTAATTGTGCACAGACTGACAAAACGCTCCAAAGCAATCTACTACATAACCTAGTTCTGACCCTGTTGAGTCCTTATTCCCAAAAGATCCTGAAGGCCCTATTATTATCTCTGCTTCAAAGCCTCTACAACCTGCTTCTTGCACAGTCAGTATTAAACCTTATAATTTAAATATGCAAACTGTTGTTTCCAAACTGACTTGACACAGGGAACTTTACTATGCTTTTAGAAGATCAACTTGCTGTACCAGCTAAAGGTTCTATTTCAACTTTGGCTAACAAAATGACCTTCCCTATATCCTCTTTTCTAGAACAGTTCACCGGACTGGGCATTTATTACATTCCTGACATGCGCCTGATGGATTGAAGTATTTTCCCTTTGATAGCAAATCTCATGCCAAATGGTCCTTACGTTCATTGGACTCTCCAGTTCATCCCACCCTAATGGACATCTTATCACTCCAGTTGACTGTAGCTTTACCTTTAGGGGCGTCACCAATAGCCAGTCAGCCACTATAGGGGTCACAAAGTGATCAGGCAAAACAAAGCGGCAGACCGTTTCTAGTGCAGCATCATTATAAAAAAAGGCATAAGCAATCCATTATAAGGTGAACTTATAGTGCGCTAGTAGGTCCCCCTTACAATTCTCAGAAAATGTCCAAAAGACCATTCAACTGCTTCAAGCATTTGGCTGAGTGACCAACCTAAACAAATCTGGTCTCCAGCCTTCGATGGACCTAGTCCTAGAGTATCCAGGTCCGACGGTGGAAAAATCCTTCCCTACAATTGGAAGGTTCTTACAAAAGACACAAGTCTGTCAGGCTGGGAAGAAATCTTCCAATCCTTGAGGTTTCAAAGAACATGTTCAAGGGAGAAGGGCAAATTCTCCATCAACCTCTTGGAGCCCAGAGCTGTCTCTCCAGCACTGGACCCCCATTCTAAAAGGACTCCCAATTCAGATGCAGTCAGACAATGCCATCACAGTGAAATATCAACCATGAAGGAAGCACGAGGAGCCTAGCTGGTTTGAAGGAAGCAAACCAGATCCAGTGATTTCTACAATCCACACCCCAGAAATGGACAATTGGCAGGCCTATTATTTCAGCAGCCGCTACCACCGGGACCAAGGGGGAACGGCTTCATCAAGATGCGTTTAATCCAGTATGTCAAGAAATGGGGAACTCCAGATGTGTACATTCTAGCCTCAAGCTACCCCTGTTTGTATACAGAACCAGGGATCCTCTTGCTCTAGTTATCCCCTGGTCTCAATTCAGGCTAGTGTATGCCTTCTGTCCACTGACTATACTACCTTGCTTGCTATACAAAATAGATCAAGGAGAGGAAGAACGTGACTCTCATTGGCATCAAACTGGCCCAGAAGAACCTGGTACACAGACACACATACTTTTTCCAGAAGACCCCTTACCTCTTCCCAACAAACTGGATCTGCTCTCTTGAGGTCCTCTATTCCTCCCTGCTTCTCAGCCTCTGAAGAACAGCATGGCTATTGCAGCCCAGGTGTTGAAGCATAGCAATCACTAAGTAGGTGGAAACAATTTTGAATTTTTGTACTTTCAAGACCTTTGGGATAAAAATAGGCCTGACATTTTTGGCTTGCGAGCCATAAAGTTAGACTAAGAAGCCGCAAGACCTCTCCCCTTCTTGGGGGATGCTGTTACAAGGGGTATGTGAAAGTGTCAACAGACAGTCAGCTTGTCAAATACACATTTCCAGTGGCTATGACATACAGACCTGGCAGGAAGACCAGGACCATCAGGGTCCTTATCAAGTTGTCAACAGCCGGTGAACCCCATGTCTTATAAAATTCCTCTTCCATGGGGTACTACTGAATGAATAGTTTTAAAAAGGGACATGTCTTCTCCGGTGAGCCCAATCAGCATACAAGATATGCTCAGCATTAAAGATAGAAAGTCGAAATACCACCCAGTTTATTACATCCTCTGCCACCAAAAAAGAAAGTACAAGATAAATAAGCTTATTAGCCAGAGCATGCATGTTACATACTTATTGACCTGCCCATGTGGCTTGCAATATGTGGGCAGAACCACCAGACAACTTAAAGGGTTTGTAAAGGAATTTTTTTTTTAAATCTTAATAGCTTCCTTTACCTTAATGCAGTGCTGTTTTCATGTCCTCATTGTTCATTTTTGCTCTCAAGTTGCTGTAATTCTTCTCTGATCTCCACACTTCCTGGTTGTCTGTTTCCTGATAACCACAGTACTGGGAGCTTTCTCTCTGTGGTCACTAATCAAGGAGGTGCGATTACTGTGTCTAAAACCCCTCAGCACCAATCTGTTTTATTTTCCAAACCATCACTGCCCTGTATTGGCTCTGTGGCTCTGTACATCACAGAAGCAGGAAACATGCAAAAACAAAACTAGAAACTGCAGGTACATTATATGATTGATTTTTAATCATTTTTAAAAGGAATCAGTTAACTATTATGTCTCTATACCCTTTAAACAGTAATTTCAGCAAAAAAAAAAGTTTTCCTTTACAACTCTCCTTTAACGCAAGAATAAGGGAACATCTGAATAATATAAAAGAAAGGGTTCAAATATCACAGTCTATCCCAACACTCTAGAACCCATTGCAGGGGCATAAATATGACTAGGGTGGTATCCCAAGACGAAACAAAGTGGATCCACAAAATTAGGTATGAGGCCAGTAGGCCTCAATATCGACATTAATATAAATTGTTTTATTTTGTAATTTTTAATCTGCAACTGTACAGAAGAGACCACCATGGAGATTTATCATAAGGGGTGGGGGGCGAGGTTCATAGGGGGGTTAAGAACCGACCAAAAAATAAGGGGGGATAAGGGAGGGTAATCATACAGTTTTATCACATCACTAAAATGTTACACTGAAATTTTTTCATTTAATTTCTAATTCACCATTTTTATTTTCCATTATTAATTTATATTTAGTATTGTTTAATTTTTTTTTTTTATTATTTAAATCTTTTATTAATTTCAATTATTTATTTCCTTTCTCATTTTTTACATTTTTCTATTTTTATTTATTCATTCACATATCTAGTTTGTTCACAGTAAATATATACACCATTACTTATCACAAGTTGAATCAAATGGAAAGAATTCACTGGCATCCTGTAATAACACAACTCAACACAAGATGTCCTCAGTGGACACAACACAATGTAATAGGGTGATAACGACACACTGTTATTCCTTCCAAGAGATTAACTTCCTGGTGGTGTATTTTAATTAGACATGGGAGATTAGTCCATTACGACCACTCTATATAATGGACTGGAGCTCAAGGGAACTTCCTGCTTTTGACGTTGCACCTTGATGATGAAACGCGTCAAGCCTGAAGTCCCGATACATCATATCCGGCACAAATGTTGGAACACGCGCTGGTCTGCAGACATCGTTATTCAATAGACGAAGGGACAGACTGACAACTCATGGGGCCCCCGGGCAATAGGAGATTATGGGGCCCCCAGTATACACACATATACAGTATACATACACACAATATATAAATATATACACACACACTAAAAAGGTACTGGAGAGGTGGGGCAGCTATAATTTTTTTAAACAGATTTTTACATACTGTCCATGGTTTTACTGAGGCTGGCAACCCTGATGGGGGCCCCCTAGTGGCATGAAGCCCTCGGGCAGTGCCCGAATGTTCAGTCCGCCCCTGTACAGACAGCTGCGCGGGAAAGTTTACCAGTATTTTACTAAAGCCGTTTACACCTTCTAAAGGAAATGTTATCATAAGATGCCTATGCCGAATAAAGGTTTTTAAAAAAGGATCTTACACTATGAGGAGACCTCTGTTTGTATATTCCATGCCTGGCCACCCTATATTTTGAGTGTTACCATAAGAGGCCAACCAATACAACATAAGTGCCTGTGATGACCATAGAGGGATAGGTGCCCCCCCCCCCCCCTAAACCTAAAGCACAGTTGACTCTTCCTGTCATAAGGAGAGGAGTCCAAACCCTACTGTATTTGCACATATCATGAGTCACTAGATTGTAAATCAAATCACTATTCTCAAATAATTTATGTAATATTAGAGTTGTTAGTTTGCCACTCAATCACAATTGTTATTTTTATAGTCATCAGTGTAACTGATTAAGTATAAAGCTCTCATTAGGTGGGGTGGGGAAAGCACTGTTTAGTTTAACCAACATAGTTAATATATTATCAGCATATATCACTTCCTACAAGTGAGGGTGCACTGAAAAAGTTCTGGAATATTAAGGTGGCCTCTATGACCCGCATCCAGTGACATTTGGAGGAGAGAACTCCAAAAGTGGCAACTTCAAAGTAGTGCACACCATGTCTGCAAAGAAGCCCACTGTGGTCTTGTGTGTCCGACACTTCTGACCTCGAGACTCCCCCTGGGGACTCATCTACAGAGGATTCTGAATCAGCTTTTTCTTCTTCTTCCTCATCTTGGAGGATGTTCCTCCAATGCCGCCAATCAAAAAAAAAAAAAGGGAGAGCCACGTCCAAGATCTTCTAAACCAAATTGCCACAAACTAAAAATGGCTGCAGAAAAATCCTTCCTTTACACAAAAGAAGCAGAGGATGTGGCTCAGAAACTGTGGAATTAACAAGGGATTCAGAGCTAATCTGACCTTTAAGGGAGCCATTATAGGAAAAACACTGCAGGGGGGTACTTCCTACAATCTGATTGTGCAAGACTATGGCTTACTGAGGGTGATTAATTCTACAATACCATATGTAAGGGAGCGGCCAAATATCACCCCCAATAGAAAAGTGTTGCAATGCTTGCTGTGCCCTCCTGGCTTCAATGCAAATGTAGGCTGCTGCAGCTGAGAATAGCTGAACTGCTGGAGAAAAGTTCTGTGCTGTAGCCTGCAACATGTCACTGCACACAAAGAACTAGCAAAATGATGCCCACACATGCGCAGATGCGTTGGATGACATCATGGCACATTGTGGCATGCTGATATGCCTCTTTTAAACACTGCAGTATATTACTCTGCATGGAAAAAAAATTAAAAATAAAAAATCGGCTCACACTGACCTATAGGGAAACCTATAGAAAGGCTACCCATATATGTTCTACCACAAAGGCACTCAACAGTCAATGCTGCATGGCCTACAAGCCTATTTTTCAACCCTTGCAGTGGACATGCAGCGCAGGGTCTTCAGGGACTCAACTCCCCCCCCCCCCCAGAGGGATCACTGCCCTGGGCCTGTAAGCAAAGTCACCTAATACATAGTACTATTGAGATTACTGCCTGCAGGATCCGGTCCCCAACAACATTACAAGTTGTTCCCACGTTGGGTAGTCCCTCACGGCCTTCTAGATGTAGGCTATTGTTCCCGATAAAGCCCTTCTCTACCACCAGCAGGAGTATTCAGAATAGGCCAGGAATTGAGGAACTAAACCCACAAAGGGAAACAGACATCTATAGGCACAATTATCACCGAAAGACACTAAGCCTTGGCCGAGTTGGAAGGGGTTATACCTGAGCAAGGAAAATTCCTGCCTTTTGTTTCCAGGGCTCATTCACCTTTCTGGAAAGCATTTGAAAATAAAGTGCCCCGTGCCCTTTGATGATTAGGAAAAAACCTTGGCTTTAGATGAACTTTTAGAATGATTACAGGGAATTAGTATTTGTGTTTAAGATAATTTAGTGATGCCTTTTACTACCTGAAGAACCCTTGAAATATTTGTATGATCTATAGCTCATGGGACATCCCTGTGATTAGTTAGATGCAGATATATTAAAAGCATAAAATAAGATTTTACACTAACTGCCAAAAGAAACATTAACTGTTTAGTGGCCAGTGAATTTTTTTTGTCGTAATGTGTTGCAGAACCCGATTGAGAAACCCTGCACAGTTAATGTTCTTCATTCCTATTGCCCTTTACTTAAATCAATATTTATTTTTTCCGCTTCCCCCACCATTCAAATTCTTTCACTCAAACTAATGCTGGCCATACACTCTACAGAAAATCGTCCGAACGAACTTTCGAAAAACGAACGTTCGGTCACGAGCGCAAAAGATATTGCCATCATTTAATGACCGATAAATCGTTCAGTGGACATAAATTAAAAAAAGTTTTTTTTTTTTTACATATACCCAGCGCAGAAAGTTCGGACGGGAAACACATTAACCTTCCGATTTATCGTTCATTCGGCAGAAAATTTCCAAACTTGTCGTTCGTTTTTTTTCGGCTCAAAAACGTCCCAACGATTATCGATTATGTGCCCATTAACTGTTCGAAAAACAAACAAACTGTCTGAACGACCGAATTTTGGCCGATTTTTCGTATAGTGTATGGCCAGCTTTAGTATCTCTACCCACTCAGTTCACCCATGTCCTACAATCTTACCCCTACTCCATTATCCTGGTCAGATTTTAGCATGCAGTCTCACATACACATTTCCACTTCTACACCCCAACTGCTTCTCCACCGCATTGCCTCTTTTATACTCCTAAATCCTCCATTCTTTTTATCCCTCAAACTTTACTAATAGTATCCTCCTTTTTCCCTTATTGTTGACAGTCCTGCGCCGTTGACAAATCGAGATACTTCCTAGCTGTGGGGAGAACACCCACTTCCCCCCTTGTGCCGTTTCTCTTACTGCTGCATTTTCTTTCACCCCTCCCAAACATCAGATGTCAAAAGCCCCCTCACCATCAGAAGAGTCTCCAACCCTCCCTAGCATCACACTGCACCTCCTTTTACCTTGTACTGCTGCCAGGAAGAAGCTGGAGCAGAGCTGGGAAGCAGAAGGAGTAGGATCTGGAGGACGACCAGAGGAGGGCAGGAGTCAGATGCTGCCGAGACTAGAAGAGGCAGCGATGACAGGGAGCTGGAGATTTGGTCTTCCCCTCTGCTGCCGACTGCTGAGCAGCCGGGGGGGGGGGGGGGGGGGGGGTCAGATAGGAGCCTCTCTGCGGCTGCATGAGCAGGGTGATGCAGCTGCAGGAGAGGTGTGAGGGTCACATGAAATGGCTTGGCGGGGCGAATTCGGCCTGCGGGCCTTGTGTGACACATGTGGCCTAAACAGTGAGTGATGTCATATGAGCATTCAAGTTTAGGGTAAAAGCTCTGCCAGAAGAGGATAATAAATGACTGAGTCACGAATGACAACGTGTGATCTCAATGGGCAGCTTTGGAATACTAAATATATTATGTAGTAGATTTTTAGGCAAGCTTGGCCCTTTAGGCTGTGTTTATACCTTGTTCTAAGCACATGCATTTTCCATTGCAATCAATGGAAATGCATGAAAACCTCAAATAGTGCATGCTGCAATCTGCTTTTCATTGCACATAACTTCTGATGACATGTGTTCCCAGTAATGTCAATAAAAACACAAGGGTGAGCCCATTTGTAGACATGTTCAGCTTTGTAAACAGAGAACTTATGACCAAACAACGAACAACAAGTTCCATCTTTTTATTCATAGAGTATGAAGATTTCTACAGTTCCTACAAGTTATATAGCATGCAAAGGAAACAAAGAAAAAGAAAAAAAAAAAAAAACATTCAACATTAACCATTCCCCTCACACAAATTAGAAAAAAAAAAAAAATCTCCAATAAAGAAATGCTTGCTATCTGAAAGTCAGCCAATGTATGCACAAGCATTAGAAATAGAAAGCATCTGCTAAAATGTTTAAACACAATGTATGTACAAAAAATAATAAATTCACAAAAGACTAAATCCCCCTTGTAGCAGAGCACATGGCAGCTGACACTGGAACAGAAGACCACCGTCTGGGATAATGAACCACGGACTGATCCAGAGGAACAAACTTAATGTGTAGTGGAGATTTTTTTTATGTTATTGAACATCAACATGTACCAAAGTTTGGCAATTTCTTTTTTTTTTTCCTTTCTTTTTTTTTTTAGTTTAATATTTATATATTTATATATAATGCAAATTATGTAAACAAGAGGAACATTTAAAAAAAAAAAAAAAAAAAAAATCGATCTACATGCAAAACTCCATGTCATGCAAGGACACCAAGCACCTTGATTTCTCTCGCACAGACAGAGCCCATGGTGTGCAGCACTCAGTTGAAGGAACAGCTATGGCAAGCAGGCAATGCTTTTACCTGCCCTCACTAAATCACTAATAAAATGGATATGCTTTCAAGAGCAAAACAAAAACAAAAAATATATATAGGTCTCGGTTTGGTTTTACTTGTTTTCCATCAAATAGTACCACAGCAGAAAAAAGGAGAGGTGGAAAAAAAATTTGAGTGTCTCACTACTTTTATATCACACATGATGGGAGTATTTATGGACAGAGCAGAACAGAATGTCTTATTTTCACGAAAAGTAACAGAAAACATTCCACCAGGACAAAGAACCTCTCCTATAACCAATGTACATAGATCGTTACCAGTCATGCTGCCTGCAGTAGTCTGTTCAATTTAGTTGGCAGGTATGAGTGAATAAATCCCGACTTCTGTCAAATCGACTTATATAAAAAAGGGACAGGGGGTCCTCAAGTGTTGTATACCTATTGCAGCTGCTGCAACTGATAGAATAGTACAATTTGGGTGACTTGCTTTAGCAACTCTGGAAAGCAGGAGATATAGGTTCTGTGCAGTTGCTATATGCATTAACAGTTCTTCACTTGGCAGTAACATTCAACTATTTAAAAAAAAAAAAGCAAGAGACACAGTCCCTGGTAATATATTAACATGTATAAATTAACATACAAATTTCCTGTGTTAAAAAAAAAAAACTTAAAGTAGATTAACAGGATGCAACAGAGTTGATCAACCAGTTAATATACAAAAAAAAAAAATATCACAAGATACGAAAACACATTGACCAGACACCCAGTTCAAAGTATACATTCTTCTACAATATATATATATTTATAAAACTGTGTGAAATAAAAGTAAGGATTTATATTCACGTATTGAACGGCTTATGTTCTGCTTGGCACTTTTTACTCTAGTTTTTATTTTGTCGTTTCTTTTACTCAAGTAATTAAATTAAAGCCCACCTAATGACTACATAGAAAGTTTTATATATAATTCTTGTTTATAAAAGATGAGGAAACAAAAAATAAATAGAAAAAAAAAAGCCAACTCCCTTCTTTTTCTCCATCACACTGATATGCTCCTCCCCACTGTGCTGTCCTTCAGACTTTAAAGTGCTACACCAAGTTATTGAGAGAATAAAAAGTTCAATAACACTTAAGTTGGCTTCATGAGGCTCATGTTGGAAAATGTGGCTTCACAGAGAAAAATACTTCCATTTAAAATACACAGAGAGCGTTGCTGGACGTCTTGAGCAGATCTTCAGAGATGGAGAAGAAAGCATAAGTGTTGGATGTTGTTCTGAAGAATCACACATCGACCACCATCTTTTTGTGGATATCTAAACCACCTACGACCTGCAGAAGAGAGGACAAGAACCGGGATGTCAGAAAAACCAAGTATACGTTTATCAAAAAATACATTAAAGCGGAGTTCCACCCTAAAAATGAACTATGAATGAACAGCTTGCCTTTAATGTAAAAAATTAATACTTTTTTACTCACTTCTATCTGGCTATTACTAGGCAGATTTTGTAATGTTCCTGGTACTAGGTGGTTCAACTTCCTGTCCTAAGATCCCAATGCCTCCTGGGAAATTATGACACTCATTTCCCAGGAGTCTCTGGGCATTACTGTGCCTAAAAATTACCCAGCATGCACCTCTCCCTGAAAACCAGGAAGAAAAAGAAACTGGGCTCCACATGCCCACACATATGATGGATACGGCCACAACATGAGCTGGAGGATATAAGGCAAGTGTTTGCAATGATTTCTGGAACGATTGGGGAGCTATTAATATGTTTTAGGGACTATTTAATGTGTATTTAAATTAGGCCCAGAACCCCGCTTTAAGGCTTGTGCTGGACTTAAAATGGTTGTAAACCCTTACACACCACTTTTACCAACAGGAAAGCCTATAATAAAGGCTTACCTGTAGGTACTGGAAATATCTCCTAATCCTGCACAGTTTAGAACAGGGCTCGACAAATCCTGGTCGCCATGGCGACTAGAAATCGCGTCCTGGCAAGTGGGGTATTAGCTGAGAAGGTGGACATGGCCCGGGCCCCGTAGGCCTTCCAGAGTCAGCGGGGATGGATCAGGAAGAGTGCTCGGCGGATGGATCAGTAAGAGTGCTCAGTGCAGCAGCCACTGATTTTTTATTTATTTTTTGTTCCATAGGACTGGCTTCGGCCTAGTCCACGGCCTTTTCCCAGGATCGCGGCGGACTAGGCTAAAGCCGCGGCCTCGCCTAAAGACCTAGGACCGGTGCTCCGCGGACTAGGCCGAAGCCGCGGCTTGCGCCTAAAACATCCTCGCCACGATCCTGGGGAAAAGCGGCATCCGAATCAAAGTGGGACGTCACCACACACTTTCACAGAGGCATTTTCCCGATTTTTTTTTTTAATGGGCAACCAATTTTCTTATTTTAGCACCAGTAGTGCTATTTTGTTAAAACCGAGCATAATTGGAGTTTTTGCCCATAGCAATCAAAACACCTCGATTTCAAGTAGAATGAAGATCGATCTCATTTACTAATTTGGGGTCCTAGAGATTGGGTTAGGCCGGCCATAGATTAAGCGATTTTCTTTCCTGCAATTACAGTTTGTAGGAAAGAAAATCACTTGATCCCCCCCATCAACACAGGCAGTTTTGATGGTGAATTTTCTCCCGCGAAGCCATTGTGTTCTCTTGGTGGAGCGTCTGGGGAAGCCATCCCTACCGGAAGAACAGTGATTAGATGCTAGCAATTGCCATCAGAAAAATAAAAAAAATAACTCGATTCTAATTTTTTTTTTTAAATCGCTGATTTTTTGGGGGCCAAAATCGCCCAAACTCTAGCGGTCATCCCCCTTTGCCGGGCACACAAACGTTTTTTTTATTAATTAGATGCAGAATTTATAAATCTGTTTTTATATATATATTTTTTTATAATTGCTTTATCATATTTTAGATTTTGAAAATCGTGGCAAAAACTACGGTAAACTTTACCGCCAACGCCTGCAACGCCCCAGCATGAAAGTACCCTAATACAAAAAAAAAAACAAAAAACTGGCTCCTAACTTTCTTAGCTGGCTCCTAGATTCAAACTAATTTTGTCAAACCCTGGTTTAGAACATATTTGCCATATATGCTTGCTCCAACATCATCGGCGCATGCTCACAAAAAAAATGGGGGGGAATTATGCGTCGGAGTGATGTCACGTGACTCCAGCCAGTTCCACGGCCCTGGAAGGAAGAGGGGTGAAGATGGACACGGCCACCAGCGGGGACATTGCAGGCTTTGTAGATAAATCCCTCAGCGCAAATCTACCTTCCTGCCCTTACTTGATCCTGTTCTTGCTGGCAAACATATCAGAGAAAAAGACTGTAAACAGCAACTTTGCAATATACATTTACACACCAGATAAAGTAGGATACATTTTTTTTTTCCCTCCACTTTAAAGGCTTTAAAAAAAAAGAAAAAAAACCTGCTAGTATCTTGAAATTTGAGAGGTGGCAAATTCCTGAAGAGTTCAACTCTTTTCAGAGTGTTCCCCATCACTCAACAATTAAAGCAGATGAACTTTCGGCAAGGGCTTGCTGACTGCATTCACTAGAAATAAAGCACAGACAAGAATATTCCTAATCCATACTCACAGCACAGAATTCTTCAAAAGATATTCTCCCATCGCCATCTTTATCTGCATTGATAATTGTTTTATCTACTATTTGTTGTAACTGTGTGTCCTTGAGGTTGTTTCCGACCATCATCTTCAACACCTGGAAAAGCTCGCCGTTTGAGATATAGCCATCCTTGTCCATGTCATATATACGGAAAGCAACTGGTAGAGGAGAAAACAAAAATGTCAAAATGCTTTCACTGATACCAATGCAAAGCTCCCAAGTTCCCCAAGTTTTTGTAGCCCATCTATCTTAGAGGACCCATAAAGCGAAACTTTCTTCGGTCACCTAAAACAAAGTTACTTTTATCTATACTAGTCTATTACTGGAAACCTTTCTGAAACAAGCATAATGGCTGCCTTTTTAAAGTCTTGTGCAAATGCTTGTTGCCTGGCTGTCAAGCTCATCCTTGTTTAGTAGCTTTTAACAAAACCTAGAAAAACTATGCAGATAAGGATTGTTTTTTTTTTTATAGATCTGCATTCTTTCTCCTAGTCATCAACTGAAAGGATTGAAGTTATTGGAACAGCATGACAGCCAGGCACTTTGCATTTTAAGAAGGTGGTTTGCAATGGCAGTCTCCTATTTTCTTTTGAATTAAAAGTTTAGTGTTAGTTGAAGTTTAGGGATCATCTAAATAGAAAACTGAAATAAATCCGTGTGTACCTCCAGTTCTGTTTAGTGTTTAAAGCTTAAAGTGTTTCCCTATAACAAACGTGTTATACTTACCTGCTCTGTTGCTGTGGATTTGCACAGAGCAGCCCAGATCCTCCTCTTCTCGGGCTCCTCTTGTGCTCCTGGCCCCTCTCTCCTGTTCAGTGCCCCCCACTGCAAGCAGCTTGCTATGGGGTTACCCGAGCAGAGTCACAGCTCCCTGTGTCTATTGAGACACCAAGCCCGCCCCTTCTCATGATTGGCTAGCTGCCTGACAGCAGCCAATGGCGCTGCTGCTGTGTCTCAGCCAATCAGGGGGGAGAACCTCAGACAGCTGAGACACTCGTGGACATTTCTGGAAGGAGAGGGACCTCAGGCAAGTGTTGGGGGGCTGCTGCACACAGAAGGCTCTTTATCTCAATGCTAGAACGGATTACGATAAAAAAAAAAAAAAATTGACTTTACAATACCTTTAACTCCAACTTTTGATACACTTTGCAGAGTTTGTTTTGGCCAAGCTGACCCAAACAAACTATGACCCTCACTAACACGTGAGGCTGCTGGATGTGTGGTATAAACGCTACAAAAAGTTTATACAGCACAGCCATCAGCCTTACATGTTAGTGGAGGACAGTTTGTTTATTTCAAAAGCTTGAGTTACGCTCCTATTAAAATGGATCTTATGCTCTTGGAGAAACTCAGTGCTTTTGAAATTTGGTCTACTCAGCATTTACAGGGCCTCACCAGAATGACTAAGTTACTTCACCCCATCCAGTGCAGAAGCCAAGATAACCATTTGTGGGACGTGCTTGAAAAACAAGTCCCATCCATGGAGGTCAAACCTCGCAACTTGCAGGACCTAAAGTGGTTGTAAAGCCTTAAAGTTTTTTTTCACCTAGAACGCATTTGGGTAAAAAACCCTCTGTGCTGCAGCTCCCCTCCATACACCCCCTCCTTTTCTTTCTTATCTGAACCGGATCCAGCTATGTGCACAAGCCCAGCAACTCCCTCTTCTAATTGGACAGATTAATAGCAGCAGGAACCATTGGCTCCCGCTGCTGTCAATTAATAGCTGTGACACAGGAGCAGGGGGGTCGGGTCGAGTCCCGCTGTCTGCTCAAATGGACACAGCAGCAGGACTTGACAGCAAGCTAGCCCAGGTGCCCCCAAGGAAAGCTGCTTTCTTATGAGGGTGCTGCCGTCAATCAAAGCCAGGAACAAGGGATTGGGGGGCGGGGCAGAGTCCCACTGTCTATAGACAGAAAGTGAGGCCTGGAAACAAGCCAGCAGTGAGTGCCCCCATAGAAAGCAGTTTTCTATTGGGGCACTCACCAGAGGAGGGAGAGCTGGGAAACCCAAGAGAAAAATAAAAATAAAAAATAGGAGGTTGGGGGGCCACTCTCTGCAATTCCATTGCACAGAGGAGGCAAGTAGAAACCTGTAATAAAAAAAAAAAAAAGAGAAAAATAAAGAAAAAAAGAGAAAGAAAAACGAAAGACATTTACACTCACGTTAAAAAGATAGGCTACTTATGACTTGATGCCAGACACCACAGAGTACCTTCTAGTGGCACGGTCTGCATGGATCAGGGCTGTTTTGGATGGCAAAGGGAGCAGTTTTATTGATAAAGGGGACCTACTCAATATTAGGTGGGTGATCTACTCAATATTAGGTGGGTGATCACAGTTATAGCTGATGTTGGTCCCCATTTCCAGGAAATTGGAGAAGCAAATGCACAATGTGCCTCATGTTTCAAAGTGTCGATAGTAAAGGTGTCTGTATTGCTCTGCCTTCATTCTATCCTGAATCGTACTTCTGGCTAAGGGACAATAATTCTAACACTTTTATACAAGGCCTAGGTTTGATTACAGGTGCTGCTCTGGAACAAGGGTCTCTCTGGAGTTAATTTCCACTAATAAGCAGAACAAAGTGTGCTGAAATAGTATTGAGCTCATTATGCCACTCACTAATTTAGGATGCTTTTACTGCCATTAAATGCAAAAATAGGAATTTTCCTGCATGGAGATTTTACACACTGGCTCCATTGTGTACCTCATTGTTTCACTACTTTGACTAAGCACCGGCAAAGAATAAAGGCTGGAGCTCAGGCATTCCCTTCTGACAGTGAGGGGCACAAGTAAAAGAACCAGTTTGACATCACACATCCTGAATGGGCCAGAAATACCAAAGACTTGAAACCTGGATGCAGCGCTGCATTCCAAAGACGCAAACTCTCTGGGCTCAACGTAGACAGATGGTATCAAAAAAGACCATTCAACTGAAATCTATTTTTATGAAAAAAAGTGAAGAGGGCTATTCTATATCCAGATACTTTATTATTTCCCTTAGCTGGTAAAACCTGAGTACAGAGATCTCAACAAAAGCCTGGGAATGCCCAGGAAAATACCAAGACTACTTACAGGCTTACAGTACAGAGATCATGAAGTCCTCATGGGTAAACCGGCAGAGGATCAGGACAGCGAGTGGCACAGGCAGCACCAGTGCTGCACGTTGGCAATGTTGCCTAATCTACAGCAAGTATATTGCTTTGTATGTTCTGCCCAGGTCCACTTTAAAATTGCATATTGTTAACCATTTACATGAGTCATCCCTACCACACTCACACATTAAGATAATACATTTTACTAAAAAGCAAGCGATGCAAATTTTTAGATTCAGCTTGTTATATTTAGGCCATGCAAAGTGTTACAGAAAAAGTGCTTCCAAAAGTTGAAGTAGAACTGCAATAGATTACCAAAAGTATTGAGACGCCGGCCTTTACCCTGCACATGTCCACAAGGAGTGTGTCTATGGGAATATTTGACCATTTTTTCAGAAGTGCATTTGTGAGATCAGGCACTGATGTTAGACGAGAAGACCTAGCTTGCAGTCTCTGCTCTAATTTACCTCAAAGGTGTTCTATTGGGTTGAGGTCAGGACTCTGTTCCAACATGACTGTGAACCAGTGCACACAGCAAGGTCCATAAAAATATGGATGAGCACGTTTGGGGTGGAGGAACTTGACTGGCCTGCACAGAATCCTGACCTTAACTCGACAGAACACTTTTGGGATGAATTAGAGTGGAGACTGCGAGCCAGGCCTTCTCTCCAACGTCCGTGCCTGACCTTACAAATGTGCTTTTGGAAGAATGGTAAAACATTCCCATTAAGACACTCCTAAATCTTGTGGAAAGTCTTCCCAGAGTTGAAGCTGTTATAGCTGCAAAGGGTGGGTCAACTTAATATTGAACGCTACAGACCAAGACTGGAATGCCATTAAAGTTAATATGCATGTAAAGGCAGGTGTCCCAATACTTTTGACAATATAGTGTGTCTAGGCAATTTTTTTTGGATAGCATAAGCTTTTTTTGCCATGTGTCCCATTGGGGAGATTTATCTTCACTTCCTGTCCATAGCCAAAACAGGAAGCGAGAGAAAATCCCTGTAAATTAAGGGAACTTCTTGGGGCCCCCAGAACTATTACTGTTCTGGGGAGTTTTTTTTTTACTGTTAATCACTAGCGACCATCTCACGCACATATAATGCAGCAGGTCGGCTCTCCTGCATGAACTGACGTACCCGTATGTCGGTCTGTGCAAGGTGTATAGCTGGCGCATGCTCCCACAGACTCTATGTCCGCCAGCGGCCCCGTGATCGCAGTGAGGTTGTGTAGAACAATACGATTCCCCGTTCTGCCTAGTGACATGACAGATCTACTGTTCCAGTGATCAGGAACAGTGATCTATGTCATGTTCCTAGCAGCCCATCCCCCCTACAGTTAGAACACGCCCAGGGAACACACTTAACCCCTTGATCGCCCCCTAGTGTCAACCTCTTTCCTGCCAGTGTCATTTTTACATTGATCAGTGCTATAAAATGCACTGATCAACGCAATAATTGTCAGCAGCAATGTCGCAGTCCTGCTAAAAATCGCAGACCATTACCAGTAAAAATACAATTTAATAAAAGTCCCTAAATCTGTCCCATAGTTTGTAGACGCGATAACTTTTGCGCAAACCGAATTTATACACCCCTATATAAACTTTTTTTTTTTTTTTTACCAAAAACATGTAGAATAATATATAATCGGCCTAAACTGATGAATGTTTTAGTTTTAATATTGTTTTTTTTTTTATAGGTATAGCAGAATTTTTTATTTTTTTTTATTTTAATTGTCCCTCTGTTTATAGCGCAATAAAAAAAAGTTTTGCCTTTAGTCATACTTTAAACACATCTAGCTATGTTTGACATCTTGGAAACCAAATCAGTCTTTCCCTTTTCTATGGAGAAGAAAAAGAAAAATCTATTTGCTGGGTGATCCAAATCGAGAGATAGATTGAATTTTTATATCGATTTGCCGACCCGATGTCAATTTTACCTGATTCACCTCCTATATATTAACGTTTACCAGAGTTGGAGCCCTTTCACACGTACGGACAAACGGTCCGTTTTTTACAAGTCCGTAAACAGACTTTTAATGCTTCCCTATGGGATTGCAGACGTTGGCGGATGATGCATCCGCAAACATCCGCGTCCGCAAAGATCCGCTTTTTCGGACAGAAGAAAACCCTATTTTTCTTCCGTCTGGCGGAACGGATCAGATGAATACAGACACAGGGTCTGTATTCATCCGATTCCCCATAGGGGAGAGCGGAGGAAAGATAGGGCGGTCTCTGCACAGTGTGCGGGGACCGCCCTGTCCGCAGACAGCTCAGCGGGGATTTACAGATGACCCCCGCTGAGCCGACGGACACACACGGGGCGGATCAATACGGATCCGCTCCGTGTGAAAGGGCCCTAATGGAAAAGTCATGTTTGCAGTGAAGATACAGTATCTCACAAAAGTACACCCCTCTGATTTTTGTGGGTATTTTATTACATCTTTCCATGTGACTCCACTGAAGAAATTACACTTTGCTACAATATAAAGTAGTGAGTGTACAGCTTGTATAACAGTGTAAATTTGCTGTCCCCTCAAAATAACAACACACAGCCAGCCATTAAAGGTATGAGCCGCTGGCAACAAAAGTGATTCGACCCCAAGTGAAAATGTCCAAATTGGGCCCAATTAGCCATTTCCCCTCCCTGGTGTCATGTGACAGGTTTGTGTTACAAGGTCTAAGGTGTGAATGGGGAGCAGGTGTGTTAAATTTGGTGTCATCACTCTCTCATACTGGTCACTGGAAGTTCAACATGGCACCTCATTGCAAAGAGCTCTCTGAGGATCTGAAAAAAATAAAAATAAATGTTGCTCTACATAAAGATGGCCTAGACTATGAGAAGATTGCCAAGACCCTGAAACTGAGCTGTAGCACGATGGCCAAGACCATACAGTGGTTTAACAGGACAGGTTCAAACAAAGAACAGGCCTCACCATGGTCTACCAAAGAAGTTGAGTGCACATACTCAGCGTCATATCCAGAGGTTGTTTTCGGGAAATAGACATGAGCGCTGCCAGCATTGCTGCAGAGTTTAAAGGGGTGGGTGGGGGGGGGGGGGGGGGGTCAGTGCTCAGACCATACGCCACACACAGCATCAAATTAGTCTGCATGGCCGTCATCCCAGAAGGTGTACACTCACTACTTTACATTGTAGCAGAAGTAATTTCTTCAGTGTTGTCAAGATATACATTTTTTTTTTTACAAAAATGTGATGTGTACTCACTTTTGTGCGATACTGTACACAAGCAAAGATTTTAATATTCATGTTTAATAAAGCTCAGAGGAGGTGTTTGCAGTATACTAAGAAACAGGTTTTGTATAGACTGCATCTACAGTGCTTGTAGCATTATGTTAGCGGACAGAGGAATGCAGCAGGACAGCCTCTACAAACCTGATGCACATAATGTCCTCATGTCTGAAATGTGTCAGAGGCTTTCACACGACTACCCACATACATACACTACATATAATACTTACACCTCAGTTTCTGTTCCTTGTCACCCTTTACACTGAACTGAGAAACGCCTTCAATAAATTCTGCAAAAAAAAAAAAAAAGGATTACAATTTTTAAATTGTTGACATATCTTGGACAACACTGTCATTTATTGCCAAGGGTGTAATGTTTAAAAACAAACATAAGAGACCAATAAATACGACATTTCTAATGTACACAGCATGTAGGGAAGCAAAGTGGAATCTGACTGGCTGTTCCCTCCATTTATAACTGGAGCCATCACAAAGCACTGTGGGGTGACGACTTCCAGCGATTGGTTCGTATTGTTACTCAGAGAACACGGATCTGTCCGACAACCACTGCTGTTTATTATACACAATTTACTGCATAGAACGCCAACAGTTTGCACAGTGCATTAAGGGATACAAAACAGTTACAAAATAGGGTTAGGAGGGCCCGGCTGGCGACAGCTTACAATTGATTAGGAAGGGGGGGGGGGGGGGTGCATCTTCAATGCTTTATATCCCTTTAATATTTCCACTGACTGATAGCTTGACTTAATTTTGTAACATTCACCTTAACCACTTGCTGCCCACCCACATTACATTTACTGTTGGTGGCACAGCTAGGCCATCGCAGAGTACTTCCTGCTTTTCGGGAGCCTATGAGTGCAGCCCCTGCTGGCCTGTGCAGTGATTGGATACAGCCCGAGTTTGTCAGTATGGTAAAGTCAATGATTATGACTGTATACATGCTGATCAGCTGTAGCCAATCACAGCACAGACCTCCGTTTGTAAACACAGGCTCTAGCTGGATTTTTTCCTGCCTTTCAGAAATGAATGCAAGGCCAGACACCCAGCTGGATCAGCGGGTATAGGCAGTACACATACTCTTGTTAGGCACAGTTAACCACTTAATTTCCCTCCTGATTACCTGTCACCCAACCAGCGACATGAGTAAAGTATTATCACTGTAATCATGTCACCAGCAACATCAGTGTTCCCTCCCAGACAGTGATAGTGTGGTGGGGGAATCGGGTGCCAACACAGCCTCAAGAAATTAAGAAATCGACTTGGTATTTGCACAACAGTGTACCCCAAGTAATATGGCTCCCACAGAGTAGGTGACATTGCATTTCTTAGGTTCAAGAGTTGCAGCTTTTTTTAATCCATTTTAACAGAAATTAATAAACCACATTCTATATGCACAGTCCTACAAATGAAGGCAAATACTTAATTTATTCACCTATAACCTTATAGCCAAGATCCAAGCCAGCTCATGAGATGGATCAAATTAGAAAAAGCAAACTCATGTACACTAGAACAAGCAGGGTAACAAGCAAACATCAGTCTGAGGATAGCCATGGACTCAAGGCGATAGTTGGAAGCACAAGGGCAATCTGACCATTTCCAGAGTGCAGGCCCCTGCAAGGTTTTTTTCCACACATTCTGAAAATGGGCTTATTACATCTAGAGAAGAGGCTGTATTGGGCCCCTTTCACAAGGACGGCTGTTCTGCCGCAGTTAAAAGCATGTTTATGTTTTGCTGGAATTCAAGACTCCAGGCACAGCGGTCAGCTGCATTTGTGCAGTGCGATTAGCTGCGGTTGCGTTTAGCCGTGGCACGATATTGAACGGGGATCCGACTTGGATCCATGCCAATACCAAGCACTGTGTGTCTGGTATGAATCCTGAGGGGGAACCCCATGCCAAATTTCAAATAAAAAACCGGCATGGGTTCCCCCTCCAGGAGCATACCAGGCCCTTGGGTCTGCTATGGATTTTAAGGGGAACCCCTGTACACCGAAAAAATGGCGTCCCCCAAAATCCATACCAGACCCATATCCGAGCACGCAGCCCGGCCGGTCAGGAAAAGGGGTGGGGGGATGAGCGCCCCTCCCCCATTCCTTAACCGTACCAGGTCGCATGCCCTCAACATGAGGAGGTAGGTGCTTTGGGGTAGGGGGGCGCCCTGCGGCCCTCCACCCCAAAGCACCCTGTCCCCATGTTGATGAAGACAGGGCCTCTTCCCGACAACCCTGGCCATTGGTTGTCGTGGTCTGCGGGCGGGAAGCATATCGGAATGCGGAAGCCCCCTTTAATAAGGGGACGCCCAGATCCCGGCCCCCCACCCTAGGTGAATGAGTATGGGGTACAGCTCTTTATCGCTTACGAGCGGGGGGGGGGGGGGGGGGGCCCGGGCTTCTGTCGCCTTCTGCCTTCTTCACTTCGATGTTGACACGTCGCTTCCTCCTGCTGTAATGCCGCGTGCGTGGCTTGCACCGATTTATATAGGCCTCTTTTGACGTCACAGCCCCATCATGCTCTGGGTGGTTGTCGGGGGGGAAAAGGCCCGGGCCTTATCAACATGGGGACAGGGTGCTTTGGGGTGGGGGGGCCGCAGGGCCCTCTCCTGCCCCAAAGCACCCATCTCCCGATGTTTTCGTTTTCAATAGACTGGAGAGGGTTTAGAACTCCTTTAGGCCGCTCAGAGCAACCAGAAGATTTCTGCTGCTACAATTTGCACCGGCCTAAATCGCCATTGTGAGTGTAGCCTTAAAGTGACAAATACACTATAATTATTGGATATTTTTAAACTTTAACAAATAAAAAACTGAAAAATTGGGCGTGCAAAATTATTCAGCCCCCTTAAGTTAATACTTTGTAGCGCCACCTTTTGCTGCGATTACAGCTGTAAGTCGCTTGGGGTATGTCTCTATCCGTTTTGCACATCGAAAGACTGAAATTTTTGCCCATTCCTCCTTGCAAAACCGCTCGAGCTCAGTGAGGTTGGATGGAGAGCGTTTGTGAACAGAAGTTTAAAGTTCTTTCCACAGATTCTCGATTGGATTCAGGTCTGGACTTTTACTTGGCCATTCTAACACCTGGATAGGTTTATTTGTGAACCATTCTATTGTAGATTTTGCTTTATGTTTTGGATCATCGTCTTGTTGGAAGACAAATCTCCGTCCCAGTCTCAGGTCTTTTGCAGACTCCATCAGGTTTTCTTCCAGAATGGTCCAGTATTTAGCTCCATCCATCTTCCCATCAATTTTAACCATCTTCCCTTTCCCTGCTGAAGAAAAGCAGGCCCAAACCATGATGCTGCCACCACCATGTTTGACAGTGTGGATGGTGTGTTCAGGGTGATGAGCTGTGTTGCTTTTACGCCAAACATAACGTTTTGCATTGTTGCCAAAAAGTTCAATTTTGGTTTCATCTGACCAGAGCACCTTCTTCCACATGTTTGAGTCTCCCACCTCAGCTGTAGATCTCTGCAGTTCATCCAGAGTGATAATGGGCCTCTTGGCTGCATCTCTGATCAGTCTTCTCCTTGTATGAGCTGAAAGTTTAGAGGGACGGCCATGTCTTCGTAGATTTGCAGTGGTCTGATACTCCTTCCATTTCAATATTATCGCTTGCACAGTGCTCCTTGGGATGTTTAACCACTTAAGCCCCGGACCAAAATGCAGGTAAAGGACCAGGCCCCTTTTTGCGATTCGGCACTGCGTCGCTTTAACTGACAATTGTGCGGTCGTGCGACGTGGCTCCCAAACAAAATTGGCGTCCTTTTTTCCCCACAAATACAGCTTTCTTTTGGTGGTATTTGATCACCTCTGCGGTTTTTATTTTTTGCGCTATTAACAAAAATGGAGTGACAATTTTGAAAAAAATTAAATATTTTTTTACTTTTTGCTATAATAAATATCCCCCAAAAATCTATATAAAAAAAAATTTCCTCAGTTTAGGTCGATATGTATTCTTCTACATATTTTTGGTCCAAAAAAATCACAATAAGCGTTTATCAGTTGCTTTGCGCAAAATTTATAGCGTTTACAAAATAGGGGATAGTTTTATTGTATTTATTAATTTTTTTTTTTTTTTTTTTACTACTAATGGCGGTGATCATCGATTTTTTTCGTGACTGCGACATTATGGCGGACACTTCGGACAATTTTGACACATTTTTGGGACCATTGTCATAGCAAAAAATGCATTGTTTATTGTGGAAATGACAGTTGCAGTTTGGGAGTTAACCACAGGGGGCACTGAAGGAGTTTTGTTTCACCTAGTGTGTGTTTACAACTGTAGGGGGTGTGGCTGTAGGAGTGACGTCATCGATTGTGTCTCCCTATAAAGAGGATGACACGATCGATGCAGCTGCCACAGTGAAGCACGGGGAAGCCGTGGTTCTCCAGCTCCGGGGACCGATCGCGGTACCCCGGCGGCGATCGGGTCCGCGGGTCCCGGAGCTTCGGACCGGGTCGCGGACACGCGACCCACGGCTGGGTAGATGTACAGGACGTACATCTGCCCAGCCGTGCCATTCTGCCAACGTATATATGCAGGAGGCGGTCGTTCAGTGGTTAAAGCTTGGGAAATCTTTTTGTATCCAAATCCGGCTTTAAACTTCTCCACAACAGTATCTCGGACCTGCCTGGTGTGTTGTTCCTTGTTCTTCATGATGCTCTCTGCCCTTTTAACGGACCTCTGAGACTATCACAGTGCAGGTGCATTTATACGGAGACTTGATTACACACAGGTGGATTCTATTTATCATCATTAGTCATTTAGGTCAACATTGGATCATTCAGGGATCCTCACTGAACTTCTGGAGAGAGTTTGCTGCACTGAAAGTAAAAGGGGCTGAATAATTTTGCACGCCCAATTTTCAGTTTTTTATTTGTTAAAGTTTGAAATATCCAATACATTTCTTTCCACTTCATGATTGTGTCCCACTTGTTGTTGATTCTTCAAAAAAAAAAAAAAAAAAAAAAAAAAAAAAAATTACAGTTGTATATCTTTATGTTTGAAGCCTGAAATGTGGCAAAAGGTCGCAAAGTTCAAGGGGGCCGAATACTGTCGCAAGGCACGATAGAGATAGAAGAGATATATATATATATATATATATATATATATTAGTGCTGTCAAGCGATTAAAATTTCTAATCGCGATTAATCGCATTAATATTATAGTTAACTCACGATTAATCGCGCGATTTAAAACATTTATTTTTTTGTTTTCTTATTTATTTATTTTTTTTTATAATATTAAATTGTGTTTTTTTATTTTTTTACATTTTGATCACTTTTATTGCTGTCACAAGGAATGCAAACATCCCTTGTGACAGCAATAGGTGGTGACAGGTACTCTTTATGGAGGGATCGGGGTCTAAAAGACCTCCGAGCCCTCCTTTGCACTTCAAAGTATTCAGATCGCCGAAAACGGCGATTCTGAATACTGTGTACTTTTTTAAATCCGGCGCCATTGGCAGCCGAGAAACCCGGAAGTGACGTCATGACGCCGCTTCCGTGGTTTCAATGCGGAGACTGAATCAAAGCCGTTTACGGCTTAGTGTCAGTCTCCGCCTGAACACAGAACGCGGCGGATGGAGGATCGGGTCTCCCGGTGGGACGGGAGGCCCGGTCAGAGCGGCGAAAGGCGGCGGGAGGGGGGGGGGTGTCCCCTCCCGCTCCTCCGGCATAACAACCGAGCGGTTGTTATGTTTGGATAGCCGATCGCCCGCTCTAAACAACGGTACCGGAATGATGCCTGCATGTGTTAATTCATAGTTTTGATGCCTTCAGTGTGAATCTACAATTTTCATAGTCATGAAAATAAAGAAAACTCTTTGATTGAGAAGGTGTGTGTGTGTCTGTGTATATATATATATATAGTCAGATTTTGGGCATCCTCTGCAACAGAACTTCTACTTTTGATGAGATATCCCCTTGAAGTTAATCCAATCTAAAGGGATTACAACCCCGCCACTTTCCTCACTAAAACTACAAATGCAGCAGCTGTTCAATAATGAAAGTAACTCCCATTCATATTTACTCTGCACATGGATACAAACAGCTACTTCTCCAGGTAGGAATCTGCTAAAGTTTGTCAAGTACATAGCTCACCCAGAAGGGAATGTTTTATTTTTCCCCAAACAAGAGTTGCTGCTTTTGAACCCAAAATCACCAACCCAAAGCCACCTACAACCTTATTACAGGAAACAGCAATATGTACATGCTCTAGCTCTTTAAAAATATTTCCTCCGCAATCACGTGCACTTCAAACATAAAGGGGTTAAATGATGCCACATAGGTGCAAGAATTATACTAGTCTATGCAGGCAAACGTCATTACAAAGATGTGCGCATTAACAAAGTGGCAAATAGGTCTTATGTGTAAAGGCTCTTAGGCAGTAAATCACCTTGGCCTTTTTCCTCTAACCTAATCTACAGCATGTTATGACACTAATTTGTACAGGTTAATGTTCTTTTCCCAAAGGCAGCCAAAACTTTTTTTTCTGTATGAGAATAAAGAAAAAAAAAAGAAAAGCAAACATCAGCAAAAAAAAAAAATGAAAATAATCACAGTATAAAACAAGTATTATATAAATCTATAATAAACCAGACACATGTTTACAAATGTGCAGAATACTTTATCTAAGGGCTAAAACATCGTAGTAAAAACATCTTACCTTTAAAGTCTACCTCTCCATTTCCATCCGTGTCAAATATGTCTATTACTCGCTGCACGAGGGGGTTCTGTTGCAGTTCAGGTAAAGACATGAATTCCTCTACACTCAGAGATCCCGAATTGTCCAAGTCAAGCTTCTTAAACCTCTTTCCTAGCCTTTTGATCTCATCAGCATCGACTACAAGAGAAAAAGAAATGTGCACATTAATAGGGTTTTTGTTTTTTTTTTTAAATAAAGTTATGAGGACCAAAGCTAAAAAAGCAACAAAACTTTTTTACTGCTTGTACTGATCGGCTGTTTAAGTATGTGAAGAGACAAAATGTTAAATGATCAGTCCAATTACCTAGTTTTCTGCCAGTGCCAGCCATAATAGTAAAAACTGAGGCTCACTTGGAACTATGCTAACTCCCAGACTAAGCAGACAGGCACCGCTAATGCTTGCCTAATTCCACACGATCACATGGCATAATTAATGTGGACAAGCTAAGCAGATCATCGGTCATTCCATGCAGGCACAGTTGGAGGGTACCGGTGTCTGTCATGGGGGGTTTTTATGAGGAAATTTCTCAGCTTGTTTTGAAAGCAAGATTCAAATCTTAAAATACAAATATGGAATGTTCCTCAAACCCGATCATACTGGTTATTTTACTATGCTGCAGATTTCAAAGTTTTATTTATTACGAGGGTGGGGGGAGGGGGTAAAGCTAATCTTAAATTCCTCAGGTCATCAAAACTTGAAAAGTTTGAGGAACTGGGGTGGAGGAATTATACAGGAAACCTTCTCATATATAGTCTGCAAGTTTACTGTCAATTAACCACTTGGGGACTTGGTCTGACATTTATTTACAAGAAAAAAAATCAATTTGTTTGCTAGAAAATAATTAACATCCAATTATTATATATATATATTTTCAGTGGAGACCCTAGATAATAAAACGGCAGTCGTTGCAATATTTTATGTCACGCTGTATTTGCGCAGCAGTCTTCCAAAACGCATTTTTTAGACTCACAAAGTGTTGCCAATTTTTCTATACATCAAAACGTGATGGTGAAGAAACAAAATTGACAATGTCTCCTGTGCGTCTCCTTCCACCAAATTTTAGATACATTTTTTTTTATAATATATAATTTATTTTTTTGCCCATCTCATTTATTGAGGCCCTAAAATGCCAGGACAGTACAAAAGCAACCAAAATGACCCATTTGGAAAGAAGGCACTCCAAAGTAATAAGCTGTACTGTGGGATTTTTGAAGTTGTAATTTTTTTTGCCACAATGTTTTGGAAAGTGAAAAAAATACACAGATTAGATTTTCCAAGTTATTTCTTACACATGGCATAGGTATACTTGCAATTACACCTCGAAACACATTCTACTGCAAAAAATTAAAATGTATTTCAAACACAACCCAAAACACCCTCTGCCATTCCTCACATGTGGTATCTATACTCGGGAGTTTTTTTGCAACCAAGCCGAATAAAAAGGGGCCTAAAATGCCAGGAAGCACTTTAAGGCTTTCAAGGGGTATAAATACAGAGACACACGCTAATGTATTTTACAGTAAATTAGATCCTCCCCATACTTTAAAACCTATACCAAACAAGAGAGAGGGTGGGGGGTGCAAATACCGGTCTGAGACAGGTATTTGCACCGCTTCCAGGTTCTGACTCCCGCAGGGAATTCAGCCTCGTCACGTCCCGTCCCCCCCCCCCCGCCACCCGCTGTCTTCTGGGAAACACTGTTCCCAGGAGAGAGCGGGGACCAGTGACGGTGCCCCACGATCCTCGCGCATGCCCAGTAGGGAATCGTGCAGTGAAGCCGCAAGGCTTCACTGCCTGATTCCCTCACCAAGGATGGCGGCGGAAGCTGCCGAGGACCGAGTGATTGCTCAGCCTCAGCTGCTGACATCACGGACACGCTGGACAGGTAAGTGTCCATTTTATTAAAGTCAGCAGCTGCAGTATTTGTAGCTGCTGGCTTAAAAAAAAAAAAAAAAAAAAAAACGGGTGGACCTCCACTTTAAAGTTAATGGGAGTCATCTGTAGCCCGCGTGACCATTTTTGCGGCAATCAACGTTTTATAGAAGTGGAAATTAGAGCCCGTCACAGACCGGCTCTAATGGCCGGTCTTCGTGGAGAGATAAAGAAAAAGAGAAAGACAGGTACAGCGGGGGAGCATGGGGTAGAGGAAGGAAAGAGACAATATTGCAGTAGACAGATCGGACACTTGACAATTTTTTGGGACCATTGACAATTATGCAGCGATCAGTGCTATAAAAATTCCCCCGATTACTGTAGGTCACTGGCAGGGAAGGGGTTAACACTAGGGGGTGATTAAGAGGTTAACTGTGTTCCCTAGGTGTGTTCCAACTGTGGGGAGATGGGACTGACTAGGGGAGTCGAGAGATTGGTGTTCAAAATTAGTATGAACACATGATCTGTCTCCTCTCCCCTAAGAAAACAGGGACCCCTGTGTTTACACAGATCCCAGTTTTCGCTCTGTCACAAGCGATTGCATCGGCTCCGGGCACATGCTGCGTGCACCTTTTACATAGTCTTAAAGGGCATGACATACAGTTACGGTGGCTTGCCCAGGGAACCATTCTGCCGCAGTAAAACTGTGGCGGCTGGTCAGGAACCGGTTAAATGTCAGCAGCTACAAAAAGTGTAGCTGCTGACTTAACACTTACCTGTCTCACCGTCCAGCGATGTGGCTAAAGCCTCGCTTTTCTCCCTCTCCTCTCTATGGCCCCGGCATTGCAAGTGTGGGCACCAGGCTGCGGCAGCTTGCGAGTTCAAAGCCCGTTGCACACTGCGCAAGTTCCACTGCGCATTCAGAATTATGGGACCTGTGACATGTCCCAGGGAGGAAGGAGGGAAAAGGAGAACTTCTGCTCCGCGCCATGGGCAGAAGTGGGAGCTGGGTACCTGTCAAAACCCAGGTACCCAACTCACCCCCCCACCCAAAAATAATAATCCATGGCAGAGTATTGTGTTACCAATAGTTTATATGGTCACAACTGCCTTAAAATCCTTCACAAGCTCCTCCCCTGTAGTTCCCTCACTTTTCTCGGGACCATCCTTACCCCCATGAGGCAAAATCTTGCATGGAGCTCCAGACCGAGGGCGATTGGTTATTTTGTATTTCTTCCCTTTGCGAATAATCGCGCCAACAGTTTTTTTCACCAAGCTTCTTGTTTATGGCCTTCTAGCCAATTCCAGCCTTGTGCAGGTCTAAAAATCTTGTCCCTGATGTCCTTTGATATTCCTCATGATGAAGTTTGAATGGAAGAAATTTTCTGGACAGGTGTCTTTTATACACTTAACGAGTTGTCGTTAGGAGCACCTTTTTAAAAATGTACAGGACTAATCTGTCTACCCCATAAGCACATACTGTAGCCAGTGTCTGGGAGCCAGAATTATTGTTGGTTTGTATGGGGATCAAATACTTATTTTACTCACTGAACTGCAACTCAATTTATAACATTTTTATTGTGTTTTATTTCTGGATTTTTGGCTGATATTCTGTCGCTATCATTTAAAAGGCCTATACTTCCCAGGAATAGATCTCTGCCCTGTTTTGAATATTGGCAACACGTGGGCCTTTCACCAGTCAGCTGATACCAATCAGTATGCTGTTCATGGCTATAACCGGACTGAGTTCTTTAAGGACCCTTGGGTGTAAGCTCTCTGGTCCTGGTGATTTATGTTAAACTTCTCTAATCCTTTCCGGATTTTGGCCTCTGTTAGCCACAAGGGTAGATCTGCAGCGTGTTCCCAACAATACTGTCGTGGTCGGAATACCCCACCTTTTCATGTGTGAAGACTGAGGAGAAGAAAGCATTTGGCACAGCTGCCGCCTCCTGTCATCTGTAACCACCTTACCCGTCCTTTATGGGGCCTGTGTTCCATCCTCGCCTTTTTACTATTAATATAATAAAAAATAAATAAAAAAAAAACAAAAACACTTATAGGGATTGCGTTCTTGCACCTCACAGTTCATTCTTTGTATTTTTTGAATGTCAACACTGACCCCTCCAGGCTTATTTGTCCTTAATATGACATTTTAAGTTTTGGTTCAGCCACCCAGGTATAACCTTTGTTTTTCTGTAGTCAGTACCCTTTGGAATGCACTCGTGATACATTTAATATACTCCTAAAACACTGTTAGTATAGCTGGAAGTTCTCTGGGGTCTCAGCTCACAGTCTACAATGATCATAGTACATACAGGCAACCACACTAATGCTCTGTTTCCACTAGTATGACTTGCCATGCAACTTTGGACACAAAGTCGCATGACAAGTCACAGCCCATTGATTTCAATGACACCCGTTCACATCTATAAGACTTTGAAAAGGTAACTGCAATGCTTTTATGCAACTTATCCAGAGAGTATAACGTTGCATCAAAGTCACACCCCAAAGTCACACTCTTGGATTAGGCTAGGTTTCCACTTGTGCGACTCCAAAGCTGTGCAATTTAGAGTGCAACTTTGAGTGTAGCATTGATCCAACTTTACACTCTGGATCAGTCGCATCAAAGTAGCGCAGGCACCTTTTCAAAGTTGCATAGATGGGAACGTTTGCCATTGAGATCCAAACAAGTGTCCAAACAAGTCACTAGTGGGAACAGAGCCTTAAACTCATTACTCACATGTAGCTCCCACAGCTGGAGGTTTGACACACCATGCACACAGCACCATGTAGAAACAACCACGTGGTTGTACACTGTAGAAAATCTGCAGCATGTTGCATTGTAATCTTATAGTTTCTAACAATCAGAACATATTTCCAAAAGGCCTCCCCACCCCTCTTGCTGGAAAAATTGCTATCCAAAACGAAGCTATGAAGACAGGAGCAGATCTGAGGAGGGGGGATGGGGTGGGACTGGGCAGGTTTAGGCATGTCTGTCTAAAAAGGAGAGGATGGATGATGGGGGAGTGTAGAAGAGAAGGACAACGTTTTCAGGAAGTGAGAGGCCCCATGCAGAATTCAGAAATAATTAAGGTTGTCCCTGAAGGACAGGAAGAAACTGATTGGCTTTGATTAGACTATCTAAACTACACAAGCCGCTATACAGAAAATGAATGTCAAAAGATATTTATAATAGAAACATTTTTAACTGAACTTTAATTTTTAATTTTCTCTTTAACTTGGTGTAATGTTTTTGTTGAAAAATCTAAAGCACGCCAAAAGAAAAAAATACAGACCTCATACTGAAATTTCTCTAAAAGAAAGAATGCAACAGCCAAGCAAAAACCGACCACATTAAAGTTTGAAATGAACGGGAAGCCACACTGAAAACCACAGCGAATCAGTATTATGTCGTTTCTGGGAACTTAGACAGGAGAACATTTTTACAAGACAAAAAGGTGGACAACGTAGGTGAGGAATATAGAAATGTGTCAGGTTCAGCAAGAATTTGCCAAACTTTGATCCATGTATGGGCAGGCTGGCTGTACATAAAGTCGATCGTGTTCAGGTTCTCTCCGATCAATAAGTGCCGTCAGCTATAGCCAGCAACACTGATCACTGTATTCTGGCTGTGGGAAAGGCTCCCTGCCAAGATTCCGCAATCTGCATAAAGTGTATGGTTTGGGAAAACGTCTCCATTTTGTTTTCGTTCAACCCTTAAAAAAAAATAAAAAAACACAATAATAATAATAATAATAATAATAATAATAATAATGGCCAGCCTCATCGGTAAACAGCCAAGTATAAAACACTTAGGCCCCTTTCACACGGGGCGGATCAGTAATGATCTGCCCCGTGATCCTCCGCTTGCTCAGTGGGCATCACTCCGTTGATCCCCGCTGAGCCGGCGGATGACAGGGACCGCCCTCTGTCTTTTCTCCGCTCTCCCCTATGGGGGGGGGGGGGATCGGATGAACACGGACCGTCTGTCCGTGTTCACCCGATCCGCCAGACGGATGTAAAAGTAGGTTTTTCCTCCGTCACACTCTGGCGGATCGGAGCGGGTCAGACGTCAGCGGGCATGTCACCACTGACATCCGCATCTCCATAGAGGAGCACAGAGCGCGGGTTAGGTTCGCAAAAAAAACTGGCAGGCAGACCTGAACGGGTGCTCCGTGTGAAAGAGCCCTAACACTTTTAAACACCAATAAGCACAATCAAGGTCTGAACAGGCCACATATAAAATACTCCATACTATTCAGAAAAAAAACTCAGGAGAAAGGGATCCCAAATGAAGGCCACTGTGAGCAGTCAGGGACATGTGGGATTAAAGCAGCGGTCTAAAAAGTAATACTGTAAAAGTAAGGCTCCGTGCACACTGGGCTAAAAAAAAAAAAAAACACGTCTGTTCTCTTTGCAGTAAAAAACTTCCATATAGAGCATTTTTTGTACAAAATTTAGATGAGTTATACGTTTCTTCCAGTGAGCTCCAAACAGAAATGCGAATTAGAAAGAGGTTTTTTCTTGCCTCTAAACGTTCTCAAACTATGCCTGCAAACGTCCCAATGTGTATGGACACACAGGATAACATTGAGTTGCTTCTACAGGCAGAACACAAAACTCCTGTAGAAACTTTAAGCCAGTGTGCATGGAGCCCAAATCTCTATAAAAAAATATTTCTCCCGAGTTTCAGATAGTGTGTCTGGATGAAAATCCTGGTCAGGTTTTTATAGCTGTGTCCCACCTATCAGTAGAGAGTATTGGGAAGTGCAAGATGTTAGTTTTTAGGAGATGAAGTGAGCGGCAATCCTCTAATGGGAATACATGTTGTGCTGACAACTGTATGAGTGGAATTCTACAAAAGAGATTTCTATTGGTTTTTCCTGTAGCATCTTCAGAACAGGAAGCTAGGAAAAATCTACCCAAAAGACAGACAGCAATAAAAACATGACAGTTTCGCCTCGTTTTAGTCGTACATGAGAACTGGGAGACTATATAGCATAGTCCAAGTGGTCATTATTGGGCACAGCTATCAGCACTGCATAAACGTTATGTAGAATCAGCTGCATAAGGATGCAGTGCTATGTCCCGGCTTGCCGTCTGCTGCTGGAACAACATTTTAATTGGGCCGAGCTTAGCTGTTCAGGGAAGCCTTATATTTTAGCAATGAATACATGACTAAGGCTGGGTTCACACTACGGTTTTCCCGTCCGTCAGCCGCATACGATTTCAGTATTGAAAACGTACGGGCACGGACGGGAAAACGTAGAGATAGAGAATGCATTGCAAATCGTATGCACTCGGATGCATCCAGGTGCGTACGATTTGCTGGCAAAACGTTTTTTAAACGTACGCAAAACCGTGTTCAACCACGGTTTTGCGGTCGTTTTTAAAACAGTATGGCAACCGCATACGTTTTCCTTTAACATTAATGTTAATGGAAAACGCACATATGTGCGGTGCCATACGTTCCCGTCCGTTTCAGCCGCATACGTTTTTTCATATAAATCGTATGCGGCTGACGGACGGGAAAACCGTAGTGTGAACCCAGCCTTACTCTGTACCACTGCCAGACCAGAGTGTTGTGTACTGTATTGTATGTAGTCGATTTGCATGCACTTTATACAGCACTCGCAGTAGGTGCCTCTTAGTAAAGGAAATGGGTAAGCCCAAACATATTTACATGGACAGTAAACATGGACTTAGGCTTTATGTTAGGAGCTCAGGCATGTGCTCTCAGCCAGCATGCCACAATAAAATCCATATTACTTGAGGGTCCATAGAGGGTTGTGCATGGCAATCTGGGATGACAGCCTGGCATGCCAGAGCTTAAAGACAAATTTCACACACAGCCAGTCAATGGAGTGTCAACAAGCAGTAGGACTTTTTGAATATGGCACAGGACCTTAAAGCAAGTGCTCGATTAAATTACTTTTGAGAGCAAGAGGTCAGGGCAAGTGGGGGGGGGGGGGGTGGTTATGTCAGCAGAGCAGAGCAGGGGGGGGGGGTATTTGTGCACGGCAGAGTGGCACAAAGGTACCGTACCTTAACACCTACATTGGTAATTATTATTTTTTGCTTCAGTCGCATTTAGAAGTGAACACGAGCCAGTCTAGTAAATGGGGTTGTGTGCAATGCATGTGGTCTCAGTGCAGAGTTTCAGCATTTGTATGAATAAAGCATTCTGTGAAGAAGCAACATATCGCCTCCTCACCACCTGACAAATGTGGATTGCTTTTCAGAGGGGCAGCAAAGGTTGCACATGAATAAACTAAGCCTAAAAGTGCTGCCTCGACTTGATGCTTCTGTCTCACTGCAAGTCTCCAAAGACAGCAGCTCTGAACAAAAATACATTCTGTACAGTATCCAATGACCTCAAGATCCACAATGGCTAGACATTTTTTTTCCAGCTTTAGGTCACATAAGAGTTCAGTAGTTTTATTCATGTCAAGGAGTGCTTTTTGCACAAAGCAATGGTGATTTGGTGAGGCTAACACTCCTACCGATTCATGTGAAGTGTGACTTTTAATGACAGGTCCACTTTAAGAGTATTTGATTCATAAGCACAGTGCTGAAGGCAAGAGACAAGGCATCTATTTCCATCTCTTGGCTCACATTACACAGGCAGTGCCCTTGAAGATATACATAGACACTTGTATTTCAACATACTACACAAAATCAGAAAGAATAACGGCACTGATAGATTGGACTAAGGATTTCCCTGGGAAAAGAGTCTTCCAAGGACAAGATCAAAGCAGGACCTTTTCTAGAATATCCTATGAAATATTAATATCCAAGGGGTTTTCCAGCTTCGTCCAAAAGAAATGTTAACCATCTTGTTCTCTTTATAGCATGGAGCACAGCACACACAGCAAAAGTGATGAGAAGCGGCATGTTAGAGGAGTCTGTCATGTCATCACTGGTCCTCCTGCCATACCGTGCCATGCAGACTAGCTATACCTTCTCGGCATACAAAAGGTTGATCTTTCTTAGGGCTCTTTAACGCTCCCAGGGGAGTGAGGTGCCCTCTGAAGAATGATCTGTGGCTGCAGTGCTTTTGAGAGGGCATTTAACAGGTGGCGAGGAGGTGATATATCACCACCTTAGAGCCTGATATAACCTTATAAGTGCCACACTACCGCCCTGCAATCGTGTGCATTTCACACATCCGAGTGTTTTGTTGCATGCCGCTCAGAAAAGTACAAGAGCTTCTTTAAGGGAGATTGGCACCGTAGACTGCAATTGGAACACCTGAAAAATGTTCAACATGAGCATTTTACGAGGTTTTGTTCCATGTTTTCTGGTAAACCAGCAGCACTCCACCCCTAATCTCCTCCTCCTAGTGCGTTCTATTGGCTAAAATATATTATACACCTAAAGCACACACATAAAACACTTGTTAAGGGCCAGTTCACACCAGACGCAGTTCTGTGCGTTTTTTTCTGCACAAAATGCATGTACAGTGTTTTCCATATATTCCAATGGCTCTAGTTCACACCATGCAGTCAGTATCCAGTGCAGAAACTCACTGCATGGTGTGAACTAGAGGCATTGGAATATATGGAAAACACCGTGCATGCATTTTGTGCAGAAAAAAAAACGCACATAACTGCGTCTGGTGTGAACTGGCACCAATGCACTTCTAAAACACTCAAATAAAAAAACACTTGTAAAAATCGCCCTGCTCAGGTGTTAATGGGGCCTTGATGATCACTCCGCCTTAGTTGCAGCACCTCGCTGTGTGGGCCTACTTCTGACCTCTAAAAAAGGATTCTCCTACAACCTCTGGGTCTCTCACTATTCCAAGATGTACAGAGCCCCTTCTAGGGTTGCCACCCCATCCCTTTAAAAGCAGAACACATTCATTTCACGGGTTCTGTGGCTAATTAGGGTGGTAAAGTCAGTGCCTTATCTGCATTTAATTGGCTTCAGAACCTGTGTAAGGCTCCATTCACACCAATGCATTTTTTAATGCATTTTGCAGAAATGCAGGGAAATTTTTTAACATTGTTTCCTATGGAACATGTTCACATCAATGCTTTTTTGTGCCTCTGTTTTTGGAAAGGGCCGGGGACTTTTTTTTCCTGCAAAAAGCAGCGTTTTGCATGTAATAGAATTCAATGTACCCGCATCCAAAACGCAAGTACCACGTTTTGCTGTGATTTGCGGGGGTTTTTTTTACCCGTTTTTAGCTGGTTAATAAAGGAAATGTAAAAAAAAAAATTGCCGGTTAAAAAAAAAAAATTGCCGGTTAAAAAAAAAAAAAAAAAAAAAATGCAAATCGCTGTAAAAATGTGTAAAAACGCAGCAAGCACTGCAAAAACGGTCAAAAGCAATATACATAAGTGTGAATTTAGCCTAATTGTGTTAGAGTTTGAGGCTGGGTTCACACTGGTACGACAAACGCTCCGACATCAGGAGCTAATGTCGCATTAAAGGAATTTTTTTTTTTTTGCTGAAATTACTGTTTATTGGGTATATAGACATAAAAGTTAACTGATTCCTTTTAAAATGATTAAAAATTGAATTTAATCTATCATATAATGTAATAGTGGTAAAAGCTGCGCTGCAATGTGGTGTGAGAAATCAATATAACAATCAGATTATAAAGAATATGATGCACACAAAACACTAGTGCAATGTGAAATGATCAAGTGAAGGTGCAAAGTCCATATGAATGGATGTATCTCAGGGAAAATCAGGATGACAGAAAGTTCTCCGAGTATGTGAAAAGGTATCCAAACTTATCCAGTGAATCTGTGAGAGAGGAGGGAGAGCAGACACAGATCACCGATGAAGAAAAGCCTTTTCTCTTTTGGGTCATACTCTGGAAAGTGAATAGTCTGATATCTGAAACAAAGATAAAGTGAAAAATTTTCCCTGGAATCTTGGAATTGGCAGTCACGGTTACATGCTTGATTTACTTATCGTTGTGGTAAGCAGTTAGGATTTAACGGTGGAGGACTTTTCTATCTGCTATACAGATTCACTGGATAAGTTTGGATACCTTTTCACATACTCGGAGAACTTTCTGTCATCCTGATTTTCCCTGAGATACATCCATTCATATGGACTTTGCACCTTCACTTGATCATTTCACATTGCACTAGTGTTTTGTGTGCATCATATTCTTTATAATCTGATTGTTATATTGATTTCTCACACCACATTGCAGCGCAGCTTTTACCACTATTACTTGCAATTTTATGTTTATCTGACATTTTGAGCAGCAGCAGCTTTTTAGTTTCATATTTGTTATTTTTTTCATTTTTTATTTTTTATTTTTTAATTTTTTATTTTTTATTTTATTTATTTTTTGTTTATTATTTTTTTCACTGTTTTTGAACCAATTCAAGTGGTTTCTCACTATACAAGATTGTTTAGACCTGCGCAGTATTTATTTTTATACACATTCTATCATATAATGTGCCTCTAGTTTCAGTTTCGGTTTTAAAGGTACATACATGAAGTTCCGGGTGAGAGGCGAGTCGGGAAGACTCACAGAACAAAAACAAACAAATCCAGGGCAGTGTTTTGGTTTTTAAAATGAATCTGATTGGTTCTGAGGAGTTTTAGACACACAGTAATGACAGCTTAGACCGCCGTGAGCAAGCTCCCAGTATGATGGTTATAAGGAAACAGACAACCAGGAAGTGTGGAGATCACAGCAGAATTACAGCTACTTCAAAGCAAAAACGAACAATGAGGACATGTAACCAGGACTGCAGTAAGGTATAGGAAGCTATTTAGCTTAAAAAAAAAAAAAAAATTTCCTTTAGTGACCCTTTAAGTATGAAAATCAATGTTTCCCTATGAGAGCCGTCTTAAAGCGGGAGTTTACCCATAACATTTTTTTTTACCCTTAGATGCTCATTTTGTCTAGGGGAATCGGCTAGTTGTTTTAAAATCGAAGGTGTACTTACCGTTGTAGAGAGCGATCTTCTCCGCCGCTTCCGGGTATGGGTCTTCGGGACTGGGCGTTCCTATTTTGATTGACAGTCTTCCGACAGGCTTCCGACGGTCGCATCCATCGTGTCACGAGTAGCCGAAAGAAGCCGAACGTCGGTGCGGCTCTATACTGTGCACCGACGTTCGGCGACTTTCAAGAAAATCGTGACGCGAAGGATGCGACCGTCGGAAGCCTGTCGGAAGACTGTCAATCAAAATAGGGACGCCCAGTCCCGCAGCCCATACCCGGAAGCGGCGGAGAAGATCGCTCTCTACAACGGTAAGTACAGCTTCGATTTTAAAACTAGCCGAATCCCCTAGACAAAATGAGCAGGAATCTAAGGGTAAAAATTTAAATTTCCGGGTGAACCTCCACTTTAACTGGTCCAACACAAGTTGGTCCGACTTTGAAAAAAGTTCCTGCACTACTTTGGTCCGACTTTGATCCTACATCAGCCCATTGAATATCATTGAAGTTGGATCAAAGTAGGATCCTTGTCCCAACCATCCGACTTGTGGCATCCGACATGGTGATTACAGCAGCAGTAAAGGGAATTTATCTCACACTGGGATTGTTTTGGATGGTCAAAGAACAAGTCAGACTATCACAAAGTCGGATCAAAGTAGTATTCTGTTCATGAAAGTGGATGGATGTAGGACTGATTTCGCAGAGCAAAGTAGGATGAAAGTTGCATGACTGTCGTGTAGTACCAGTGTGAATCCGGCCTTAGGCTGGGTTTACACCGATACTACATGACAGTCATACGACTTTCATCCTACTTTGCTCTGCGACGTCAGGCCTACATCCATCCACCCTTATGAACAGAATACTACTTTGATCCGACTTTGTGATAGTCCGACTTGTTCTTTGACCAATCAAAACAATCCCAGTGTGAGAGAAATTCCTTTTACTGCTGCTGTAATCACATGTCGGATGCCACAAGTCGGATGGTTAGGACAAGGATCCTACTTTGATCCAACTTCAATGATATTCAATGGGCTGAAGTAGAATCAAAGTCAGGCCAAAGTAGTGCAGGAACTTTTTTCAAAGTCGGACGGACTTGTGTCGGACCAGTTAAGACGGCTCTCATAAGGAAACATTGATTTTCATACGTCATTAGCTCCTAATGTCGGAGCGTTTGTCGTACCAGTGTGAACCCGGCCTTAATGCAGATGAGGCACCAAGCGAGTTTAATTACCACCTTAATCAGCAACAGAACATGTGTAATTAACTTGTATCCTGAATTAAAGGGATGTGGCAACCCTAGCTCTCTGACCTGTCAACTCACTCAGTTGACCCAACTCTCCCAGTCATGTGGGTAAGGAGTCTGTCACATGGAGTACTGTGGAATACCTCTCCTAGCTGGAGCACACACGCGGCCAGCTCCTGGTCTATAACAAACATGAACACCTGTGAACTCACACGGCCTGCAGGTCTCCAGCAAAACCTAAACACAGGTTTGAAAGCTTTATCCCACCCAAGACACTTTGAGGTCTTCAAGCTCCAGGCACCAATGCAGGATTACAAAACCTGGAGAAAGCTGTAAACTGTCCATGCACAACACTTCGGAGGTCTGCAGTCTACATTAGTGTGAACCCTGTATCATTCCTACATCCATTATTACAATGGCAGGGCCTTGCACGGTCACAATATATACTGAAAGTATTTGCTTCCATTATTTTCAACCATTTACTGGCAAAAAGAACAAACTTGGAACCCATCTGACCATAAAACCTAGGTGAGGCTTTAAACAAATTATGACCCCTTCACGCCGATATACGTCAGCAGAATGGCACGACTGGGCACATCCACGTACCTGTACGTGGCCCTTTAAGCCCAGCCGTGGGGTGGCGCACACGCGACCCGGTCCGAAGCTCTGTGACCCGATCGCCGCCGGTGTCCCGTGATTGGAGGTGAAGAATGGGGAGAGGTATGTGTAAACACACCTTCCCCGTTCTTCACAGTGGCAGTGTCATTGATCGTCTGTTCCCTCATATAGGGAAACACGATCAATGACGTCACAAATCTAGCCCCGTCCCCCTACAGTTAGAAACACATATGAGGTCACACTTAACCTTTTCAGCGCCCCCTAGTGGTTAACTCCCAAACTGCAATTGTCATTTTTACAGTAAACAGTGCATTTTTATAGCACTTTTTGCTGTGAAAATGACAATGGTCCCAAAAATGTGTAAAAATTGTCCGATGTGTCCGCCATAATGTCGCGGTCACGAAAAAAAAAAAATAAGCTGATCGCCGCCATTAGTAGTAAAAAAAAAATAATAAAAATGCAATAAAACTATCCCCTATTTTGTAAACACTATAAATTTTGCGCAAACCAATCGATAACCGCTTATTGCGATTTTTTTTCACCAAAAATAGGAAGAAGAATATGTATCGGCCTAAACTGAGGGGGAAAAAAAAAAAAGTTTAGATCTTTTTTGGGGGTATTATAGCAAAAAGTAAAAAATAGATCTTTTTTCAAAATGGTCGTTCTATTTTTGTTTATAGCGCAAAAAATAAAAACCGCAGAGGTGACCAAAAGAAAGCTCTATTTGTGGGGGGGGGGGGGAAAGGACGCCAATTTTGTTTCGGAGCCACATCGCGCAATTGTCAGTTAAAGCGACGCAGTGCCGAATCGCAAAAAAATTGGCCAGGTCCTTTACCTGCATAATGGTCTGGGTCTTAAGTGGTTGAGAAATACCTAGATAGGATGGATTTTGTTTTATTAGGTCTAAGCAGACTATATCCGGTGTGATTTGATTGGATATTGCCACAGTATGTTTTCTAGGAAAATCAGTTTGGACCCTATATCCAGGATGTTTAGGTTGAGAGAAGTGGGATTGTACAATATTATGTCTTGTTTAGTAATTATCTGTGGAATTCCCCTCTAACAAAATTAGAACGGTAAAAAGATTGCAACATGTGTGATCATTGTCAAACCTATGCTACATTTGTTGCAATTGATAGTCAGCTGTGGACTGACACTACATCCCTTCCCCAGCACAGCTACACACAAGGCAGTAAATGCTCCCCTTGTGATAGATTAGTTTCCCTAGTACAGGCCTATTCAGCGAGAACAGCCGGAGAAACACAGACAGCCACATACAGAAATATTCTAACATCTCCACATGGGCTCTGACAGAGGAACATGAATGACATAAAGCAAGGTTATGTAAAATAACTAAAGCCTTTACAGAAGACACATCTAAAAAAATATGTAGGGTGACAATTCGGAGAATGCCAACCTCTTCGCTGCTTCATTAATTTCAAGGTCTCTGACCTAAAATAACTATGTCGCCATTGAATTTAAAACTCTAGCAGCCCATATATTCTTCTCAGCGTTGGTTTTAATGCAGTACTGCTTTCCTTATTTGCTTAGTTAGGTCAGAGTAGAACTGCCAGTAGTACATTCCACACTTGGGGAAATGCCATAATGAACGGCAGCTTTTAAAAATGTAATAGGGTCCAACACTGGACTTTACAAAACTCACCTAAACACATGAAGCATGCGTACTTTTCTTATGTACAACAGATACCATACTTTTAGGACCTCCAGGAGGTTTCAAGGGGTTCCATCAACTGTGACCAACTGACCTGATGGTGCCGGGACCAACACTGCTTCACTAAGCCAACGGCAGAGCCCAATTATCTTTTAGGCTGTCTGGAAGGGTTGCATTATTCCTATTGACCAACACAAGGGGCATTTTTGCCATTAAACCTTTAAAATAATTTTCCAGACTCAGGCAACACTTACTAAAATCAACATAAAAAAAAAAAAGGACCCTCTGGAGTAAAAAGGTTGCAAAATAGTCTAAAAACATACTAGACAGTTAGGTAATCTAGTAGGATGCAGTTAAACTGATAATTGAAATGAAATAAAAACACAGTACTGTAACAACCAATAGATGGCAGTAGAACTAAAAGACTCCATAATTAATACCCCCCCTTCGTCATCCGCAGCCCTGCTCTCAGCTCTTCTCTCCCCTTCTCCCTGCCTGTCAGCTCCGTGTCTGTGTCAGTCTCCACCTCCCCCCCCTCCATCCCAGCCACTATTTGCATAAATAAAATAGTATTTAATAGTCACTGCCAGGCCCTCTATTATTGGTTAGGCATAGCACACTGTATAAATCTTTTATAAAAACTAGGCTTGTAAATACTAATTTAGGGCGATCTTCAGGCCAGTCACGTGACTCGGACGGTTTCCAGGGCTACTGTGCACAAGGGGCTGAGCGGCCACGTGATCTCCCCAGCTGACATCACAGGGAAATCTTGGCCCCTCCTGCAGAAGCCATCCATCGGAGCTGTACATCGGCCGCGAGTCATGTGACCAGGCCTGAAGATCATTCTAAAAAATCTGAATTTACAAGCCTCATTTTTATAAAAGACCTGTACAGTGTGCTATGCCTGCCTATAATAGAGGGGCTGGCACAGCTTTATATTTTTGGGTTAACAATTTAACACCTAGGTTTGCAAAGGCATTTTGTGCACATACACCATTTATATTCCTTTAGGCAGTTTACTGAGGAACACATTGAAACAGAAGTTTTTACACAGAGAACTTTAAGCTAGAATTTAAAGCAGAACTATACACCTCTGCTCGAGCGGTGTGGCATCCACCTGGCCGCTGACATCTTTGGATGGCCGGTTACCAGATCGTGATCGCCAGGCGGGGACAACGTTACTCGCATGCATGGCAGTTGTGTCAGATTCAGCACTGCCGAATTTGTACAGTGAATGGCGCATTCGAAGCTTACTGTACAGGGAAGGACAAGTCGGTAAAGAACTTTAATGCAGAAGAGACAAAGCAGGTCTCTTCCATTAAAATGCCTGCCTTTGTCCATTTTAATTTGGCTATAAAGTTCCACTAAGGCCTCGTATCTGCACCTATAGTTTACTCTTAGTCCCTTTAAGAGCTGGTGTCTGCTTGTGCTATAGTAGTACTAGATGTTGCAGGAGGGGTGGCCATCAGTATGGTCACTGCTGATTCACCAGCCTGTAACTTGGCCACACTTAATCCAGATTGGCAGCACTGCCAGTTTCTGAAAATGGAGTGTCTGCTCTGGTGAAGGATAAACAGTAAAAGCACAAAAGGAAAATAATTTGACTCAAAGAAGTTTAAAATGTTTGTTTTTTCACTTTGTGAGGCTTGTGCATTATATAGTAAATGGGTTTGGGACATGCTCAGACTAACACAGGAGCCTTAAGATGCAAGGCTGTTTCGACCACCCTGTCATACAAACCCCCACCTCATACAATCTCCTGGAACTCTCTGGGCTTCAAGTCAAAAGTCATACCCTGGCATCAAAACAATGCTTCATTCAGAAGGTAAATTACGATTTTTTTTACGCACTAGTAAAATCCTTTTCTTGGAGTACGGAAAAGGACTCTGGCTCTTTAAATCACACACATTTGTTAAGTTCTGCCAGATAATTATTCAGACCTCCTCTAATGCCAATTTCAAGGTGTCAAAACCTGCACACTTGGGAGTCTAAGCATTTCTTGACCCATTTGTTATCTGGGTATATTGGCATGGTTTGTTATGCTGCCCACCCCTAAGCTGGACCGCTTTGGGATGTCAAAGACGTAATGATTAAAGCGCTTGTGTCCTGTACTATAGGAAACAGTTATTTCCCAGCAAAGTCCATTTTATGTTCCACATTACAAGACACGAGTCACCGCCCTCTGTTCTCATGGATCTCCCTACAAAACTGAAGCTAGCCAGAAGTGGGAAGATTAACATAGAGAGGGGGGGGTTCCCTGCAGCCTTCTTTTTTCTGACAGTGTTCACTTAAAGGTTGTTGCATATAACCTACAGTAGTCTTAATGATTAACAGCGCCTCTGTCTTGTACTGAGCAACCAATAAATAAATATTTTATTACACAAAACACTAGAAAAGCTAAAATGCAGTAACTGCTGAAATAAATGGTTTCCTCTTAAATTTTCCATATGTATTTGTTTTGTAAATGCCCCCTTTTGGTTTGTATTGATGACAGCTAAACCTCCAGTTGCAGCTGGGCATTTGTTACCTTGCCAAAAGCTACTTGGCTTTGCTGCATGTTATTACAGCGCACAGGTAGGCACATCACCACACAGCAGCATTGCGCAACACACCGTGCCGATTTGTGCAGACACGAAGTGTCACTTTGTGCACTTCTAATAAAACAAAAAAACGCAGAAATTATGCGTTTAGCTAAAAAGAGCATCACATCGCTCCTCACTGCAGCCTTAAAAAAATAAAGTCAACATTAAGTGTGTTAGCAGTGTGATTTGGCCCTTAGTTTATCTAAAATAAAAAGTCAACACAAGGGAAAAAAAATACTGTATAGTTAAGCATGATGTGTCCCTTGGGCTGATTCTTCTTTTAGAAGAAATGTTCCTCCCCACCCCTAATATTCTGATGCAGCAGGGGTTAATCCTGCTAAAGGGCTGTCAGCGGCTATTAAGAGTTTGACTAGGTCTGCCCTTACCCGTCATATCTCCCATTCAAAAGAGCTGTACTATAGATTATATGAATGACAGGACCACCGAAAGGCGTAGCGCCATCAATCATCTGCCTGTTCCCAATTCATGGATTCTGTGGTGTAGTACAGCTTCTATGAATGGAGCATCTGGCAGAAAGGATGGACATAGTCCAGCTCTCTTGAGAGCTCCCGACATCCCTTTTGCTGTTTTAAACAACCACTGCACTGGAAGATTACTGCAGTTGACAGTTTTGGGGGCCGTGAATGACCCAGGGGACACGGACAGGGGAAGGGTTCTCCTGAAAGGAAAATAATCCAACGCAGGAGACATGTTCATTGTAAATGTTGATGTTGTGATGATTTTTCTATTTTAGCTAAACTTATACGTAAAAGTAAATGCAAAAAAAAAAAAAAAAAAAAAAAAAAGATTTTAATAAAAATAAAAAATCTATCCTTTTTCAGCTTTTTTCCTGTGGCTTGAAAAGGAGCCCGAATTCCCTTGGAATCGGACAGTCTCCTTCCTTCTTTCATATCTTCCTGCCCTGTCAACACTATCCATGAGTTCAGAACCTGGTATCGTTGACAGACATCTGCAGTTGCGTTTTTTAAAGCCAACAGCAGGTATATGAAAAGTTTGTTTTAAAGTAAAGTACTTTTACATTAACATGGATTGTACTACAATTATTTTAGCACACTGAGGTACTGTACCCACCAAGGGTTCACATATACATTTACCCAACAAGAAAAGTCTCACTGCATATTTTAAATCTTAATGGAATGCCCCTGGGGGTTCTAGTGCATGGCAGTGTGTTGCAGTCAGCTGCAACTCTGGTGCATTTGGAAAATACAGTGGAGTGCCATTGAGAATGAATGCATGTGTGTAATCGCATGTAAACGCATCATAACGGTCAACCTAAATGAATCCGTAATCAACCCTTCATCTATTCTAAACCAATAAACGAAATTTAGCGCTTTCTTGACTATAACTACTTTTTCTTTTCAAACCCTGTTATTATAGAAACCTAATTAAGAAGTATAAAAATGCTCCCTAAATGGATATATTCAAAGAGCAATTATCCTTTGTGGCCACCTTCTTTGTGCTCAGCATTCCTAAACAGGATATACTTTTCTGCAGGGCTTCCCTCTGTGACCTGCCCATACAATCTCTCGAAAATCTTCCTAGTCGCCAGGCTGTACACCATATGTATGTGTGGCCACTATTCACTACAATGAAAGGCCTATCAGGTGGCATGTTGCGGATGTGCCTTCTAGTGAGGTGTATGGGCTGCGAGTACAGGTATAGGCTGGGATTTTGAAAATACCCACCAATAAGCCTGTAGATGCATTAAGGGGTTAATGTTTTGAGAGTATTGTAAGTGAGAACTTTTAGGGTTCATGCGCTTTGCCGGAGCCGTGATGTCCTTCCCGTGCGGGAGCCCTCGGTTCTGGCACAAAGCTCTGAAGTTCCAGCAAGGTATGTCAGACCTTCAGAACGCATGCGCCAGTGATGTCATTGACTGCATGCAGGGCAACTATCGCCTAAACGGTGCAGGTTTAGAAGATATTACATTTTACCTACAAGTAAGCCTCATTATAGGCTTACTTGTAGGTAAAAATCATCTAGCGGGGATTACAACCGCTTTAAGCTAATCATGGGAACCCCCACAGGGATTGCGGCATCTAATTGGGGGCAGGGTGTATTAGCAGGTGTAAATGCACCCAAAAATTTGTCATTTTAGAGTAGGTAAGGCTACACTTTTTTTTTTTTTAATTGCTGCCTGTGCTACACTTAGAAATTTCCCTCACTTTCTGACAGTTACTAAGAGTCACACAATCTGTAAAAATGTGAATTATGTTCTAAGCTTTCCTTACATTATTATATATATATTTTTTTTAAAGTTACATTTTAAAAGTACGGGTTTAAGATTTTTTTTTTTAAATAATAATAAATTATACTCAGCTAGGTGGGAGCAGCATCTGTTCTCCGCCACCTCCAAGACCTGAGCAATCAAACACAGCTGATTGCTAAAGTTATCAGTCTGCAGAGTTAGTCACTTTGCTCTGCCCCTTCAGCTCTCACAAAAGTGCTGGGTCGAGGAGGGGACGGGAGCGGCAGCCGATCCAGGCTTCTGGGTGAATACTGACCATATAATAGTCTGGATCTTTTCAGAGCCTGGACCAGCTCTGTGACATCAGCAAACAGCAGGCTTAAGCCCGTTGTCGGCTGAAAATGAGTCACCGGAGTGTAGAATGAACTGTACTCCTGTGATCCATAGGAAACGTAGTCAAAAAAAGCTTTCCCCAGAAAAATAAATCAAATCATCATAGAAGACTGATCTGTCCAACAAAATCTATTACCGGTAGCAACTCAGTTTAAGGCCTCCAGTCCCAGGATGGCCATCACACCACAAAACACACCTCTATACCACCATTCATTTTTGCATTCATGTGCTTTTGCATCATAACCAAATCACAGTTCTAATCATTACTGTATAGATGTTTGAAACAAAATGACTTACAATGTGAGCACATTTCCAACGGGTAGCTTGCCTCATTTCCCTGTAAACAGAAGAAAGAAAACTGTTAAGAATTGTGGCCAAAGCCAAGTTAAAGCAGGCTCTTTAGCTGAACACATATACACACGTTTGCTTGGAAGGCTTGCTTGCCAAACTTGTATTTAGTTTGGCCACAACAGGCCAACAGCCATTAATGGAGATGCCCAGTGGTTGGAATGAATCACAGAGCTTCAAGGAACACAGGTGTCTAGTGTATAAACAAAACCTACATTTGTAGAGCGGGGCACGGAAGTTCTGACAACTGGATTTGTTATTCATCACAATCTGACACAATTTTATAAAATAGAAAAAACTTCCACCCCCCCATCACAAATATACCTTATGTCACAGAGTTCAAATGCAGACACACCATGACTACCAACCCCTGCACTGGTTAATGGGTTAAAACAGGCAGTTCACTACCCGTCAAATGCCCTCCCACCGTGTATCCATCTTCAGAGGATAAGTCCACTTTTGGGAACACGCAACGTTCCTGCTCCTGCAGCAGCTTAGGGATCCAAGCACCTTGTGTGACAGCAGTACGGGGAGAAGTTACCCACACCCGCTGTCACTTTAAAAAAAAAAAAAAAAGTGTGACCGTATGGGGGCTCCACCCACATTGCCATGTCATTCATTTACAGAGTTCTGTGAATGAACAACAAGTAGCGAAATCCTTTGCACCCGTCAGCTTGTATGAACTACCACAGCACTGTTAAGCGCTCTGGTAGTTGATTCTATTGGTGTGAAACTGCCTGCCAGAACAAGGTACGATGTATGGGCACACAGATTACACCGACAGTCTGCAGAAGTCCTGCATGGAACAAGCAATCTTCTGACCGCTGGTGCAATGCTTTCCAGGCTCCTTCAAATACAAAAAAAATGCAATACCTGAAAAAAAAAAAAAAAATGAAATGTGCATTTATTTTTAAAAGGTGAACTTCTCTCTTCAATTGGAGAAAACCAAGAAACCACGTCTTAGGCTGGATTCCCACCTATGTGAATTGGACGCAGGTTTCCCCGCATCCAATTTGCATAGCAGGAGATTGTGACTGGATCTCTATGGAGCCGGTTCATACGTCTCCGCAGCGGCTCCAGTGCCAATTGCAGAGGTGCCCTGTGTGTCTTTTGGTCCGTTTTAGATCCGAATTCAGGCTGAAATCGGACTAGAAAATGGATAAATGGACTCACCAGACTCCTGCCGTGAGCCGCATGTGGCTTAGATGTGAACCTAGCCTTAAGCAGGCCATGCATGGGTCGAATTTCGAAAGAATTTTCTTTCAAAATCTTATCCAAGAATTTTCTCTTTCGTATTTCACACTATTAATGGGCTGCAGCAACAGCCGATTCTTGTGTAGCCATTGAATTTTAATAAATCGTTGTTAAATTTTTTTTGGGAAAAACAAACGATTTTCTAATCAATGACGGGAGAATCGTGCAAGAAATTTAATCGAAAAAGAAAATTCCCAGAAAGAAAAGATTCCTACAGACGAAAATTTTCTGAAGAACATGAGTAAAAATTTAAAGTTTGGTTGGTCGAATTTCGAAAACAATGGCGGCACCATCCAATCACAATGAACAAATGTTCTGATTTTCAAAAGAAAATTCTTTTGAAATTCGACCAATCTTCGAGATCAGGGAGAATAGTTTTAGTAGAGAGGCATTGGTTAGCTTAGAAATGTTTTAGAGGTCAGGTTCCTTTTAAAAACATCAAAATTCTGCTGGACCAGCCAAATTTTTATCAGTTTGTGGGCTCTTCCACTTGACAGGTACATGCTGGAAAATTTTCGACCAACGGCTGCGCCCACTGCTGTCAGAATCAATCTTATGCCATGAAGGGGATGAAATCCTCCATCCAACTTGTTTGTGTGCATTAGGAAACCAGCATATGGTCAGCTAAAGTGGCTGTAAAGTTATGTTTTTTATTTTCTAAATAGGTTCCTTTAAACTAGTGCATTGTTGGTTCCCTTACCTTTTCCTTGACTAACCCCCAGGCAGAATGGCTCGGAAGATGGGGGGCAAGCTTACTGAGGAGGAACAGGAAGTAAGAAATTCAGACAAAGAAAAAAACATTTAGAAGGGAAAATCGAAGGAAAAGATTAGTGAACCAACAATGCACTAGCTTAAAGGAACTGATTTAGAAAATAAAAAAACAAACCTTTACAACCCCTTTAATGTCCAGTACACACAGGCCAAACATCGGGAGACACCAATTTCAATAAAAAACAGCCAGCATTCGGCCCATGTGCATGTTAGATTAGCAAGCTGGAAAACCAGCAGCCGTCCGACTTCCATGACCGGAGTGTTCTGGTGGGGGGTTGTCTCCCTGTCAGAACACAACAGCTCAGTGAAGGAGATCGCTGTACCAATGGAGTGTAGGTTTCATTCAACCCAGCAAGAACCTATTGGTGTGTAACATGCTTTAGGCTATAGAAGAGCGAGTTTAAATCTTCCCCACTACCCCAATCAGAAGAAACTTCAAAAGGATTTAGACAGAAAATCTTCCCAAAGCAAGGTGAAATCTCAACTGTTGACCTAAATCACTAGGACAGACAACCCAACAGGAAGATTTACCCTTAATTCCTGATGTAGTCATAAAATGTAAACTTTTTTTGGGGTGGGGTTTAGGGTATCCCTGGCACTTCACCTTTTACTCCAATGAAAATTATTTTTAAATCTCATGTGACAGTGGCACATGTCAGTATTTTTTTTTTACAATTATTTTTATTTAATTTATTTTTTACAATTTATTTTTTTGATTATATATTGCAATTCCTTTATTTTTTATGAGCCCTGTTGGGGGGCTTTGGTGAGATATCAGGGGTCTTAACAGACCTCTGACATCTCCCCTCTGAGACAGAGAAAGGGACTAGGGACACTGATTCCCCAGTCGATTTCTCAGCAGCCTCAGCAGCACTGAAAATGAATGGAGAGAAGACAGCGGCTTCTTTTCATTCATAAACTGAAACATTGTAAACACAGTTTACGATGTTTCAGTTATGTGAATGTACAGAGTCATCACTGGCTACAGGAATTCTGACTGATCGAGGGGGTGGAGGAGGAGAACGGAGGGGGGACACGGCGGCAGCAAGGAGGGGGGACACGGCGGCAGCAAGGAAAAAGACGGCAGCATGGAGGGACATGGCGGGGGGCTGGTGGAGGACAGTCAGCGGTGATCAGTGCTTGTAACTTCCCCACAGCACTGATCACCCTGACAAAGTATCGGGTGAAATATATATATATATAAAACATTTTTTAGGGTTGTCCCGATACTAGTATCGGGACCGATACTTGGGCAAATGCTCGGTATCGGTCCCGATACTGATACTAGTATCGGGACAAATTATTATATATATATATAGCAAAATCTTCAACTAAACTAAAACCCTTCTCACTTTATCCAAGACTAAAAACAGCTTCACTTTAAAAGGCACTTAAATACTAATATATATATAAAATGGTGAAGCGCTTGAAAAAAGTCCAACATGGACCCAAAATATGTTGCTGGCACAGACTCAACTGCCAAAAACAAATGTAATCAACCTTTAACTGCTTGCTGACCAGCCGCAGGTAGGCTCTGCTACGAGAGCACGTAGCTATATGTCACCTCTCCCCTCCCAGCAGCCAATAGGGGCGCGCACCCCGCTCTCCCCTGATGCGCGTGCCCGGCGGTCGCGATCACCGCCGGGCACCTGCGATTGCTCGTTACAGAGCGAGAACCGGGAGCTATGTGTGTAAACACACAGCTCCCGGTCCTGTCAGGGGGGGAAATTACCTATCGTTTGTTCATACGATGTATGAACAGCAATTTGTCATTTCCCCCATGTCAGTCCACCCCCCCTTCAGTTAGAACACACCCAGGGAACATGATTAACCCCCCCCTTCCTCACCCCCTAGTGTTAACCCCTTCACTGCCAGTGGCATTTTTATAGTAATTAATGCATTTCTATGCATTGCCAGAAGGCATAAATTGTAAATTCGTTGTTACAGTTTATAAAGAATATGTGCAGGACTAAAGCTGGCCATACACCATACAATTTTCTTATTCAATTTCCTTTAGATTTACCTTCAACTGTGTAGTACAAGGGCCTGCCTGATTACATACAAATTGAAAGTGTTTAGATTTGACCTCATATTATATGGTTTTGGTAAATCTAAAAGGAAATCTATAGAAGAAAATTGAATAATGTATGGCCAGCCTTAGGCTGGAAAACACATTCTAAACGTGTTTCTATTTGGTTCAGGAGGGCCTACAACACAGGATACTGTTTTTTAACTTCTGTTTAACTGACTTAACAGATGTCTGTCTGAGCAGACACTGCCTCTCTACCCAGCTGACAAGATCGATCCTCTTATGTGAAAGGATTCCCCCAGCATATCACTTTTCATATCTGTGCAAAAGGCCAAGGGATTGCACACACACAGCAAGTTCTAAGGACAGACGCCTACACCTACATGGAGCCTCTTCAGAGCCATGTTCTAACTGGGACACATTCACAACACCTCTGCAATACAAGCACATTTTTCTATGTTTTAAACACACAGCAGTGCAAAGGACTTTTGACTGGTGTAGGTCGGGAGGATGTGTTGCTCCTGCCAATAGATCCATTTTCTTTTCTATAATATGCCAACTGCCCAGCAAGATTGACACAAACTTACAGGACAACTGTACCTTACACAGTTCTTGAATGGCCAAATGCCTGCCAGCTGAGCGCAGTACCCGTCACACAATACCTTCATCTCTGTTCAAAAGTGTCATTGTTTGGCCATGTCACAGACATCTGCTCTAGAAAGGTCTGTGCCCATTTTCTCTACAGAACAAACAATGTTGCCATCCTATTACAGGAAGTGGAAAAATATATCTAATGACAGGAGTAACGGGCTTAAAGGGGTTGTAAAGGTACAATTTTTTTTTCCTAAATAGCTTCCTTTACCTTAGTGCAGTCCTCCTTCACTTACCTCATCCTTCCATTTTGCTTTTAAATGTCCTTATTTCTTCTGAGAAATCCTCACTTCCTGTTCTTCTGTCTAACTCCACACAGTAATGCAAGGCTTTCTCCCTGGTGTCGAGTGTCGTGCTCGCCCCCTCCCTTGGACTACGGGAGAGTCAGGACACTCTCTACGTTGCAGATAGAGAAAGGAGCTGTGTGCTAGTGGGCGTCCCGACTCTCCTGTAGTCCAAGGGAGGGGACGAGCATGACACTCCACACCAGGGAGAAAGCCTTGCATTACTGTGTGGAGTTACAGACAGAAGAACAGGAAGTGAGGATTTCTCAGAAGAAATAAGGACATTTAAAAGCAAAATGGAAGGATGAGGTAAGTGGAGGAGGACTGCACCAAGGTAAAGGAAGCTATTAAGGGGGGGGGGGGTGATGTACATTTACAACCCCTTTAAAAACATTTTACGGGGACAAAAACCCCATAAACCACCGTGTTAATGCAAATAACTGCATCCAATATTTTTCAACTTTACCCATAATAAAATTTCAAGTCCAAAATCCACTTTAACATTTTATGTGACTCATTTAAAAATGGACATCAATAAGGGAGAGCCTATGAATGGAATAATCAGGTAAAGCATACAGTATTTGGGTTTATAATCTAATGAAACCTAAGAATTTAGCCACTCTTTAAAATGTTCTAGCTTACAATGGGTTAAAGTAGAACTATAGGCAAACCATTGTTTTCCTTTTGGATATATTAAGAGAGGATTATAAGCACGGTAAGGTTTATTTCTGCCATTTGTCGCATTGGGGAGATTTACCTTCACTTCCTGTCCTATAGTCAAAACAGGAAATGAGTAGAAATGCCTGCAAATTAAGGAAATCCCTCGGGGACCTCCAGGTCACCAGACCTAGTGTACCTATTGGAAGATTTCCCCTCTATTATTTTTCTGGGGACAACCCAAAATTTGGGACTGTTTTTACCTTCACCGATAATGGTAACAAGACAAATAAAAAGGGTGAATCTCCCTAATGGAGACACAAGCAGCAATAAACTATAGCAATAGCTATACTTCACACTCTGTAAACTGTACTTTGTAAAGTGTCCATAGAGTGTCAGATACCTCGGTGGACTTTACTCATATAAACCAGCACATTTTAAAAAAGGTGAATAAATCATACATTGAATATTCCAAAAAGACTTGAGGAATCCTCCTCGTATAGCATATCTGGATCATTCTCACTTCCTGATGTGACCTGTAAAATAGCGGGGCATTTTTAACCCTAGCGGCTGAGAAAGGGTTAAAACTGCTTGCAATGCGCTGCTGAAGCAGCGCATTGCAGGCAGTACAGCCGCACTGTCCCATTGATTTCAATGGGCAGCAGTAGTGGAGGAGCAGTATACTCCAAAGATGAGGCTAGTGGGACTTTTTTTACCGTCCTGCTAGCGCACCACTCCAGTGTGAAAGCCCTGGAGTGGTGCGCTTCCAATGGGGACACTAGTTATGGGGGGACACCCCCCCCAGGATTCCCTAAAATTGGAGGGGTTTTCCCTCTAGGTTCTTGATTTGACCATGGGACAGGAAGTGAAATCTTCACAAGGACACAGATAGCCAATAAAAATAAAACCTGTCAGGGGTTATAACCCTCCCTTACGGCAGCCAAAATGAAAAAAGAAAAAAAAAAAAAAAAAAAAAACTTTTGCCATTAGTCACACAAATGTGTTTTTACAGCAATGTTTTGCATTGAAGTACCCAGTAACTAAATAAATAGCTATGAGTACATCAAACGCAAACGAGGCATCACAATTCACATGCAAGCTGCTTAGTTTACAATGCCAGTAAATCATGTAACCAGGGGGAGCCTGGCCTTGACATTACTACATTACCAACATTTAACCACAGAAAGCAGACAGAACTAGAAAGTTTTTCAACAAGGTTATTGGTCGCCTATATTTCCCTCCTGAGGGATACCTTCACCCCCCATCTATTTGATATATAGAGCTGCCACATTTTCAAAATACAGAAAAAAATGGCCCTACAGAACTAGCAACTGATCTGAGCATAGGACAAGCTGGCAGATTCATCCATAAATCTATAGATGCATAGCAAGAAAAAATAAAAAAACACTTAAAAGTGTTAATATGCTAAAAGATAATGTAAAACATGACCAACTTCAAAAAAATAAAAAAAACCTAAACAATGCAAAATGCTAATCCTGTGCAAAAACAAACATAATCACATTCCTAGCATCAAAAATGTAAATAAAGGTAAAATGATGCAAATAAAATTGTAAGAAAGTCAGTGTCCAAAAATAATAAAGTCCAGTGAACATATCACAAATTGTGAATCCTTCCTCCTTCACCAAACACAACCTTCCTTGTGCCAAACACAACCTTTTTTACCTAGCGTACCACCATCTTGGTGCGCTTCATAAATATATGCGCCCCTCACACTTGGATCTCTAGATCAGCGGTTCTCAACCTGTGGGTCGCGACCCCTTCGGGGTCGAATGCCGATTTGCCATGGATCGCCAAACCCAGGGCTGTTCCTGGAGCCCGCGCCACTTTCCCAGGACTATCCCTGGAGCCTGTGGCCACCCATTCAGTTCACAGCATTGATGGGGGACGGAGACTAGAGAGACAGTTGACTGGTGAGGAACGTAAAGTGGGAGGGGGTGGAAGAGACTATCCCTCGATTTTGGCATTGGTGTCACTGCTACGAGACACCATGGAACCCGGAGACACGGTGAGTATCACTACCTGTGATTATAGTTGCCATTAGAAGTCCCCACTACAGTTCGCAGATCAGCAGATGACCTTGATTAAGAGCACCTAAGTTGGCTGATCAGAACTCCCCCAGCACTGCCACCGATTCCCATTCTCCCACCAACAAGGAGCAAGAGAAGGGGGGAAACCAAATACATACATGGAAGAGAGCAAAAGAGGGGAAGGAAACAAAAAAGCAAAAAAAAGGGGGGAGAAAACAAGAACAGATAGAGAATTTAACCACTTAAGGACCGCCTAACGCCAATATACGTCGGCAGAATGGCACGGCTGGGCACAATCACGTACCTGTACGTGATTGTTAAACGCCCTGCGCGCACGCCCGCGACCCGGTCCGAAGCTCCATGACCGCGACAGTGGGACCCGATCGCCGCTGGAGTCCCGCGATCGTTCCCCGGAGCTGAAGAACGGGGAGAGCTGTGTGTAAACACAGCTTCCCCGTTCTTTATATTATTATTATCAATAAAAATTAAAAATAAAACAAAAAATAAAACAAAAAATAAAACAAAAAATAAAACTTTTTCTTCAGTCTAGGCCGATATGTATTCTACAAGCAGTGAATCACCACTGGGTTTTGTATTTTTTTTTTTTTCTAAATAAATGATAAAAAAAAAAAAAAAAAAAAAAAAGACGACCAAACATTTATATAGGCTGCACTGGTAATCAGGACATGTCCCTTTTATACCTTTCACAGTTATCGGCTTTCTTCTTTCCTCCTCATGCTGTCAACATGAGGCAAGGAGGGCTGATAACCAGCTTCTGTTTACATCATCACAATCAGTCGTCATTGGACACAGCTGATCACATGGTAAAGAGCCACTGATTGGCTCTTTACCAGTACCACAGTGGGCGCGATCACGGGAGGACATCAAATGAAGGCTTCCCTTTAGCCATCATTCGGGCCATAGCACAGTCGACAAGTAAAATAGCCAAAACATTTTGGATGGAGTAATAACCACTGTAAGGTTTATTTTTGCAAACTTTGTCCCATTGGGAGATTTACCGTCACTTCCTGTCCCATAGCCAACCAGGAAGAGGAAATCTCTGCAAAGGGAATCTCTTGGGGACCCCCAGGTCACCAGAACTAGTGTCCCCATTACAATAGTTCCCCTCTATTTTCTGGGAACAACCCAAAATGTTGAATTTTTTTTTACTTTCACTTTCAATAATGGTAAAATGGACAAATGGAGAGGGTGACTCTCCCTAATGGGGGAACACATCGCAATAAAGGTCTTATAGGTGTTCTAATTCATTTCCCCTCTATCCAAGTGTTGCCTTTAGTTATACTTTAAACAAGCTTTTATATGTACACGTGTCTAACACCACTAAAAGATCAGAAGATGTGAAAAATCTTCTCCATATGAATGAATGAATGACTTGTATAGCGCTACTTATGCGAACTGAATCGCCTCTGGGCGCTTTTTCCAGCCAGAGTCTGCTTGGCTGGTGTGGTCATTTTACCCCGTAGGATCGTGACACGCTTGGGACACACAGTCATACGGTCAAACAGTCAAACATATGGTGTTTGGTCATGATTTGAAGAATGGCAAACACTGAAATGGTGCATTCCATCAAATAGTACATCTGCCAGTGGGAAGCCAGCACAGCACACAGGAAGAGTACTAGAGGGGGTATCTGCACACGTTCATACACAAAACCAAGACAGCGCAGTTTTGTAATTCTACTTGACTGACATCATTCAGCAATGAAAGCACCTTTGTTTTAGCCCAAGAGAACCGCCCTGCAGGCAGCATTTTAAATGGAATTTGGAGCTGTAAAACACTCAAATGGTTTCTGATCACCCACTCCAAAACATTAAATAAAGTATGTTAAAAGTGATCCATGTTATGAAATGGGCTGTAGCCACACAAGACATGTATACTGTATAGGAGAGGTGGAGGCTCAGACTTTCCAGCATATTACATCTCAGGGATCCCCCACACCATTCTCAAGTATCCTATTCAGGCCGACATTTCTGGAACACGTGTTTCAGGCTCAGGGGAGATTCTCCAGGCATGCTGTAATGTCTCGGGTTTAAAGATGCAGTAACGTTAAAGAGAAACCCAACTCTAGAAAGAAAGGCCATTTTCCTATATCTGGAGACTTGTTGGGTAATGGGAAATATAAGAGCTTTAGATTAAAAAATAAAAAGTAAAGTGCAGCACCTGCCCACAGTGGCCAGACAGATTTTATATTAGGAGAAAAAAAAACGCGATTTGTTATGAGCAAAAGCCAATTTCTTCTCGCGTCTATAAAATAGCCCTAATTTTCCTAGAAGAAAGGTACATAGTCAAAAGGCGGAATGAATGTAACCGACACAAAAGAAATAGCATTAATGTAAATGCTTTTTAACTGCTTGACGACCGCCCACTGTCCTTTTACGGCGGCAAGTCGGCTCCCCTGCGCGAGAGCCTGTAGCATAACATCGGCTCTCGCGCAGGCCGCTCACCCCCAACTCCCGTGCCCGGCGGGCGCGATCGCCGGACACACGCGATCGCTCGTTACAGAGCGGGGACCGGGAGCTGTGTGTGTAAACACACAGCTCCCGGTCCTGTCAGTGGGAGAAATGCTGATCTTCTGTTCATACAATGTATGAACAGCGATCAGTCATTTCCCCTAGTGAGGCCACCCCCCCCACAGTTAGAACACACCCAGGGAACATACTTAACCCCTTCCCCGCCCCCTAGTGTTAACCCCTTCACTGCCAGTGGCATTTTTATAGTAATCTAATGCATTTTTATAGTACTGATCGCTATAAAAATGCCAATGGTCCCAAAAATGTGTCAAAAGTGTCCGCCATAATGTCGCAGTACCAAAAAAAAAAAAAAAAGCTGATCGCCACCATTACTAGTAAAAAAAAAAAAAAAAAAAGCCATAAAAATACCCCCTATTTTGTAAACGCTACAACTTTTGCGCAAACCAATCAATAAATGCTTATTGCGATTTTTTTTTTACGAAAAATATGTAGAATACGTATCGTCCTAAACTGAGGAAAAATGTTTTTTTTTATATATATTTCTGGGGGATATTTATTACAGCAAAAAATATTATTTTTTTTCAAAATTGTCGCTCTATTTTTGTTTAGAACGCAAAAACTAAAAACCGCAGAGGTGATCAAATACTACCGAAAGAAAGCTCTATTTGTGGGGAAAAAAAGGACGCCAATTTTGTTTGGGAGCCACGTCGCACGACCGCGCAATAGTCAGTTAAAGCGACGCAGTGCCGAATCGCAAAAAGTGCTCTGGTCTTTGGCCAGCAATATGGTCCGGGGGTTAAGTGGTTGTAAAGGTTCATGTTTTTTCACCTTAATGCATCCTATGCATTAAGGTGAACAAACATCTGATTGCCGCCCCCCCAGCCATTGGCTCGCGCTGCTTCAATCAAATCCAATGACGCGGGCGCTGGGACGGGACCAAGTCATGCACTCAGCGGCTATGTACACCAAGTGTATCACACGGGAGCGCGCCGCCCGCAAGGTAACCTCCTCAGAGGGGGTTAGCTATTGCAGGGAGGAGCCAAAAGAGCCGCAGTGGGACCCCAGAAGACGTTCAGGGCCACTCTGTGCAAAACGAACTGCACAGTTGCGCAAGCACGACTTTTTTTTTTTTAAATATACCTGAACCTTTAGTATCATGGCAGCTCAGAATGAATAGTTTAAAGGGGTTGTAAAGGTACAATTTTTCTCTACATAGCTTTCTTTACCTTAGTGCATTGCTCCTTCACTTACCTCATCCTTCCATTTCGCTTTTAAATGTCCTTTTTTCTTCATAGAAATCCTGGTGTGGAGAAAGCCTCTTGAGGGGGCAAGCAGGAGTGTCAGGATGCCCACTAACACACAGCTCCTTTCTCTATCTGACATTTAGCTTCACTAAGCTTCCCAACACTAGCTTTATTCTGAAGACTAACTCGGCCAAAGCTGAACCATTTGGCTGAAGTCATCTGCTATATAATTGTATTTCTCAGAACACATAGGGGAGAACATTCCTAGTGTCATTGATGCCTTCCCCCCGCCCCCCCACACACACTTTTGTAGAAGGACATGATAAACGTGTCAAGGCTGAATTGTGAATACATATTTTGTCATTGGAGTGCTAGAGAAGACCCATTAAAGCGGTGGTTCCCCCTTAAAAACAACTTTTTTTTATTCCACTGGCCCCCCACATTACAATCGAATTAAGGCTCTTTTTTTTTTTTTGCTGCTGTACATACCTTGATACAGCATCTTCACCCGTGCATCCGGGTTGCGAGTCCCGCGGGAGTGGGCGTTCCTCACATGCTGTTGATTGACGTTTTGCCCAAAAACGAGCTCTCCCCCCGTCACGTAAGCCGCGTCACGATTGGCGAAAGGAGCCGAACGGCGATGCGCATGCGCAGTATAGCGCCGACTCGCTGTTCGGCTCCTTTCGCCAACCGTGACGCGGCTTACGCGACAGGGGGGAGCTCGTTTTTGGGAAAAATGTCAATCAAACACATGTGAGGAACGCCCACTCCCGCGGGACTCGCAACCCGGATGCACGGGTGAAGATGCTGTATCAAGGTATGTAGAGCAGCAAAAAAAAAAATAAGAGCCTTAATTCGATTGTAATGTGGGGGGCCAGTGGAATAAAAAAAAGTTGTTTTTAAGGGGGAACCACCGCTTTAAGTCGGGTTTACAGTCATCTAAATAACAAAAATTAAACCACAATTGCAGCTGAAGCTAGATCTAATCTGGGTTCCGAGAGCAAAAATGTTGTGTGCTGCCTTTGTGAAGTTGATTATTGCTGTCCTGCAGGTGGGTGAAGCGACAATAAAAACTGCAATATAACAGTACACTGCAAGGGAATTGCTCCACCAACGCACATTAGTAGTTTAATACAGAGCGCTCCCTGCTGCCGTATTCAACCTAATGAGAGACGACAGCTTCATACAGCAGCACTGTAATGATCCAGCGCTGGAAAAATGGAAAAAACTTTACTTTGCAGACATAACAGAATTGAGACTGATGTCAAAGGAAATCGTGTACATTCAGCTGAAGGACGGGAAATCAGTGAACAAATGTGGAAGTAGATTGTCGTCATTTAAATCCATCATGGCATCTTAAAAAAAAAAAAAAAAATCTACAACCATTCTGATCAGACTAAGATGTCTGCTAATCATGGCCGTTTGATAGGTTACACATTCTAGAGCAGTGGTTTTCAACCCTTTAGTCCTTTGACCCCTTGATACAATTTTCCAAGTTGTATCAGTAAAATTATTTTCATAGCGTGCGTTGTCAGCGCCCAAGGCAAGAAAAGTAATTTGCGCCCCTAACCCACGGAAATTTAGCGCTCCCCGAGTCCCCTCCACTCGTACAGTTTTAAAACCTCATGGTAAATTTTAGGATGTACCACTCTCTCTTTGTTCTTTTTTCTTTCCCTTTTATCTCTCTCTATCCTAACTTCTTGTTTCCCCCCCCATCCCTCTCTAGCCGTCTTTCTTGTTTTTTCTTTCTCTTTCTTTTTTCCTCCCCCTCTTTTCCGCTCCCTTCCATGTATTCTCTATTTGTATTCCTTCTCTTACCCCTTGGTGGAGGGGATGGGATGAGTGGCAATGCTGGGGGGAAGTTCTGCTCAGTCAACTTAGGTGCTCTTGATCAAGGTCATCTGCTGATCTGAGAACTGTAGTGGGTACTTTTAATGGCAACTATAATCACAGGTAGTGTTACTCACTGTGTCTCCGACTTTGTGGTGTCTCGTAGCAGTGACACCTATGCTGAAATCAGGATATAGGGTCTCCTCCAGCCCCTCCCACCTCAAAATCCTCACCAGTCAGCAGACCTCTAGTCTCTGCCCCCCCCCCCCCCAGCCATCCCATGAACTGAATGGGTGGCTTCGAAGAGGCCGAGTGGGTGGCCGTGTGCTCCAGGAACAGCCTAGCTGGGTGGCCACAGGCTCCAGAGACAGCCCTGCTGGGCAGCCGCAGAAAAGCTGGTGGTGGGGGCTTCAGGAACAGCCCAGGATTTGGTGACCCCTGGCAAATAATCATTTGACCCCCAAGGGGGTCCCGACCCCCCAGGTTGAGAACCGCTGCTCTAGAGGCTTTTGTGAGGCTCCATAATGATGGATTTTGATCAACCGCATTAGCGACAAAAAATTCAGCGCATATAATCTGACACAAGTACTGAAAGCATAGTACAATCAAACACGGCCACTTACGAAAGGTCGTACACACGGTCAGAAAATCTAACGTTGAATTTATTCCAATGAACAAGCCGCCGATTTTCTGATCGTTAGTATGCTGCTTTTGACAGCCAATTACAAAATCGTCAGACAAAAACTGGATGTGCAGGCTCCAAAATTTTTGTCCGTTGTGACCACAACGTACGATTTTCTTTTCTTTTCATTACGGTTTTCTGCCAAAAAATAATCTGAAGAGCAAGACTAGGCATGCTCAGAATTTACTGTAAAAAGGACACAAAAAAAACAATGCAACACATTACGTCACTTCTGACGTTGAATTCTGTTAGCAAAAAAAAAAATGGATTTTCTATTTGAGACTAGCATCCAACAAAAAAAACTGACGAAAATTCATCAAATAATCTGATCGTGTGTACATGACTTTAGGCTGCATTCACACTTCAGTTTTTCTGACACGATTTGAAAGTTCTGTGTGAATGACTCGCATTTGAGATGCCATTCATTTGAATGAAACCTCAAATCGCAGAGCAGGTCTGCTGTGATAAATCACACTGCAATCGCGGCAAGCATGTCGGGGAAAAAAGTTCAGGCGCGTCTTTTGGGCAACATGGTTTCAGCGATGTGTGTTGCTGTGATTGCAGGGCAATTTATCACAAATCGCGGCAGGCCCGTGCCGCAATCTGAGGTGTCATTTAAATGACTGGCGTCTCAAATGCAAGTCCCACGATTTTGCCACTCACTCATCAGTGCTTTCAAATCACGACAGATTCATGGCAAATCTGACCGCGATTCAAAACAATCAGGAGAGAGAGGGGACGGGGGCCGAACCACAGCTTCATGACTGAATGGACACAAAGCTGCAGCTTGTGTTTCCCCATACATAGTAAGCTGCTTGCTGTGTTGGCACTCAATAGGAGGGAGGTGCCAAAAGCACAGAAGAACCCAAGAAGGAGGAGGATCCAGGCTACTCCAGAAGGCAAGTATAACATGTTTGTTATTAAACGAAAAAAATAGATTTTAGTATAACTTTAAATATGCTATGATCCCAGCTTAGCACTTCCTCAATCAGGTTATTCAGGGGTAGGAAAAAGGGTGTATATTCATAGATATACGCTAGAAAGCAACTGTTGGCAATTTTCTCTGTCGGACACATATGAACAGCAAGATCTTTAAAGAAGAGCTACAGTCAGATAAAAAAAAAAAAAAGGCAAAAGCTACAAATACTCCCACAATCCTTGCCTGGGCTGGAAATTTGGAAGTAGAAAAATAAAAGTGCCAATAATGGAGAAGGAACATAACTCATTTAGGTGAAGCTCTGCTTTCTTCTCTTTCTGTAGTTTGTTATGAGCCTCAATTCATAACCTAACCCAGGATAATTAATGCAAGAGTGATTGGATCCGTTCGATAAAAACACAGGAAATGGGGGTTAGGCCACATCAGTGCAGAAATTTGAGATGTGCTGGCCTTGTATTCACACGGACTTCCTCCCTGAACACCCCTTATCCTCAAAATCATACATCAGATTAACCACCTAATCAGTCTCTTTGTTCTTCTCAAGTCCTCCTATCTAGATCTCTCATCAACTCCTCCCACGCTCGCCTCCAGGTCTTTTCCAGAGCTTCTCCAATCCTATGGAACTCCTTACCCCAATCTGTTTGATTAACTCCTACTCTATTAGCTTTTTGACGATCCCGGGAAAAACTCATCTTCAGAGAAGCCTATCCTACCCACACCCAACAACTTTCATTTTCCCATTTAGGTGTGCACTGTGGCTAAATAATAATCAGCACTTCTGACAGGTTTTTAGTAAAGCTAATACTTATAAGTAATATATATTACTTTCACTAATTCTATCATACAGTATCTCACAAAACACCCCTCACATTTTTTGTAACCATTTTATCTTTTCATGTAACACAGAAGAAACACTTTGCTACAATGTAAAGTAGCGAGTGTACAGCTTGTATAACAGTGTCAATTTATTGTCCTCAAAATAACACCGCAACAAAAGCGAGTACACCCCTAAGTGAAAATGGGTCAAACTTGGGCCCAAAGTTTTTTTTTAAACTTTTTACGCACAAAATTTTGAAGTGGTTAGAAATCTTCTATGAAGCAATTGCTCCACTTTACCAAGAATGCCCAGATGCTTACACACAAATATTAGATATAGATAATATATATATATATATATATATATATATATATATATACACACACATACATATATATACACATACATACATACACATATATATATACACAGCCCTCAAAATTTCCACTCGCCTACTAGCATTTGGCGAGTGGATTTAAGCTGGGGGCGAGTGATGCCAGGGCTGCATGAGCAATCTCCCTCCAATCTGTGCCTACACTTAGAGTCCTGATGAGATTGGCGGCCGAAGAGGAAAGGTGCATGCTCAGGAAAAGTAGTCTGGTGAGCCGCGCACAGGCAGAGCAGTACACAGGTGCTCTCCTTACAATTCTCATTAAGCTATGGGACCTAACAGTATGACCTCTCTGAGCCTGCCCCCCTCCCCCAGGCCCCGACCAATGTAGCTGGAGAGCAGAAAGTAATGAGTGAGGGAGGATTGCGAAAATTACCACTCTGGTGCAGCGCTCACTGAAAGTTGCCCTGACATGAGAGTGGCAGCCTTCCAGTTTGTACAGTTTTCTTCTCCTTGTGCTCTATGCAAGTGTCCAACAGTTCAGCCTGAGCACTGTGAGCAGACTGGTCTCAATGTGTGCTGTGCGGTGTCAGTGTGCGCTGTGCTATGGTGTCAATGGCTGTGCAGTTGTGTGGATCTCAGCGCTGGATTGTACTCCCTCCCGCTGTGCTGCAGCTCCTCTCCTCTCCGCCAGCCTGAATAAAAGGGGGAAGTGGGGACATGCAAGCGTGGAGCCGCACACACAGGCTCCTGATGAGATGAATGGGAGACAGCAAGAGAATGGGGAAGAGACCCAGTTCTAGTGCCATGTCCCTCTGGTCTGCCCCCAGGGCCCTGTCCCTCTGGTCTGCCCCCAGGGCCCTGTCCCTCTGGTCTGCCCCCAGGGCCCTGTCCCTCTGGTCTGCCCCCAGGGCCCTGTCCCTCTGGTCTGCCCCCAGGGCCATGTCCCTCTGGTCTGCTCCCAGGGCCATGTCCCTCTGGTCTGCTCCCAGGGCCATGTCCCTCTGGTCTGCCCCCAGGGCCCTGTCCCTCTGGTCTGCTCCCAGGGCCCTGTCCCTCTGGTCTGCTCCCAGGGCCATGTCCCTCTGGTCTGCTCCCAGGGCCATGTCCCTCTGGTCTGCTCCCAGGGCCATGTCCCTCTGGTCTGCTCCCAGGGCCATGTCCCTCTGGTCTGTCCCCAGTGCCCTGTCCCATTTTGTTAAAGTTGATGGTAATATTTAATGTTGTAACTTGATTCTGCATAAAACATTGTCATTCCATGAGATAATCTACGAGGGTGTTTAATTAGTGAGAAATTCAATGCGCTACTGTGAGTAAACGAATGTGATAATATAGTGGTGATGATAAGATGTGTAAAATAAATCTGAGGCCGCTGTATCTAGGAGTGTTCACATAACACAAAATAAGAATAGATAAATAAATAAATGATAAGCGCTTCAAATACGTGATCTAATTCACCGTGGAGGGTAATACCAGTGATGAGTGCACAAACACAATAAGAGGTTAAATGTGATAAGTAACCAATAAATATTTTCAAAATAATCACAAATGATGTGAACCTGAGAAGGTGCAAATAGTGCAATGAGATGTCCTTCAATATTAAATGCAAACAATTGGTGCAATTAGTGGTTCAAAAAAATGAAAATTAAATATACAAGAAAAAATGAATGAATGGATGATAATGAGATCAGAGTATGATCGACAGTCTATATAGGATGGATCAGATGAAATCAATTTCTAAATCTCTGCTCTCCTCCCTCAAGTGGTAAGTATATATCCTCATAGGTAATGTAGTTCCCTTACCTGCAGGGTACTATATATGAGCATATAGTGTGGACTCCACGACGTGATGGTCCTGCTCCTACGAGTATGGATGACTCCCCCTGCTCCAGCTGATGGGTCTCTCCAAGCTGCAGGGTACTATATGTAAGTATATAGTGTGAACTCCACGGCGTGATGGTCCTGCTCCTTCAAGTGTGGATGACCCCTCCCGCTCCAGCCGACGGGTCCCTCCAAGCTCCGTGGTCCGGAGTGAGCAGCGAGATGAGGGAGAAAAGAAAAAAGTGCCTCCAATAGTGCAGTAGATTTGGACTCGATCCGGTTTATTATGGTAAAAGTTAAATATGCAAGTACATTTTGCAGGGATGGGCACATGCAGATGACAAAGTTTTTAAAAATCCCGGGGACGCGGCGTTCTAGGTACCGCCTGACGTCTGGTGGCCTCCGGCTTGTGCGGGTATGTTAGTATTGGTCTGACTCCCTACGGCGTTACGTCACGCACCTCGTGACTTCATCAGGGGACTGATGAAGTCCCCTGATGAAGTCACGAGGTGCGTGACGTAACGCCGTAGGGAGTCAGACCAATACTAACATACCCGCACAAGCCGGAGGCCACCAGACGTCAGGCGGTACCTAGAACGCCGCGTCCCCGGGATTTTTAAAAACTTTGTCATCTGCATGTGCCCATCCCTGCAAAATGTACTTGCATATTTAACTTTTACCATAATAAACCGGATCGAGTCCAAATCTACTGCACTATTGGAGGCACTTTTTTCTTTTCTCCCTCATCTCGCTGCTCACTCCGGACCACGGAGCTTGGAGGGACCCGTCGGCTGGAGCGGGAGGGGTCATCCACACTTGAAGGAGCAGGACCATCACGCCGTGGAGTTCACACTATATACTTACATATAGTACCCTGCAGCTTGGAGAGACCCATCAGCTGGAGCAGGGGGAGTCATCCATACTCGTAGGAGCAGGACCATCACGTCGTGGAGTCCACACTATATGCTCATATATAGTACCCTGCAGGTAAGGGAACTACATTACCTATGAGGATATATACTTACCACTTGAGGGAGGAGAGCAGAGATTTAGAAATTGATTTCATCTGATCCATCCTATATAGACTGTCGATCATACTCTGATCTCATTATCATCCATTCATTCATTTTTTCTTGTATATTTAATTTTCATTTTTTTGAACCACTAATTGCACCAATTGTTGTTTGCATTTAATATTGAAGGACATCTCATTGCACTATTTGCACCTTCTCAGGTTCACATCATTTGTGATTATTTTGAAAATATTTATTGGTTACTTATCACATTTAACCTCTTATTGTGTTTGTGCACTCATCACTGGTATTACCCTCCACGGTGAATTAGATCACGTATTTGAAGCGCTTATCATTTATTTATTTATCTAATCTACGAGGGTGTGTTTACAGGTGCAATTAGGCGCAGGGCAGTGTATGAATTAGGTGGGGCAACTGGTGGCGAGTAACTCTTGAGGCCTGGCTAGTAGCTCAGGACTTGAAATTTTGAGCCCTGATATATATATATATATATATATATATATATATATATATATATATATATATATATATATATATATATATATATATATATATATATCACACATACAGTCATATACTATGTACCTTTGCCAATAATAAACTGCCCTTGGGAAAAATGGCGACTACAGATCAATGCGCTTCTATAACTGCAACTAGACTACATCACTATTATAAGATAAACAATAGAACTTGCTAATACAAATAAACAGGTGCAGAGCCCTTGAGCACATCAAGCCTTTTATGTTTACCAAAGATTTTCCTGGTTCAACGCTGAAAATTTAAAGTTCCACAGCAACAGGGCATACTGGGACCTACATTAACCTCTTGTCTACTGGGAACTTTTAACCCCTTCCTGCCCAGGACAATTTTCAGCTATGTCACACTTTGAATGACAATTGCGTCGTCATGCTACACTGCAACCATGTGAAATTTGTATAATTTTCTTCACACAAATAGAGCTTTCTTTTGTTGGTATTTTATCACTGCCGGGTTTTTTTTACAAAACAGTTTTAGTTTGTCTGTAAATTTTGTAAACAAGTAAAATTTTTTCCTTCACCGATGAGGTGGCACTTATGGGTTCCAATAGGCAGCACTGATTGCTGGCACTTATTGTAATCGGGGGACTGGTGATCGTACAGGGCTAAATTAATGAAGATGTTTTTTATTGTTATTTTAATGGACAGTTATAGCAGAATGTAAATATAATAATAATAAAAAAAAAAAGATAGATTATAATATATATATTAGGGCTGTTACTGATCAAAGTTTTTCTGTTCGATTAATCGTTTTTTTTTTAAATCGACTCATTTCGATTATAACGCACATACAGATCCAACTACTTTTAGCTGATCTCCTTGCGGGCTGATTCCCAGTGCAGCTACCAACCACTGGAAAAATGGATAGCAGGATACAAAAAACACAAAGGCCGCGCTCGATGGGAATAGCATTAAAACTTTTATAGTGTTCAAGTAGGTAACCAAATATTGCACTGGAGATAAAATCGATGTAACTACATAAACTGTAAAAATGGTGGGAGGAATACCAAACGGTACCAAAAGCAGTCAAACACATGTAGCCAAGTATGATACTGGTATAAAAATGTGTACAACAATAACACTGCTGAATCCAGATGAGGAGAGGTTAACATCAGTCCGTCGGCATGTAGATGTCTCATCACCCAGTGGATAGCTGTAGAATCCCAGGTTGAAAGAGGGATAGATGGACGTGATAGAGGGAAGTGCAACAGCCCTTGCGTGTGGCAGATAGTAAGGTCCCGCCGGCATGCAGATATGAAGGCACAGCAAAGGAGCCCTTCAGAAGGACACAGCAAGTCCAATGGAACTCCCTGAAGGCCCAGAAGCCGGCGGAGAGGTGAGTACCAATCAAAAGAATTTGAATCGATCAAAAAGATTTTGGTCGATCAAAAAGATTCAAGATTAATTAAAAGTTAATTTGCACAAAAATAAATAAATAAATATATATATATATATATATATATATATATATATATATATATATATATATATATATATATATATATATATATATATATATATATATATATATATATATATATAATATAATAAATATGGGGGGGGGGGCGAGGGAATTGATGGTCTTCGTTTATAGCACAATATAAACCCAGTGGTGTTTGATTAATGTAAACCGATCAGTGCCGAATACGGTGTGCAAACATGGAATATTATACAACATTTGTGGTTCTGCTTTTAAACCCGTACTGCTTCAAATAGCAAAATGTGGTTTGTGAAGGAAATGTGAGCTCACCGACCTTGGTATTATCCTGACAATGTAAACACAGGAGGCAGGAGAGTGCAGGCCTTGGGATGTTTACCATTTACACTCTGAAAGGTGTGCAAGATAACAATTGGCACTACTATTTCCTGGCACCACTCCAGCAAGGCCAAAAAAATAAATCCTATTTTAGAAGTCACCACATTTGTTCATGGACATTCTCTCAATAGATTTGTATTTGAAATATTATATGGGACATAAACATTATCACAATATCAAAATGTTTACATTTCCCGAAGATAGAGTAAATTGCAATAAAAACAATCAATGAAGTAAAGTAGGGAAGGAGAAGGGAGGGGAGGTATAGAAGAGCGGTAATGAGGTTGTTATATTGGAGTAGTAGTCATGTATAGCGATTCAAGTGTCATTAATTATAATTTAGAGATCATGGTGTATGGAGATATTTAATCCAAGGGGACCATATTTTATCGAATATTGTTTGTTTATCTTTAAGGATGCTGGTCAATTTTTCCATGGACATTCTAAGGGCCCTTTCACACGCACGGACAAACGGTCCGTTTATTACAAGTCCGTTTACGGACTTGTAATGTATCCCTATGGGATTGCAGACGTTAGCGGATGATGCATCCGCTAACGTCCGCAACCATCCGCTTTTGCGGAAGGAAGAAACCCCAATTTTTCTTTCGTCCGGCGGAACGGATCGGATGAATACGGACATGCGGTCCGTATTCATCCGATTCCCCATAGGGGAGAGCGGAGGAGAGGCAGGGCGGTCTCTGCACTGTGTGCGGCGACCGCCCTGTCCGCCGACAGCTCAGCGGGGATTAACGGAGGAATCCCCGCTGAGCCAAACGGGCTAACGGAGCGGATCAATACGGATCCGCTCCGTGTGAAAGAGCCCTAACTGTCGAGAAATAAAAGCACTACACTTTAACCTTGACCAGTTGTATCTGACCACCCCGCACTCCCATTCTCCCAGAGACTACCACTTACCTACTTGGAAGGTGTCACAATGGTGTTCATACCTTCAAGTTACTATTTTGACAGCACCTTCTTGCCTCTTGATATATTCAGCTGCATTTATAAGAGTTGACACAGTTTAGCGTCTCACACCTATAGTTGCGGCTTCCTTTCTTTTCCTATGCCACATAGGGTGCTCAACTACGTCCTCCACCAGGGTGCTCCATATCTCAGATATTGAGAAGGAGCATGCGAAAAGCGTGTTTTTCTTTTCAGCTACTGTTGGCGATCTGTCACTCTAGCTTGGTCTGAATTTTACAGTCCCAATTTTTGGATACAGGTTGACTTCACCCTTTTTTTGGTCGAGGTCCACATGTGGGGCTTCACCAGGTTGCTCTGGGAATCCACAGCTACAACCAAGTCATGCTTACCCCTATTCCTCATTCCTAGGCCTTCCACCAAAGTTGTGTCCTGGAATGTCATAAACCTCTCAGAAAAGATTGTGGGCTTTGGGCGACACTTGGCAAGCCCGAATCCAGGTAGCCCATCTACAAGAGATCCACTTCTGAATTGGACAGGTCCAGCTTCCTATCAAGTTCCACCTTCCTCGTGCCTCTCACAGCACATCCCCAGACTCCAAATCCAGAGGGCTCAGTATTGTATTAGCCTGCAGCATCAACTGGACCCTCAAAAGAGGAGAAGGTAGACACTCTGGGCCAAGATCTTTTCATGAAGAGGAACTTGGAAGGATTGGAGGTGACCCAAGCAAACATTTATGTCCCCAATACCAAGCAGGTCTCTTTTCTACAGATTTGTTTGAAGAAACTAGCTCCCTTTGTGGATAGAAGAGTTCTCATACTGGGGAGGAGATATGGACATAACATTAGACCCCTTAATGAACACCTCACATTCTCATACACATATCTTAGACACTTTAAATAGCTATTGCATTCAGAATGGTTAGCTGTGTGGCATGCATTCCACAGTTAAAGAAAGATTTAAAAAAAATAATTCAGCAGCTCAAACATCCTCCAACATCGATTACAATGCAACCACTCGTTCGACACATGTACTCTGTCGGACCATGCACCTGTAGTGCTAGAACACTTTCAGAAATTGGCAATGAAAACTCAATGACTCCCAATGTAGACTTGAAGCTCTCCACAGAACAGGTTCCAACCCCATATCCAGAGGCCAATCAAACCTGACCAGGTGGACTTTGTCCCTCCTCATGGAGGCCATCTCATCCCCATGTAGAATAAACCACCAAGATACTTTTTACTGAGAGGACATTATCCTGAAACACTATCCTTCCTGCTTGACACCAGTGATGGACTTTTCTCCAGGCCTGACAGGCCAATCCCTTCAACCTGAAACAAATCAATCTCACCCAAACAAACTAAAAATCTGTTACGGCTTCAGAATAGGATTAAACCTCCACTGCCCTTCTGGAGTGCACTACAATTACAGCCCTATCCATCGAGCCTGGGGAAACCCCCTCCCTAACAACCTATGAACAACTCTGCTTCTGCACCTTGCTTAGTAGATACAGCCTCTCTTCAGCCTACAAGATACTTGCCCTTCAATCAAATTCTAAAAACCTGCCTCATCTCATCAGGTGGGGGTTGGACCTGGGCGTCAGCTTTTCAGATCAACAGAAAGATCTCCAATTCCATTCAAGAAATGGGCTTTAGAATCTCTTCACGATCTTGCAAAGTCCCCTCATCTCTCCACAATTCTTACCCAAGTGCTAGTAATGTCTCACTCAGAAAAACACATCTCCTGTTCTGGACATGGGTTCATAATTTAGTGTACTCAATATTTTTTTTTTATTTAAGAGACTGTGGTAAGCTGTTCCATGCGATGCCTATCACTTATTCTGGCAAAACACATATTTTACTAGATAGTTCCACTTGTTGCACACATGGATGATACACAAGCCTTTGATAAATTCAGGTTGCGTCTAAAAATAGTTTGAAAAATTTACAGTGTATTAAGCTAGTGGTTTAGCTGCAAGAGACACATCTGTTAGGATGAAAAAGGGACATACATTGGTCCCTATGAGAGGTGTCAGCGTGACACCTGATCTCACCCGCTTCCACATTCCTCCGATTCTGCAGACGAAGGAAAACCCTATTTTTCCCTCCGTCTGCGGATTATCCGATTCCCCCATAGAGGAGAGCGGAGAAAAGACAGGGCGGTCCCTGCTTAGTGTGCGGTGACCGCCCTGTCATCCGTCGGCTCAGCGGGGATCAACAGAGTGATCCCCACTGAGCAAGCGGAGGTTCACCGGGCGGATCATTACTGATCCGCCCCGTGTGAAAGGGCGTCAACAGTGGTTTAACTGTAATCTGAAAATCCAGCTCCAAACAATGTTTTAAGACCAAGTGCTGGAAAGTACTGAACTGACCAGCAAGGAGTGCAGGTCTCAACCTCAGTCCTCAAGTATCCCCAACGGGACATGTTTTCAGGTTTTCTTTAACTTTGCACAGCTGCTTCAAATATCAATGACATGGTATGGATAATGGCTATTTTATCAAAGGGAAGTTCCCCAAAACAGGCCCGTTGCGGGTACCTGAGGAATGAAAACCACTGCCATAGAGCACCTGTGGAGAGATCTCAAAACAGTAGTTGGAAAAGGGAACCCTTCCAGAGACCTAGAGCAGTTGGCAAAAAATAGTCCAAATAAATAAATAAAAATGTTTGCACATTCAGTGGATATAAAAAGTCTGCACACCCTTGTTAAATTGTCAGGTTTCTGAATCATTTCAGAACTTTTTTCACCTTTAATGTGACCTATAGAAACTGTACAACTCAGTTGAACAGTAAAGTGAAATCATTTAGGTGGAATGAAGAAAAAATAAACTAAAATAATATGGTTGCATAAGTGTGCACACCCTTAAATACTTTGTTGAAGCACCTTTTGATTTTTATTACAACGCTCAGTCTTTTTGAGTATCAGCATGGCACATCTTGACTTGCGAATATTTGCATATGCAATAGTGTTCTTTGAAAAAACACTTTAAATCGGTCAAATTGTTTGGTTTTCAGAGCTCCATTAGCAGAGAGCTGTAGACTGCCTGTCACAGCTCTCTGCTCTTTTGCCTCCTTTCTCATTGGAGCTGTGGAGGGGGAGGAGCGGCCGTCTTAGGCTCTTAGTGGCTCGCTGAGGCTGACCCGGGTGTCAGTCAAGGCACCTGGCAGATCCAGACTGTGGTTGGGATGAGGTAGTACCTGGACTGTCACATGTAGGCGGGGCTTGCGTATTCGCTTCTGCACGCAAGCCCCGCCCACATATGTGAGGTATCGCCGCGTGCGTTAGAGTGCCAGCAACAATTCTCGCACTAGACCTCCTCTGTAAATCTAAACTGGTAACCTGTAAAAAAAATTCAAAGCGTCGCCTAGGGAGATTTTTAAGTAACGAAGTTTGGCGCCATTCCATGAGTGAGCACAATTTTAAAGTGCGACATGTTTATTACTCAGCGTAACAATCTTTCATATTTTACAAAAAAATTGGGCTAACTTTACTGTTTTGTTATTTTTAAATTTACAAAACCATTTTTTTTTCCCCTAGGGTGTCTGCTAAAAAAAAACATACGGTATATAATGTTTGGGTGTTCTGAGTAATTTTCTAGCAAAAGAATGATTTGTACATATAGGAGAGAAGTGCCAGCATAGGCCCAGTATTGAGGTGGGTATAAAAGCAGAAAATTAAAGTGGTTGTAAACCCACATTTGACTTTTACCTACAGGTAAGCCTATAATAAGGCTTACCTGTAGGTATAAAGAATATCTCCTAAACCTGTATGGTTTAGGAGATATTCGCCTCGCAATGCGCCGCTGATCCTCGGCTGAAGGGCCGGCGCCTGCCCTTGCCGGAATGAAATCTCCCGCGCGCATGCGCGACGTCATCGCCGCTCCAGCCAATCACAGCGCTGGAGCGGCGATACCCGGAAGACACGCCGGACCAGGTAAGTTCTACACACCTCTTTCCGAGGTATTTCATAATGAGCTAGTATGCGGTGCATACTAGCTCATTATGGCTTTTGTCTTGCAGGTGTAAAAAACAAAACAAAAATTGTATATGCGGGTTTACAACCGCTTTAAGTCCTGCTAGATCACTTCAGGCTGGCCCCTTTTGCAGGTATAGCTAGAAATAAGTGCTTATACCGCTTAACAACTTCAATACAGGACAGCACTGTTTTCAGCGTTGTTGCACTTTGAATGACAATTGCGCAGTTGTGCGACGTGGCTCCCAAACAAAATTGATGCCCTTTTTTCCCCACAAATAGAGCTTTCTTTTGGTGGTATTTGATCACCTCTGCGGTTTTTATTCTTTGCGCTATAAACAAAAGAGCGACAATTTAGAAAAAATATATCTTTTAATAAACCATTTAAAAAAATAAATCCTCAGTTTAGACCGATACGTATTCTACATATTTTTGAAAGAAAAAAAAAAAAAAACGCAATAAGCGTATTTGATCGGTTTGCGCAAAAGTTCTAGCATCTACAAAATAGGGAATAGAATAATGGCATTTTTATTTTTTTACTAGTAATGGCGGCCATCTGCGATTTTTATTGTGACCGTGACATTATGGCAGACATATCGGACACTTTTGACACATTTTGGGACCACATTTATATAGCGATTAGTGCTATAAAACTGCACTGATTACTGTGTAAATGTGACTGGCAGGGAAGGGGTTAACACTAGGGGGCGAGGAAGGGGTTAATATGTTCCCTAAAGTGTGTTTTAACTGTAGGGGAGGGGGACTCACAAGGGGAGGAGACCGATGTGTGTTCCTCTGTACTGGGAACACACATTGTCTCCTCACCGCTGACAGGACATGGATCTGTGTGTTTACACACACAGATCCATGGTCCTGCCGTAATTGCTGGCAATCTCGGGGGCCTCGAGCAATGTGGCGGCGGCGCACGCCCCCTAGCCGCTCGGGAATGCAAGGACGTCATGACGTCCACTCTGAGGGAGGAAGGGTTCCCGCCGACGTCATTTTACAATGACTCGGTAGGGAATGTGTTAAAATCCAGTAATACACTGTCTCACCCTGCTCTGCACATGCTCAGTTGCTCCCCAGTTTTAGGCACTGCCGAGTTTGCCGAGGGCGATTTGATGACAGCCGGAGCCCTGGTTCACACTAAGCCACGGGAATGAAGCTGTGGTTCAGCTGAACTTGCATGATTTCACTTCCGCATGTCAGCCCTGATTCCAGCTGTGATTTCACAGACATCTGTGAGGGTTTCTGCACAGAGGTCGATGGAAATTGCACCCTGAAATCCCAAAGGAGTAGAACAGAAATTACTTTTTAAAATCGGTGCAGCGCCGCAAATGCAGCATCGCACCGATTAGGATGGTACCATTGCCACAGATTCGAGATGCGATTTGACAAGTCAAAACACACCAATGTGAACCAGGGCTTAAAAGCACAATTAAACTCTCCTATTCCTTACAGTCAAGGAAGCTGCTTCTGTTTTTTTATCGGCAACTGTCATCGACCTGCACATGCAATCAGTTAGGACTCCAGACATTTTAGAGTTTGAGTTTGGTTGAGGACGCAAATGTGGCAGCTGGCAATCCAGGAATGTAACTTTTGAAAAAAAATCTAAAAATAAGTTAAAAATCTATCAGTTTAGGTCTGCTTTAGGATTTACTACTGTTCAGGGGCTCTGGGCTTCAGGAAAATGGCAACCTCCAGCGAGAAAAAAGGAGAAAAGCTGGACGCAATATAAAGCAAACTAATTTTGGAACTTTTGATCAAGCTCTGTCAAGTTCTGCTTTAAAGGGTTAAAACTAAAATAAAAGCAAAGTACTACCCATTTTTTTTTTTATTGTTGCAATGCATGTTATCGCCATTGAGATTGCTTTTACCAATGATTTATTTTTATTTTTTTGCAAATACCTTTTTTCAGCAGCACTTCTGGCTGCGGCCACCTAGGTGATTACATCACTAGGCGATTCACAAGGGCTCCTGGGATAGCGGCGTCATGTATCCCACAAGTCCTTGCGAATCGCCTAGTGACTAAATCTGGGAGGAGTTGGGTGCCATTCTTTTAGAACTGCATCTGCTGGGAGGAAGTGGAACATATCTGCTTGGGACCAGTCTGGCATTACTGCACAGGTGCCAGATCAGGTGGTGCATGCTGCGTAGCCAACTGCACCAAAATCAAAGAAGAGAAGAGGGTTTCAAATGCCCACAGCCAACATGCAACCTGCCTGCTTCCAAGATACGGTTAGTAATCAAATATTTTAAACTAAAACAACCACACGACATGTTCGAAATGTCAATGTATGTGTTTAGACAAGTGCTGCGTATTTGGAAAGGGCAAGGACTCTTTTAAACGCAAAACTGTGCTATTTTTTTTTTTTTTTTTAATATACTTCAATTGAGAAGCTGCAGAAAAGCATGCAAGGTGTTTTTGCGGCACTTTGTGTTTTGTAATCTGCCCAACAAATTGGCCCAAAAAAATTAAAGGAATTTTTTTTTTAAGGCTATTATCCGATTAGTTGACCGATTATTGTTTCGATTAATCGATTATGAAAATAATCGTTAGTTGCAGCCCTAGAACCAACAGAATCTTCTAGAAAAACCAAACACCAAATATTTCCTTTATATGCCCAGGTGTGCAGCTATCCCTGAAAGCCAACATGAAAGCACTTCACAGTTTCCCTATAAAAGTGTTACAGGAGGTAGCCGAGGGCCATACATGAGCAGCACATTATGTCTCCTGTTGGCCCAGATTAGCTCAGCAACAGAGCACAATGGGCATGTGCAGCCCTTTGGTATAGTATGGCACTCCTTTCTGTAGTGTTAGGGTGTGCTCTTAGTGAGGGGACAGGACAGAGCCATGAAAATAAATCATATTTCAATTATTTCTAGCTTACTCCATTTATCTGAATGATCTTGAAGTTCATAAAGTTACTCCACTTCCTTGAATTCTGGACACATTCACCATGCCCTGCGAGTTGGCATTGCTTTAGCCCACTGTCAGCAGATCCTGGGTCGCAGGAGAGCACAGGTGCACTCCTGTGACCCACAAGAGAAGTAGGACCATAAAAAAAATAAACAGTGGCCATACTCCTCTTTTAAGCCCCTGTAAAATTCTTAGAGCAGCAGAGGCTCTGGCATTTGACAGTTGAATGACAGGACAGAGCATAATCTCTGTAGAGAAGTCTTGGCCCTGTGTACAGGCCAGGCCCAGCATCCAAGGGTCTCTACAGGTGTCAACTTGGACATCAAACACTATGGGGGTTATTTACAAAAGGCAAATCCACTTTGCACTGCAAGTACACTTGGAAGTGCAGTCGGTGTAGATCTGAAATGAGGGGAACTCTGCCGAGTTTATAATCCAGTCATGTCCAAGCTAAAATGCTGTTTTTTATTTTCCTTGCATGTCCCCCATCAGATCTACAGCGACTGCACTTTCAAGTGCACAGTAGATTTGCCTTTCGTAAATAACCCCCTATGTGTACTTCAGCATTTCCTTTGGCCTGGTCAGGCTCACTATTAAGGCCCCATGCATACAGGACTCCGCTCGCCCCCTCCCCCGCCCCTTCTCTTGTACGCCTATACACCAGGGGAAATAAAATAAAAAATTCATTAAAAAAAAATTAAAAATTTGCAAAACTTGTTTAGATACATCATGCTCTTGGACACTCATTAATTCCATTGGGCAGAAAATGTATTCTGGCCAATGGGATGAATGCACGCCTGGGACGTATCTTGTGGTAAAATACTTCTCTCCTGGTTTCGCTATCCCTGTTTTTTTTTTTCCGGCTTGTAAACATCTATGTGTGTATGGACAGAGGGGCATTAAAGCCGAGGTCCACCTAAAATAAAAATATTAAAAGCGAGCAGCTACAATTACTGCAGCTGCTGACTTTTAATAAAATTACACCTACCTGTCCAGGGTGCTTGCGACGTCGGCAGCAGAAGACAAGCAATCGCTCGTCTCTCGGCTGCCCCCAACCTCGGTGAGGGAATCAGGAAGTAAAGCGTTGCGGCTTCACGGCCCGGTTCCCTACTGCGCCTGCGTTTCCCAGAACACAGCAGGGGGAACAGGAAGTGGTGTAGATACCCGCAGATTCTGCGGCTATCTATGCCCAGAAGTGGGTGAAAATGTATGTATTATACAGGTATCTGCACCCACCCGGGTGGGTTCCGAAAAGCGGAGGTTCACTTTTAGTGTGGACATCCGCTTTAAGAGGCAGGGAAAATAAAAGGAAAAATATCACAATACTAGAGTCCCAATTGTTCAAACAGCTACCCTCAGCACCTCCTGTTTCAGTGTTTCCTACTACATAACAGAGCATGAGGTGTGTGTTAAGTTTGTCTGGCAGGCATGTACTTAGGTACTACCACCTTCCTTAACAGCTCTAATGACAGAAGCCAAAGTGCTTTATGGAGAGCAAATACAAAGCTCCAAGCCAAGAAAACATGGGAGATAAGAGAACAAACCAGTTTTACAGCAGTAATCAAAAGAGTGGAAAAAGACAGGCCATTAAAATTTCTTTCCTGCAAATCTTAAAACAAATTAAACTTTGAAAAACCATCTCAGCTGATCAAGGGGATACAGAGTCCAAACCTGGAGGAAAGACCAGGACAAGATTGAAGGGTCCATGACAAAGCAGCGCTGGAGGGGTGCGTTTGCAAGGTAAGTCTGCCATAAAATGCCAATATGTGCAGCACGCATATTGAGGCCAACAGCTCCTGGGGAGCCTTTTTTCACAGAGGTTTAATTCTGCTTTAATGTGAACTAAAGGCAAAAATAGGATTTTTGTACTCACCGTCAAAATCCTTTTCTCTGAAGTCCATGGACAGACACAGCTTCCTTAAATCTTGACATTTGGGTTATGTACCGTCTATTAGGAGAGGACTAGGCAGACATGTTAGATACATGTTTTTAAGTAACTATACCAAAGCTGAACAGCCCAACCCAGGGGGCAGTCCTTCTGGTCATAACCCCTCACCCTGCACTCAGCAGCTCAGTTCGTTCAAAGGCAGTACAAACTTAAAAAGGAGGGGTGTATGCCGTGTCCGTCCATGGACTTCAGAGAAAAGGATTTTACGGTGAGTACAAAAATCCCATTTTCTCTTTCGTCCATGGACAGACACAGTTTCCTTAAATCTTGACATTTGGGACGTCCCCAAGCCGTGTCAAAAAACGAGGAGTGGGCACAGCAAACAAACTTCACCCCAAACAAACAGAGCTCCTTAGCCGAGGAGTTGCAACCTTAAACAGCCGCTTGCAAAACCTTGTGGCCAAAGCAAGCATCTGCAGATGCACGCACGTCCACCTTGCAAAACTTAGTGAAAGTGTGAACGGATGACCAGGTCGCCGCCTTACACACCTGCGAGACAGACGCACGATTTCGGAAAGCCCAGGAGCACCAACCGCCCCGGTCGAATGCGCTGTGACAGGGAAGGGAGGCGCCCACCCTTTAAGGGCATAAGCCTGAATCACAATCTGTCTAATCCACCGAGAAATGGTGGCCGACAATACCGCCAGGTTTTTCTTCGGACCAGTCACCGACACAGTGAGTCCAACCTCCAAAAACGGAGCCATAGCAGACAGATACATTCCTTAGACGTGGTACGTGCTCTGTGGGTGTAACACAACCTCTTTGGGATGCGACGGCCAAGGACACAAAGATGGAAGCACAATGTCCTCATTCAGCTGAAAAGCCGAAACCACCTTTCGGCAGAAAGGAAGGCTGTGGGCGTAGCACTGCTTTATCCTTATGGAGGAGCAAGTAGAGGGACTTGCAGGACATCAGCCAAGGCTGAAGAAACAGCAGGATCCTGGAAACCAAATATGCCCGTGGGCACCGCCCCATCTCACACAGATGTAGGCCTTCCACGTGCGATGATAGATCTTCCGAGAAGATGACTTCTGTGCCCTCAGCATGGTGGAAATTACTGAGTCCATCTTGTCCACTGAACACCCCAAACCCCCCCCAACCGGTCAGGCTGGTGTCCGTCGTCATCACTGTCCAGTGAAAGGGAAGGAACGACTTTCCGGACTGAAGGGCCGGAGATCTCAGCCACCAAACCGACTAGTTGGCTCACCCGGATTTGACAATCCAGGGACCACAGAGACTTGTCCCACTTGGACAGGATTTCCTTTTGCAAGGCTCGAGTGTGGAATTCAGCATACGGTACCACCTCAAAAGGAGACTACCATGAGACCCAGGACTCGCATGCAAAAGCGCAGTGACGATCACCTGCGGGATGCCAACAGCTTCACCGCCGTCTGAAGAGTCTGCAAAATTTTCAAGGGGAGAAAAACTCTCGCCTCAGGTGTCCAGAATCAAGCCCAGGTACTTTAGGCACCAACAACAACTTCTGGAGGTTCAGTACCCAACCAAATTCTTAAAGGGTCTGACTGGCAAATCACCACATCCTCCTATCTCTGCATCTGAAGCAGCTCTCAGAAGGTCATCCAGATAGCCCACGATAGCGATTCCTCGCTGTCTCAGCAAGGCCAGAATCGGTGTGAGCACCTTGGTGAAAAGAAAACCCTTGGTGCCAATGCCAGGCCAAAAGGGAGAGCCACAAATTGGTACGGTCTCCTCTGCCCTTAAAAGCTTTGGATCATACCAAGATCAGTATGATCCTATGCTTTTTACAAACCACTAATGGTTTGCTTACAATGGACAAAAATGGAAGTGACAAAATATTAGTCGCTTTTAGTTCCTTAGACCACAGATCCGTTCCGGTCCCCAACTAGCTCTGTGATCAGCCAGTGGAACCACCATGAGAGCACCCAGGAAAGCAGCAGGAGCCACTTATAAAAGCAATCCTGAAGCTATTTAGCCTTTAGGATAGTTTACACAAGAAATAGCTTTGCCGGTGTTCTGCCGATGAAGGTCCCCCCTGTACCGCAGCGTATGCACAGTACGAACCTCAATGTAACCTCAATGTAACCACCACAAATAGCCAAAGATGTAGAGCAAAGAGTCGGCTCTACACGGCGCCTGCGGAATGATTCTGACACATGCCGCATGCTACCGATGCTAGTGCTACTCTGCAAAGGGCAGGGATGATTTTAGCATTAAAGTACACGTCTTAGCGGGGCGTGTTAAAACAAATGAAGGGCGGGTTTTGCAATGGGGTTAAGTCATAAGCATGACAACAAACTGTGACAAGTATTGAAATTGGCCATCAACATTCAACTACCCACCCTTATCTCTGCCCATCATTTTAAAATACCGCCTCTTTTGTGAGTTAAATCATTTGTGCAAATCCACCCATCAACATTGCAAAACCCGCCCTCCATTTGTTTTAACACGTCCCTCTAAAACGTGCATTTTATTGCTAAAATCACCCCCACCCCTTGCAAAGTATAACTGGCATCGGGAACGTGCGGCATGCGTCATAGTCACTGCGCAAGCGATGTGTAGAGCCAACTCAGCTCTACATCTTCGGCTATTTTCTGTGGCTCCACGCTGCGCAGTACAGGGGGGTCCTTATCCACCGGGGGACCTTTTTCGGCAGGACACTGGCTCTAAAAAAAAAAAAAAAATGTCATGAGGACGATGCCCGTACATCACCTGGCATTTAGTGGGTAAATTGAAGCAGCCGATTTAAAGTGGTAGTAAACCCTGTACTACCACTTGAACCTACAGGTAAGCCTATAAGGCTTACCTGTAGGTATAAAGAATATCTCCTAAACCTTACAGGTTTAGGAGATATTCCCCCCCGCAATGCGCCGCTGGGATCCTCAGCTAAAGGGCCGGCAGCCGCCAAACCTTGCCGTAGAGAAGTCTTCTGCGCGCATACGTGGGAGTGACGACATCGCCGCTCCAGTCAATCACAGCGCTGGAGCGGCGATACCTGGAAAACACGCCGAGGAAAGATGACAGCTCCCTCGGCGTGGACCAGGCAAGTTCCTCTCACCTCGTTCCAAGGTAAGTATTTCTTATTCAGCTAGTATGCGGTGCATACTAGCCGATTATGGCTTTTGCTTTTCAGGTTAAAAAAAAAAAAAACACACACACACACACACACACACACACAACAGCGGGTATACAACCGCTTTAAAAATATTAAAAACAAATATGAAGTTTTAGAAATTAGGTTTACGTAAGTGTTAAAACTGGGCTCCACCCAAAAAGGGGAAGCTCCACTTATATGCCTTCCCCGCTGTCATATTTGGCACCTTTTTGGGGGGGGGGGGGGAGGCTGGTACCTGGTTGTGACAGGTACCCACTCACACTTCACCGAAGGGAAATGAGCCAGAAGTGAGACGGAAGCTTGGCCCCCCCTTGGCTTACAACCACTTTAAAGCGAAGCTCCGTCCAAAAGGGAAAGCTCCGCCTGTTGCTTAAGTAGGCAATGTCTGAAGCCGCAAGGCTTCACTGCCGGTTTCCCTTACTGGGGATGGTGGCGGCAGCACACGACAGCCAATTGAAAAACCAGCTTGGGTGAAGACACCGCTGGCTTCGTGGACAGGCAAGTGTTCTAATATTAAAAGTCAGCCTCTACAGTAATTTTAGCTGACGACTTTTTTTTTTCTGAAGGAGACTGGAGCTCTGCTTTAACAGTAAAAAACTATCAATTTCAAAAACTCACAACCGAACACAAAGAAAGAATGTCAAACTGAAAAACATTATCAATGCAAAATTTGCAAGCGGAAATCTGAAACGTGATTAAGAAACATTCTTATCTACAATGGCCAACCATGGTAGATAACCATGATAACATGGCAAAACTGCAAATGCAAAGAGCAAAAAAAAAAATTCACATTACAAAAAAAATTAAATATGCTGCTAAACTAAATCAATTTTTTATATACCTTACTTATACACACACACACACACATCAATCAAGATATCTGCATCACACCAATTAATGTGTAAATAATTAGTACTGTCGGAAACAAAGCTATATAAAAACTAGGAGATCTATTCGATTCTTCAAGCCTCAAAACCACTACTTTGTAATAGCAATAGAAATGATATAATCAACTACATTATGTAATTGCTGTGTCAGTGTTAATGCACGAACATGCCTGTTTCATGAGCCGACCATGTATTGGACCTTTACATACCAATAATGCATCAAACGTCTGAGTAATGGGATCACCAACTACAAGATTTCATTAGGATTTCTCAGCATTCAGTTCATTCACCTATATCAGCATATGGACTGCTTGTACACTCGAGTATTAGTGCAATTTATAACATGTACAGTGACAATCACCCCTACATATCTGAATTCTGCACGTGCTTCATCAGCTATTTCCGTTTTTAAACATTCAATTCACACTGAAGAGTCAGAGAATGAACATGTTGAAACACTGCTCTTGCAATCCCAGACATATGCAGCTACAATATCCTCCCCACCCACATGCATTTAGATTTATACAGACTACAGCCCAGCTTCCTAGCATTACATAGCCAGGAGGAGGAGGGGGGGGGATGTGCACCAAGTGACGGGGCATTAAAGCCCAATCAATAGGTGACAGATCAGAGAGGATATCCCTGAGCATGCAGACTGCAGTCCTGTTTCTATGCGCATTCACGAAGAAGAAAAGGAGGGGGCTGTCACTCAAGCGTGGTGATAATTAAAGCCCCCGGGTGAATGGGAGGGACACCAAGACTAATCAGCAAATAAGCCTCATTACTGTGTTCTCCTGTATCCTCTGTGCACAAATCCTGCGCCATTTTACTGATTAACCCTTTCACAATACACAGACTACACTGCAAGCTTGGCAGGAGGAGAAACACGCTCCCTGCCAAATGTCAAGTGAGGTATCCCCTTTTTTCGCTCTCTAAAAGATCAGACGGGGATCAAATGGGGCTCGTAGAATTCAGATGGGGGGGGGGGGGGGGGGGTTAATAGGCAAGATTCTATCATATCATCTAGAGAAAGAATTTTCTTGATTAATTTGCTTTGAAGGTTTAATACTTAAAAATGGAAAAGACTAAGTTAGACCCCTGATCATCAAATATTCATCTGAAATGTTCAGTTACATCACACTGCTTCTATCAAAAGGACTCACTGACCCATATATAGGCTACAGAACCAGCCAATAAGGCTCATTTTTACATAATCCTTTAACATTTCAGTGATTAAATCCTTTGACAGCATATTGGCTCACAGAGATGGAGACTGAGAAGAGGGGAAATACCCCCTCCAGCCAAATGTCAATAACCCTGAGCAGAGAGAGTGCATCCAGAGTCCATGTCAATCAAGGAGAGGAGAGAGGAGAGCTTCTATGAAGCATACTGAAGCAAATAACATCAACACGGACAGGGTGTAGATTACTGCAAAGCATCATCCACATGACCCAGCGCCCGCCCCGCCTGTGAGTGGGAGACATGGGCTGAGCCAACTTCTCCACATACACTGCACCAGTGTACACACCAGGCTGATCTGTATAAAACACAGCAAAGGAAAACAAAGCCGTCACCTGCACACAATTCCTCAAGGCCAATCTACAAAAACTACCCAATAAAAGGCAACTGGGGTACAAAGAGCAGCTTCTGGACTGGAGGCATGGAGTACCTGGGTGGAATGAGAACAATAATTCATAGAAAAGAACGAGAATGGAGACGTTGCCCATAGCAACTCATAACATTGTCATAGCATTGAGAAAGAAAATGAAATGCCATTGGCTGCCTTTGTCATTAGTGTCACAGTATAGAAATGCAGATCCATAGAATACACCAGCAAATCACAATGGGCCAAGAAGCTACGATTTACAGACAGGCAAGACACAGTTGTATTCCTTTGCATCAGTAATATAATAATAGGGAGCTTCTGTACAGCATTGAAGATGAGGAAATCCTGTATAAGAAAAGACTGCACTTGTCTTATCAGTCACATAGTATATACAGATCCATACTATACACCAGGCAGCTGCACTCCAACCCCCCCCCATGGGCTGAGTAGCTAGAACTTCCAGATCGGAGCCTACAGGCAACACATCCGCTCTGCAGATTCTATCAGTATTATTAGGGAGCTACTCCCTACAGTAAGGACATTAATATTTTGAAAAGAAATGCCCAAAAAAAAGAAAAAATAAGAAGAACAGGATGATTATATCGTCTCCCAGTATATAAATACAGATCCATATTCTAACACCAGACTAAGCCAATACAAATCCCCCCAATGGACAGGGACACAGAAACCACAGACTGCTTCCTACAGGTAACAGAACCTTACATCAGTAATAGGAGGATGAGGCCTACAGTACATCCTACATAGGGAAAAGGCTCCATGTCTGCCATCAGTCTCATCATATACAAATACAGATCTATAGTATGTACCGGGCCCTACTTCCAACATCAGTCTCATCATATAGAAAAAAGCGCTGCGCAAACTGTTGGCGCTATATAAATCCTGTATAATAATAATAATAATAGTATATACTGAGACTCCCCCCCCTCATATACAAATATAGATCTATAGTGTATACCGAGACCCCCCCTCCCATATACAAATACAGATCTATAGTGTATACTGAGACTCCTCCCCTCATATACAAATACAGATCTATAGTGTATACCGAGACCCCCCCTCCCATATACAAATACAGATCTATAGTGTATACTGAGACTCCTCCCCTCATATACAAATACAGATCTATAGTGTATACCGAGACCCCCCTCCCTCATATACAGATCTATAGTGTATACCGAGACCCCCCCTCATATACAAATACAGATCTATAGTGTATACAGAGACCCCCCCCTCATATACAGATCTATAGTGTATACAGAGACCCCCCTCATATATAAATACAGATCTATAGTATTTAGGGGGCTCCCCTCATATAGAAATACAAACGCATGGTATATACCAGCTGCGCCTCCACACATCTGTCTACATATACACACACATACTGGTCCCCTTCACAAAAAAAGAAAAAAGGAGGATCTATATACTGGCCCCCCTCCTATATAAAAAGGGGGGGGGGTGTATGGGATATACCAGGTCCACCTCAAACAAATATGTACATGTATGGTATATACCACCCCCATATATAAATATGGACGTATGGTGTCTATATATACCGGGCCCCCTCCTATATATGAATGACAGTGTGTGAGTATATATACACACACACTGTACATCATATATAGGAGGGGGGCCCGGCACATACTTATATAGGAGGGGGCAGCACATACTGTACATATTTATATAGGAGGGGTCCAGTATATACTGTACATCATATATAGGAGGGGGGCCTGGTATATAATGTACATACATAATATAGAAGGGGGGCCCAAATATATATATATATATCGGGCCCCCTCCTATATAAATATGATGTACAGTATATGCCAGGCTCCCTCCTATATTAATATGGATGACACTATATATACCCGGCCCCCCTTATACATAAATATGGATGACACTATATATGTCAGGCTCCCCTTATACATAAATATGGATGACAGTATATACCGGGCCCCCTCATATAATGATGTACAATATATATATATATATATATATATATTATACACACACACAAACATATATACTGGGTAGCTGCCCCCCAATGGGCTGGCAATGTGCAGTGATTCTCCTGCAGGTATCAGTAGCATGCCATCCTCTCCCATCATGGAACATGGAGATAGAATAATGGATCCCATATTAGAGGGGGGGGGGGGCACCCATAGGCTCAGCCTATATCCTGGCACAGACATGAGGGGGGGTTGCTGAGCAGGATTGGTTACCATAGGTAACAACCCCCTCCCCCAGGCCTACAAACACCGAGTTGCTGTGGTGTAGGCTGGCGTGGCATGCTAAGAGTTGTAGTCCCTCAGGTGACGGGTATAGGGTTTCCGCGGCTTCCCCGGGGCCCAGTCTGCCAGGTGCACGCACAGCCCCAGCACCCCCCACAGCCGCCTCTGCAATGCGGCCCTGACACGGCGGCGGTGCCTGACATGCTCACCATGGTGTCCGGCGGTCGGTGGGTCTGCTTAGAATGAGGGGTGAGCTGCTTTGGCTGGTCCACTGACTACAGACTCCGGCTGGAAGGAGGAAGCTCCAACACTGACCCACTGCAGCCTCGTACTAGGGGGACAGCGAGCAGCGAACGACGGGGAGGGAACGGGCGGAGCCTCGGCGTCGTCACACGAAGCTGGGCGGGGTCTCCTGTCGTTTAACGAAACGTCGCCTCACCCATAGGAGCGCGCTGTCGTCATCACGGTACAGGCGTAAGAAAGAGAGTGCTGGCAGGTGCGCAGGCGCCATGATTGTTAAGGGCAAGTCTGAAAAGTTATTTGGGGGATTTGTAGCATAAATATCAGCTATACACTATAGTTTTTTAAGCCCATGGCGTGTGAAACACTCAAAAAACTTTACCCGGTACCAAAAAAATGTGCACAACATAAAGAGGTGACACAAAAACATGCAACAGGTGTACACAAGCCCTCTAAAAATCAGAGGGCCTTGCCCTGAATCCCTGGGGTGTTAGGCTCCAGACAGGGAAAAGGGTACTTACACTTTGGTCCATCCCCGTTCTCTGGAGGGTCTGCCGAAACAGACTCACCCAAGTACTAGGTGGGGCTCCCCCAAAAGGGAGACCCTATGAGAGAGGGCGAACTAAGCCAGAAGGCCATGTCCACCCCCTCCCAAGACTTTCAGGGCAGGCCCGAGGACCTACACCCTACTAGTCACACAGTGCAAAACAGTGTACAAACATAAAAATACAAACAGTGACAAACAAAGGATAAATAATAAGAAAGTGGGGGAGGAATAAGTGGAGAGTGAAAAGTGGCCATTGTGCAATACAATGGACAGGCCCTCCGGCCAGGAATAAAAAATTCCTCGGGTCCCGACCAAAAGGCCCAGGCCAGGAGGCAGGTGCTAAAAGAGCGTGTACTGGTGTAGTGACCATGGTGCCACAAATCAAAGTGACCCTCACTCACTGTGATTTTATGGCACCCCTGGACTACCACTCCAGGGGCACATACACCATAGGCTTTCTAGTCCCATATCCGACCCCCAGACAAGGTCAGTGCAGCCCTCTGTCCCTGCCAGATAGAGAGCCCTTCAAGGTCTTCTCAGGAAGAGCCGCCCCATCTAACAGCCTCCACCGGTACTAGCCCTTCTAGGCCCCCATCAATCCAGCGGATTTGCATGGTGCCACCCAGCTCCTCCACCAGATCACCGACGGGGACAGCACTTACACCGACCAGCAAGAAGGCCGGACTATAACTCTGCAAAAAGGCCAGACCCAGTGCAGCCACCCAACCTTACCAGGAGCACCATGGGCCAGCCCCCAGTATCTGTCGGGCAGCTCGGCATAGTCACTACCGAAATCATCCTTCCAGGTGCAATGACACCATTGGATTTGCATGCACCCTCCCCACTCTTGGGAGAAGCTTCAACGCCTCCTCTGGCAACTGATAAGAACAGATACTACACTTGATCTTAGCCAAAAGGCTGAGAAGCGAGCTCGGGTGTCAGGCAGACTGAAACCCAGACAAATTAGTCAAAACCCATACTGTCCGGGTAAAATCATGGACAGGTGACAACTCTAATCCACACATATTATATCCGATTCATATAGCGCAAACAGTTTACCCAGTGCTTTACAGCATAAGGGCAGACAGTACAGTTACAATACAATTTAATACAAGAGGAATCAGAGGGCCCTGCTTGTTAGAGCTTACAATCTAATGCTGGATTCACACACCTCCGGGTCAAAGGGTCCTGTTCGCCTTTGGTTCAGAACTTGGTGTGAACTCAGCCAGAAATTCAGACCTGATTCGTACCTGAATTAGTGAAAAGGGACGCACTGGACCCCCTGCTGTGAGCTGTGGCTGCAGCATGTGTTAACCCTGGCCTTAGAGGGAGGGTCAAGAGGTAAAAAAGGCAAAAACTGTGGGGAATGAGCTGAAGGTGGAAATAAAAGTACAGTTGTTAGGTGGAGGCGTGATAGACTTCTCTGAAGAGAAGGGTTTTCAGGGATCGTCTAAAAGTGGACAGAGTAGAAGGAAGTCAGACAGATTGGGGTAGGAATTTCGAGAGGATGGGAGAGGTTTAGGAGAAGTCCTGGAGGCAAATATGGGAAAAGGAGACAAGGAAACTAGAGAGCAGGAGATATTGGGAGGACTAGAGTATTTTGAGATTAGGTTAGTGATGTAGCTGGGGGCAGAGTTGTGGATGGCTTTTCAGTGCAAACCGGCCCGGTTTCTACTTTTGTACGGTGGACGTCCCCAGATATGGCCCAGGACACATGGGAGCAGTAGGTCATGCCCTACAAGTGTCATTGAACACATTGCTCAGATGCAGGTTATGATAGCAGCAGTCATGCCCATAGTCTGGGAACAGTGATGAATTTGGATGTGTTTGGACAAGGATCCAAACCCACATGTGCTAGCCTGCTAGGAAGCTGTCACCTGTGTGGGCCAATCATCTGCACTGTATTCGGGTGCCGAGGATTGACTCACACAGCTGACAGCTTCCATGGCAGGCTAGCACATGTGGGTTTGGATCCTTGTCCAAACACATCCAAGCTCATCACTATTACATAATATTATTATTATACAGTATTTATATAGCGCACAGTTTGCGCAGCACTTTACAATGTTAGAGCAAACAGTACAATTACAATACAATTCGATATAGGAGAAATCGGAGGCCTGTGCTTGTTAGAGCTTACATTCTAAAAGCAGCAAGCCAAAGAGGTACACCAGTTTATAACTGATTTGCTAAAATCAGAAACTCTAAAGCCCTGTACACACGATCGGTTTGTCTGATGAAAACGGACCGATGGACCCCGCTGATAGCTGGGAGAAGAGGAGGAGAGCAGCGGGAGGTCAGCTGAGCGCTGTACCAAAGGTATTTGGCACAATTATATTACAGAAACACATAGGTAGATTCAGGTAGAGTTAGGCCGACTTATCAGTAGATAAGTCGACCTAACTCAGAATCTACGCCGACTTATGTTTAAGCGTATGCTCAAACAGAGATACGCTTAAACATATCTAAGATACGACGGCTTGCGCCGTCCTATCTTAGATTGCAATATTTCTGCTGGCCGCTAGGTGGCACTTCCATTGCGGTCGGCGTAGAATATGTAAATGAGTTGATACGCCGATTCACGAACGTACGCCCAGCCGCCGCAGTCGATTTACGCCGTTTTCGTAAGGCATTAGCAGGCCTAAAGTTATTCCACCTATTAGGTGGAATAACAATGTTAAAGTATGGCCGCCGTTCCCGCCGCGAGATTCGAATTTTTTTCGTTGTTTGCGTAAGTCGTCTGCGAATCGGGATTTACGTTGTTTACGTCCACGTCGAAATCAATAGGCCCGTGCGGCGTACGTAGCCGCAATGCACACTGGGAAATGTAGGCGCCCGGCGCATGCGCAGTATAAAAAAACGTAAAAAAAACGTAAGGTCAAGCCTCATTAACAATAAACATGCCCCCCCCCCCAACACATTTGAATTAGGCGCCCTTAAGCCCGCCGATTTAGGCTACGCCGTCGTAACTTAGCAGGCAAGTACATTGTGAATCATGTACTTGCCTAGCTAACTTATGGCGGCGTAGCTTAAATTCCTTAAGCTATGCCGCCGCAAAGTTGCGGCATTCTACCTGAATCTACCTAACATTGTACAATATACTGTATACTACTGTAATGGTGGATTATAGGATTTTACAAGCATTTTAAACTAGGGCTTATTTTTGGGGGTAGGGCTTATATTGCAGCCCTCCTTAAAAATAATGCTAGGTTTTATTTTGGGGGTAGGTCTTATTTTCGGGGAAAAAACTGTAGAAGAGCCGGCACCACTGGAAATTCAGTCTTCAATTTTATTGTTGTCTTATGACCATAATAAAAAAGAACACGCAGATGCGTTTAGACACACAGGCCTTGTTCACAACAACAACCTTGTGCTGTGAACAAGGCCTGTGTGCCGAAATCCATTTACATATTCTTTTTTTTATTATGGTCATAAGAGAACAATAAATTTGAAGACTGAATTTCCAGTGGTGCCGCCTCTTTTATGTACATTGTGTTAAAAGGCATATGAGTTTTAGATTAATTTTGCATGTGTTTTCATCCCTGATCACATGAACATTGACATGTGACTCAAAAAATGCACCATGGTGGGTTTTTGATACGTTCCTATTGATTTCAACAGCAAGTGCTTTTTTGCTGCAATTTTTAAACTGCTGATTTTTAAAAATGCAGAGCACCCACAGCACAGTGATGTGAGCAGCTACATATGATGTAAAGAGGACAATTTTTCATGAGCTTGAAAGATGACTTTTAGTGCTGCAAAAGTGCGCCAGTGTCAACGGGGTCTAAAGTGTAACTATACAGACTGCAGTACCCTAAATCTCCTTTATCGGTTACTGACAGCTTCAGCCGGTCCTATGCGTTCATTCATCTCGGCAGATGCTGAAATTTTACACTGAGCTGCGCATGCACAGAGATAGCAGAGACCTTGGCCCAGATTCTCAAAGGGCTTACGATGGCGCAGCGCCATGTACGCCGTCGTAAGTCCTAATCTGGGCCGTCGTATCTATGCGACTGATTCTTAGAATCAGTTACGCATAGATATTTATTAGATCCGACAGGCGTAAGTCTCTTACGCCGTCGATTCTTAAATGCAATTTTTTTTTGTCCGCTAGGTGGCGCTTCCGTCGTTTTCCCCATCGAGTATGCAAATTAGCTAGATACGCGAATTCCCGAACGTACGCGCGGCCGATGCAGTAAAGTTACGACGTTTACGTTAGGCCTGTCCCGGCGTAAAGTTGCCCCTGGGTATATGAGGCGCAACCAATATTAAGTATGGCCGTCGTTCCCGCGTCGAAATTTGAAAAGTTACGTCGATTGCGTAAGTCGTCCGTGAATGGGGCTGGGCGCCATTTATGTTCACGTCGAAACCAATGACGTCCTTGCGACGTCATTTGGAGTAATGCAGCCTGGGATATTTTACAGATGGCGCATTCGCAGTTCGTTCGGCGCAGGAACGCGCTTTATTTAAATGCTACACGCCCTCTACCCGCTGAATTTGAATTCCGCCGGGTGATTTACGTTACGCCGCCGCAACTTTACACGCAAGTGCTTTGTGAATAAAGCACTTGCCTGAAAAACTTTTAGCGGCGTAACGTAAATCAGATACGTTACGCCCGTCCCCGTTTTACGCCGGTCTACGAGAATCTGGGCCCTTGTCTACAGAGACCCTCCTGATTCAGGAAGTGACAGAGTTCTTGTAGAAAAATCAAGTGTTGTTTTTAGAATTATCAGTTCAAATGAACATAATTTAGCATGACATTGTAACTGAACCTCATGTCAAAGAAAGATGCTATCGGGTACCTGAAGCTCAGCGAAAAGCATTTTTAATAGAGGCACAGAAAATGGTAGCACTTGAGGCAGTGGTGTATACAAGGTATGGCAGATATGGCAAGTGCCATGGATGCCATATGAAGGGGGCGCTTGCAGGGGGGCAACGGGGCAATTGCTCCCCCCGAGAAAATATTACAGACTCTGAGGCTGAGCGTGCCCTGGGTACCCAGAGCCGCGGTCGCGACAACTCGCAGCCATTCTCAGCATGAATTACTGCCCAGACACATCGGGACTGCACTCTCCGGCCCCTGTACTTCTCCCAGCAGTTTTTCAGACTCTCTCCTGCAGGCTGCTGCTTGAGTGGGTGGGATGGGGGATGTGCCTGACCCCCGAGATCACGCCCATCTTGAAGAGGGAGGTGTGAGCAGCTGAGCAGAGGGAGCCGAGTGAGTGTTCCTGGAGGTGAGCTCTGCAGTGCTACCCTGTTTCTCCGAAAATAAGACCTACCCCGAAAATAAGACCTAGCGTGAGTTTCTGGGATGGTTGCAATATAAGCCCTACCCCAAAAATAAGCCCTAGTTAAAGTCCTTGTAAAAACATGTAATCCGTTCTGTAAAAAGATTATATAATGTGCAGTGTGTCTCTCTTTTGTAACTTTATTGTGGAAAATACCTTATTTACAGCACTGCTGGGCGCTCACGTGACCCACCGGAGCTCTTCTCCCCTCCTCCTGGCTGATGTCAGCTGTTTTTTTTTTAAATAAAACTTTATCAAGCCCCTCCCACTGCAGTACTCAGAGTGGGGCTGACGTCATTGGGGATCTTGGCCCCTCCCTCTGCAGTATTTGGAGTAGGGAAGAAGAGCTCCAGCGGCTCAAGTGAGCGGCAAGCGGCACTGTAAGTAAGGTATTTTCCACAATAATGTTACACAAGGAGACACACTGCACATGATATTACCTTTTTACATCATTTTATAAGGTCTTTAAACAAAGGTTTATTTTTGGGATTACAGAATTTCACAATGCTGACTCCAGAGCTGACAGGGGGAGAAACTTTTTTGTACATACCATAAATAAATAAGACATCCCCTGAAAATAAGCCCTAGTGTGTTTTTTGTAGCCAGAATTAATATAAGACCCGGTCTTATTTTCGGGGAAACACGGTAGCAATACATTGTGGATTCATTTACAGGCACCTCTGTTCAGAGTCTGCTGAGTTACTGCAGCTTAGCATAGAGCATTTTCATGTAGACCAATGAGAAATTGAACTCATTAAAGCACTGTGACTGCCCCCTGATGTATGTTCTCCCGACCCCCCCCCCCCCCCCCAGCGTGTGCCCTTCTGACCCCCCCCCCCCCCCCCCCGATGGCACATAGTCATTTGCTCTACTGATCCATGTACACAGGTCTCCATTATTTTGACGGGGGCGCAGTTTCAGTGCTTGCCATAGGCGCCATTTTTACTAGATACACTTCCTTTAGGTAAAAGGGGACAGCAAGAGGTTAAGTGCTCATTAATAGGTTGGATGACAGCCTGAGGTTCTACAACGAGTCTAGGAAACTAAATTGAATATCTACATTTGATGCTTATCCCAATCCACAGGTGGATGAGTTAAAGTAGAACTATAGGCAAACATTTTTTTTCTTTTTAGAGTAAGGGATAATTATTATAATCCAACTGATTTTTATTTATTTTTGCCATCTGTGTCCCATTGCAGAGATTTTTCATTCACTTCCTGTCCCATAGCCAAACAGGAAGCAAGAGGAAATCCCTGTAAATTAAGGGAATTCTTTGGACCCCCCCCCCCCAGGTCACCAGAACTAGTTGGAAGATTTCCCCTCAACCACAGTTCATTTTTGATGGTAACGGAAAACAGGTCAACCAGAGAGAGGGAATCTCCCCAGCGGGGGCAGAGGTAGTATTAAAAATCTATAAGGTATTTTAATCCATCTACACTCTGTCCAAAACTAAAAATAAAATAGTTTTTCCTTTAGTTATACTTTAATAGAAGTGCTTTTTGGCCAGGTACATTCCCACCCTAAATCATACCAAAGGTTGTTGGCAAGTTCCCTTAACCACTTAAGCCCCGGACCTTTAGGCAGCTAAAGGACCCGGCCAGGTTTTGCGATTCGGCACTGCGTCGCTTTAACAGACAATTGCGCGGTCGTGCGACGTGGCTCCCAAACAAAATTGGCGTCCTTTTTTTCCCACAAATAGAACTTTATTTTGGTGGTATTTGATCACCTCTGTGGGTTTTTTTTTTGCGCTATAAACAAAAATAGAGCGACAATTTTAAAAAAATTCAATATTTTTTACTTTTTGCTATGATAAATATCCCCCAAAAATATATAAAAAAAACATTTTCTTCCTCAGTTTAGGCCGATGCGTATTCTTCTACCTATTTTTGGTAAAAAAAAATTGCAATAAGCGTTTATCGGTTGGTTTGCGCAAAATTTATAGCGTTTACAAAATAGGGGATAGTTTTATTGCATTTTTATAAATATTTTTTTTTTTACTACTAATGGTGGCGATCAGCGATTTTTTTTCATAACTGCGACATTATGGCGGACACTTTAAAATGCATTGTTTACTGTAAAAATGACAAATGGAGTTTGGGAGTTAACCACAAGGGGGCGCTGAAGGAAATATGTATGACCTTGTGTCTGTTTCTAACTGTAGGGGGGTGTGGCTGTAGGTGTGACGTCATCGATTGTGTATCCCTATCAAATTCCTATAAATTTCTGAAATTCCGACAATTGTCCAATGGAGCATACAGATGGTTAGATTATCTGACAAAACACATCCATCGGACAATTGTTGTTGGAATATCTGATTGTGTACGGGCCTTTAGGAAGCTACTTTAATAAAACAACACATATATAGACTGGGCCCATAAGTCCTTCAGAAACGTTGAAGCTTTGGCGTGTACTAACCAGGCTTGCCAAATCTTTTTAAACTTTGTAGTGGTAAAGTTCTTGTGAGCCAACATTAGCTCATAATGGGCCTGGGTGTTTACTAATATTACTATTAATATAACATCAGAGAGGTTGAGAGTGGCATTGGACTTAACTTTTTGTATTTTCTAAATAAGTTCTGTTTTGGGTCCTGAAGCCTGGAGGTGAAGCCCTCATTCCTAGGTCCATATTTTACTGATAGCTAGAACTCATTAGTCTCAGCTACAGCTACAGTCTACAGTCCATATATGCAATACGTTGGTGTGCATTCATAGGTGTGTGCAGCCAGGGCCGGCCTTAGGTGTTCAGGTGCCCTGTGCGAGCAAAGCCTGTGGCGCCCCCCACATCTTCACCGATCGATAGATAGATAGATAGACAATTTTGAGGAAAAAAAGAAAGAGGATGAAGGAAGAAATAAATAAAAAATAGATAGATAAAGGGAGAGAGAGAAAGAAAAGGAGGATGGATGGAGAAAAAAAAAAAGAAAGAAAAAAAGAAAGAAAAAAAGAAAGAAAGAAAGGGAGGAGAAAGAAAGGCAAGAGAAAGAAAGAAAGAAAGAAAGGGAGGAGAAAGAAACAAAGAAAGAAAGGGAGGAGAAAGAAAGAAAGGGAGGAGAAAGAAAGAAAGAAAGAAAGAAAGAAAGAAAGAAAGAAAGAAAGAAAGGGAGGAGAAAGAAAGAAAGGGAGGAGAAAGAAAGAAAGAAAGAAAGAAAGAAAGAGAGGAGAAAGAAAAAAAGAAAGAAAGAAAGAAAGAAAGAAAGAAAGAAAGGGAGGAGAAAGAAAGGGAGGAGAAAGAAAGAAAGAAAGAAAGAAAGGGAGGAGAAAGAAAGAAAGAAAGAAAGAAAGAAAGAAAGAAAGGGAGGAGAAAGAAAGAAAGGGAGGAGAAAGAAAGAAAGAAAGGGAGGAGAAAGAAAGAAAGGGAGGAGAAAGAAAGAAAGAAAGAAAGGGAGGAGAAAGAAAGAAAGAAAGAAAGAAAGGGAGGAGAAAGAAAGAAAGGGAGGAGAAAGAAAGAAAGAAAGGGAGGAGAAAGAAAGAAAGGGAGGAGAAAGAAAGAAAGAAAGAAAGAAAGAAAGAAAGAAAGAAAGAAAGAAAGAAAGAAAGAAAGAAAGAAAGAAAGAAAGGGAGGAGAAAGAAAGAAAGAAAGAAAGAGAAAGAAAGAAAGAAAGGGAGGAGAAAGAAAGAAAGAAAGAAAGAAAGAAAGAAAGACAGAAAGAGAGGAGAAAGAAAGAAAGAAAGAAAGAAAGGAGAAAGGAGAAAGAGAAAGAAAGAAAGGAGAAAGGAGAAAGAGAAAGAAAGAAAGGAGAAAGAGAAAGAAAGAAAGGAGAAAGAATGAAAGAAAGAAAGAAAGAAAGAAAGAAAGATAGATAGATAGATAGATAGATGGATAGATGGATGGATGGATGGATGGATGGAGATAGATAATAGGGAGAGAGAAAGAAAGGTGAAGAGAGAGAGAGAGAGAGAGAGAGAGAGAGAGAGAAGGGAATGAAGGGCCCCCCCCCCTACATCAGTGTACAGTACTCACTCAGAGGCAGGACTGACTGACTGACTGACTGGATGGATATCACACTCCTCCATCTTTCCCTTCTGTTTGCTGTGCTTAAAAATTCCCGCCCACATCCCCTGTATGCCGGGGAGAGTGGGCGGGGCAGACACAAGGAGAGGAAGAGAGGAGGGGAGGAGTAAAAGCAGCTCCTCTCCTCTAACTGGCTGTGCGGGCAGCAAGGGGAGGGGAGAGATGTCAGAGCTGGCTGTGATACGCCCAGCTCATCTCTCTCTCTGGAGCTCTCAGTGTGCTCCGATCCCCCTGCTGATCTGTCCCACTCGCGGCCGGCTAGTGGCTGAGCTTGCTGCGAGCTGTGATGGCCGCACGGCGCCCCCGTTTGCTCAGGGCGCTCTGTGCGGTTGCACGGCTCGCACACCCCAAAGGCCGGCCCTGTGTGCAGCCTATTACATTAGGGCAAAATCGTGGGTGCGCGATATACGCCGATACCCGCTTTCCCGCGCCGAGTTTTGAATACTGAGCCGACATATACCGAGCGCAGTACACTCGGGTATAGTCGGCCAGTCTCGGCTTCTTCCGCGGTCACGTCCTGGACGTACAGGACGTGAGCGCGAAAGTTGCCGAGCCTGCCCGAGTGTACTGCGCTCGGTATATGCTGGCGCAGCATTCAAAACTCGGCGCGGGAAACGAGCTGGGAGGACGCGAGGACGCCGCAGAAGGACGCCGGACCCGCCGAAGAGGACACCGGACCCGCCGAAGAGGACACCGGACCCGCCGAAGAGGACACCGGACCCGCCGAAGAGGACACCGGACCCGCCGCAGAAGGACACCGAAGCCGCAGAAGGACACCCGAAGCCGCAGAAGGACACCGGACCCGACGAGGCCGCCGATGGACGCCGCGCAAGACACCAAAACTGTAAGTACAAAAATAACTTTTTTTCCACAGGATTGGGGGTCACTTTAGGGGTGCGCGGTATACGCGGGAGCGCGTTATACCGTGATAAATACGGTATATATATATATATATAGCAATGGACAGTGTCAGTAGAACAGTTGATGGTGTCAGTGGGCAAGGACTGTTGTCAGTAGTTTATTTGTATTTATTATTACTTTACAGTTTTTTTAATTTTTATTATTTTTTACAATTATTTTACAAAAAAAAATTTTTTTTTTCTTTTACAATTTTTTAGGAGCACCTTTGGGGGGCTTTGGTGAGATATCAGGGGCCTAAACCAACCCCCAATATCTCACTTTTGAGACAGAAAGGGGCAGAGTCCCTTTCTCTGCAGCCAAGCAGCAGGGGCAATCTGTGCAGCACAGGGCGATTAGGGTGTGCCTGGGCACACCTGGCACACCCTGTGCGCACGCCTATGTGTGCATTGAAGAAAAGCACTGCATACAGTACTGTTTATTTCAGCACAGTGTGGTGTGACGCAATCCACTGCATTGCACCGCGCCCAATAGGACTAAATGAATTGCCACTTTTTAACATTTAAATTAAGTTCTAACAACAAGTGTGGTGCATTGTTTACAGTACATAGGCACCACCAACCTCCACAATGCATTCTGTGCATTAGTGTGCACACTGCTGGTGTTAACAATTCCTAAGGATAGGGCTTTAGTATAGTAGTGAAGAGTTTGTAAGTGCCTTACTATCCAAGTAACAATGGTTCTCCTAATTTTTTATGTACAAGAATCACAGAGACAAGAAAAGAAAAAAAGTTAGGGCCAGATTCAGGTATGAGATACGACGGTGTATCTCCAGATACGCCGTCGTATCTCTGAGTGTGCGGCATCGTATCTATGCGCCTGATTCTTAGAATCAGTTACGCATAGATTTGACTAAGATCCGACCGGCGTAAGTCTCTTACGCCGTCGTATCTTAGTTGCAATTTTACGCTGGCCGCTAGGTGGCGCTTCTGTATATTTACGCGAGGAATATACAAATTAGGTAGATACGCCGATTCAGAAACGTACGTCCGCCCGGCACATTTTTTTACGTCGTTTACGTTAGGCTTTTTCCGGCATAAAGTTACCCCTGCTATATGAGGCATATCCTATGTTAAGTATGGACGTCGTTCCCGCGTCAAATTTTGAAAATTTGACGTCGTTTGCGTAAGTCGTCCGTGAATAGGGTTGTGCGCAATTTAAGTTAACGTCGAAAGCATTGGCTTTTTGCGGGTTAATTTGGAGCATGCGCACTGGGTTACTTTCACGGACGGCGCATGTGGCGTTAGTCAAAAACGTCATTTACGTAGGGTCATGTTTTATTTGCATAAAACATGCCCACCTCTTCATAATTTGAATTAGGCGTGCTTACGCCGGCAGATTTAGGCTATGCCGCCGTAACTTAGGGCGCATGTTCTTGGTGAATACAGAACCTGCCTCACTAAGTTACGGCGGCGTAGCATATCTGAGATACGCTACGCCCGCATAAAAATAAGCCATTCTACCTGAATCTACCCCTTAGTTTTTTAAAGGCATACAGTTTGGATATTTGTATGACCCTTTCCTTCAAGATTCCCAGTAAACAATCTTAATTTCATACCTTTTTTTTCTTAGCCGTCTGGTCCATTTTACAGATGTCTAGTCCAAGAAAACGTTTTTACATAACCTTTCACCTTTCGCATAACATCAAATGTGCTTGCAATCTTGGCACATTGACTGTATGACTTTCGTTTCCTGCTGGAAGAAATCATATTAACAGTTTATCATTTCTATTTTTATAGCAGCTCCCAGTCAAAACAATAAACTTTTCCAATCTGTTATAATAGTTAATGTGTACCTTGTCAGTAATCTATTTTTCTGTTCTGGTGGCCCTTGTACTTGACACTGTTTCCTTCTTCTCTAAGTGGTTTCTCTGTGCCACCTACTGACAAACGCCCTATCTACAGTATGTATCACCTCCCTTTAGTTTACCCAAGAAGATTGGTGGAAACCAGAGGTCACTCATTCCTGCTCTCTGCCTTTCTCTGCCTTGTTACGCTAGCAAAAGGCTCAGATTCATTCATCCATGTGGGTTGGACTGTCAGCATTGCCCCACATCCACCAATCAGATTGAAGGCTGGGTTCACACTTATGCAAATTGGATGTGGGTTTCTACTATGACAGTATGGGGCAGATCCACAGACATCTGCGCCGGGCGCAGCGTATCTAAGATACGCTACGCCGCCGTAACTTATCTTTTTTAAATGGAACCCACAACGAATCCGCTCCATAAGTTACGGCGGCGTATCTATCGCGGCGTAAGGGCGCAGAATTCAAATGGATCTAACGGGGGCGTGTTTTTCGTTAATACGTCGTGACCTGACGAAAACAATGTTTTTTTGGAACTACGCATGCGCCGTCCCTGGGTTATCCCAAGGCGAATGCTCGAAATTAAACCGGAACCCGCCAATGCTTACGACGGTGACGTCATTCTACGCAAATTCCTATTCGCCAACGACTTACGCAAACAACGTAAAAAATTCAAAATCGTACGCGGGAAGGACGGCCATACTTAACATTGAGTACGCCTCAGTATAGCAGCTTTAACTATACGCCGGAAAAAGCCGAACGCAAACAACGGAAAAAAATGCGCCGGGGCAGACGTACGTTCGTGGATCGCCGTAAATAGCTAATTTACATACTCAACGCGGATTTCGACGGAAACGCCACCTAGCGGCCGCCAAAAAATTGCATCTAAGATCCGAAGGCGTACGATGACATACGCCTGTCGGATCAAGCCGAGATGCCGTCGTATCTTGTTTTGAGGATTCAAAACAAAGATACGACGCAGGATTTTTGAAATTACGCCGGCGTATCAATAGATACGCCGGCGTAATTTCTTTGTGGATCCACCCCTATATCTCTAAACACTGCATAATTCATCCAGCTGCTTCTGTCATATCATCAATAAACACCAATGACCCAGAGCCACTGGAAGCCATGCATGCCCATGCCATCACACTGCCTCCACCATGTTTTACAGATAACGTTGTGTGCTTTGGATCATGAGCTGTTCCAAGCCTTATCCACACCTTTTTCTTCCCATCATTCTGGTACAGATTAATCTTAGTTTCATCTGCCCAAAGAATGCTTCTCCAGAACTGGTCTGGCTTTTTCAGATATTTTCTGGCAAAGTATAATCTGACTTTTCTATTCTTCAGGCTTATGAATGGTTTGCACCTTGTGGTGAACCCCTTCTCTCTTGAATGTAGACTTTGACAATGACACGTTCATCTTATGGAGAGTGTCCTTTACTTGTCTAGATGTTGTGAATGGGTTTTCCTTTAACATAGAGAGGATTCTTTCCTCAGAGTGTACCAAACTGTTTATTTGGCCACTCCTAATGTTGCTGCTATCTCTCTGATGGGGTTGTTTTCTTTTTGAAGCTTTACAATGACCTGTTTCACTTGAATAGACAGCTCCTTTGATCGCATGATGTAGGTTCACAGAAATGGATTCCAAATGCAAATACCACACTTAGAATCAACTCTAGAACTTTTACCTGCTTAATTGATGAAGAAATAATGAAGGAGGGGCCCACACCTGGCCATGAAACAGCTGTTGATTCAATTGTCCAATTACTCTTGGTCCCTTGAAAAACGGGGGATGGCTATTCTTAAAGTAATTATAAACCTGTAAACCCTATCCTCCTTTTCTGGGTTCCCCCTGCAGCACTCCTGGCTCATTTTTAATTTTTGATTTTTATGAGACTATGAGGCCGCGTACACATGGTCGATCCAAACCGATGAGAATGGTCCAACGGACCGTTTTCATCGGTTCACCGCTGTAGTGGCCTGATGGTCTCATGTGCGTACACACCATCAGTTCAAAAACCGATCGGGTCAGAACGCGGTGACGTAAAACACAACGACGTGCTGAAAAAAACAAAGTTCAATGCTTCCAAGCATGTGTCGACTTGATTCTGAGCATGCGCGGGTTTTGAACCGATGCTTTTGTGTACTAACCATCGGTTTGGACCTATCGGGCAGCGGTCCATCGGTTCGATTTTAAAGCAAGTTCTAACATTTTTGACCGAAGGACAACAGACCGATGGGCCGTACACACGGTCTGTTTGGACCGATGAAACTGGACTTCAGGCCGTTTTCATCGGTTTGGACCGACCGTGTGTACGCGGCCTAAAGCAGTACAAACATGTCATACTTACCTCCACTGTGCAGTTCGTTTTGCACAGAGTGGTCCTCCTCTTCTGGGTCCCTCAGCGGCGCTGGTGGCACCTCCCAGCATTTAGTGTCCACGTTGGCGAAATGCTCTCCTTGGTGCTCCCGAGTCCCGCATCTGTGTCCAATCACACAGAATGCAGGACTCGGCCCTGGCCCCCTCTGCCGCTTTCATTAGATTTGATTGACAGCAGCGAGAGCCAATGGCTGCGCTGCTATCAATCTAACCAAGATTGATATCAATCTATCCAAGATCCCAGCCGGAGTAAGATCGGGGTCAGGTACCGTAAGTAAAACGAGGGCTCGGGGGGGCTGCAGCACCATAGAAGGTTTTTCACCTTATTGCATAGAATGCATTAAGGTGAAAAACCATGAGGGTTTACAACCCTTTTAAGTAGGTGTAAAAAGGCTATATAACGCTTTTTAGCCAAGGGAAAATTTGCAAATTTACTATAGAGCTTGATAAAAAATTTCAGCAGGCGCACTTCTGCTGGTACATAGTTGTAGAAAGAAAGGGAATTTATCTCTTCTCAGACTTTCAATGATATTTCAGTTCATACATACCGTATTTTCCGGCGTATAAGACGAATCGGCGTATAAGACGACCCCCTAATTTTCCAGGAAAAATTTTGATTTTGGGATATACTCGCTGTATAAGACTACCCCCTTCTACCCAGAACTACCCAGAACACTCTGAAGAGAAGGCGCGGCTTTGAAATCATTCACGCTCGCGCTCGCAGCATGGGAGACTGTCCCCGCTGGAAAAAAAAAAATAGTACTGAGACCGTACCCAGCGTATAAGACGACCCCCGACTTTGGATGCATTTTTTTGCATCCAGAAAGTCGTCTTATACGCCGGAAAATACGGTACATTTTTTTCAGCAATTTAAAAGCAGATTATCTTTAAACAATATACCATATATTTAAGAACCATTTAGGCTATCATATCATGCTCTAAACATTATTTCCCTGTGCAATTCCCGATCAAGACTACTTTTTTAGACAGTCTCTGTTGTCTGTGACCTATAGTGAATTTGATTTTGTGAATATATTTTTCCCAAGCGCTATAGTGAATACATTTTCATGCTAATTTACGCGGTTTTGGCTATTTTGCAACCAATTATTCACACATTGGCAAATTCGTGCTATAGTAAATAAACCCCTAATGCCGTGTACACACGATTGGATTTCTGATGGGATAGAATCTGATGGATTTTTTCGTCGGAAATTCGATTTAGCGGACTTTCATCAGTCTTGCATACACACTATCAGACTAAATTCCGACCGTGCCAAAATGCGGTGACGTAAAACACTACGAGGAGCTGAAAAAAGTTAAGTTCAATGCTTCCGAGCATGCGTCAATTTGATTCTGAGCATGCGTGGATTTTTCTCCGATGGAGTTCCACACGACCAGAATTTACTATCGTTTTTTTATCCATCGGAAAAATTTAAAACATGTTCTATTTTTTTACACCAATGGAAAAAAGACAGATGGGGCCCACACATGATCGGTTTGTCCGATGGAAAAAGTCCATCGGACTGTTTTCATCGGATAAACTGATCGTGTGCACATGGCATTAGTGTTCTTAATTGAGAGTACACGCTATAGAGCAGGGGTGTCAAACTGGCGACCCTCCAGCTGTTCCGAAACTACAAGTCCCATCATGCCTCTGCCTGTGAGAGTCATGCTTGTAACTGTTAGCCTTGCAATGCCTCATGGGACTTGTAGTTTTGCAACAGCTGGAGGGCCGCCAGTTTGACACCCCTGCTATAGAGGGAAGTGCTTTGTTCATATTTCATGTCTGAGGTTTACAACCACTTTAACTTGTGATTACCAATTTATACAGTGGAACCTTGGATTACAAGCATAATCCGTTCCAGGAGAATGCTCGTAATCGAAAGCACTCGCATATCAAAGCGAGTTCCCCCATAGAAGTCAATGGAAACGAAAATAATTAGTTCCGCATTGACTTCTATGGCATGCAATACCGCATGGGGCCAGGGATGGGGTGGGGGGATGGCGGAGAGCCTCGGAAATTCTTGGGGACAGCTCGGCTGAACTTGGAAACCCTTGGAAAGGCTCGGGAACTGAGTATTTCCATGTGTTTTCCAAGTGTTTTCCGAGTATTTCCGAACGCCTTAGATCGGCTCCGCTGCCCACACACCTCTGGCCAAATGCGGCACTGCACACTGCTGTGTCTTGAATCCCGCTAGTTTTGCAAAAGACAACACTCACAAACTGAGTCAGGATTTAATTTAAAAAATGCTTGTATTGCGAAACACTCCTTAACCGCGTTACTCGCAAATCGAGATTCCACTGTATATTTTTTTTTACAGTTTAACTGCAGTTTTTATTAACAAATACCTAGTGATCCTCCCATGAAGGTCCTTATTCAGACACTTCCTATTATTGGGGCCTTAACAAGCTGTCCCTGTCTCCCAATTGTGCTCCTATGTTGGCACCCTGGTACATGTGCTTACAGTAGAAACTATGAAGGTATACTCAATGATTGTTACCATCAAGAAACCCTGTCTGAAGAATGCTATGCAATCTGCTGTATCAAGTGCTTGTAGACAGAAAGTGAATGAAAGGGGCTGGAACATTGGGGTACAAAAAGGATGGGAAAAAGGCACAACAGTATTTTCTAAGAGGAAAAAAAAACATGGCAATTATTTATTATACATATTACTTAAAGTGGAGGTTCACCCTATAAAAAATTCTAACACTGCATCCAGCCCAGTTGTGCATATAAAATGACACTGACCTTTTTTTTTTTTTCCGTAAATAGCTTTTAGCCGTGGAATTCGCCGCGGCTTCCGGGTAGGGAATCCCGCGGGAGTGGGCGTTCCTATTGACATGCCAATTGATTGACATGCTAAACGACGGTGCACACAGCGCGTCACAACTTCCCGACGGAAGCTCGGGTTGGCTCGGCTCTATTCGGCGCCGGTGAGCAGTTAACACCTTGTTCGCCCCCTAATGTCAATGCACACTGCGCATGCGCGAGACGCGCTGCGCTCTCCTATTGGCCAGCCGATCTTCTGGGACCTGAGTTGTGTTCCAGAAGATCGCTGGTAGGGAGGGGCTGCCTAGGGCGAGGGGAAGAGTTGCCTAGGCAGCCAAAAAAAGTAATAGGAAGTGGGACAGGAAGTCTCACTAAAAACAGATTACACACTACCCCTCAAAAAAATGACATGCCAAATGTGGCATGTCAGGGGGCGAAGAGTGCTTAGAGCGGAAGTTCCACTTTTGGGTGGAACTTCGCTTTAACTTGGGCTTATTTTCAGGATAGGACTTATATTGCAGCCATCCCTAAAAATAATGCTAGGTCTTATTTTTGAGGTAGGGCTTATTTCAGGGAAATGGTACATCATGTCAGTGTTTGAACTAAGGCCCATGATGTCTCATTTGCGATCCTAAAAAATAAGCCAGCATGCCAACATGAATGTCAGATATTAACAAAGGCCTGGGAAATGCCCAGGAAAAAAACAAGCCTACTTACTGACCAGCTCACAGACAACCAATTACCTGTCTAACAGTATGTGTTAAAAACAGAGGTTTTTAAATGTCAACAGCATGCCAGATCAAAAGTTTACTAAAGTCCCACATAAAAAAACAAACAAAAAAACGACTACAATTGTGAGGGGATAGCAGGGCTCTTTAACAAGCTGGTAAGAGGAGATACTTGTACTGGTAACAACTTGCCAATGTCAGGATCCTCCAAAAAGGCCGTAAAAACACTCATTGCTGGATGAGGGAGGCAAAAAAGGAAAAAAGGGATATCTGCGCTTGAATCATATAATCAGCAGCTGAATACTATTTCTTTGATACTAGGCATGTGACAACAAGTGGAAAAAGAGTGCAGCGCTATATAAAATAAAGTAATAAATTAATACAATAAGTAAACAACATATGATTCAAATAAATATAATAGTCCAGAATGGAGTCAATAAAGGCATATGTAAAAGTGCATACATAAAATAAAATAAAATTTGTAGAATTCATTTTTTTTTTTAAACATTTGTGATTTGAAGATGGAGGCATCTGTCCTTCACTGAAGGTAAAATGTAGAATCACTCTCATGCCACGTACACACGACCGCTATTCATGTCATGAAAAAAAAAGCGACGTTTTTCTCGACGTGATTTGACGTGATTCCTCTCAAGCCTGCCTTGCATACACACGTTCGTGAAAAAAAATGCTTGCGCAAAGCTCGACCTGTTATTTTATACAATAAATCTCCTGGTTTTACCGATGGTGGTATATTTTTATCTTTTTTCCATGGCTTCATATATCCGCTGAGACCCTCTCTTCTGCTACGTCTGTTTTGCTGGAGCGATACCCAGTTCCACTGAGTCTGCTGATACCAATCACATTGAGATTGTGGGCCCATCCAGGCTGGAGCTTTGTGAACGCCAGGCTTGTGAGTGATTTGGAGCGGTGGGAGATCCTAGTAACCCAGGCTGTGTGACAAGCTAATCTAGCTTGTAAAGCTGGTAAGCCTTTTAGCTGTGTGGTGGTGGACTCACAAGTGTTCCGTTTCTAATGGAGATTTGTCACAGGGTGCAGCAGTGTTTTTTGCTTTGGACTTTTGAAAGAGACTGTTGTTTCAATTTCCCTTGTTCTTTTCGCCAATCATCACCAATATATAGCTTAAAGGGGTTGTAAAGACAAAAATATTTTCCTCTTAAATTAAAGTCTGACAGTAGCTGATTAAGTAAAAAATAATGTTTTGCATTATAACTAGTTTGATACCTGTTGAAATCGAGCTGTTTTATTCACCTCCAGCACTCCTGAATCATTATTCTCACTGACTTCCTGGTTTGCGGTGCGCATTCATTCTTGCTACATCACGGCCTAATGGGAACTACAGTTCCCATTAGGCTTAGCCTCCATGCCTGTGAGGGATAAGAGAGCATCTTCACGCAGGGCTGTAGTCATAGGGAGGGGGTGAGAACATTCTGCTTTCCACCATGCAAAACAGCTCAGATGCTGGTTGAAAGCAAGAAGAGGAGTGACAGGAAATGGCATTTTCAAACCAGGATTACTGTATTTTGGAGGTCAAAAGGAAAAACGAGGTAAGTGATATTTAAATGCTCTAGCTTACAGCAATCAATTGATCTAATAAAAAACGAACCTTTAGTGTTCCTTTAATGTTCTGCCATATCCATTTATGACATTTAGATATTGCTACTTGGTGTGTTCTTTTCATTATAATATTATTCAATATTTTTCTTATTTGATCACTTTATTGCACTTATCAGGTTGTGTATATTCACTATATCATCATTAGTTGTCTATTTTTGGTTTATATACATAGAGTAACACCTTGGATTGCAAGCATAATTTGTTCCAGAAACATGCTTGTAATCCAAAGCACTTGTATATCAAAGCGAATTTCCCTATAAAAATAATGGAAACTCAAATGATTCGTTCCACATCCATTTATTCATAGGTCCTTCAGTTTATAGTCCATATAAAAAGATTACAGCAATGTGACCAGGTTGTGTAACTATAAAATGTCCATCCACAAATGGAAGCCTCCACAAGTGGACTAGAAGTAGGGTTGTCCCGATACCACTTTTTTAGGACCGAGTACAAGTACCGGTACTTTTTTTCATGTACTCGCCGATACCGATTACCGATACTTTTTTGAAGAATGCCCCTTACATTGGCTGTCAGGGGGAAGAATACCACTTACATTGGCGATCAGTGGGAAGAATGCCCCTTACATTGGCGGTCAATGGGAAAAATGCCCCTTACATTGGCGGTCAGTGGGAAGAATCTTCCTTACATTGCTGGTCAGTGGGAAGAATGTCCTGCGCTCCTGAAGAGTTAGTTCTTATTCACCAAAGAAATGCAGGTCTCCCCTCCCCCTGGGCCATTCTTAGTGCACTGCTTATCAAAACTCCCTGCCCCAGCATTGAAACAAACAGGCAGGAGTCACATCCAGCAAAATACCTGCCAGGGTGATGGGATTTACACAGCGGGACCAAAAATTCTGAGCTGTCCCATGTCCAGTGCTCAAATCTGCGTTAGCTCAAGCAGAGAAACAAGCCTTCCCAAATGGCACCCTAAGCAGAGAAAATGTGTTGCACGGAGGCACTCCTTCCACCATATTCCTGGGTAAGAGAGACATCACTCGTTTCCTTCCCCAGAAAGGGACACCCAGGCAAGAAAACAGCAGAAGACACGCTTGTCATGTCACTTTACTTGCCCGCCTGAAGAATGCTCTGATCCCCGTTGCGCTCTCCGCCCCTGTCCACTCTGATCCCCTGCCGCGCACTCCACCCTGCTCTCCGCTGTATGCCAAGCCACCCACTCCACCCCTTTCCGCTCTACGCCAATCCACGCTTTCCACCCTCATCCCCTCCCCATTCTCCGCCGGCCGCCCGCTGACTTCTCTCATCTGAAGTATCGGGTCAGGCATCGGAAGCATTTGCGCGAGTACAAGTACTTGCGCAAATGCTCGGTATCGGTCCTGATACCGATACTAGTATCGGTATCGGGACAACCCTAATTAGAAGCAAAATCCATCAAGAGCTACAGAGTATAAAAGAGAACAGAGGCGCCTCTAAGTGTAGCTATATATTGCTAAATGTTGTACATTCATTAAATGTAACCATATTGCTACACTTAGATGTGCCTCTCTTCTCTTTTATACTCAGTTGTGACATGACACTACTTGTATATCAAGACATAGCTTGCATACCAAGTCAAAATGTATAAAAACATTTTGCTTGTCTTGCAAAGCGCCCTCAAACCAAGTTACTCTTAAACCAAGGTTTTACTGTATATTTGTTCTGTATCATGGCAATTATTTTTTATTTTAATTACTTTTTGTAGTGATTTTCAGATAGTGTTTTTCACACAATATTTAGTTGCTGATTTCACTGGGTCGCACGTCATTTACTGTAGTGCAGCTTCTTTTTTTCCAAGTTAACATTGGTGGCTGACATGTCCGTACACATTAGTGATTTTTTTTTCAGCATTTTGCATTTGGCAGGTGGTACCACTGGCATATGCATCTAATTTACGTCAAATTCAAAGCAGTTGTATAGAGTTTGTGAATACTGATCTTCACCAGAACACCTATGAAGATGATTCTGCCATGAAAAATAAATCCTGCAAAATCCCAAAACTTTGGCCTGTGATGTCCACTGCTTTATGTGAATAAAGGACAAGAGTATCACTATACGAAGGTGTCTTGGTTAAGATCCTTTCCTTTTTAGCCACATCCAGTGCAGGAAAATGTGGTGTGGAGCAACAGGATATTCCCCCAAAAAACAGGCATCCAGGAGGCATATCATCTCCAAGCCACTTGGAAAAACAATTCAGTGCAGATTGCTTTTTAGAGATGTCAAGTAACCAGCGGCACATGTGAACGAGGCCTAACAGTGCCCAGTTTAGAGGTAAAAATGGGAAAGCAAAAAGTAAATAGGACTTTTTTCACTCCAGGGACCTAAAGAGCAATTTAAAGACAAGTACAGGTGAAACTCGAAAAAATTCGAATATCATGCAAAAGTTAATTTATTTAACTAATGCAACTTAAAAGGTGAAACTAATATATGAGATATATATGTTGACGTTTTGGGGTAAGTGGCGCTGCTGGCCTGGTGAAGGGCTATCTATCTTTAAGTGGTGTGCAAGTATATAGGCAAATAACAAATGTTGGGTTCCTTCCTTTGGTTTAGCTTATATGTATAGCCACCATTAGGATGTGAGGTCCCCCTTTTTATTGATTGGCAGTGTATATCCACTTGGTTTTCAGTTAATGAGTGGTTCCTATTTGTCCGCCAAGCACATTAAAAAATGTTTGTGAAAAAAACTCAAATTATATATGAAAAAAGATGCATTGGAGAAGGGATAGTGGTTGGTGACCCCTAAAACCAGTGTAATATTGATATGCAATATCGATTATATTTTGACATGCAAAATCTAAAGTAATTTAAAGTAATCAGATGTGTAAACTTGTACTGATAATCAGTTCACTATAAAAATATATATATATAAATTGGCCAAAAAAATAGATATGGCACAATTAAAGTGAGGAACTCGTGTTCCGTGATAAGTGCTCCTTATCTAAATCATGTATAAGGTATATGTACAATATCAATGTTCAAACCATAAAAAGAATTACACAAAAATAAAAAATGACAATACAAGCTGTGGTAGCTTCAAGCTGTACCCAATTAAAGTGCAATGTGCTGCTGAAAATAGATAGCAGTAAGTGTATCCTCTGGTGATGGTAATGCAAGTTAAAAGAAGAAGAAAAATATATATGAAAAAAATATAGTTCACTAGATTTCACATTACACTGTGAGCCCCGCAGTTAGTGATTAGTTGCATATTGAATTGTTAATGTATTAGTATTCAAAGTTTCTACTGCGATCAGTTGTATAGATATTGGAAAGTATTATTCACAGTTTCATTCAGAAGATTCCAAAGCAAAATCAAGAAAACAAAAAGCCAAAAAGTCAGATGGTCCTTAATGGAGGTTAATTGAGCAATGTGATCCCCAACTGGATCATACAGATAATCCTTATTCTGCTATCATCAATTATCCTCTATTCACACTTTGATTTGGCTGACGATCCCCCCTTTTGTCTCCCCACTCACCGGACAGATGTCCCCTCAAGGGGGTGTAGGGCTTGTCTGAAATAAGCTTCAGTGAGCTATCAGATGATTACCTCTCCTCCTTATTTCAGTCTGGTGCGGGGCAGCTTTCTCCCAGGGTGCCGTGTCTTTTCTCATGAGTTATTGATAGTATGAAAAATAAAGGAAATCCACATAGAGTAGTAGATTCTAAACTTGATGATCAACTTTAATAAAAGGAGATCACATCAAGTACATAAAAGGTTTAAAAATTGCTATGAGCCAAGCAAAAAAAACGAATAACACAAATAAAAGATAAAATAAAAATGAAACCGTTTTTGTGCTGGCGGTAGGTGTAAGACCAAATTCCAGTCCTCCGACTAGTTGTACACTCGCCGGGTGCGTTAGAATAGTCCAGCGGTATCCCGCAGCTCGTGTGGCCGTTTGCGCTCCACGGCTCTGAAGTCCGAACCCGGAAGTAACTAGTGGCGGTGCGTACGTGTGAGGTAACAAACGCTGAGTCACCTGACTAGTTTCGTCTATGGACGTTTTCAAAGGCGAAAACCAAACTATTGACTAATATATGAGATAGACTCATTACATGCAAAGCAAGATAGTTTAAGCCGTGATTTATCATAATTGTACATAGAACAATATCGGACCTCTGAAAAGTAGAAGCATGCATATGTACTCAGTACTTGGTTTGGGCTCCTTTTGCAGCAATTACTGCCTCAATGCAGCGTGGCATGGAGGGGATCAGCCTGTGGCACTGCTGAGGTGTTATGGAAGACCAGGATGCTTCAATAGCGGCCTTCAGCTCTTCTACATTGTTCGGTCTCATGTTTCTCATCTTTCTCTTGGCAATGCCCCATAGACTCTCAGGTCAGGCGAGTTTACTGGCCAATTAAGCACAGTAATCCCACGGTCATTGAACCAGGTTTTGGTGCTTTTGGCAGTGTGGGCAGGTGCCAAGTCCTGCTGGAAAATAAAGTCAGCATCCCCATAGAGGTCGGAAGGAAGCATGAAGTGCTTCAAAATCTCCTGGTAGAAGGCTGCGGTGACCCTGGACTTAATGAAGCACAGTGGACCAACACCAGCAGATGACATGGCTCCCCAAGTTAACAGACTGTGGAAACTTATGAGGTGGAATAACAATGTTAAAGTATGGCCGCCGTTCCCGCTGCGAGGTTCGAATTTTTTACGTTGTTTGCGTAAGTCGTCCGCGAATCGGGAGTTACGTCGTTTACGTCCGCGTCAAAATCAATAGGCCCATACAGCGTACTTAGCCACAATGCGCCCTGGGAAATGTAGGCGCCCGGCGCATGTGCAGTAAGAAAAAACGTCAAAAAACGTGAGGTCAAGCCTCATTTCCATACAACACGCCCCCCTCCAAGTCATTTGAATTAGGCGCCCTTACGCCCGCTCGTTTTAGGCTACGCCGCCGTAGATTAGCAGGTAAGTTGATTGAAAATCACTACTAGCCTAGCTAATTTACGGCGGCGTAGCCTAAAAACACTAGGCTACGCCGCCCTAAATTTAATCCAATCTACCTGAATCTACCTAAAGGTATTCAAATATCTTGTTTCATCCTAAATCTCAAACACCAGGGAATTATTATTTTAGAATAGTGGTGGAGCCATGCAAACCATTCCTTTGTGCACCTTTAGCCAATCCAGAACAGCTTGTGCATAGCACAAATACAGTCTAATATTATAAAGTGTTAGAGTGGTTCTAAAGGTTTGATTGTTTTGCTTTAAAATAAACACATCATACTTACCTGCTCTGTGCAATGGTTTTGCACAGAGCAGCCCTGAGCCTCCTCTTCTCGGGGCCCCCAGTGGCGCTTCTGGCCCCTCCCCCTTGCCGAGTGCCCCCAGAGCAAACTGTTTGCTCTCGGGCCACTTGTGCACGCTTGCTTCTGAGCCGCCTTTGTGTGTCTACGGGACACACAAAGCCTGGCTTAGTCCGACCCCCCGCTCCCTCCTCACTGGTTGTGATTCACAGCAGTGGGAGCCAATGGCTCCCGGTGCCCCAGCAAAGCCAGTAAGACGCGGAAGTAAGGCGAGAAAAGAGCTGCAGATGCTGGATCATATGAGGGCTCAGGTATTTAAAAGGGGTGGAAAGGGGCCTAAACATTTTGTTACCTTAATGAAAGGTAAATAATGTTTATGTTTTAGAACCACTTTAAGTTGGATATGTTTGTTTTTCCTGTTTATGGTTCTACTTTTCATAGGCTAAGGCTGTATTGATAAGATGTCTTTTATAAGGTGCTCTAGGGGTTGTGTTTCCTATCTAGATGGTGGATCTTTTCTATCTAATGCACGATCCTAAAAGATTGCTGGAAATGAAGCTACTCAGGGAATTAAGTGATTTTTTTCATCAGACCAAATGAGCTAAGTGCTCATACTTTAATTATTTAGTAACAAGTGGAGCATATAGGCAAGCACCCAATATATACAGTATTTCCATTATGAGAAGTGGAAGCTGTTCTTTCAAAAATTGCCTGCAAGCAAATAATTGTACTGAGCTTAGAATGAATATTACACTGGCCAGAACAGATTCTCTTGTGTATATTTATGTAATCAATAAAGGGCGTTCTCAGTGAATTGTAGGGTCTATGGTTAGCAGGTTCTGCTCACCAGACTTGTGAAAGATCCTTTACCCAAACACAATTTTGCAAAAAAATTGAAGAAACCTAATCTACCAAAAGGTCTGTACACATGCAAAGTTTCTAGATAATACTGTATCAAAACATTGATAGGAAAGTAGTCTTTTTCTTCTATCTGTGACTGCAATAGGGATTATTTCCCCTCACTTCCTCTCCCAATGATGTATTGTCATAAGCACAGGGAAATCTTAACCACTTTGCACCTGCGCTATATCCAAAAGCGGGGGCTTCCTTTGCCGGGAGGGCGTCGATGTACGTCCTCTGGTTCTTGTGTGCTCTGTGATTGCGGAGTCCTTGGGACTCAACTGATCACAGATCGGGGTAAAGGGCCAATCGCAGCGGGCCCTTTACCATGTCATCAGCTGTCAGTCAATGACAGCCGATCACAGACGTAATAAGAAGAAAAGAAGAAAGTCGTTAACTGGCTTCTGTTAGAGGGACATCAGTCCACTTAGTGATCACCAGTGTTACAAATCAGTGCCCTCCAGTGCACCTATTAGTGATCACCAGTGCCACCATTCAGTGCCCATCAGTGCTGCCAATCAGTGCCCATCAGTGGCTCATCATCAGTGTCTCCTGATCAGTGCGGCAGATCAGTGCCACCTAGCAGTGCTCATCGGTGCCACCTATCAGTGCCGCCTCTCTGTGACGCCTATCAGTGCCACCTATTAGTTCCCATCACTGCCACCCATCAGTGCAGCCTCATCAGTGCGCATCAATGCCACACCAATCAGTGCCCATCAGTGCTGCCTACCAGTGCCAATCAGTGCCACCTCATAAGTACAGTGCTGCATGACCGCACAATTGTCATTCAAAGTGTGAGAGCGTTGAAAGCTGAAAATTTACCTTGGCAGGAAGGGTGTATAAGTGCCCAGTAAGCAACTGATTAAACAGGGACACATACCACAAGAAAAATACTTTTTTTAGTAGAGTGAGGTGTCCCTACTAAAGAACTTCATTATATCCTGTAGCTGGCCATAGAGGGATCCGCTGAATTTCATTCTATGTGGGACCACTCCCACTCAATGATCAACTTGTACAGGCTTGTTGGAAAACTATTCTTGATCAGCAGCTGAAGCCTATGATCAATGTATTCTGACAGCAGAATTGTCTTTGCAGCAGTTGTCCATCGCAAACAGCTTCAGCTTCATCGGCACCTGGCTCCGCGGGAAGGTAGCAAGTAACATTTACCCTTCTTATAGACTATGTTATCGTGCACCATCAGTGTTGGGAAGAACCAACAAGTCTCATTGCTTATGGGAGAGAATCAGCCTGGTCTTTTGACACTTCCCGTCAGTGCTGTAAATGTTAAAACAGGTGCCAAAATGGACTCCATTAAAGTTTTGGCCACTGCAACAACAGGGAGGCGGGCGCCACAGTTCCCAAGAAACATTTGCACCAATGGGTTGGCAGAGGAGGATAAGGAAGTGCCATTACGTGTGTCTGATTGTTGGTTAGTGAAGGAGTTGGCGCAGTTCGTGATAAAAATGGCAGATTGGAAGAAGTACGCTCCGAGCGTCTACATACCGAATAGTCAGCTTGCCTTCACGGCCGGAGGCTATGAGTCTCTGGGATTGATTTGTGGAAAATGTTCTGGCCTGACCATGCAGTTCAGGCCTTGTCTGTGGATGCTGCAGGGAGCTTCTGTTCGAGGTTGCCTCTCCAACCCTACCTCCAAGAATCCTACAAGTGGATTGGGACAAGAACATTGCTGTCTCTTCAGAGAGTGATTTCCAAAGCCTGTCGGTTGTTGCCCAGGTTGTGCCGGAAGCTGCTATCTCTACCACAGCTACTACCCCAGGACACAGTGCACCGACCGCTTTAAAGGACCAAGGTCAGGCCAGGTTGCTTGCCTTGATGACTGGGTTACTTGAGAGAGAAGTACCGGGTCGGGTAAGTCAGCAAGCAGTGAGCGTGGTGTGCCTGTGGGGGAAGTGATGCCGGTGGCTGTAAAGGGAGTTGATACAGAGGTGTCAGACAAAGTGAAATCTAAGATAAATTATTTCCCAGCCGAAGAGTGCTGGACCATCTCGGATACGGACGATTTGTCCGATAAATTATCAAAACTCTTTTCGGACACTCTGTCTTACTTCGGGAAGTGGGGAGAGAGTGATGAGGAGTTAATCAGCAACATGCAGGAAGACGAAACACTTGCTACTACTACCGCAAGTGTGCAGATTATGCTGTCTGCCAGTGCAGGTCCGCTGATCAGCATTACCAGGTACTTCGAGGAGGATCAAGGGAATCCATGGGCTCCCACAGCCCGGCCTATTATGCCTGTGCCAAGCTTCAAAGCAGATAGTAAGCCAGAGGTGGTTGCTGGGTATCCAGTTCAGGGTGCCAAAGATGCTCGGGTTCTATCTGGGTACGGAGACCCTAAAACCCTGCCACGGCTGTCCAAGATCCAGTGTATCATCATTAGGAAAGTGGCAGAAAATTACAGGTATTTATACCCCTACAATCCTCCTCATCTAGAAGAGAAGATCCTGGAGAAGGAAATGCAGTATTTGGATGAAGCCTTCCGGGAATTTCTCCAAATACCCCTCAAGCTGAACTTTCTGAAATTATCACCAAAAGCGTCCGGGAAAAAGTATTGCTGAAGTGTTATAGTTCTATACTGATTATGAAAGGGGTGGCATTCTTAGGCCCCGTACACACGAGGAGACATGTCCGATGAAAACGGTCCGCGGTACACACCATCAGACCAAAATCCCTGCGGACAGAGAACGCGGTGACGTAGAAGACACCGACGTTCTCAAACACGGAAGTGCAATGCTTCCACGCATGCGTCGAATCAATTTGACGCATGCGCGGGATTTTGGGACGCTGGTTACACTTCATAACCAGCGGACATGTCCGATTAGGTGTACTAACCATCGGACATGTCCGACGGACATGTTTCGTTTCCAGCGGACAAGTTTCTTAGCTTGCTAAGAAACTTTTGTCCGCTGGAAACCTGTCCACTAGGCCGTACACACGGTCGGACATGTCCGTGGAAACTGGTCCGCGGACCAGTTTCAGCGGACATGTTTGACCGTGTGTACGCGGCCTTAAAGAGAATGGGGCCTGTATATATACGTGGCAGCCACGCTCCTTCTTCAAGCTACTAGCTACCTGCTGCCATTATTTAGGTGCAATAGTCTTGACAGTGAATGTTGCCAGTATATCATAGATATCATTAAACTCAATTTTGAAGTATTGTCAAACAGACTTATTGGTGAGATAGAACTATATGGCGCGAAGTGTGAGATTTAAAACATTTGATTAATTGATTTGATTGATTTTTAGACCCAAATTATTCACGAATAGACACTAGTACAGTAGTCAATGAGGACCAGATCCAGGGCCCAAAGATATATTCCCATCTCTATACTCCAGCTTTAAGAAGAATTCCACATATTGCATTTTTTACATAGATAATTTGGACCAGTTTGGACCAATTTAACTATGTATGTACCATACCTTTGGGATCCCTGTAGAAGCTGGAAATCGCTAGAAGACACCACTACTGCTGTGCTCTCCATTAGCGTCCGGGTCTCGTGCCGAGCAGCTGCCCTGATGCATTGTGGGCACAGGAGGTCCGCCAATCGACACCAGCTCCATTCAGAGAATGTCACCGCGTTGCCTCTCCACCCCGACCAATCAGAGTATGCTTTGCATTCACTGAGAAAATGCAACGCATTCCCTGAATGACGCCTGTGCTGAGCAGCTGACCTCCTGTGTTCACAGGACCCAGAAACTAGTGATTTCAAGCTTCTATAGGTATTGTATATGCATAGATACATTTTTCCAAGCTGAACCAATGCAACTATGTGAAAAATGCCATATCAATAATTTTTTTTGAAGCTGGCTCAGTGTACTAACAAACACCATTACCTGACCGTATGCTAGATACTATATTATTTTTGTACGAGAAAATTGGATTATTTGGTTGTTATTACAGTTGAACCTCGGATTACGAGCTTAATCGGTTCCAGGAGTATGCTCGTAATCCAAAGTACTCGCATATCAAAGCAAGTTTTCCCATTGAAGTCAATGGAAACAAAAATAATTTGACCGCATTGACTTCAATGGGATGCAATACTGAATGGGGCCAGAGGTGGGGGGAGCGCCAGAGAGCGCCGAAAATGGCCGAAAAGGCCAGAGGACACTTCGGCTCATTACCTGTGCCCCCGTACCTCAGGCCAAATGAGGTATTGCAGGCCTATTTTCGGCTCTGCTCGGCTTCTGCGCCCCCGTACCTCAGGCCAAATGATGTACTGCAGGCATTTTTAGCTTGAATTCTGCTCGTCTTGCGAGTCAACACTCGCAAAATAGGGCCGAAACAACTAATCGATTAATCGACAACTAATCGATTATGAAATCGATTGCAATTTTCATAATCGGTAAATCGGCCAGTAACATAATGGGGTTAAAAAAACTAATATCAGCCCCTTATAGTACAAAAAAGCAAATTGCTACTGTAAATATTACTTTCACTGTCCCACAGTACAAAAATGAACCCCTTACAGTAGCGATTATTTGCTCTTTTTGTACTTATTTTTGTTTTTTTAACCCCATTATGTTACTAAACGTCTCTGGCCTGGGGTCACACCTGTTTTTTGGTGCTTTTTGCAGAAACACACTACAGTTCATTTACATGTTTTCCTATGGGACACATTCGCATCCATGATTTTTTTTCAGCTGCTGCGTATTTGGAAAGGGCAAGGACTTTAGCGCAAAACGGTGCTATTTTGTTTTTTTTGGTTCAATATACTTCAATGCAGGCGGAGTAGAGGGAGGAGTCTGAAGATGGCGCGGTCAGTGTGAAGGAGTAGCTAGACGGAGGTGCTCGCTCTCCAGCCCGCTCTGAGGACCGGGGATGTCCAGGATGTCTAGGAGCCGGATTCTCTGTTCCTCCCGCTAGGTCGTCCCCCTCCACCTCCCCCCCCCCCGGGCTGAAGTCTCGGACCCCTGGAGCGGATTGGATCGGATCCTCACCCCCCTCGATCGGGTTAGCCTGACGCGCTGCGTGTGCGGCTTCCCCGGCTTCCTGGATCACGCCGGCTGATTGGGTGGCGGCGGTGGTTTGCAGCGGCGTGCGGAGACGAGAGGAAGGAGCTCCGGGACAGTGCTTGAAGTAAGGGGGGGGATTCCCAGAGGTGAGCGGGGGCCGGAGCCCCCCCTGAGGCAACAGGCTGATAAGTCTCCCTCCAACAGAGTGTACGGGTGGCTGAGCTATTGAGGTGAGCCGCACCTCCCCACCGCACCCCCCCTCCAGGCAGTAATATAGAAGAGGAGGCTGAGGGAAGGGGAGACACGGCGCCAGGCAACCCGGCAGTAAAAATCCCATGGGAAAGGATCCAGCCCACCGCCAATGTCAGCAAAAGTAGGTCCAGAGACACAGGGAAACATATCACAGCAGTCTCTATCCTTTCCTCTCCCTGCGTGAAAATTACCAGATTGGTGAGTACATGTTTGAGCTCATTGCAAGAGGCAGAGTGGTGAGTACAAACGTCCTTTTTATGAGTTAAAGAACGAGTTAAAGAACTAAGGAAAAAAAAAAAAAATAAGTATACATATACATAAATCTCAATGGGACATTTTTACAGAAGAACTGGTAACTGGAAGGGACTGATATGAAGACAGGCAATGAGGAGATACAAGGGACATGAGTGCTTTTCTGTCATTTCCTGTGCTTGTCGAGATGTGATTATAAGGATGCTGGTAATTCTAAAGCTTTGGTGACGGCCCCCCCGTTACATCCCCCCTTTGCCCATTGGGAGTGATGAGAGAGACGGGGAGAATTCCCTTTTTTTTTTTCCCCTCTCTCCGTGTTCCCTAATTTTTTTTCTCTCTTCTACTAGACAACATAGATGTAACACATCTTGGATCCTTTTTATATTATACTGCAATATTTAGAATATATAAGTACACGCAGGCCTGGCAGAGAACGTAATTATAAACTGACGGATATAATGGTTAAAGCACAGCAAATAGTATAATTAACCATACTAAAAAACCCTGAAAACCTGTAAAAGGAGGTCATTGAGTGCGACGCGCACTGGAGACCGACAGAAGAAGGGGGTTAATATACGTGCTGGGTGCTCCGAAGGTCTTTAATTTAAAATCAAAGCCAAAAAGTAGAAATACCAAATCAACTTTAAAACGTGATACCAAAGGGCATTGTCCCGTGCAGCATACACCTCTCATAAGTGCAAAGGGGTCTTACTATAGAATTTGCTGTAAAGCGGTGTAGTTTAATCACAAGCGCAGCAAGAAGCACGGGGAAGCAATCAGGACTACAGCAGGACTGAAAGGGGGTGAAGGATGACCACAAGGGGAAAAGGAGTAAAAGGCGGGGCAATCCCAAAGGTCCCCCGCTTAAGTCAAAGTCCAGGCCCAATGTGCAAATTTGTGACCCATGGGACAAATGGAGAAAATCAGCAGATAGAAAAACCGTCAATAACCCGAGGAGGCCAGGTAGAAAAGGAAAAGAAGAAAGAGAAGAAAAAAGGGACTGTTAATATCTTGACAGACTCAGAAACTCTCTCAGAGTCACTATTAGAGAAAAAAACAGATCAAGATAGAGAAACAGATAAAGAGATGGACCTGGGACAGGGAGACAGAGAAGAAACGCAGGACATTACACTTTTGCCAACAAAAAAGGAAATGGAAGGAATGTTTGCCGCTCTAGAAAGATCACTTAAAACGCAAATGGAAAAAATGGAGAGAAATATGGGGCACATATTGGAAAGAGTGGAAGAAGTTGAGAAAAAAGTCGATCACAACATAACCTCAGTTAAAAAATTAGAAGATGAAATAAAAGCATTAAAAATAAATCAACGAGAACAGGCGTATAAATTAGAAGATCAAGAAAATAGGGAAAGAAGGAAGAATATAAGAATACGCGGAGTTCCAGAAACGACAGAGGCTGAGGATCTCTCAGAAACAATAAGAAAAATTTGCAATCCAATACTGGAGAGAGAAATAACTTCCCCACTAAAAATAGAACGTGCGCATAGGATAAGACGAGCTAGAGAGAGAGCACAGGAATACCCTAGAGATATTATAGTGCGATTTGAAAGTTGGGAAGAGAAGAACCAACTATGGAGAAAACTGAGAGGGAAGTCGCCATTAGAATTCGATCAGCATAATATTCAAATATACCAAGATCTATCACAAGAGACGTTAAATAGAAGAAGAAACTTAAAACCATTGTTAAGAGTCTTGCAGGAACATGATATACAATATAATTGGGGTTTCCCAGCCTGCCTGATAGGCAGGAAAAACGGTATCTCGGCAAGACTGAGGTTTATAGAGGAAGTGCCAGAATTTTGTCAGAGATTAGATATCCCAACACCAAAAAAGGACTGAAAACGTTAGATGGCGGAGTGGGGGGGGGGAAAGGGGGGGGGGAGGAGGGATGGGGAGGTTCTAAACAGTAAGCTACAGGAGCGGGACTGGAGAGGGGGCGGATCCGGAGGGCACTCCTTCCCCAATTCCCCAGTATAGGGGGGTAGGAGACCGGGCTAAAATAGAACTCCACCTTAGCCCAAGGAGCAAAAGAGCGCCTGGAGCGCCAAATAGAAAAAGCTCTAAAAGACCATAGGGTCAGGGATCGATTGGGGGGAAGGGAGGGAGGGGGGAGGCGATGAGAAAGCCCCACATGAAGAACAGGGGGGCAAGATATGACGGGAGGGGAGGGTGGGGGGGGGGAGACAGGAGAAGGGGAGAGGGGGGAGGGGGGAGGGGGAAAATAGAAGGGCCTGGTGGGGGGTCTTAGATCTGTGTGTCTTGCAACGGAAAAAAATATACTTATCAGAGAAAGGTAAAAAGAAAAAAAAAAAGAGAAAGAAATGACAAATATAAATTTTATAACATATAATGTAAGAGGTCTCAGTTGCCCGGAAAAAAGGCATATGGTATTAAGAGAGGTCGAAAGGTACTCCGCTGAAAATAGTTTTTTTGCAAGAGACACACATAACTTTGGACTCAAATGTTAGACTGTATTCTCGGGCAGTCCCCACTTGGTACTACGGGGACTCCCCAAAGAAAAGATCTAAGGGGGTTGCTATAGGAATAGGGAAGAACATCACTTTTACAATAGAAGATAGGAAAGTTGACCCAGATGGACGTTATTTGTTTCTGAGAGGGGTACTCCAAGGGAAAAAATATACGCTCGCAAACATATACTGTCCAAATAGACAACCTCATAAATATCTGAGGGGGCTCTTGAACGTTTTAATGGACTTCAAGCAAGGTCAAGTAATTTTAGCAGGAGACCTCAATCTTTCAATGGACTATCATCTAGATAATATGTCTGGAGCACAGAGACGAAATATTAAACAGCTAAGAATATTGGGAAAAAAAATGCATAGTCACTGTTTAATAGATCCTTGGAGGATTACATATCCAAACAAAAAGGACTATACATATTACTCTTCTGTGCACGGAACATATTCAAGATTGGATTATATAATGGTAGACCATGAGTCGTTGGAAGACGTAGTTAAAACATCAATAGGGGTAACCACAATCTCAGATCACGCTCCGGTAATAGTGAAAATAAGATTCAAAGAGATAGAGCAAAGAAAAGGAACGTGGAACTTAAACGAAGAACTCATAGAGGATACAGAGGTAAACAATACAGTAAAAATCGACTTGGAACAATATTTCACTCTTAATAATACACCAGAAGTAAAGATGGCAACTGTTTGGGAGGCCCATAAGGCATACATTAGAGGGAAATTAATTGCAATTGGAGCAGGGAAAAAAAAGATAAGAAAATTAAACATGGAAAAATTAACATCTGAATTATTTGAACTGGAACAAACGCATAAAGAGCGAGGAGAAAATGAGGTATATCAAGAAATTGTGATAAAGAGGGCCCAGCTCAGAGACTTGATGAAGGTAGAAACAAGGAAAATATTCAAAAATGTCGGAAAAGAGAGGTATAAATGGGGGAACAAACCAGGGAAATATCTAGCCAGAATATCAAGGGAAAAAAAAATAAAAAATTACATAGAAAAAATAAAAAACCAAGACGGTCTTATGAAATATAAGACATCGGAAATTGCGGAAGCTTTTCAGACTTATTATAGTACATTATATTCAATAAGAATTAACGAAACTCAAGAGCAGCAAAATATTAGAATAAGGAAAATTAAGGAATACTTAAAAGAAGTGAACTTACCTAAAATAACTCAAAACGACAGGGAATCCCTGGATGCCTCTATAACTCAAGAGGAGATTTATAGAGCCCTCCAGGAAACACCGGGTGGTAAGAGTCCAGGCCCCGACGGTTTGCCGATTAAATATTATAAAAAATTTAGAGAACTTTTGGTCCCTGAGATGTGTAATTACTTCAATAAAATAGGAGAGGAAGAGGAAATAAGAAAAGAATCGCTGCTAGCAAGTATTTCTATAATCCCTAAAACAGGAAAAGATGGAACGTTGTGTTCAAACTATCGACCAATAGCATTGTTAAATGCAGACCTAAAGGTTTATGCGAAAATACTAGCAACTAGGATAAAAAGTTTAATGCCGGAATTAATAAATATAGATCAGGCAGGCTTTGTAGCGGGCAGAGAGGGGAGAGATAATAGCATAAGGACCCTGCTGCTGCTACAACAGGATCCAAAAAAGAAACCCCCAGTCGTACTCATGTCTCTAGATGCTGAAAAAGCATTCGACAGAGTCGACTGGGGGTTTATGATGGAAACTCTACAAAATATAGGTCTGGGACCAAGATTTTTGAAATGGGTAAAAAACCTATATAGCCACCCGACGGCAAGGGTAAAGGTCAATGGGAGTATGTCGTCTGCGTTCGAAATGAAAAATGGTACCAGACAGGGGTGCCCGCTCTCACCCCTCCTATATGTAATAGCACTGGAACCACTGTTAGCAAAAATCCGGGAAAACCCGGACATAGGAGGGGTGAGAGTGGGAGATGACGAACACAAGGTGGCGGCATACGCAGACGACATACTCCTATACCTGACTAAACCTAGAGTTTCCCTCCCTAACGTTATAAAGGAAATAAAAAGATACGGTGAACTTTCCAACTTTAAAATAAACCCGATAAAAACAGTAATTCTAAATGTGGGGATAGAAAAAAAAGAAGCAGAAGAGCTGCAGAAGGATTTCCCATTTACATGGGAAAAGGAAGCTATTACATATTTAGGAATAAAGATCACACCAACAGTTGAAAAACTCTATATAGCCAACTTCGTCCCCTTAATTAATGACATTAACCAAGACTTGAAAAATCTCGCAAGAAAACACATCTCCTGGATAGGAAAGATAAATGCGTTTAAAATGATGATACTACCGAAGATAACATATAAACTCCAAATGCTCCCAATAAAGATACCGCAAAGCTTCTTTAAGGTAATTAAAACAATAATCTCGAAATATATATGGGCAGGTAAAAAGGCCAGAATAAGCTACACACAACTGAGCCTGAAAAAAAAAGGAGGCGGGTTGGGACTCCCCGACATAAAAAGATATTATTTTGCCGTTAATTTAGCTAGGTTAGTAGAATGGACAAATACACATACCAAAAAAAAATGGGCACGTATGGAAGAGAAAATAAGTAATGCACAATTAAACAGAAACATTTGGATACCACCTAAGACGAGGAAATTGGGCACAAACACACATAGTATAACAAAAAATGTTTTTAAAATATGGGACACTTTATTTAGACGGGAAAAATGGGAGTATAACTCTCCATTAATCCCATTAGCAGGCACAAAGTTCTTCCCACCAGGTAATGGAACACGTTTCGGCAAGCAATTGGGTGAGAAAAAATTAAAAGATATTGTCACACGGGGAAAAATAAAAGCAAGACAGGATATAATAGTGGGAGAAGGGGAGCAACGGATGAGTGAATGGGAGTATTTACAGTTAAAACACTTTGTGAGCACACTACCACAACCGATTCGTGAAGAAAAAACATTAAACCCAATAGAAAAAATATGCAGTATAGATGGGCCACTGACACATGGTATATCAAAAGCATATGGAATATTAACGGAGCTCGAGACCCAGGAAACACTGCCCTGCCTAGAAAAATGGGAAAGCGATTTGGGTAAAAAGATTGACAAATCACAAATGATAGGTGCAGTTTATAATTATGCCTCAGATATAACTTCCATAGAAGCAAATTATAAGTGTATGGTTCGATGGCACTTGACCCCATCAAGAATGAATAAAATCCATCCAAAAAACTCAGAGCTTTGTTGGAGGAATTGTAAGCAAAAAGGGACAACTATGCACATATGGTGGGATTGCCCGAGAATACAGGAGTATTGGAAAGAAGCCCTGGAATATATCGAAAAAATAACAGGGGAGAGGATCCCGTGTAGCCCACTGCCCTGTCTATTTCATGGAACCGAAAAAACAAAAAAACAATACGCAATAACCCTGGTTCCAGTGCTGCTAAATGCAGCAAAGGCCCTGATTCCAAAAAACTGGCTACACCCAAAAAGGCCATCAATTAAAGAATTGATGGAAAGGGTGGAATACATAGAAGAGATGGAGTACCTGGCCTGTGGAGAGACAGGAGGAGTGGATAGATATAATGAGGTGTGGGAAAATGGAAAGTTTTTAAATCTTCGGAAAAGTTTGTTCAAGGAATGACAGAAGTGGATAAGTGAGAAAACAAAAAAAAAAAAAAAAAAGAAGATTGCAAGGCACACAGACAGGGGGGGGGGGGAGGGGGGCTGGGGGGAAAGAAAAGAAAAAAAGTAGGAAAAGAGGGGAGGGAAAGGGGAAAAAAAAAAAAAAAAAAAAGGACAAATTTGCAACTGTTAAAAAAAAAAAAAAAAAAAAAAAAAATATACTTCAATGGAGAAGCTGCAGAAAAGCATGGAATGTGTTTTTGCGGCAATTTGTGTTTTGTAATCTGCCCAACAACAAATTGGCCCAAAAAAATGTAAAATGCTATTTTTTTTTAAAGGCTATTATCCGATTAATCGATTAAACAATAATCAGTCAACTAATCGATTATGAAAGAAATCGTTAGTTGCAGCCCTATCGCAAACCGAGTCAGAATTAAAAAAAAGTTGCTCGCAAATCAAAACGCTCTCAAACCAAGTTACTCTTAAACCGAGGTTCCTCTGTATGTTTCTTTATTTTATACCCTCATCTTAGAGACCTGTGACCAGTGGTACCATGGAGAATATTAGAGATTAGAAAACACAACATTTTTTCCTCAAATATAATTTTTTTTTATTATGGAAAGCTGGAACATATAAGATAATGTTATTTTACAGTTGCATAATGAACAGAATTGATATTTTTTTTATATATTTCATTTATTTCAATTCAGCAAATTATCTTACTGAATTTCTGATATTGGATTACTCGTGCTGAATGAGTGAGAGAGCATGAACTAGTTTCTAAGGATTTTCTGCTTTTCCTTGAGAATTCAGAAAATAGGGAATGATGTTGCTAAGCAACAAATATTATTAGGTATTATATCTCTATAAGGAGACAGTGTTATGGAATCTGATGTTTGAGCTTTTTCACTTGAAAAGTGACGTTCTAACATCTTTAAAGGGTCACTAAAGGATTTTTATTTTTTTAGCTAAATAGCTTCCTTTACCTTACTGCAGTCCTGGTTTCATGTCCTCATTGTTCGTTTTTGCTTTGATGTTGCTGTACCGTATTTATCGCGGTATAACGCGCTCTGGCGTATACCGCGCACCCCCAAAGTGGCCCCCAATCCTGTGGGAAAAAAAGAATTTTTGTCTTTTTGTACTTACAGTTTTGATGTCTTGCGCGGCGTCCATCTGCGGCTTCGTCGGGTCCGGCGTCCTTCTGCGGCTTCGGGTGTCCTCTTCGGCGGGTCCGGCGTCCGTCTTCGGCGGGTCGGGCATCCATCTTCGGCGGGTCGGGTGTCCATCTTCGGCGGGTCCGGTGTCCATCTTCGGCGGGTCCGGTGTCCATCTTCGGCGGGTCCGGCGTCCATCTTCGGCGGGTCCGGCGTCCTTCAGGCGGCGTCCTCCCGCTCGTTTCCCGCCACGACTTTGAATACTGCGCCCGCATATAGCGAGCGCAGTACACTCGTGAATCTTCGGGCAGGCTCGGGCGCCTCTCGCACTGACGTCCTGTACGCTCAGGACGTCAGTACGAGAGGCGCCGAGACTGGCCGAAGATTCACGAGTGTACTGCGCTCGCTATATGCGGGCGCAGTATTCAAACTCATGGCGGGAAAGCGGGTATCGGCGTATATCGCGCACCCACGATTTTGCCCTGATTTTCAGGGCAAAATAGTGCGCGGTATACGCCGATAAATACGGTAATTCTGCTCTGTTTTGTACACTTCCTGGTTGTCTGTTTCCTGATCACCACAGTACTGGGAGATTTTAGTTTCGTTTTCAAACCAATACTGCTCTGTGGCACTGTCCAGCACAGATACAGCATAACATGCTAAAACGAAACTAAATGCAAAAACGAAACTAAAAAACTACAGGTACATTATATTTTTGATTTTTATCTATTTTTAATCGTTTTTTAAAAGGAATCAGTTAACTATTATGTCTCTATACCCTGTAAACAGTCATTTCAGCAAAAATATTTTTTTCCTTTAGTGACCCGTTAAGTCCTGAGAGAGATACTTTACAAAAAGATATGAAAAGGTGAACTCTAGGTAGAGCCAGATTTAGACCTTGCTGGGCCCGGGAGCCCCTTAGGTTTGGGGGGCCTCTCATATACAGAGTTGGTTTACATTCTCAATGACAGTAACACATTTTGAAAATCCATGACACAACGTCATTCTGAGGTCATGTGTACACACACACACAGTCATACTGCTCTACAATGCCTTGGAAAAGTATTCATACCCCTTGACATTTTCCTATCTTGTCATCTTATAACCAAAAACGTAAATTTATTTTTTTGGGATAGACCAACACAAAGTGGCACATAATTGTGAAGTGAAAGGAAAATGATAAATGGTTTTCAAAATATCTGAAAAGCGGGCCATGCATTTATATTCAGCCCCCTTTACTCTGATACCCTTAACTAAAATCCAGTGGAACCAATTACCTTCAGAAGTCACCTAATTAGTAAATAGAGTCCACCTGTGTGTAATTTAATCCCAGTATAAATACAGATGTTCTGTGCAGGGCCGCCATCAGGGGGTACAGGCAGTACACCTGTAAGGGGCCCGGAGGTCCCCAGGGGCCCGGATGGCAACCCCCTTTTGTTTAGGGCTCCGAAGGTTCCCAGGGGCCGGAGACCCACAGGGCCCCAGATGGCAACCCCCCCTTTTTTTTTATATTTCTTTATTTCTTTTATTTCTTTTATATATATATATATATATATATATATATATATATATATATATATTATTATTATTATTATTAAAGGGCCCAGAGGTCCCCAGGGCCCCGGGTGGCAACCCCCCTTTTTTTATAAAAAAACTAATTTTTTTATATTATTTTATTTCTTTTTTTATTTTTATTTTATATATATATATATATATATATATATATATATATATATATATATATATATATATATATATATATTAAAGGGCTCAGAGGTCCCCACGGCCCCATGTGGCAAACCCCCTTTTTTTTTATAAATGTTTCTTTTTTTGTTTATATATATATTTTTTTATTATTAAAGGGCCCAGAGGTCCCCAGGGCCCTGGATGGCAACCCCCTTTTTTTATTTTTTTAATAAATGTTTATTTTTTTATTTTTGTTTATATATTTATTTTATTTTATTTTTTTATTAAAGGGCCCAGAAGTTTCTTTTTATTATTATTATTATTATTATTATTATTATTATTATTATTATTATTATTATTAACCACTTGACAACTGGGCACTTAAACACCCTTAATAACCAGACCAATTTTCAGCTTTTGGTGCTCTCACATTTTGAATGACAATAACTCAGTCATACAACACTGTAACCAAATGAAATTTTTGTCCTTTTTTTCCCACAAATAGAGCTTTCTTTTGGTGGTATTTGATCACCTCTGCGGTTTTTATTTTTTCCGCTATAAATGAAAAAAGAAAGAAAATTTTGTAAAAAAAATGAATTTTTCTTCATTTCTATTATAACATTTTGCAAAAAAGTATTTTTTTTCATAAATTTGGCCTAAAATGTATACTGCTACATATCTTTGGTAAAAAAAAAAAAAATGGGTTATTATTTAGTCTGGGTGAAAGTTATAGGGTCTACAAGCTATGGTACCAATTACTGAAAATTGATCAATTTGATCACATCTGATGTACTGACAGCCTCTCTCATTTCTTGAGACCCTAACAAGCCAGAAAAGTACAAATACCCCCCAAATGACCCCTTTTTGGAAAGAAGACATTCCAAGGTATTTAGAAAGAGGCATGGTGAGTTTTTAGAAGTTGTAATTTTTTCCCACAATTCTTTGCAAAATCAAGATTTTTTTTTTTTTTTAACAAAATGTTCATATTCGCCGGTTATTTCTCACACACAGCATATGCATAACACTAATTACACCCCAAAACACATTCTGCTATTCCTCCCGAGTATGCCGATACCAAATGTGTGAGACTTTTACACAGCGTGGCCACATACAGAGGCCCAACATGCAGGGAGCACCATCAGGCGTTCTGGAACACCCAGACCAATTCTGACATTCCTCTCCTACATGTAAAAATCATCATTTATTTGCTAGAAAATTACATAGAACCCCAAAAATATTATATATGCTTTTTTAGCAAAAACCCTAGAGAATACAATGGGGGTCGTTGCAACTTTTTATCGCGCACGTTATTTTCGCAGCAATTGTTCGAATGTGTTTTTTTGGAAATAAAACGGTTTTGTGCTTTTAAAAAAAAAAAACATTAAAGTTAGCCCAATGTTTTTGGATAATATGAAAGATGAAGTTACGCCGAGTCAATAGATATGAACATGTCACCCTTCAAAATTGCACACGCTTGTGGAATGGCGGCAAACTTCGCTACTTAAAAATCCCCATAGGCGACGCTTTAAATATTTTTACTGGTTACATCTTTTTAGTTGGAGAAGAGCTCTAGGGCCAAGAGTATTGCTCTTGCTCCAACGTTCGCAGCGATACCTCACATGTGTGGTTTGAACACCGTTTTCATATGTGGGCGGGACTTGCGTGTGCGGTCGCTTCTGTATACGAGCACGCAGGAACAGGGGCGCTTTAAAAAAAAAATATATATTTTTATTGTTCATTTCACTTTATTTATTTTAGTTTGATACGTTTTTCCCCAAAAATAAATGTTTTGATCACTTTTATTCCTATTACAAGGAATGTAAACATCCCTTGTAATAGGAATATAGCATGACAGGTCCTCTTTACAGTGAGATGTGGGGTCAATAAGACCCCACATCTCACCTCTAGGCTGGGAAGCCTGAAAACAAAATAAAAAAAAATAAAACGATCCTGGTTTCGATCGTAGCGGTGAGTCAGAAGAGGCACCGGAGGGAGAAGGGAGGGGAGACGTCCCCTTTCGCCTCCCGTAAGAACAATCAAGAGGTGGAACAGCCAACATGATTGTTCTTATGGTGTAGGGAATCGCCGGCTGAAAAAAATGATATCTGAATGATGCCTGTAGCTGCAGGCATCATTCAGATATCCCCGCACAAAGTCAAGGACGTCATGACGGCCGGCGGGCGGGAAGTGGTTAAAACGCATTTTTTCCCCAGAGTATTTTCTGGGTACTGCAGAGTATTAGCCGGGGTATTGCAGAGTATTAGCCGGGGTATTGCAGAGTATTGGTGTTGGGGTATTGCAGAGTATTGGTGTTGGGGAATTGCAGAGTATTGGTGCGGGGGTATTGCAGAGTATTGGTGCGGGGGTATTGCAGAGTATTGGTGCGGGGGTATTGCAGAGTATTGGTGCGGGGGTATTGCAGAGTATTGGTGCGGGGGTATTGCAGAGTATTGGTGTGGGGGTATTGCAGAGTATTGGTGCGGGGGTATTGCAGAGTATTGGTGCGGGGGGTATTGCAGAGTAATTGTGCAGGGGTAATGCAGAGTATTGCCGTTGAGTAATGCAGAGTATTGCCGGGGAGTAATGCAGAGTATTGCCGGGGAGTAATGCAGAGTATTGCGCAGGGGGGTATGCAGAGTATTGAGCAGGGGGGGTATGCAGAGTATTGCGCAGGGGGTGGTATGCAGAGTATTGCGCAGGGGGGTATGCAGAGTATTGCGCAGGGGGGTATGCAGAGTATTTCGCAGGGGGGTATGCAGAGTATTGCGCAGGGGGGTATGCAGAGTATTGCGCAGGGGGGTATGCAGAGTATTGCGCAGGGGGGGTATGCAGAGTATTTCGCAGGGGGGGGTATGCAGAGTATTTCGCAGGGGGGGGGTATGCAGAGTATTTCGCAGGGGGGAGTATGCAGAGTATTTCGCAGGGGGGGTATGCAGAGTATTTCGGAGGGGGTATGCAGAGTATTGCGCAGGGGGATATGCAGAGTATTGCGCAGGGGGGTATGCAGAGTATTGCGCAGGGGGGTATGCAGAGTATTGCGCAGGGGGGTATGCAGAGTATTGCGCAGGGGGTATGCAGAGTATTGCGCAGGGGGATATGCAGAGTATTGCGCAGGGGGATATGCAGAATATTGCGCAGGGGGGTATGCAGAGTATTTTGCAGGGGGATATGCAGAGTATTGCGCAGGGGGATATGCAGAGTATTGCGCAGGGGGATATGCAGAGTATTGCGCAGGGGGGTATGCAGAGTATTGCGCAGGGGGGTATGCAGAGTATTGCCGGGGGTATGCAGAGTATTGCGCAGGGGGGGGTATTGCAGAGTATTGTAGGGGGTATGCAGAGTATTGCAGAGTATTGTAGGGGGGGTATTGCACAGTATTGCAGGGGGTTTCAGGGATGGCTGAGCAGGGATGGATGGATCTGTGACTGCAATAGTCACAGATCCATCCACAACGCTGCTGACACCCGCGCTCCCCCCTCTCACACTGTACCGCTCGGTACAGAGAGAGGAGGGAGGAACCGGCGTCATCAAAAGACGCCGGTTTGTTTACATGTGATCGCTCCGTCATTGGACGGAGCGATCACGTGGTAAACGGCCACTATCAGCGGCCTTTTACCGCGATTCGTGATCGGCCGGGTCCTCTGGACCCGGCGGTCACGAATGTTCCCGTGTGCGCGCCCCAGGGGACGCGCGGGAGACGGACTCTGGGAGGACGTACATTGACGCCCTCCTAGAGTTAACCACCCGCCCTGTAGACGTATATTGTCTATGGGGCGGTTACCAAGTGGTTAAAGGGCCCAGAGGTCCCAGATAGCAACCTCCCTTTTTTTGTAATTTATTTTTATAAAAAATAAATAAATAATTTGTGTGTATATATATATATATATATATATATATATATATATATATATATATATATATATATATATATATATATATATATATATATATATATATATTATTAAAGGACCCAGAGGTCCCCAGGGCCCCAGATGGCAACCCTCCTTTTAAAAAAATAAATAAAAATGTTATATATATTTTTCTTTATTACTTTTTTTCTCAATTCGCGGCTTCTCAATGCTCCAGGAGGGCCCATGCCTGAAGCTGTGTAAGGGGCCCCATAATTCCTGATGGCGGCCCTGGTTCTGTGAGGCCCTCAGAGGTTTGGTTACAGTACCTTAGTGAACAAACATAAAGGCCAAGGAACACACCTGACAGGTCAGGGATAAAGTTGTGGAGAAGTTTAAAGCAGGGTTAGGTTATAAAAAAAGATCCCAAGTTTTGAACATCTCACGGAGCACTCCATCATCTGAAAATGTAAAGAGTATGGCACAACTGCAAACCTACCAAGACATGAACGTCCACCTAAACTGACAGGCTGGGCAAGGAGAGCATTAATCAGAGAAACAGCCAAGAGGCCCATGGTAATTCTGGAGGAGCTGCAGAGATCCACAGCTCAGGGGGGAGAATCTGTCCACAGGACAACTATTAGTCACGCATTTCACAAGTTTGATCTTTATGGAAGAGTGACAAGAAGAAAGCTATTGTTCAAAGAAAGCCATAATAAATCCCACTTGCAGTTTGCGAGAAGCCATGTGGGGGACACAGCAAACATGTGGAAGAAGGTGCTCTGGTCAGATGAGACCAAAATTTTACTTTTTAGCCTAAAAGCAAAACGCTGTGTGTGGCATTAAACTAATACTGCAGATCACCCTGAACACATCACCCCCACCGTGAAACCTGGTGGTGGCAACATCAAGTTGTGGGTATGATTTTCTTCAGAAGGGATAAGGAAGCTTATTGCAATTTTTTTTTTACCAAAAATAGGTAGAAGAATACGTATTGGCCTAAACTGAGGATTTTTTTTTTATATATATTTTTGGGGGATATTTATTATAGCAAAAAGTAAAAAATATTGAATTTTTTTCAAAATTGACGCTCTATTTTTGTTTATAGCGCAAAAAATAAAAACCGCAGAGGTGATCAAATACCACCAAAAGAAAGCTCTATTTGTGGGAAAAAAGGGACGCCAATTTTGTTTGGGAGCCACATCGCACGACCGCGCAATTGTCAGTTAAAGCGAAGCAGTGCCGAATCGCTAAAACTGGCCAGGTCCTTTAGCTGCCTAAAGGTCCGGGTCTTAAGTGGTTAAATATGAGGTACAGTGCTAGAAAATTAATATTGGTAATACCCAAAAATTTCTATGAAAAAATTGGGAAAATATACAACATAAATGTGTAAAATACGTGTGCAGAAGATCGGATGAGTGATATCAGAAGTTGTGACCACAATCACAGCGGTCAGTATGTGCCTGGGGTGTTTTTACGCCTCCCTGAAGACTGGTGGTTAAAACCGGACATATGCAGAAGATCGGATCAGTGATATCTCAGAGAAATAAGAAAAAGAAGATCCATAGTGTATACTGCGATAGAATGGGTTTAATGAAAAAGATCGTATTGCACTTACAAAGTAGGAAATGCGTGGTGTAATTGGGTATAAATACAACGTTTCTCTGCGTCTCCTCCGCTAAGTTCGTTGGCCGTTTCACAGGATCTCCGTATGGAGAGGCGTAGTGACGTCGGGAATGCAGACCACCCTACACGTTTCGTCACTAGCGGACGTCGTCTGGGATTGGCTGGAAGAGTGACAAGAAGAAAGCCATTGTTCAAAGAAAGCCATAAGAAATCCCACTTGCTGTTTGCGAGAAGCCATGTGGGGGACACAGCAAACATGTGGAAGAAGGTGCTCTGGTCAGATGAGACCAAAATTTAACTTTTTGGCCTAAAAGCAAAACGCTATGTGTGGCATTAAACTAACACTGCACATCACCCTGAACACATCACCCCCAGCGTGAAACCTGGTGGTGGCAACGTCAAGTGCTTTTCTTCAGAAGGGATAAGGAAGCTGGTCGGAGTTGATGGGAAAATGGCCAAATACAGTGCAATCGTAGAAGAAACCCTGTTAGAGTCTGCAAAAGATTTCAGACTGGGGCGGATGTTCGCAGAGGTTCGCCTTCCAGCAGGACAATGATTCTAAACATACAGCCAGAGCTACAATGGAAGGGATTAGATCTGAGCAAATTCATGTGTTAGAATGGTCCAGTCAAAGTGCAGGCCTAAATCCAATTGAGAATCTGTGAAAAGACTTCAAAATTGCTGTTTACAGATGCCCTCCATCCAATCTGACAGAGCTTGAGCTATTTTGCAAAGAAGAATGCCCAAAAATGTCACTCTTTAGATATGCAAAGCTGTTACAGACATACACAAAGAGCCCTACAGCTGTAATTGCAGTGAAAGGTGGTTCTACAAAGTATTGACTCAGGGGGGCTATTGCAAATGCACGCCACACTTTTCAGATATTTATTTGTAAAACATTTTGAAAACCATTTATCATTTATCATTCAAATGGTAAGGTGTTTGCACTCTGGTTCCCAATCTTGCACACCTGCTAAAACCACTTTGCAGAGGTTCATTCCGTTGGGTTTTTGTAATTTTTTTTCATATTATCTAGAACACAACTGGGGATTTGGAGACATCTCATGGCGGTCAAGCATTATGGCAGAGAAACCTTACCATCAAAATAATTAGAAGCATTTGAACTGGCATACCAGCCTGCTTATAATTGAAATGTTATTCCAGAGTGGTCTTAGATGAACTACAGGTAAAACTACACAGTTAAAATACATTTGAGCTATTTTACCTGGCAAAGGATTTATATTTCTGTGTATCCAATACTGAGATTTACATACCTCTGCCAGGCAACACGGTATAGTGGACCTTTTAGTGTAGTGGTCAGTGCAGTGCAGTGGACAGTGTAGTGGTCAGTGCAGTGCAGTGGACAGTGCAGTGGTCAGTGCAGTGTAGTGGTCAGTGTAGTGTGTAGTGGACAGTGTAATGTACAGTGTGGTGGACAGCGTAGTGTAGTGGTCAGGCAGGTCAGTGTAGTGTAGGGGACAGTGCAGTGGTCAGTGCAGTGTAGTGGTCAGTGAAGTGGTCAGTGCAGTGGGTAGTGTAGTGGTCAGTGTAGTGTTTAATGGAAAGTGTAGTGTAGTCGACAGTGTAATGGACAGTGTAGTGGTCAGGTAGGTCAGTGTAGTTTAGTGGACAGTGTAGAAATCAGGTAGTGTAGTGGTCAGGATAGTGGACAGGTAGGTCAGTGTAGGGGCCAGTATAGGAAGCAGGTAGGTTAGCTACGATTTAGCACTAATTTATAGTGCGAAATGCATCAGCTGTTTTACTCCCGTGTAGTGTGCTGTGACTTGTAGTGCATTTTTCCTTTTTTAAATAAAGACAACCATCAAGGTTTTTTGGAGTGCGGCTGTCCATATTTTCTTTTTCAATAGGTTAGTGTAGTGGTCAGTGTAGGAATCAGGTAGGTCAATGTAGTGGTCAGGTAGGTTAGTATAATAGTCAGGTAGGTCAGTGTGGTGGTCAGTGTAGGAATCAGGTAGGTCTGTGCAGTGCTCAGGTAGGTCAGTGTAGGAATCAGGTAGGTCAGTGTAGTGGTCAGGTAGGTTAGTGTAGTAGTCAGGTAGGTCATTGTAGTGGTCAGGTAGGTCAGTGTAGGAATCAGGTAGGTCAGTGCAGTGGTCAGGTAGGTCAGTGTAGGAATCAGGTAGGTAGGATATTGTAGTGGTTAGGTAGGTAAGTGTAGTGGTCAAGGTAGGAATCAGTCTGGTCAGTACTATTGTAGGAATGGAAGGAACTCAGGGAGTGATAAAAGTCTGCAGGTTAGGGGGCGCAAATTACTTGCCTTGCCCCGGGCACTGACAACCCATGCTACGCCACTGCTAATAATAATCAAAGCGCTCCATCCAATTACTTGGAACCTTGACCCAGGTCCAACAGACCCACTTCTAGAATGTATTAGACACATCAGCAGTTCAAAAAATGTACATTGCTCTTTCAATATATATGTCTTTACACATCTGCCCATGGAAGTCACTATCAGACCATTGCTAGAAAACATTCCTTGGATCCAGAGATCTTGGCCAACTACAGACCAGTGTCAAACCTTCCCATTCAAGGTGGTTGAAAAGGCAGTGGCTAACAGGCCGGAAACCTGGGCATCAAATAACAAATTATTTGAAAAATGTCAGTCAGGTTTCTATAAAAACGCATTACAGAATTAGCACTGGTCAGGGCCGATCCTGGCGCCTGCAGAGGTGGGGGCGCCGAAGTGCCAGAGTTTTCCCCTCACTCCTTCGTTTCTTGTTTGTGTCCGTCCAGAACTAGTGTTCTGAGCATAGGTGTGTGTCCGTCCAGAAGTGATGTGTATCATGTCTGGGGGCTCTTTCTAACAGACTCTCTAACAGAAGACCTCTCTATGTCCATTAGAGAGGCCCCCATCCAGGTCCCAATAAAGTACTCTGCTTCTTTTCCTGTATTTTGTTTATTGTTAAGGGGGTTGTAAAGGAATTTTTTTTTTCCATAATAAGCATCCTTTACCTGCAGACATTCCTCTTTTCACTTCCTCATTGTTTGTTTTTGCTCAGAAGTTGCTCTATTTCTTCTCTGTTCTGTTCACTTCCTGCTTGTCTGATTGTTACTCACCACCATGAAGGGAGGCTTTACTGCGGTGGTCAGTGACGTGCTCACCCCCTCCTGGGAACTACATCTGTGTGGCAGGACGCTCTACGTGTTAGAGACTTCAAGGAGGTGTGAATTACTGGGCGTGCCGCAATGCATACTGGAAAATGTAGTTCTTACATAATTGAGCACCGCAAACCAGGAAGTGAATGAGAGAACAGAAACTAGAATGCCGGAGGTGATATAGATGAAGGAATTTAATAGGTATTTACTCTTTTTTTAACAGAATCATTACACTATTCTGTCTGTCTACCTTGCAGACATTAATTTTAGGCAAAATTTTTTTTCCTTTACACCCCCTTTAAGAGATCATGTAAGGATCCCAGGTTAATGAAGACTTAATGGAGGAAAATCTCTGTGATTGAGTCATTGCAATAGAAACATTTGTAAAGGGGAGGAGTTGGTAAAATGACAACGCCCATGTGGGGGCACCAGAAATATTTCTGCACCCAGGCGCCTGTGACCCTAGGATCGGTTCTGGCACTGGTTCACCTTATAAATGACCTATTGATGGCGAAAAACAAAGTAGAATGATCCAATCTTATCCTCCTTGATGTTTCTGCTACATTTGAAACCATGGACCATAACAATTTCCTGGATCATTTAAAATGGCTCTGTGGTTCAGAGGGCACAGTGCTCAGCTGGTTCAAATCCTTCTTGTCAGGGTGATCATAAAAGATGACAGCAGGTATACATGCATCGTCTTCACTTCTATTACAATATGGAATGCCACAGGGCTCCATTCTTTCACTCTTGATATTTTCTATATGCAGGGTCCCACGGGGAAATATTATCTAACAGCAAGGTCTTAGCTACCATTGATATGCAGATGAAACATAAATTGACCTCTCTTTCAAACCAGACTCTGGTGACCTTGTGACCACGATCAATGGTTATCTTCCTGACATACAAGACTGGATAAACTGTTATGCTCCGTACACACAAACAAATGTTCGATGTCAGCTTGTTGTCGGAAATTCGACCGTGTGTATGCTCCATCGGACATTTGCTGTTCTCAAATTCTCCTACAACAAAAGTTCTTGTTGGAAATTCCGACCGTGTGTACACAATTCGACGCACACAAATTCTACGCATGCTCAGAATCAATTTGACGCATGCTCGGAATCACTGAACTTCATCTTTCTCGGCTCGTCGTAGTGTTTTGTACGTCACCGTGTTCTTGATGTTCAGAATTTCCGACAACATTTGTGTGACCGTGTGTATGCAAGACAAGTTTGAGTCACCATCCGTCGGAAAAAAACCCCACGGTTTTGTTGTCGGAATGTCCGATCGTGTGTACGTGGCACAACTGTCTAAAACTGGATCCAGACAAGACAGAAATGCTTGCAACTGGAAGGCATTGGCTAACATCAAATTGGCAGCAAATACATTCAGCTGATTTAAAGCTGGGGTTCACCCCAAATTTTTTTTTTAACATTACATTCAGCCGAGTTGTCCTAATGACAATCGGCTGTTTTTTTTTTTTCGTACATACCATATTTCACCGCCGCTTCCGGGTATGTCTTTACTGCGGGACTGGGCATTCCTATCTGATTGACAGGCTTCCGACCGTCACATACAGCGCATCACGAGCTGCCGAAAGAAGCCGAACGTCGGTGCGGCTCTATACGGCGCCTGCACACCGACGCCCGGCTTCTTTCGGCAACTCGTGGCGTGTTGTATGCGACGGTCGGAAGCCTGTCAATCAGATAGGAATGCCCAGTCCCGCAGAAGACATACCCGGAAGTGGCAGTGAAAATAAGGTATGTACGGGAAAAAAAAAAAACAGCCGATTGTTATTAGGACAACTCGGCTGAATGTAATGTTAAAAATTTATTTTTTGGGTGAACCTCCACTTTAAATCTTGGGACTACAAATATTATGTTTTAAGACCATGTTTGTAGCTTGGGCGTGATCCTCAATGACCAATCAATTAAGCAACGGGTATCAGCTGCCATCAATACAGGATAGCCTTCAAGAGCCTACTTACTTATAAAGCTTTAAATAACTTGGGCTCCATTTATTTGACAAAATTCCTTGTTACCCAAACTCCCACATGTTCCCTTCGCTCCTAAGGCCCCGTGCACACGGACGGACTGTCCGATGAAAAAGGTCCGCCGGACCGTTTTCATCGGACAGTCCTCTGCCGGATTTCTGTTTGATGTGTGTACACACCATCAAACAGAAATCCGCGCGGACACAATACGCGGTGACGTGGCCGCGCCATCGCGCAATGATTACGTGGCGACGTGCGCGGCCCTGGAAGGTAAATGCTTCCACGCATGCGGCGAATCACTTCGACGCATGCGAGGGCTTGGGGCCGAGCGGACATGTCCGGTGCTGTACAGGCGACCGAACATGTCCGACGGACAGGCTTCCAGCGGACATGTTTCTTAGCATGCTGGACACTGTCCGATCCGCCGGACAATTGTCCGGTCGGCCGTAGACTCGACCGAACATGTGTGTACGGTCGTGTGTACGGGGCCTTAGTTATCTTAAAATCTTTTGGACCTTGTGTATTGTTTCCTACAGCACCCATACCTCCCAACCATCCCGGATTTTGCGAGAAATGTCCTGCTCAACAACTTTGTTTGGGGGGTATGCTCATTTGTCCCTCATCCTGAAGTTGAAAAGTTGGGAGGTATGCAGCACCCACCATATGGAACTCACTTCCATCTAGGAAGCACCCTCTCTGCATGTTTTCAAAAGAAGATCTATTCATTCAGGCTTATAACAACATCTGACAAATGCTTCTTTTCAAAGACCAAAACACTAATTTAATCAGGGCTTTGAGTCTCCAAGGAGAAAAGTGCTGTGGAAATATTACTTCTGCGACATGCAACCTCTTTCATTGTACACTCGCAATTTCAAAATTCAGTCTGCATACTGAGCATCTAGACCACATAAGTTAATCACAAGGGCCAAATCCGGCCCTCCAGGTCTTGTCATCTGGCCCTCTCATCCAGTTTTGCAGCTGCATTATGGCGGAACTCTATTCCGCCACCTCCGGCTCTCACCCTCTGCTCCCTCTTCCACTCCCCGCAGTCACTTGTAAATGCAGAAACCTTCTGTGTTTACAAGGGACAGCTTTGTTTTCAGCGGCTTTCGCAGATCCCTCATGCCAGGGCACAGAGAAGACAGATCTCCATAAAGTTAGAAGGAGAAAGATGCCACATACGCAGGGAGGTATAACAGAACCAAATACATGGGTAGTGCAGAGAGCCGTCACACAGGGAGGTACTAGGTCTGCCTACATAGAGAGAGGTAGGAGTGACTAGAGATGCAACAAAGCTTTTGGGAGGGGGGTTGGTGTTGCATACTGTGCATATACTGTAGCACTCCTAGGCCCTGCACTCTGTACGTAACACACTCTTGAACTCTGTATGCTGTACATATCGCACCCCTGAACTCTGCACTCTGTACGTAGCACACCCCTAAACCCTGCACTCTGTACATAACGCACTTCTGAACTCTAGAGTAGATACATAGAGCTGGATTTACTAAAGGCAAACAGACTGTACACTTTGCAAGCTCAGTTGAACCTCTGCAAGCATGGAACTGGGTTTGGGACTTTGAATGAGGCATGTGATTAACACATGCCTCATCCCTAAAAGTTGAAAGAAAGAAAGGGTTGGGACTTTAAATGAGATGCGTGTTGATGCAAACAGTATGTATAAGTAAATAAATAAATAAATAAATAAAGTTGTATAGCGTAATAACCAGGCTCAAACCTACCAACCAAATTGCAAGCCGAATTCAACTGTCTAACTTAGTATGTTACTAAGTTAGACAGTTGAATTCGGCTTGCAATTTGGTTGGTAAGTTTGAGCCTGGTTATTACGCTATACAACTTTATTTATTTACTTATACATACTGTTTGCATCAACACGCATCTCATTTAAAGTCCCAACCCCTTCTTTCTTTCAACTTATGCAAGCACAGTTGCTCCAGAGCTTAGTAAATGATTTCAAGTTTCACTTTGCAAATTATACATATATATAATAAAACAGCATTTTTGCTTGCGAGTGATTGGATCATGGAAATTGGCAGAGCCTCTGCTCATTTACTAAGCCTGGGAGCAACTGCACAGTCTGTTTGCCTTTAGTAATTCAACTCCATAGTCTTACAGATACAACCGACCCTTTTGTGCAACAATATTCCTTTTGCAGCTATAGATATGTATATTGGTTTAGACCTTTAAACCTTTTATCCCAGAATAATAACATGACTTATGAGGATCACTTAAAGGTCATGGATGATGACATCTATAAGAAACAGAAAATACGTTTTAATGAAGAGCAATCATTTCACAAAAAAAAGAATGGCATAAAGTGAGCTGCAAATAACAAAAAAACTGATTTTCACTTTAGGTATAAATACGTGATTTAATATAGGGCATTGGAATTACCAATTCAGGAATAGTTTGGGTAAGAGTGACAGTTCATGATATATGGGTCATCTATCACACTGAACTCTCTGCTCAACAAATTACACTTCTTCCTTCCCATTGATTGCTCATTCTTCTTCTGAATTCATTAGATTTATTTATTGGCAGCCAAGCAGATTTTATTGCTGTGTAGAAAATACTGGTGTATCATTAAACTGATATTCTACAATGAAGACAGACTGGGTAAAATAGACAAAACTGAGCCATAGCCCCGGAGCTCTGTACAGAATTGTTTGTTAGAGGGTTTGGTGGTCCTAAAATTTGTTATTGACGTGTAACTAATGGGAAAAAAAAGTGTTTACAACTGCCCTACCTATAAATAAACACTACTCAGCGCTCAGGAAAAAACAACAAAATAATTAATACAGTAGATAAATGCCAACTATTAGGCTCCATTCACACCTAGGCGTATATACGCCTGAAGCGCGACGCCGCAGCAGCCTGCAATACGCTGGAGGGGTGATTTTACATTGTCGGCTATGGAGATGGTTCACATCTCCACGCCGAACGCCGAACGCCGAAACGCCTGAAGCTCAAAACAAGTCCCGGACCTTTTTTTCAGGCGGCTTTCGGCGTTCGGCCATAGCCGACAATGTTGATCACCCCTTCTGTGTATGTTACCGCGGCGTATTTTACCGCGTTTTGTCGCGGCAAATCGCGGGACAAAACGCTGCAATTTGTCGTGGCAAATCGCGGTAAAATACGTCGCGTTCAGGTGTGAATGCAGCCTTACTAGCAGCTGTTAAAACCAACATAGTATAAAATAGAGCAGTAATATTCAAAACTAAAAAAGTCCAAAATAGTGCTGCAACAGCGCTAAAATCAAACAGCCGTTTGAAAGTCTTCTATAAGTATTAAGCATATATGAATAAACAGTGGTGCAGCCAGGGATGGATGTGATGTATCATACGATCAGTGCCCAGTGCTCCTTTTCACCCAAGGTTGCCCTCGGACGAAGTCAGGAAGTGACGAAACGCGTCAGGACGTTTTTTCAATAAATCTTTGAACGTTACTGCTCTATGTGGAAATTCCTTTTTTCTCACATGTGACCTTCGGACCGCATATCAAACAAGGTTTAGTGGTGGAAAGTGCAATCTGTGAAGGAGATGGGTATTGTTTCATGCTGATTGGATTCTTACCTCTGTTAAGTGCATCCCCAAAAGGGGACTGTCCCCCCACGTGGTGAACAACCTTGGGCGAAAAGGAGCACTGGGCACTGATCGTATGATACACCACATCCATCCCTGTCTGCACCACTGTTTATTCCTATACGCTTAATACTTATAGAAGACTTTCAAACGGCTGTTTGATTTTAGCACTGTTGCAGCACTATTTTGGACTTTTTTTAGTTTTGAATATTACTGCTCTATTTTAGATGTGTAACTAATGTTTAAAAATGTAAAAACTTTTTTAATGTTAGCTTTGAATAAGGATTGTATGTAGAATTTAAATTTTATAGTTTAATAATTGGGCTAATCTGTATGGGAGAGTCAATGCACAGAATGTAAAAGTTTGTCGGACTATCCAAGGGTCCTTAAAGCAGGAATTCACCCAACTCACTCAACTTTAACATTTGGCACTTTTTTGGAGGGGAGTGGATAACTGGTTTTGACAGGTACCCGCTCCTATTTCTACCTAGATCACCTAGGTGATTCAAGCAGAAATTCACTCCAACTGTCTTTGACGCAAGTCTTTTGGGACCTTTCACAAAGCATGGCCTTTCCTTAGTTGATGGCGGTGCTAAGGACCCAAAGCCCGGTAATAAAACAGATTGGGTGAGTACAGCACTGGACCACTGGACATGTAAATGTTGTTATATTAAAAGTCTAAACAAAGTTAAACATTTTTGTGGGGAGACTGAAGCTCCTCTTTAACCGCTTGCCGACCTCTGCACGACTATTTACTTTGTCAGAATGGCACAGCTGCGCATATGGACGTACCTATATGTCCCCTTTAAATCGCGGCATTGCGGGCGGAGCTGCAGAACGGGGAGATGCCTTTGTAAACAAGGCATTTCCCTGTTCTGCCTTGTGACAGGACACTGATCTACTGCTCTCTGTCATTGGGAGCAGTGATCAATGTCCTGTCACTCATAGCCCAGCCCCCCACAGTTAGAATCACTCCCTAGGACACACTTAACCCCTCCCTCGCCCCCTAGTGGTTAACCCCTTCCCTGCGAGTGTCATTTACACAGTAATCAGTGCATTTTTATAGCACTGATCGCTGTATAAATGACAATGGTCCCAAAATAGCGTCAAAAGTCTCCGATGTGTCCGCCATAATGTCGCAGTCATGATAAAAATCGCAGATCGCCGCCATTACTAACAAAAAAATATATTAAAAAATGCCATAAATCTATCCCCTATTTTGTAGAAGCCATAACTTTTGTGCAAACCAATCAATATACGCTTATTGCGCTTTTTTTTACCAAAAATATGTAGAAGAATACATATCGGCCTAAACTGAGGAAAAAAAATAATAATATAATTTTGGGGGATATTTATTATAGCAAAAAGAAAAAAAATATAGCTTTTTTTCTAAATTGACACTCTTTTTTTTGTTTATAGCGCAAAAAATAAAAAAGCTCTATTTGTGGGAAAAAAAGGACATCAATTTTGTTTGGTTACAACGTCACACTACCGCACAATTGTCAGTAAAAAGCGACGCAGTGCCGAATCGCAAAAAAAGTGCTCTGGTCAGGAAGGGGGTAAATTCTTCAGGGGCTGAAGTGGTTAACAAGAGATTCTTCTGCTACATGACCTCTGCCACCCTCAGCCTTCTTCAGGTCATCTGCCCCACCTGCTTGAGATGCCTGTTTCACCTCCACTCGCAGGCTCCCTGTCCTCAGTGTGTGGTCCTCCTGTTCAGACCCATGGATTAGGTAGAGGCTGCAACAACCCTTGACTCCAGTGTCCTGTACTGCCTGTGACTCCCGTGAGCACCGAAACTGGCACCCACTGGGAATTTCCAGGCAAGATTCTGCAGCCAACACTGAGGAACTCTCCTGGTATTGCCTCCCCCACTGGACCTGGGGTTGAGTTGCCACCCTGTTCACCCAAGGCTGGGTTTTCACTTGGAGACCATACTGGACGAGGTTCCATCACCACTAATACTGGATTTTTCCACTGTGGTTCCCCCAGACAGTACTAGCCTGCCTATCCTGGATTCTACAGTACCGGCTCTCTCTCGCCCACCTCTCCTGATTACTACTTCACCAATAAGTGAAGGGCCTACTACACACGAGCAAGCCCCATTTGTGCTGCAAGTAGGCAGCTCGGAACCACCCAAGGGAATCTTGTGGGACACGTTGGTGTTCAATAGCGATGAGGAGTCCCCACCGTCACCAGAACCCAGAGTGCCCTATCTAGCCCTTCCTCAAAGCACCTTTTCAACCCAAGACAGCACCAGATGAAAGGACTGGCCACAAGTTCAGCCACCCAGTGGATGCTTTCCTGCTACAAGGCAATGTATGGGAGAAGCACCGCTGTGTTTTTCCCTACATGCCTGAGACTTTGTTCCTCCAACTAGAGCAGGCATGTCCAAAGTCTGGTAATCTGTTGGAGGTCATCCCGCCCCCCTCCCTGACCCCTCTGAGGCTGCAGATGGGCATTGATCAGGCTGCACTGATGGCAATGGTGAGGCTGCATTCATGGCAAAGGTAAGGCTGCATTCATGGCAATAAAAAGACTGCATTCATGGCAATGGTGAGGCTGCATTGATTGCAATGGTAAGGCTGCATTGATTGCAATAGTAAGACCGCATTGATTGCAGTGGTAGAGTTGCATTGATTGCAATTGTAAGGGTTCGTTGATTGCTATGGTAAGGCTGCATTCATGGCAATGGTGAGGCTGCAGATGGGCACTGATTAGGCTGAATTAATAGGCACTGACCCTTATTTTGGTTCACAGTTCTTTATTTAAAATGTACATTTTTACTGAAACTTCCCTCTTAAATTGAAGGTGTTATGCGCCGATAAATATGGTATATCCAAATAGCACGACCGAGCTCATCCTTAGTCCCAAGCGGCACTCTGGGATTCGTTGGAGCCACAAAAGAGATATATATACACACAAATAACACGCCCGAGCTTCACCACACACAGCTACAAAGGCAAGAGAATTCTTGATGAGCATTGTATTAGTGCTCGGACGAACACACTTATACCGGATTTTAATGGTTTAAAGAATTTCAGGCAAAATGGTTGGCAGCTAGCCTACTGTGTATCTAGTTATTACTCAGCTGCCCAGGACAGGTGGAAATAGTTAATGTTTTGCCGCCTTTCCCCGGTGTGTTTATGGGTTTGCGCTGGGGTCAAACATCCCACTAGTGCTCTATAAAAGTTAAGAGGTCCGGACCCTAAGGGGGGGGGGGGGCTCCAGTGAACACCTGGAGAAAAGCATGGGTAATGCATACAACTAATGACTCGCTGGGACATGTGGTCTGCCCTGGAATGCCGATTCGCCGGAAGAACCCTGGAACATGGACTTCTCTGTTAGAGCACTGCCAAGCATGGACTTTACTCAAAGAGACTTAAGCTGTTCAGGTAACCTGGGGCAGCCACAGTTAGGTACAGTTGTGAAAGGAATGACGTGTTCAGACAGAAGTGCCCCACATGGATGTACACTCACCCTAGACCAGGCGTCTCAAACTGGCGGCCCTCCAGCTGTTGCAAAACTACAAGTCCAGTGAGGCATTGCAAGAATGACAGTTACCAGCATGACTCTCACAGGCAGAGGCATGATGGGACTTGTAGTTTTACAACAGCTGGAGGGCCACCAGTTTGAGACCCTTGCCCTAGACGTTGACCATCTATCAGTAGAGTGGTCACTTACGCTTTGTGGAAAAAAGACCCCTGGATGGTGATTTCAAGATCTGTTGCACTTAGGATGATCCTCCATGGATTGGGGGGAAAAAACGACCGAAGAGGGACAGCCACAGTGGAATACCATTATTTTTAAAAGAATTGCAGTATAAAACAAATGGGATACACTTACATTTTTTGGTTTTGGTGCCTATACCTGGCACCCAGTGTGATCACCATGTTTTTTTTATCAAAGGGTAATCCGGCTGGTCTCCACTGGATGCCGCTGTGGCAGATCTTGTGTCGCGATAACACGTTCAAGTCTCGACGCGTTTCAGCCAATAGGAAACACCGTCATCAGGAAGCTCTGAATCGCCATCTTTCATGTGGGCTTATATCCAGCAGGCTGGTTGTACCCAAGTTGATCAATTGATCAATTTTGTACATTCAGCCTGCCCATTAAGAGTTTGAATCTCAGCCGTTTCCTGCTGAACTCACCAAGATTTGAATTGTGTATGGTCACCCTTACAGTCACATTTGTCACAAATATAAATGATGGTTAATGAATACTTTACAAAAAGGGGTCCACCACCCCCACCTATTACTGGCCATTGCAGCAAGCAGCACTGAAAGGCAACATATGATATAAACAAGGCCAAGGATAAATCCAAGGGTACTTAACGACCAGCCTGCGGACAACCAAATCAACCTGTCTAACAGTATGCGTTAAATACAGGGGTTTAGTCTGCACACATTTGAAAAAGCATGCGTAAGCTAAGGCACCCTGGTATTTGTAGTTCCTATCACTATCTGATGAGTGACTCCACAGTGGAAGCACATGCATTCTGATGGATAGGTGGAAGGCAGATGAATACTTGCCTGATAGTTACCTACAAAGCAGGTTCTCCCTACACATTTGCTTATCTCTAAAACATACACTCAAACATCGTCTGTCCACACCTTAAAATACTATTCAACTAGCAATTCGTTATGAGTACATGTCATAAGACTCTTTACCACCATTGTACTATGATCTATTGACGTACTAAGCCAATAAACTGTAATGTATATTTGTTTTTCTACCGTATGTATATATACGCAATGACTGCATTGTCACATATACCTTCTGTAGTAAATTATGCACACTTTTAATGTTCTTCCTATCAGCAAAAAGAAGGAGAGTAAAACCTGTTCGAAGGTTGTATGAATGCCAATGTGCTTAATAACCGTGCATCTCTCTTTTCAATAAATGATTACTAAAGTACAATTAACATTTAAAAAAAAAATTAAAGAAGCTCATGAAAAAAAAAGAAAGGATTTTACTCGATGTGCTCTATTGATGGCAGCTAAGGCTTTATATCAAAATTGACCTGAACTTTGCTATGTTGTAGGGAACATCTAGAAATGTTAATTATACCTAAGCAATACTCTGTAAATGTACATAGTGGCCCGGATTCAGATAGAATGCTCTATCTATCTGTGGGCGTAACGTATCTTAGATACGTTACGCTGCTGTAACTTTGGGCGCAAGTTCCGTATGCAGAAAGAACTTGCGCCCTTAGTTACGGCGGCGTAACCTATGTGTGGCGGCGTAAGCCCGCCTAATTCAAATGGGGATGTTGTGGGCGTGTTTTATTTAAATTTAAAATGACCCCGCGTTTTTGACTTTGTTTTGAACGGCGCATGCGCCGTTCGTGAAATATCCCAGTGTGCATTGCTCCAAAGTACGCCGCAAGGACGTATTGGATTCGACGTGAACGTAAATGACGTCCAGCCCTATTCGCGAACGACTTACGCAAACGAACTCGGCGCGGGAAGTGGAGGTTCACCCAAAAAATACATTTTTAACATTAGTTTGGGCCTAATTACGGGAAGCAGAATCGGGTGTTTTGATAAAAAATCAATGCAGTACTTACCTTTTTTGAGATAGATGTTCTCCCACCGCTTCCGGGTATGGGCTGCGGGACTGGGCGTTGATTGACAGCCTTCCGACCGTCGCATACAGCGCGTCACCAGTTTCCGAAAGTAGCCGAACGTCGGTGCGCAGGCGCCGTATAGCGCCGCACCGACGTTCGGCAACTCGTGACGCGCTGTATGCGAACGTCGGAAGGCTGTCAATCAAATAGGAACGCCCAGTCCCGAAGACCATACCCGGAAGCGGCGGGAGAACATCTATCTCAAAAAAGGTAAGTACTGCATTGATTTTAATCAAAACACCCGATTCTGCTTCCCGTAATTAGGCCCAATCTACTGTTAAAAAAATTTTTTTCGGGTGAACTCCCGCTTTAACATTAGCTACGCAGGGGTAACTATACGCCGAAAAAAGCCTAATGTAAACGACGTAAAAAAGATGCGCCGGCGGGATGTACGTTTCTGAATCTGTGTAAATACCTAATTAGCATATCCCTTGCGTAACTATACGGAAGCGCCACCTAGCGGCCAGCGTAAATATGCAGCCTAAGATACGACGGTGTAAGACACTTACGCTGGTCGGATCTTAGGGAAATCTATGCGTAATTGATTCTCTGAATCAGGCGCATAGATACGACGGCCCGCACTCAGAGATACGACGGCGTATCAGGAGATACGCCGTCGTATCTCTTATCTGAATCCGGGCCCTTGTCTTGAATTCCTGCTGAAAATAGTAGTGCAATACTACTCTTGTGCCTGTTCTACAGCCTGCAGTCATGAGGAAAAGTATTGTATACTCAAGAAGGGTGGCAGAGGTCATGTAGCAGAAGAATCTCTTGTTAACCACTTCAGCCCCTGAAGAATTTACCCCCTTCCTGACCAGAGCACTTTTTTGCGATTCGGCCCTTTATCGCTTTTTACTGACAATTGCGCAGTAGTGTGACGTTGTAACCAAACAAAATTGATGTCCTTTTTTTCCCACAAATAGAGCTTTTTTATTTTTTGCGCTATAAACAAAAAAAGAGTGTCAATTTAGAAAGAAAAAGTATATATTTTTACTATAATAAATATCCCCCAAAATTATATTATTATTTTTTTTTCCTCAGTTTAGTCCGATATGTATTCTTCTACATATTTTTGGTAAAAAAAGCGCAATAAGCGTATATTGATTGGTTTGCATAAAAGTTATAGCGTCTACAAAATAGGGGATAGATTTATGGCATTTTTTTTATATATTTTTTTGGCGATCTGCGATTTTTATCATGACTGCGACATTATGGCGGACACATCGGAGACTTTTGATGCTATTTTGGGACCATTGTCATTTATACAGCGATCAGTGCTATAAAAATGCACTGATTACTGTGTAAATGACACACGCAGGGAAGGGGTTAACCACTATGGGGCGAGGAAGGGGTTAAGTGTGTCCTAGGGAGTAATTCTAACTGTGGGGGGCTGGGCTATGAGTGACAGGACATTATACTGTAGGCCTGTAATTCTTAGGAATAACTCACTTAAATCTGTCCAAACAAGAGTCTAGTAGGCATACCGGGTATGACATTTTTTTAAAAACAAAATGATAAATTATAATATAATAAATAATTATAAATAATTATAACAAATAATAATATAATTATAATAAAAATTATTCAATAATGTAATCAACTCAAAATCACTGAAATTTGCTCAGTTGCAGAATTGTCGCTGTCATTACTTACTTATTTTTTTAAGACGTATTTCCCCACAAATCGCTATCGCACAATTCTGCAAGTGATTATAATTTATTATCGCTGTTTTCTAGTTGTGGATTCAGCGAGGCGAGCCCGAGTCTGACTCGGGGTTACCGATCGCAGCACAGAAATGTAACCCCGAGTCAGATTCGGGAATACCGCCAGGGGGGTTAATTTCCTTTTTTCTTTATGTTTGGCAGAACAACAAAATACTACAAAACACTTTTAAAAATCAAGCATATACAGTATGTACTCATTACATAGACAGGCTCTGCTTTCTGCTGTGTAGTATTGTACAATGGTTGTACTATATTTTTCCTTCCCACAAAGCAAGTCTATGTTAAACTTCATAACTATTAAGCAGTTATCTACCCTGCCTCCAGTGACTAATCAACAAAACATTTAGATTATATCAAAGAACAATCGTACACAAAAATTTACACTGCAAATTTGCGCACTGCAATAACTCAAAATAGAGGGTAGAATGAGGGACATCCTTTATATTTTCAGCACCACATGTGCCTGTTTTTCATAGCAGAAGCAGGCCATACACGGTAGAATTTTGAACAAATTTTCTTTTCAAAATCAGAATGTTTTTTTTGTGATCCGATGATGCCACCATTGATTTTCGAAATTCGGCCGACCAAACCTTTATGTTGCCAGGAATATTCGTTTCTCTCCGGGAATATTCTTTTCTCTACGGGAATATTATTTTCTTGCACATGCGCATTTTTTTTTCTTTTACATTTCTCGTACGATTCTCCCATCATTGAGCAGAAAATCGTTTGTTTTTCCAAAAATTTCCAACATGTCAGATTCCTCAAATTTGTTTGACACACGAAAATCGGCTGTTGCTGCAGCCCACTAACGGTGCGAAATTCGTACGAAAATTATTTGATACGATTTTCGAAAGAAAATTTCATTCGAAATTCGAACCGTGTATGGCCACCTTTAGTCTAGAACAGTCTTTTGTAAATATTTTCAAGATATGAAGTAATAAAAAGTTATGCAAAGTTTGAAAATCTTCATAAAAACCTGTAAGGGTCTATCCACACTAGGAGCTTGCATTATATTGTAGAGCGGATTGGAGTGGAGAGATGCATAGTTATGCCGCGTACACACGATCGGTCAAACCGATGAGAACGGTCTGATGGACCGTTTTCATTGGACCAAACTGATCGTGTGTGGGCCCCATCGGTTATTTATCCATAGGTTAAAAAAAGCAATCTTGTTTTAAATTTAACCGATGGATACCTAACCGATAGAAAAAAAACGATCGTTTGTAGGCAGGTCTATCGTTTAAAAATCCATGCATGCCCAGAATCAAGTCGACGCATGCTTGGAAGCATTGAACTTAGTTTTTTTCAGCACGTCGTTGTGTTTTACGTCACCGCGTTCTGACATGATCGTTTTCATCGGATGGACCGATCGTGTGTACAGGGCTTAACAATACATCACACTGTTTAAAAATTTTTTTTTACTTTATTGAAATGCAACAAAATAAAATTGTATTTATTTCTATGTTCTGCAGTGCTGTGTAAAAATGCAGCTAGTTCTACTGTTTTTCAGTGCACACCAACGTAGTTCATTATATGGATGGAACTACTTTGTCTGTGCATTAGGACTGCATTGGGTAACGCTGCCAAAAGCAGCTCAACACATAAGGGGGCAGATCCACAGAGAGAGTACGCCGGCATATCTACTGATACGCCGGCGTACTTTCAAATTTCCCGCGTCGTATCTTTGTTTTGAATCCTCAAAACAAGATACGACGGCATCTGGGTTAGATCCGACAGGCGTACGGCTTCGTACGCCTTCGGATCTAAGATGCAATTCTTCGGCGTCCGCTGGGTGGCGTTCCTGTCGTTTTCCGCGTTGAGTATGCAAATCAGCTATTTCCGACGATCCACAAACGTACGAGCGGCCGTCGCATTCTTTTACGTTGTCTCTAGTTGGCTTTTTCCGGCGTATAGTTAAAGCTGCTTTTTCGTGGCGTATAGTTAGACTTGCAATGTTAAGTATGGCCGTCGTTCCAGCGTTTAATTTGAATTTTTTTTTTTTGTTTGCGTAAGTCGTCCGTGAATCGCGGGATGGACGTAATTTACGTCCAAGTCTAAACAATGACGTCTTTGCGACGTCATTTCGCGCAATGCACGGCGGGAAATTAAGGGACGGCGCATGCACAGTTCGTTCGGCGCAGGGACGCTCTTCATTTAAATGAAACACGCCCCCCTACTCGCCGATTTGAATTAGTTACGCCGCGAGAGATACACTACACCGCCGTAACTTACGGCGCAAATTCTTTGTGGATTCAAAGCGACAACAAGTAAGTTACAGCGGCGTAGCGTATCTCACATACGCTGCGCCCATCCAATTCTTTCTGGATCTGCCCCAAGGTGTGAATGGCCCAAAAAAACTCAAGAAACGCATATTATTATAGATTTGTAAGCACTGTTTTTCTTTTTAAACTTTGTGTCCAGATTGGGAAGATTTCTCCTCACTTCCTGTCCCAGGAAGTACAGAACAAAATATCCAGAGGGAGCAGAAATCCCACACGGGACAATTGAGAGATTTGAGAGATTAGAGATTTCTCCACATATAGTGGAGTCAATAGTGGGATGTTCCCTAACTTTCTTGTCACCAAGACAATAAATTAACACAAATTGCCCCAATGGGGATACCGATGCCCCTAAAAAAACAGCAGGTAGTATCCAATCCCCATTTCCACTAGAAGTTTTTAACAATTGTTTTAACAAATCTGAAATCTCTGTAGAAAAAAAATCATGAAATCTATCCAATGAGCCTTCTAAAAAAAAAAGCACAAAGACAACAACTGCTTCTAAAGACCTTGTAAGAGGTTTCCGACATACAAAAGGTTCTTTGCAATTCTATGACTACATCTAGGATGTTTCTTTATTTTAGATATAAGAACATTATTGCTTTATTGGAATATAGACAGTATTTTGCTTTTCATGTGTATATATTTCAGCTTTATGCGTTCAATGTCAAATAAATGTCTTATAGGATAGATAGCTTTCAGCAGTCTACTTACTCTGTTCCTGCTCCCGTCTTCCAGCGTTGTTTTAAACATGAGAATTGTATGTCCTTTGTATGATTGTTGCCTCACCTTTTAACTTTTTTTCCTTCCCCTCCTCTTTTTTTTTCTTCTGTACTTTGGAACAATCCAGTCTGTCTTCTCTACACCGGTACACCTGTTTACAAACACGGGGCAACACTCCGCTTTACACCAGTAATCTTTACATTTCCTGACATTGGATTATCAGCTACACAGAAAAATGCCGTAGGACAGAAGCTAGTTATGGTGTGTAAATAAAGGAACTTAAACTGGTCTAAATATCCTTACAACCTTGAGGATTTGTGGAACACTTCTTAAGAGTTTGTGGATCAAGTATTTCTCTATTCATAAGTTAATGAGGAAAAAATTAAACCATTAAAGTATATCTAAAGCCAAAGCTTTTTTTCAGTTTTGGAAACAGTAATGAATGGTTATAATCAAAGGTCACCAGAACAGAAAGAAAAGCTAGCCTCTCCCCAACAGAAACACAGACAGCAATGAAAACTTGGGAGGCATCGAAAATCTTCTTAGTCCTCTCCAAAACCAAACATTTGCTTTAGATGAACCTGTTAAAGCATTATTAACCACTTAAGCCCCGGACCAAAATGCTGCCTAAAGACCCAAGGGGTTTTTACAGTTCGGGACTGCGTCGCTTTAACAGACAATTGCGCGGTCGTGCGACGTGGCTCCCAAACAAAATTGGCGTCTTTTTTTCCCCACAAATAGAGCTTTCTTTTGTTGGTATTTGATCACCTCTGCGGTTTTTATTTTTTGCGCTATAAACAAAAATAGAGCAACAATTTTGAAAAAAATGCAATATTTTTTACTTTTTGCTGTAATAAATATCCCCCAAAAACATATATAACATTTTATTTTTTCCTCAGTTTAGACCGATACGTATTCTTCTACCTATTTTTGGTAAAAAAAAATCGCAATAATCGTTTATCGGTTGGTTTGCGCAAAATTTATAGCGTTTACAAAATAGGGGATAGTTTTTTTGCATTTTTATTTATTATTTTTTTTTTACTACTAATGGCGGCGATCAGCGATTTTTTTCGTGACTGCGACATTATGGCGGACACTTCGGACAATTTTGACACATTTTTGGGACAATTGTCATTTTCACAGCAAAAAATGCATTTAAATTGCATTGTTTATTGTGAAAATGACAGTTGCAGTTTGGGAGTTAAACACAGGGGGCGCTGTAGGAGTTAGGGATCACTGTGTATGTGTTTGATAGTGTAGGGGTGTGTGGCTGTAGGAATGACGTCATTGATCGTGTCTCCCCTATAAAGGGGATGACGCGATCGATGCGCCGACACAGTGAAGCACGGGGAAGCCGTGTTTACACACGGCTCTCCCCGTTCTTCAGCTCCGGGGAGCGATCGCGACGGAGCGGCTATAAACAAATAGCCGCGCCGTCGTCCCGGATCGCTCCCCGAGCGGACCCGACCTCCGCATGTACCGGGGGGGGTCCCGATCGGACCCCCCACCCACGTCTAGCAGAGGACGTACAGGTACGTGATTGTGCCTGTCCGTGCCATTCTGCCGACGTAAATGTACATGAGGAGGTCGGGAAGTGGTTAAACCCAAACACAAAAATTGTGAACCTGAATTAATCGACAGCGGACTAAAGGTGATATAACAGGGCCACCCCAGGCTCTGGAAGGATCCTGATCATATTGTTGGGATCCAGCTACCTGATTGAAAGCTGGCTCAAGCTCTCAGCACTCAGCTTAGAGCCAAAGCCAGCTGCACCCGCCTCCTCACCAGATCAGTACTTCAATAAGCACTGGAGGGGCAGAGCAGAGATCTGACCGAGAACTGAGCAATCAGTGGTCATGTGATTGCTCAGTTCTTGGGTTTAGAGTCGGCGGGGGACAAATGTAGCATCAGACTAATGTATGTTTGTTTTGTTTTTTAACAATCCAAAACTTCTCTTTTATTATATTGTAGCTTATCAATTCTTGGATTGACCTAACCCTGATTCCTGATTTTCTCAAGTAGTTTGGTGATTTCGCTATTGTGCTGCTCATTGTTCATGTGCTGGAGATGAAGCTGTACTTAAAGTGGATGTAAACCCTCCAGTGAAGTGAACAGCCTCAGATGATACACAGGGATGAACCAAATCTCCCTACATAGGTTTTCATGTATATCTGCTGTCTTCACATTTATATACTGTTTAGAAAGTTCAGATCGTGTTAAGAAATTTTCTCTTCCTGTTTAATACAGAGTGTAATGTCTGGGCATACAGCCAAGATAGCTAAATTGCTGATTGGAGGAAAGGCACACAACCCTCTCCACATAGGCAGATACTCTCAGAGGTGTTTTGTAACAGGGCCAGCTCCCTGCTAATCTATTTTAGCAACCTCCCCTGACAGAAATGTCAGGCTACTTTTATCTGATGTGTCCGAGAATTTGTCAGGAGTTATCAGGTTGATAACAGAGGAACGGTTCAGGAGAGAGCTATGGGACTCAGCTCTTTGAAGAGAGATAATAAAACACTGCAGATATATGTGCCCAGCTCAAATTTAATGAATCAGATTTACATCCACTTTAAGGAAAAGCAGTGCCTGCATCTCCTTTCTACTGCTTTATTTATTCTGTAGATTTGTGCTTCTTTCTCTTTTTCTCTTCTCTTGATCATAACTCCACCAGTCATCAGATAACTAGACTTAAAGCGGAGGTTGACGCAAAAAGTGAACCTCCGCTTTTTGGAACCCTCCCCCCTCCGGTGTCACATTTGGCACCTTTCAGGGGGGAGGGGGTGCAGATACCTGTCTAAGACAGGTATTTGCACCACTCCCGTGTTCTGACTCCCCCGGGAGTCTAGCTCCTTCACGTCACCCCCCACTTTCCTCTGGGAAACGCAGTAGGGAATCAGGCAGTGAAGCTGCAAGGCTTCACTGCCTGATTCCCTCACTGAGGATGCTGACATCGCGGGTGCACTGGACAGGTAAGTGTCCATTTTTTAAAAGTCAGTAGCTGCAGTATTTGTAGCTGCTGCCTTTTAAAAAATAAAAATCTGGTGTACCTCCGATTGGCTTCATTTCCACTGACGTTTTTACAGCCACTTTTCTGAGCGTTTTTTACAGCTTAAAAACGCCTGTCCATGTTATTCTATGGCATCATGGCCACATAGGCGTTTTTGAGCTGCAAATGGCATAGGCGTTTTTGAGCTGTAAAAAAAACGCAGGACCAGGGCGTTCTGAAGCTCCAGAGTAGAGCTGTAAAAACGCCAGACGTTAAAATGCTCAAAAACGCGCGAAAACGCTCAAAAACTCTACCGCGGCATTTTTAAAGCTCCAGCTCACAAAAAAAATAATATATATATATTTTTTTTTTACAAAATAAACATGGACAGGCGTTTTAAGCTGTAAAAAAGGCTAACAACAGTGGCTGTAAAAACGCCAGTGGAAATGAAGCCTTAGGGCGCAGTTTTGACATGAGGAAGCAAAGCCTTCTCCTCTACCACATAGAGACACAGCAGGGAACAAGTGCCATTTGTTTATCCTGGGGATATGGTCATTTGTAGGGGACCTACAGGGAGCACTGGTGACTACTCTTTTAATCATCTTTTGCCTTTTTTAATAAACACAGATTTAATTCTCCAGGTATAAGATTTATTGTATCTAGGCAATTGTGTTTTTTTTTTATGTTTTTTTACACACTCCGCAAAGTGCTTTACAACTGCTTGTCAGTTGATTACTGTCAAATGAGAGTAATTTGTTTAGCTCCCATCACTTTTAGGACCCTTTCACACTGACACATTTTTCAGGCGGATCAGCGCTAAAAATAGCGCTGCTATACCGCCTAAAAAAATCGTGCCCTGCAATCTTCAATCAGAAAGCCCGAAGGCTTTCACACTAACGCTGTGTGCTAGCAGGACCGCTGCAAAAGTCCTGCTTGCCACATCTTTGGAGCGGTATAGGAGCGGAGTGTTTACCGCTCCTATACCGCTCTTTCCCATTGAAATCAAGGGGAAACCGCGGTAATACCGCCGGCAATGCGCCTCGACAGAGGCGCACCGCCGGCGATACTAACCCTTTTTCGACCGCTAGCGGGGGTTAAAACCGCACCGCTAGCGGCCGAATATAACGGTAAATACGACGGTATATCGGTGCTAAAAATCGCGGCGCTATACCGTCAACACACCTCCACTGCCCTGTGTGAAAGGGGCCTTACTCTGACCACTTTTTCTGTGTTGCACCTCCTTACTCTTAAGCACCGTAGGTGACCCCCAGGTGGCTTAGTGAGCTACCATCTTGTTTCTCAGTGTATAGTGGAATGGAAACAAATATTTTTTTTCATTATTGTGCTCATTAGACCTAAAAAAGAAAACAAAAAAATGCCTGTTGCTATGCGGTCCCACGAAATCTGCCATCGGAATCACCTAGGATTCTGACATCATCTCCCTCAGCTCCTCAGCACGCTAATGCTCCTGGGAAATGTGTGTCATAATTTCACAGGATGCAGTGCGCTTCCCCATTATAACTCCCCATCCAAGACTTGCAGGAAGTAAGTGCTTGTGGGCTACACAATGCCCACAAGCAAAATGACAACGGTGTGGACATAGTTTTATAAACTATCTTTTTTGAATAACTATGCGGAGCGGCGGCAGATTGTAAAACAGTAAGTGACCGGATTTATATTATACAAACGCATGATGAAAGGACATACATTTAAAAAATGCTAATTGTGGTTGGAACCCCGCTTTAAGTCTTTTTACCTTTTATTGCTGAACTCACAATGGTAGAGAAGATTTAGCGGTGCAGAATACCCAAAAATAGCACAAACATGGAGGACAAATATTCTGATGTAGTAGTACAAAATACCTTAATCTGCGGACAATTACATTTATAGTCCTGGGTCTTCAGCACTTACTTGAGGCAAGGCCCAAGCAGCAATATTTTACAGGGACATCCTCCCAGAGAGAAGCTTTGGGAGAAAGAAAGTTCAGAAAAGGTACCCCCAAACATTGATCATCTTCTCAAACCATACCTCCGAATATAGCTCCTCAGGGGAGGGCTGGGTCAGATAAATGATCTTAACTCTTAAACCTCTTTCCAGCAACAGGCAGAACCAATCAACCACACTGTGCCTATGGAAGACCTGCAGAGTCTAGACAGAGAACCGGGGGGGGGGGCTGCCGGGCCCTTTAATAAATATATATATTTTTTTATAAAAAGAAATTACAAAAAAAGGGGGGGTTGCCATCTGGGACCTCTGGGCCCTTTAATAAAAAATAAAAAAAATAAACCTCTGGGCCCTTTAACCACTTGCCGACCGCGCCATAGGCATTTTACTGCTACAGCGCGGTCCCTGGGATGTCCTCCCAGAATCCTCCACTCGCGCGCCCCCTGGGGCGCGCTCCTGGAATCATCACGGATCGCGGTAAATTGCCGCTGATAGCGGCCGTTTACCACGTGATCGCTCCGTCAAATGACGGAGCGATCACTTGTAAACAAACCAGCGTCATTTGATGACGCCGGTTCCTCCTTCTCCTCTCTATACCGATCGGTACAGTGTGTGAGGAGAGGGGGGGGGGTGGGAGCGGGTGGCAGCAGCAGCAGTGAGGGCTGGATCTGTGACAAATGCAGTCACAGATCCAGCCATCCATCCATCCCAGCTCAGCTATCCCTGTGCAATACTCTGCAATACCCCAATAATCTGCAATACCCTGCGCAATACTCTGCAATACCGCTATAATCTGCAATACCCTGCGCAATACTCTGCAATACCCCTATAATCTGCAATACCCTGCGCAATACTCTGCAATACCCCAAAAATCTGCAATACCCTGCGCAATACTCTGCAATACCCCAATAATCTGCAATACCCTGCGCAATACTCTGCAATACCCCAATATTCTGCAATACCCTGCGCAATACTCTGCAATACCCCAATACTCTGCAATACCCTGCACAATACTCTGCAATACCCCAATACTCTGCAATACCCTGCGCAATACTCTGCAATACCCCAATACTCTGCGCGATACTCTGCAATACCCCAATACCCTGTGCAATACTCTGCAATACCCCAATACTCTGCAATACCCTGTGCAATACTCTGCAATACCCCAATACCCTGCGCGATAATCTGCAATACCCCAATACTCTGCAATACCCTGCGCGATACTCTGCAATACCCCAATACCCTGTGCGATACTCTGCAATACCCCAATACCCTGCAATACCCCAATACTCTGCAATACCCTGTGCGATACTCTGCAATACCCCCATACTCTGCAATACCCCAATACTCTGCAATACCCCAATACTCTGCAATACTCCAATACTCTGCAATACCCTGCGCGATAATCTGCAATACCCCAATACTTTGCAATACCCTGCATGATACTCTGCAATACCCCAATACCCTGTGCGATACTCTGCAATACCCCAATACCCTGCGCAATACTCTGCAGTCTTCCCAGCCTAGATGTGAGATGTGGGGTCTTATTGACCCCGTATCTCACTGTAAAGAGGACCTGTCATGCTATATTCCTATTACAAGGGATGTTTACATTCCTTATAATAGGAATAAAAGTGATAAAAAAAATGTATTTTTGGGGAAAAAAGTGTCAAAATCAAGTAAATAAAGTAAAATGAACAATAATTTTTATTTATTGTTTTTAAAGCACCCCTGTCCCCGTGTGCTCGCATGCAGAAGCAAACGCATATGTAAGTCCCGCCCACATATGAAAACGGTGTTCAAACCACACATGTGAGGTATCTCTGCGAACGTTAGAGCGAGAGCAATCATTTTGGCCCTAGACCTCCTCTGTAACTAAAAATATGTAACCATAAAAAGTAATTAAAGCGTCGCCTATGGGGATTTTTAAGTAGCGAAGTTTGGCGCCATTCCATGAGTGTGCGCAATTTTGAAGTGTGACATGTTGGGTATCTATTTACTCGGCGTAACTTCATCTTTCACATTATGAAAAAAAATTGGGCTAACTTTACTGTTTTGTTTTTTTTTTAAGCACAAAACAGTTTTTTTTTTAAAAACACGCGTTCAAAAAATTTCTGCGAAAATACCATGCGAGATAAAAAGTTGTAACGGCCGCCATTGTATTCTCTAGGGTCTTTGCTAAAAAAGCATATATAATGTTTTGGGGTTCTATGTAATTTTCTAGCAAATAAATGATGATTTTTCCATGTAGGAGAGAAATGTCAGAATTGGTCTGGGTGCTCCAGAACGCCTGATGGTGCTCCCTGCATGTTGGGCCTCTGTATGTGGCCACGCTGTGTAAAAGTCGCACACATGGGGTATCGCCATACTCGGGAGGAATAGCAGAATGTGTTTTGGGGTGTAATTTGTGGTATGCATATGCTGTGTGTGAGAAATAACCTGCTAATATGACAGAAACAAGTTTTTTTTTTTTTTATTACAGAATTTTCAGTCGTTTTTCTTTTATAGCGCAAAAAATAAAAAACCCAGAGGTGATCAAATACCACCAAAATAAAGCTCTATTTGTGTGAAAAAAAAGAACAACAATTTCAAATGGGTACAATGTTGTATGACTGAGTAACTGTCATTCAAATTGTGAGAGCACCGAAAGCTGAAAATTGGTCTGGTCAGGAAGGGGGTTTAAGTGCCCAGTGGTCAAGTGGTTAATAAAAAAAAATAAACATTTATAAAAAAAAAAAAGGAGGGTTGCCATCCAGGGCCCTGGGGACCTTTTGGCCCTTTAATAATAATAATAAAAAAATATAAACAAACAAAAAAAATGATATAAAAAAAAAGGGGGGTTGCCATCCGGGGCCCTGGGGACCTCTGGGCCCTTTAATAATAATAATAATAATAATAATAATAATAATATATATATATATGTACACATATATATAAAAAATAAAAGAAATAAAACATATATATAAAAAAAGGGCCCTTGGGGACCTCCGGACCCCTAAAAAAAAGAAAAAAAAATTATTTCATTTTTTTTTTTAAAGGGGGTTGCCATCCGGGCCCCTGGGACCTTCGGGCCCCTTACAGGTGTACTGCCTGTACCCCCCTGATGGCGGCTCTGCCCGGCAATAACACACACAAAATTTAAACATAATCACATACCCAGACAGCAAGCATAACTAAATACATTTTTGGCAGTGTTGAATTGTAAGTCTGTTAACTGTGCAAATTTCAATGTTAAGATATTCACTTGCAGAGCATTTGAAGCAAAAGTTCTAGTTGACACTTTTCCAATTTGTAGCAAATTTGTGTGGCAAGCCTCTAGCAAGAGCAAAGTTGCAGTGGTGAGTCTACATGAATATTCAGCCACAGTGACCCCCTGTGGTGGGAGGACTATTGCACAACATAACTGAACCAGAACTTGCAGCAGACTTGCAGAATGTTTGCAAAGAGAGTTGATCTGGAGTCGTGCAATGCGGACTTGCTGCAATTGTGCAACAAACCTGTGAGGCCTGGCAAGTCTAGCAATAGCTTAACAAGTCATTTTCAAAATTACAACACAAATTGCCATCTGGGTAACAGAGACTATGAACATTCTAGACAAAGTAAGGGCCAGATTCAGGTACATTTGCGGCGGCGTAACATATCGCATTTACGTTACGCCGCCGCAAGTTTTACGGGCAAGTGCTTGATTCACAAAGCACTTGCCTGTAAAGTTGCGGCGGCGTATCGTAAATTCCCCCGGCGCAAGCCCGCCTAATTCAAATGATCCGGGTAGGGGGTGTGGATCATTTATATTAGGCTCGTTCACGCACCGAACGTACTGCGCATGCGCCGTCCCTAAAATTTCCCGACGTGCATTGCGGTAAATGACGTCGCAAGGACGTCATTGGTTTCGACGTGAACATAAATGGCGTCCAGCGCCATTCACGGACGACTTACGCAAACTACGTAAAATTTTCAAATTGCGACGCGGGAACGAAGGCCATACTTAACATTGGGTACGCCACCTAGGGGGCATGTTTATCTTTACGCCGCGTTTCTCTTACGGAAACGACGTAAAGTTACTACGACGGGCAAGCGTACGTTCGTGAATCGGCGTAACGACTCATTTGCATATTCTACGCCGACCGCACTGGAAGCGCCACCTAGCGGTCAGCGTAAATATTGCACCCTAAGATACGACGGCGCAGGCCGTCGTATCTTAGGCATGTTTAAGTGTATCTCAGTTTGAGAATACACTTAAACATACGACGGGCTTAGATTCAGAGTCACGTCGGCGTATCTACTGATAAGCCGTAACTCTATGTGAATCTGGCCCATAGTGTGCAGAAATAGGTAAATTTGTGTCCATATTCATGTGCACATATGTGTGGGAAGAAACTACACTTCCGGTTTAACGATCCTGCTATGCTTTTTGAGGCTGTATTGTTTATGCGCCAGCATCTCTGATTACTCTCATCAGGTCCTAGTAATGCTGACTAGCCCACTGAGGCTTTTAGCAAGCTATATGTTGCCTCAGTCACAGCAGACCTGACAAATTCTATTACTAATGATCAAGGCTGTCCCCAAATGTGGTTGATTGTTGCATTTTTTTTTTACACGCAAAAAAGTTGAAAACGCCTCTGCTTTTTCTCCCTAAACTCAGACCAAGGCCTTCCAGCTTGGAACTTCTGGCAATCAGCTGCTTGTAAAGTTCTATAAATCAGCTCCAAAGATTGGAGGGCTTTCAGCCGCAATTTCTTCTTCAGTAAGACTGGAAATAGACGGGGCTCTGTGCAGCTTGGTGGCCTTGGAGCTGCAAACAGCTGATTGGCAGGAGTTCAGAGTGGCATAGGAAGGCAAGTGAAGTGGTTTTTATATGCTGTCTTTCTGTACAGGTTTCAGGAATGACAGAATTAGAGATTAGCATTCTGCAAACTTTGGCATTACATGCACAGCCTGATCTAATAAACATCTGTCTAGCAGACCCTCAGGATAGTTGTACATATGTGCTAGTGTAGAAGGGACATTACTAAGTACTGCTTATTCATATTCTTTACTATCTTATAACCCCATAAACAGCATCTGTCGCCTGTCCCTGTTTCAATCATCCTGGAACATCACTCAACTCCTATTCCTCTCCTCTCTAACAATTGAATATTCTTTTTTTTTTTTTTTTAACCTCTTCCCCACCGAGCCATAGTAAAATGACGTCGGTGGGGACCTCTCGTCCTTCAGACTGGACGTCATATGGCGTGCTGGCTTTTCCGGCCGCTAGGGGGCATGCGCGTGCCGCGGACGGCGCTCGCGCGCCCCCACCGCATTGCTCGGGACCCGGTGCGCGTGGCCGGCGGCCGCGATGTCCGCCGGGCACCCGCGATTACCTGCAATCACGGCAGGACCATGGATCTGTGTGTGTAAACACACAGATCCATGTCCTGTCAGCAGTGAGGAGACAGATGTGTGTTCCCAGTACAGAGGAACACACATCGGTCTCCTCCCCTTGTGAGTCCCCTCCCCCCTAACAGTTAGAACACACTTTAGGGAACATACAGTATTTAACCCCTTCAGCGCCCCCTAGTGTTAACCCCTTCTCTGCCAGTCACATTTACACAGTAACAGTGCAGTTTTATAGCACTAATCGCTGTGTAAATGTGAATGGACCCAAAAATGTGTCAAAAGTGTACGATGTGTCCGCCGCAATGTCACGGTCACAATAAATAAAAAAATCACAGATCGCCGCCATTACTAGTAAAAAAAATAAAAAAAATACCATAATTCTATTTCCTATTTTGTAGACGCTAGAACTTTTGCGCAAACCGATCAAATACACTTTCTGCTTTTTTTTTTTTTTTTTTTACCAAAAATATGTAGAAGAATACGTATCGGTCTAAACTGAGGAAAAAAAAAGTTTTTTTTTAAAAAAATATGATATTAATTAAATCAAAAAGTAAAAGATTTTGGGCCAGATTCACGTAGATGGGCGTATTTTTGGGCTGGCGTAACATATTTGATTTACGTTTTTATTTTATTCACAAAGCACTTGCCTGTAAAGTTGCGGTGGCGTATCGTAAATCACCCGGCGGAATTCAAATTCGGCGGGTAGGGGGCGTGTTTCATTTAAATGAAGCGCGTCCCCGCGCTGAACGAACTGCGCATGCGCCATCCCTAAAAAATCCCGGCGTGCATTGCTCTAAATGACGTCGCAGGGACGTCATTGGTTTTGACATGGACGTAAATGGCGTCCAGCCCCATTTACAGACGACTTTTACGAAAATTACGTAACATGTAAAAATTTTGACGCAGGAACGACGGCCATACTTAACATAGGATACGCCACCTAGGGGGCAGCTTTATCTTTACGCCGGCATACCTCTTACGGAAACGGCGTATCTTTACTGCGACGGGCAAGCGTACGTTCGTGAATCGGCGTATCTACTCATTTGCATATTTTACGCCAAACTCAATGGAAGCGCCACCTAGCGGCCAGCGGAAATATTGCACCCTAAGATACGACAACGCAGGCCATCGTATCTTAGGTAGGTTTAAGTGTATCTTAGTTTGAGCTTACACTTAAACATGCGACGGGCTTAGATTGCGAGACTACTGTATCTAACTCTTTGTGAATCTGGCCCATTGTGTTTTTTTTCAAAATTGTCGCTCTTCTTTTGTTTATAGCGCAAAAAATAAAAAACGCAAAGGTGATCAAATACCACCAAAAGAAAGCTCTATTTGTGGGAAAAAAAGGGTGTCAATTTTGTTTGGGAGCCACGTCGCACGACCGCGCAATTGTCATTCAAAGTGCGACAGCGCTGAAAACTAAAAACTGGTCTGGGCAGGAAGGGGGTGAAAATGCCCTGTATGGAAGTGGTTAAATACCATTTTCAGTGAACCTTCCCTGCACTTTCTGTTTTCTTGCCTATTTGAAAATTATTATTATTGTACAGGATTTATATAGCACCAACCGTTTGCACAGCACAGTGCAATGTAGAGGGGGGACAGTACAATTACAATACAGTTCAATGCAGAAGGGACAGGAGGGCTCTGCTCGTGGAGCTTAAAATCTAAAGGGAGATGGAGGTGGTACAAAAGTTATTAGCTGCAGGGGATGATCTGATGGAAGTGGCTCGGTGTCACGGAGCCATGAACCAGACGTACAACAAGAGATAAGTGAAAATAAGAATGCTTTATTGAAAATCAAGCTGTAAAGCAAAAGTCCAAACGGATGGTGCAACCGAAGCAGAGTCTTTGCGAAGCCAGAGATCAGGAACCAGAAGGGTAGTCAGACGAAGCCAGGATCAGGAACCAGCAGGGTAGTCAGACGAAGCCAGGATCAGGAACCAGCAGGGTAGTCAGATGAAGCCAGGATCAGGAACCAGCAGGGAAGTCAGACGAAGCCAGGATCGGAACCAGAAGCAGCAGCAGTCTTAGAAGCATGTGAACACAGGAGGACCAAGCAAGGAACTGAAGCCACAGACCTCCATATATATGAGCCAGGCATCCAGCTCCTCCCAGTGGGAAGGAGGAGCCGCAGGGTGGGAGGCTACAAGAAACCCAGAAACCAAGATGGCCGCCAGCACATGTCAAACGAAGGAGGACAGCAAGGAGGTAAGACCATGACAGTACCTCCCCCTCAAGGGCCCCTCCTCCGCGGAGCAAAAAACGGTTTCTGAGGGAAGCGTGCATGGAAGGCTCGGAGCAAGGCAGGAGCATGGACATCTGCGGAGGGAACCCAGGAACGCTCCTCTGGACCATAACCACGCCAGTGGACCAAAAACTGCACCCGACCGCGGACCAGGCGTGAGTCCAGGATATTGCTCACCTCATACTCCTCATGATTGCCCACTTGGACCGGACGAGGCCGAGGAACCGAGGAAGTGAAGCGATTGCACACCAGTGGCTTCAACAGGGAGACATGAAACACGTTGGAGATCCGCATGCCAGGTGGAAGCGCAAGGGCATAGGCCACCGGGTTTACCCTGCGAAGCACTCGGAAGGGACCAACAAAGCGAGGAGCCAGCTTGGGAGTGGGCACACGAAGGTTGAGGTTACGGGTGGACAACCATACACGGTCTCCGACCTGGTAGGAAGGAGCAGGCGCTCGTCTGCGATCAGCCTGGAGTTTCTGGCGCTGCGCAGAGACCTCAAGGGACTTCTGGATCTGTACCCAAGAAGCACGTAGGACGGAAAGGTGATCCTCCACAGCCGGAATATCCTGGGGAGAGAATGCCTCCGGTAACACGGCAGGTTGGAACCCATAATTGGCCATGAAGGGAGACGTCCCAGAGGAAGAGTTCACCGCCGTGTTCCTGGCAAACTCAGCCCAAGGCAGGAGGTCAACCCAATTGTCTTGGTGATCGGAAACATAGCAACGAAGGAATTGCTCCAAGGCCTGATTGGATCGTTCTGCGGCCCCATTGGACTGAGGGTGGTAGGCCGAGGAGAAGGAGAGATGAATCCCCAACTGTGAGCAAAAGGCGCGCCAGAACCTGGACACAAACTGACTCCCCCGATCCGACACAATCTCCTTGGGCAAACCGTGCAACCGGAAGACCTCCCTGGCAAAAATCGTGGCCAACTCTTGTGCAGAGGGTAACTTCTTGAGAGGAACACAGTGGCACATTTTGGAAAAGCGATCCACAATCATGAGAATGACCGTATGGCCTCGGGATGCAGGGAGGTCCACGATGAAATCCATCCCCAGGTGCGACCATGGGCGCTCCCCGGTGGCTATGGGTTGCAGAAGGCCCAACGGAAGGTGCCGAGGGGACTTACTCTGGGCACAAACGGAGCATGCCGCTACATATGCGGCGATGTCGGAACGTAGGGAAGGCCACCAGAACAGACGTGAAACAGCCCAGGACAGCTGATTCTTTCCAGGATGCCCCGCGGTCTTGGAGTTATGGTAGGTTCGCAACAACCGAGTGCGCAACTCCTCAGGTACAAAACATCTGCCGTTGGGTCTCCCAGAGGGAGCACCAGATTGAGCCGCCAAAATCTGCTCACCCAGGGGAGAGGTCAGGCTGGTGCGAATGGCGGCCAGGATCTGATTCGGAGGTATGACCGAAGTCGGAATCGATTCCTCCCTGGACAGCTCGGAGTACTGCCGTGATAAGGCATCCGCCCTGATGTTCTTGGAACCGGGTAGGTAGGAGACCACGTAATTAAAACGTGACAAGAACAGAGCCCATCTGGCCTGACGTGGTGACAATCTCTTGGCCTCAGAAAGGTAGGTCAGATTCTTGTGGTCCGTCAGCCCTCGAGCAAGTGCCTCCATTCTTTAAGGGCCTGCACGATGGCCAATAACTCCCTGTCACCAATCTGATAGTTGCACTCCGCGGGAGACAGTTTCCGGGAGTAAAACCCACAAGGAAGCAGAGGACCCTCTGGTGTTCTACGCTGAGACAGAAGAGCGCCTACTCCCGTCTCAGACGCGTCCACCTCGAGGACAAAGGGCAACCCAGGGTTGGGATGCGACAGAATCGGAGCCGACACAAAGGCGGATTTTAGGGCCTCAAAAGCTCGGATGGCCTCGAGCGGCCAGACCTGGGAATTACTGCCCTTCCTGGTCAGATCCGTGAGAGGCTTGGCCAGCATGGAAAAGTCCCTGATGAACTTCCGATAATAATTGGCGAAGCCCAAAAAGCGCTGCAGGGAACGAAGACCACTGGGCTGGGGCCACTGTAAGACAGCCGAAACCTTCTCAGGATCCATGGAGAACCCCTCAGCGGAAATGATGTAACCTAGGAAGGTTACCTGGGATCGGTGAAATTCGCATTTCTCAAGCTTACCGAACAGCTTGTTCTCTCGTAACCGTTGCAACACTCGTTTGACATCCAGAATGTGGGCCTCCATGGATTCAGAATATACCAAGATGTCATCCAAATAGACCACCACACACTGCTGCAACAGGTCACGGAAAACATCATTGATGAATTCCTGAAAGACTGCGGGCGCATTGCACAACCCAAAGGGCATAACCAAGGATTCATAATGACCGGTCCGGGTGTTAAACGCGGTCTTCCACTCATCGCCCGCCTTGATCCTTACCAGGTTATATGCCGCCCTCAGGTCGAGTTTGGTAAAGACCGTGGCCCCTTTAAGGCGATCGAACAGCTCGGAAATCAAGGGTATCGGGTAAGCGTTCTTGATCGTGATGCGATTGAGACCCCTGTAATCGATGCAAGGCCTCAACTCACCGCCCTTCTTTTTCACAAAGAAAAATCCAGCCCCCGCCGGGGACGAGGATTTGCGAATGTGCCCGCGTGAAAGCGCCTCCATCACGTACTCCTCCATGGCCTCATTCTCCGCTACCGACAGTGGATAGACCCTGCCACGAGGAGGAACGGCACCAGGTTGTAACTCTATGGCACAATCGTATGGGCGGTGCGGAGGTAGGGCAACCGCGCGCACCTTATCAAATACATCCCGGTACTCCTCGTATTCAGGAGGCAACAGAGAGTCCGAGGAAGTACACAGCAACTTGACAGGCCCATGGATGCAACTAGCCCCACACTGCGGTGACCACGAGAGGATCTCGGCCGATCTCCAATCGAAAGTCGGATTATGCTTCTGGAGCCAGGGGTACCCCAAGACCACCGAGTAGTGTGGAGACGAAATAACCTGGAAGCAGACCGACTCTCTGTGAACGGCACCAATGGCTATCCCCACTGGAAGGGTCTCATGAGTCACGTGTGATGGCTGGAGGGGTCTGCCGTCTATCGCCTCAAGAGCCAGCGGGGAACCTCGAGCCTGCAGAGGAATGGAATTGGCGGCAGCGAACACACTATCAATGAACAAACCACCAGCACCAGAGTCCACCAACGCCTGGGTCATCACCGAGCCCCCGACCCAGGAGAGGACAACAGTGATCAGTGGTTTGTCAACACGGGAAACCGGGGACGAGGAGACTCCACCCAAGATCTGCCCCCGACAGGATCTCAGGTGCGAGCGTTTCCCGGACGGTTCGGACATGCCAACCGAAAATGACCACCGAGACCACAGTACATGCATCGGCCCTCGCGTCTCCGGAGTGCCCTCTCCCCCTCGGACAGGCGAGCAAACCCCAGCTGCATGGGTTCACCCCCAGACAAGTCAACCCCAGGAGGCGTGGGAGGAGAGGGAGGCACGGGTGGGACAGCAAACTTAGGCGCCAAACTGTTAGGAGGCCTCCGCAGGCACTCCTTAAAGGAAGGTCTCTCCCTGAGTCTGGTGTCAATCAAAATCAGGAAAGAAATAAGAGCCTCGAGCTCCACTGGTAGGTCCTTAGCTGCAACCTCATCCTTCAAGGCATCCGAGAGACCATGAGAGAAAGCAGCGACCAGAGCCTCATTATTCCAGCCCACCTCTGCTGCCAGGGTACGAAACTCAATGGCGTATTCGGCTACGGATCGTGAACCCTGTCTGACGGACATAAGGAGCTTCGCAGCAGAGGCAGCGCGAGCCGGCACATCGAATACCTTCCGAAGAGAAGCAACAAAACCGGAAAACTCGGCAACCACCGGATTGTTGTTCTCCCATAAAGGGCTGGCCCAGGCCAAGGCCCTGTCCGAGAGCAGCGAGATCAAGAAGCCCACCTTTGATCTCTCAGTAGGAAAGGCATGTGGCAGCAACTCGAAATAAATGCCCACCTGGTTAAGGAAACCTCGGCACTGAGTTGGCTCTCCCCCAAAGCGCTGTGGAAGGGGGGCAGAACCGGTCATACCCCGAAACACCGCAGGCGCAACAACAGGTGTCGGGGTAGACTCTGGCGCAACAACCGGAGCGGCAGTAGGAACGGGCCCAGGAGCGACCACCGACCCATCAGCAACGGGAGCGAAATGAGCTGTGCGTTCAAGCAGGGTTTGCAACGCCACAGCGAACCGACCCAACAGGTGATCCTGCTGATCAAGTCTGGCAACCAGCGTGGGTAGCGAGGATGGCCCTGTACCGTCAGAATTCATGGCTTGGTCCTAATGTCACGGAGCCATGAACCAGACGTACAACAAGAGATAAGTGAAAATAAGAATGCTTTATTGAAAATCAAGCTGTAAAGCAAAAGTCCAAACGGATGGTGCAACCGAAGCAGAGTCTTTGCGAAGCCAGAGATCAGGAACCAGAAGGGTAGTCAGACGAAGCCAGGATCAGGAACCAGCAGGGTAGTCAGACGAAGCCAGGATCAGGAACCAGCAGGGTAGTCAGATGAAGCCAGGATCAGGAACCAGCAGGGAAGTCAGACGAAGCCAGGATCGGAACCAGAAGCAGCAGCAGTCTTAGAAGCATGTGAACACAGGAGGACCAAGCAAGGAACTGAAGCCACAGACCTCCATATATATGAGCCAGGCATCCAGCTCCTCCCAGTGGGAAGGAGGAGCCGCAGGGTGGGAGGCTACAAGAAACCCAGAAACCAAGATGGCCGCCAGCACATGTCAAACGAAGGAGGACAGCAAGGAGGTAAGACCATGACACTCGGGTACAGTTCTTAGGTGGATGTGGTATAGGCTTCCCTGAATAAATTAGTTTTCAGGGATTGCCCAAAGGCGGACAGGGTAGAAGCTGACCTGACATACTGGGACAGGGAGTTCCAGAGGATGGTAAGGGCTCTGGCGAAGTCATGGAGGTGAGCATGGGAGGAGGTAACAAGGGAAATAGAGAGCAGGAGGTCTTGGGAGGACCAGAGAGTACGATTCGGGGTGATATCTGCAAATAGGGTTGATGATGTAGCTGGGGCGATGTTGTAGATGGCCTTGTATGTGTAACGCTATTAGCGTTAATTTATGTACTAGGAGCGCAGCTTTACCTAATATGACAGCTGCGCTCCATTCACAAAGACATCCGCGTCACTTCCGGTACGCGGACGTCTGCGCTCCACGCTGGAACGCGGAAGTGCGTTCCAGTGTGCGGCGCTCGGCGTGCATGGGAGACCGGGCTATTTAAACCTCCAGCACTGGCGACAGGTTGTTGGAATATTCCTGTTGGACCCTGTCGCCACCTGGAGACCCTCCACCAACTCACACCAACCTTGAACTTCACTTTTGGGATACTTGGATCCAGATCTTAGTTGCTATACTAGATAGAAGGACCACCAGCGTTACACCTGTGCTTATTTTCCCAGTCTGGACTACCTCCTAACCGCAAGTATATAGAGTATATTACTGCATATTGGGATTACCATCTACTCCTGTGCAAACAGACCTGGTCCACACTACTTCTTAAACTGCATAAGGATATATAGCATATTACTGCATAAAGGGATTACCATCTACTCCTGTGCAAACAGACCTGGTTCACACTACTTCTTAAACTGCATAATTATATAGAGCATATTATTGCACATTGGGATTACCATCTACTACTATGCAAACTGACCTGGTCCACACTACCTCTTTAACTGCTTGTGTTTAAAGACTATTTTGCCATATAGTTAGTGTTGTTGCCCATAGTCTGGACTACCTCCTTCTCTCTCTTTCAGAAATACATATTAACTATTGAGATACTTGCTCTAAATATATTGAGGTTTTGCTTCTATATGTTATATCAGGAGTGCTAATTTCCTACATGACTCAAGTTCAGTACCTATATATTCAAAAAGCACTTACTAAAGACTTATCCTTGTCATTGCTCTAGACAAAGGTTACTATATAGTTTAACAAGTATTAAACTATTACTACATGTTTTGCTCCAATCAGAGGATATGATGATATAGACCCCATACTCTTATAGTTCAGTGAGAGTGAGCTGGTGGTTAATTCTGATAGGCCTCTACAGCTGGAGTCTAAACTTGAGACAGAGTGTTCTCAGAATCAGGGTCGTAACATAATATTCCAACCACTTTAAAAAAAAAAAAAAAAAAAAAAAAAGGGAAACATTCAAGATGGATCCAGCTGAACTTGCAAATCATTTAGTTACACTCTCCCAAAGAGTGGATAACCTGACTGCTAACATGAATGAATTGCGTGTTCAGAATGATACCTTACGCAATCTCAATCATGCACAAGCTAGAGACAGACCTGAAGCTAAGGTCTGCCCACCAGAACTTTTTTCTGGTGAAAGGAAGAATTATAAACAATTCATTAGTTCATGTCGTTTGATGTACGAATTACGTCCGCGCACTTATTACTCTGATAGAATAAAGATCCTCACTTTAGTTACCTATCTCAGAGGTGAACCCAGAGTGTGGGCTGATACATACATAGAAGAACATGGAGATCTTTTGGGAGCTTTTGATACTTTCATTAATGAGATGTCTCTCTTATATGAAGAGCCTAACAAACAGCTAACAGCTGAAAATTCAATCAGAACCCTCAAACAGGGTAAGAGGCCTGTGGAGGACTTTATTTCAGAATTTAAATGCTGGAGCAGGGAGACCCAATGGTCAGAGATTGCTCTTAGAAATCAATTTCGTTTGGGTTTATCAGAGGCTATGAAGGATGAGCTTGCTCGCGTCGTGCTCCCTGATACTCTAGAAGACCTCATGCACCTATCAGTGACTATCGATCGCCGTCTGCGTGAGAGAAAGGCAGAACGTGCAAATACATACCCAGTCACTTCCTTCAGGAGATTCAGATCGCCTTCAAAAGAGTCTCCAATGGAACTTGGAACTATAAGAGGACCTTTGACTCCAGCAGAAAAGCAATGCCGTAGAGCCAATAATCTATGTCTTTATTGTTCAGCTCCAGACCACATTGTGTCTACCTGTCCTCTACTTAAGAAAAACTCTGAAGGTAAATTTTCCCACATTAATAAATTAGACTCATCCCTTTCCACGTCTAATCGATATATCTTTATCCTTCTTACTCTACAGTGGGATCAAGAAGAGATTTCCATTGAAGCAATGGTCGACAGCGGAGCCTGCGGCAACTTTATAGATTCAAGTATTGTAGAATCAAATAAAATTCCCTGTGTGTTTAAGCAAAATCCAGTGTCACTCACTTTTATTGATGGGTCCAGTTCAACTCATGGTCCTGTTATATCTCAGACATCTCCCCTAAAGGTTACATGTGCCACTGGTCATTCTGAGACCCTCAAATTTGATATTATTTCCTCACCTGTCTTTCCCATTGTTCTAGGCCTCCCATGGTTACTTCTTCATCAGCCTATTTTCTTATGGTCCACCAAATCAATTTCTTTACAGTCTGATTATTGTAAACAGTTCTGTTATTCCCCATGCATCATCTCTTTCTCTGACGCCATTCCACATGACCTACCTGAATATTTACATGATTTCCTTGATGTATTCAGTAAGACTAATGCAGATAAACTTCCTCCACATAGAATTTACGACTGTCCCATAGACCTTATTCCCGACAGTCCTATTCCTACTGCTCGAATCTACCCCCTCTCTCAACCAGAGCTTGTACATTTAAAAGAGTACCTCGATGAGAATCTAAAAAAGGGGTTTATTAGGAACTCCACCTCTTCAGCAAGTGCAGCTCTCTTTTTTGTAAAAAATAAAGATGGTTCACTCCGACCAATCATTGATTATCGTTCCCTCAATAATATCACTGTAAAAAATAGATACCCATTACCACTCATTCCGGAACTCATTGAGCGTCTACAGAACGCCAAGATCTATACAAAACTGGACCTCAGAGGTGCATATAATCTGATCAGAATCCGTTCGGGTGACGAATGGAAAACTGCCTTCAAAACCTGATATGGCCTTTTTGAGTATTGTGTAATGCCTTTTGGTTTGTGTAACGCTCCAGCAACTTTTCAGTGGTTCATTAATGATATTTTTCATGATCTACTTGATATTTGCGTTGTAATTTATTTGGACGACATCTTAATTTATTCTGAGAATCAGGATGAACATCACAAACATGTGCGCTGGGTTCTGGCTAGGCTTAGGACACACTCTTTGTATGCAAAACTTGAAAAGTGTGTATTCAATCAAACTACTATTTCCTTCTTGGGTTACCAAATTACTCCTAGTGGAGTTCAGATGGATCGATCTAAGGTAGATTGTATTCTGTCCTGGCCTTCACCACAAACTAGGAAAGCGCTTCAGAGATTTCTCGGTTTTTCAAATTACTACAGAAAGTTCATAAAGAACTTTTCAGCTATTGTGAGACCATTAACCAGCTTAACCAGTTCAAAGATACCTTTTGTTTGGAATGATGATGCACAGAAATCTTTTGACACACTCAAGAATAGTTACACTTCTGCTCCTATTCTTCAATTGCCAAATCCATCATACCATTTTACATTAGAAGTAGATGCTTCGCATTTTGCTCTTGGCGCTGTACTCTCCCAACAACCTACATTATCGGAACCACTACATCCAGTTGCCTTTTTTTCCAGGACACTCTCCTCAGCGGAAAAAAATTATCCTATTGGCGAGAAAGAATTACTAGCAATAAGAGATGCTCTCTCTAACTGGAGACATTTGCTGGAGGGTTCAACACATACTATCACCATCCTCACTGATCATCGAAATTTACAACACTTAAAATCTTGCAAAACTCTCTCTGCCCGTCAAGTCAGATGGAGTCTATTTTTCGATAGATTCAATTTTGTTATTTCCTACCTTCCTGGTACCCAAAATACTAAAGCAGACTCTTTGTCTCGTATGCATGAAGAACAAACATTGGAGATTCCACCATTTTCAATTATTCCATCCAATAGGATTCTGGGTACTACTATGACCTTCAATAAGTTGCTTATTCAAACCCTCACTAAAGAGAGATCTCATTTACCTATGGGTTTACAACAAGAGTCTAACGGACTATTAACTTTTAACAACAAGATATATGTTCCACCAAAATTGCAACTTATGTTACTAAAACAACTTCATGATGCTCCACTTGCAGGACATCCTGGCATTACTAAGACCCTTCATCTAGTCAAGAGAAATTACTGGTGGCCAAATCTCACAAAGACAGTTCAGGACTATGTTAATTCTTGTCAGACCTGTGCCACCAACAAACATTCTAGAAAACCTCCCTATGGTCTATTAACTTCTATCCCAGTACCAAATAGACCTTGGGACGTTATTTCTATGGATTTCATAGTTGACCTCCCAAGGTCAAATGGAACAAACACCATCATGGTCACAGTTGATGTTTTAACAAAGATGGCCCATTTTGTACCTTTGAAGAGGTTACCAACCTCTCAAGAGACGGCAAAGGCTTTCATATCCAATATTCTTAAACTTCATGGCTTACCATCTCAGATCATTTCAGATAGAGGCTCACAATTCATTTCCAGATTCTGGAAAGCTCTCTGTCAAACGCTACAAATAGATCATCGCATGTCTACCGCCTATCACCCCCAAACTAATGGGCAAACAGAACGGGTAAATCAAACACTGGAACAATATCTGCGCTGTTACTGCACCCACCTCCAAGACGACTGGTTTCATTTACTTCCACATGCAGAATTTGCTTACAACAACGCCTCCAGTTCATCCTCCCAGTTTTCACCTTTTTACGCAAATTATGGTTTTCATCCTAATAATTTACCGTCTACTTTTCCTTCAACTAATGTCCCTGCTGTTCAGAATCTTTTATCAACCATAAAGGATACTCTAGATACTCTCCGTTCTAATCTTGAAGATGCGCAGATTAGACAAAAGAAGTACTACGATTCTCATAGAACAAAACCCCCATCTTATAAGATTGGAGATTTGGTATGGTTATCTACTAGGAATTTACGACTCAAGATTCCTTCTAAGAAACTTGGCCGTCAGTACACGGGACCTTTTCCAATTTCCCACATCATTAACAATAATGCTGTCAGATTAATTCTACCCTCCGATTGGAAGATTCATCCATCCTTCCATGTTTCATTAATTAAACCTTTCAAACCAAACCCTTTTCCAAACAGAGATCCACAACCTCCTCCACCAGTTCAAGTTTTTGGTGAGACTGAATATCAAGTAGAGAAAATTTTGGATTCTAGGAGGAGAGGTTCTTCCATTCAATACTTGATTCGTTGGAAAGGCTATTCTCCCACAGATGATTCCTGGGAATGCTCATCAGATATTCATGCCCCTAGACTTATTAAGCAGTTCCATCACAAATATCCTGATAAACCATCTCCTATTAGGCGCCCCGGATGGGCCCCCTTGAGGAGGGGAGTATGTAACGCTATTAGCGTTAATTTATGTACTAGGAGCGCAGCTTTACCTAATATGACAGCTGCGCTCCATTCACAAAGACATCCGCGTCACTTCCGGTACGCGGACGTCTGCGCTCCACGCTGGAACGCGGAAGTGCGTTCCAGTGTGCGGCGCTCGGCGTGCATGGGAGACCGGGCTATTTAAACCTCCAGCACTGGCGACAGGTTGTTGGAATATTCCTGTTGGACCCTGTCGCCACCTGGAGACCCTCCACCAACTCACACCAACCTTGAACTTCACTTTTGGGATACTTGGATCCAGATCTTAGTTGCTATACTAGATAGAAGGACCACCAGCGTTACACCTGTGCTTATTTTCCCAGTCTGGACTACCTCCTAACCGCAAGTATATAGAGTATATTACTGCATATTGGGATTACCATCTACTCCTGTGCAAACAGACCTGGTCCACACTACTTCTTAAACTGCATAAGGATATATAGCATATTACTGCATAAAGGGATTACCATCTACTCCTGTGCAAACAGACCTGGTTCACACTACTTCTTAAACTGCATAATTATATAGAGCATATTATTGCACATTGGGATTACCATCTACTACTATGCAAACTGACCTGGTCCACACTACCTCTTTAACTGCTTGTGTTTAAAGACTATTTTGCCATATAGTTAGTGTTGTTGCCCATAGTCTGGACTACCTCCTTCTCTCTCTTTCAGAAATACATATTAACTATTGAGATACTTGCTCTAAATATATTGAGGTTTTGCTTCTATATGTTATATCAGGAGTGCTAATTTCCTACATGACTCAAGTTCAGTACCTATATATTCAAAAAGCACTTACTAAAGACTTATCCTTGTCATTGCTCTAGACAAAGGTTACTATATAGTTTAACAAGTATTAAACTATTACTACATGTTTTGCTCCAATCAGAGGATATGATGATATAGACCCCATACTCTTATAGTTCAGTGAGAGTGAGCTGGTGGTTAATTCTGATAGGCCTCTACAGCTGGAGTCTAAACTTGAGACAGAGTGTTCTCAGAATCAGGGTCGTAACAGTATGTTGTGGTTAGTATTTAGAATTTTATACATTGGAGTAGTGGAAGCCAGTGAAGGGAGTGGTAGAGAGGAGCAGCAGTCACGGATTGGTTAGTAAGGTGTATGAGTCTAGCAGCAGCATTAATTGTAGACTGAAGGGGGGATAGCCTGTGTAAGGGTAGGCCGGTGCAGAGGGAGTTGCAGATGTCGAGGTGGGAAATAACCAAGGAGTGAATAAGTTGTTTTGTCAGGAAGGGGCAAATTCTGGAAATGTTTGGGAGGTTAAGGTGGCAAGATGTAGCCAGTGATTGGATGTGGGGGCTAAGGGAGAGGTCAGAGTCTAGAATTACACCCAGCACCCTAGCATGTGTCGAGGGACCAATGGTTGTGCTTGTGCCGTTGATCTTAATGGTAAAGTCATGGGGAGGAGGACATTTTACAAGCTCAGTTTTAGAAAAATTGAGTTTCAGGAAATGGTGTGACATCCATACTGATGTATCATTCAGTAAGTTTTTAATATTATTTTATTACTATTAATATACAGGATTTATATAGTGTAGCGCCCTGTGGTTTAGTCAGGGAGCGCCTCACCATATTCCTTGTCAGGAGTAGCTACTGTAGTTAATTACTAACGATTCATTGACTTCTCCCTAAATTTGGCCTGGTTGTACTTTCCTCTTCTACCTCTAGGTGGCCCTTGGGGGTATTAGGATGAGAAGGACAATGCAAGGTCAAGTTATGGGTATATGGGGTATCTCAGCCAATGGGCAGGGATTTTTTTGAATACCTTGGCCTGCCTATAGGAGCCTATATATTCGGGTGAGGTCAGGTGATCCATGTTCCTGTATGCCACCAAGACCGATGTCTGAAGTTTTCTGATGACGAAGAAGAGTCACTAGGCATGTAAGTATATTATTTTGTGCATAACCCAGAGAAAAAGGTAAGAGGGGAAAGTTTAAAGTGAAGCATCTCTTTATGTCAGAGCATAAGCAATTGATTTGGTTGCTATGGTTAGGTGCACATATGTAGCAATTGTGAATGTAGAACAGATCAGCACGGTCAGTCTGAATATTCTGTTAGTATAGGTTTCCTTTAACTGTAAATTTCCTTTGACTGTAAATGATCATTACATCCGCACATTGATCTGTAGATCTTGTTGCTGATAACAGCAGGATCATGAAACAGTTTCAATTGTTTAATAGCTTTTGAGAAATAGAAAGTAAATTATCAGCCAGAGCTCACCTTGCACTTCTCCAATCAGGTTTTTAAATGTATAGAATGGAGCCCCTCACCTATGTAGGCCAATCACTTACCTTTAAGCATCTAGTACATGATTAAAGGTTAGGTAAATTGTTTTTGGATAGAGTAGGGAAAGGTTATTTATTGTTTATGTTTGTGTACTGTTGGGAAGGTTCGCTTTTTTTTTTGTCAGAGAGACACAACAGGAAGTAAGCAAAAATCCTTTCAAAATTAGTGGATGCCTCCCCTTAAGCTGGCCATACATTTGTAGGCAGGTGGAGTTTTATGCTGTCCCGTCGGGAAAGTTAGTGTTAATTATGTTCCTGGTTCTTTCTTGTTGGGTCCGACCCACTGGTTCTGTGTATCATATTGTAAAAGGGACAGGGGTACAGACATGCAAAAAGGTTACATTTAGCCTGCTGATATGCCGAGACCGGTGTGCCAACTAAAGCCTCATACTCACGATCGGACTTCAAACAAACTTTTCCGTGGATTTTTGTTTGAAGGGCGTTGGCCGTAAACTTGGTATGCATACACACGGCAGGACTTTTTCAGCAAACTTTTCCAAAATCAAGTGTTTTTTCTGCTCTTTACCGCCACCCTTTGATCAACTTCTGCTATTGTTGTTTGATTTGGTGGCTGCTAGATACTTTTTGAATGCAAAGAGATTTGTCTGTTAAACCCAGAAGGGGGTTATGGCCAGGACACCCTTAGGTAGATGCAAAGATAATTAGCAGACTTAGAAACTTCTATAGGTAGACATCTATGCAGGTGAAGGTCTCCAGCCTGACACCACTTCTGTATAGGTAGGACTGCTATCTCCTATGGCAACAATCTTGTAGCTGTTATTAACGGTAAAGGTATTAAACGATCTCCAACATGAACAGTTGTCTTTACCCCACACTCACTCACTGTGGGTCTTCACTCAACAAGCTCTCTCACTAGGCTTCAGATCCACTAGCCACTGGATCCCCTGAGCTCTATCACTGTAGCACTCAGTATCTTCCTCAAGCATCACCCCTGTCTCACTGCTGGGTCCCTGGCTTGGCACTCACAGATACTCTTCAGTCTTCACCCCTGCTGAAACGTTAGGTCCCTGGCTTGGCATTTAACAAGCGTCACTTCTGCTGGGTCCCTGACTTGGCACTTGCAGAAGTTTTCCCACTTCTTCACCATCTCTGGCTGGCGAGAAGTCTGCTTTGGTACTGGCCTAAGCTTACTCACAGTGATCTCCGGTAGCAAGATGGATGGTCCCTTAGGGGTGACAGCTTCCCCTCTACCTCCGACCACAAGTGGTTCCCCTGGCCGGCAGAACCGTTATTTCTGGTTGGACTACAAGCCCACAGTCCCAACCCTACACTGCTTTCCTGCTTCTGGAAAGGCCCTCAGACAGCCTAGCAGCCAGATGTCCCCAGGATAGGCCTTAGGCTTCTGGCCTAGCAGCCCGGGGCAATACAACACACGTCCACTCAGACAGCCATCCAGGCACAGAACGCCGATCACCTGACTCCACCCAAATAAAAAGTTTTTTTCCCAGCTGGCCAAGGGACCCAAGAAAATCCCTGCCCATTGGCTGAGACACCCCAATCATTCCTAATCTGTCCTTGCATTTCCCAGGTCTTTTCTAATGTCACCAGATACCCCACCATCTAGTGACATAAGAGAGAAGTGCAGCAATTCCAGAATAAGGGCAAAATCAATTGACACCCTAACAATTGGCCAAGGCAACTATCGCTTGGCAAATACATTTAATAGCTACTCTGCCTAAACATCAGGGTGCTACATCAGCTAGTTAGAATTTCTCCAGGCTTGCCCAACAAAAGTGAAGACATTAGTGTTAATAAAGTGTGAAGACAAATGTGATTACTAAGGGTAACTATGGTTTCTCTAGCAGCCTGTCATAACCGTGTACATGTGGCAGGTTGGATAGCCTCTTGCAGGAGTAGTTGTTGTCGGCACTCTGCCTGTGAGCCAGTCCATCTCCCATAGCAACGGGAGCAGATTGCCAGATGTCCTCAGCCTAAGTACAGGTATGGAAGAGGAAGAGTTAAGTGAAGTTCATGCATGGAATCAGCTCTAGGTGCACAGCAAAGCTCCATACCATTACTGGGACTGAGGTAGCAGTGATATGCTGAACAGGTGGAAAGGGCATTGGCTCTAAATGCATCAGTTACCATGGTGGTATAAATTTGCATCAAGAGTTTACTGAGTTTAGTTGTCTGTTTAAGCAAAGGCACCCCATGTGTAAAACAGTGACCCTAACCAAAATGGCTAGCGTAGCCCAGAAGAACCCACCCCGGGGCAGGCCTTTCATCTCACTCTTGCTTGGCACAAGGAGGGAAGCATGGAGGACGTGACTACCACCCTACCATCCCTGCCCTAGGACACACTGATTGACATTTTTATCAAGATATTGCCATTACTTCCATGACAGAAGTTGAACCTTTTGATGATCGTATGTATGAAAATTTTCCTTAATCAGCTGCTGCACCCAATGGGTAATGAGATTGAATAGTCCTGGCCTCGTTGCTGGGGACAGCAGGTAAAGGGGAAGTTCGCTACAGTGTAATAGGCATATTATTCTGTCCTGACCCCTTCTGCTGGTGCTTCCTGTGGTTTTGCTGACTGTTCGGCTGACATTCCTGCCTGTGCATTCTGCCTGTTGTTCCTGGTTAGCAATATCAATCAAAAAGTTTCAAGCAACATCATTGGGCCTCTTTCACATGGTCGGCTGCAGGTGGGGGGTTGATAAAAAAAGGCAGCCTAGTCACGGTTTTACTGTCATTGCCCCCCTTCCCTCCTGCAACCCACACAAAGTGTAAAATACAGCTGAGGAGACTGTTCACATGCTATGGCCATGAATCTATGTCGTGGCCATGGCAAATTTGATGCTACGTGCTGAGTTGACAGCTGTTGTGGAAATTTTATGAAGATGTATTTAATACGTATTTTTATAGTGTCGCCCAGTGTTAGTACTCCCACAGCCTGCTCTAAAGAGCTGACTGGGGCAGACTGACGCTGATTGAGTCCCATCTGGTAGTGGAATTTTCCTGGGGTTAGAGAGAGGTGTTTGCAGAGTGGGGATATGTCCGCCATCGAAAGGGACCCTGTGCATTAGGACAGACATTCATCTGGGGGGGCATATGTTCGCTCTGCAAGGACATTATTGCTTATAGGCGGATGTACGCTCTTGTCTCTGCTGTGTGTCTGATCGAGATTCGTAGCGTACACCTGCAGATAGCCTCCCATCCACAGGAACGATAGTATAATCCAGGTATGTGTTGTTCTCTGGAACAACACAGAATAAGGATTCCTATCAGCGGTAATACAGAGTTTTTGAGTTGTTATAATCAGAGACAGAGTTCATGTTTGTTTAGCCATTTGCCTTTGTTTAGTTGAGCAACATGGCTTCCAGGTAAAGACATACACCCTGTCTCTGCTCAGACACACCCATAGGACTCCTTTAGCCATTATTCATTGTTTGTATTAACTCATCCTGTTGGATGGATTTCCTGTTAGGTCATTTCCGGTGTGGAGGTTACTTCCTGTGAGATCGCTTCCCATGGAGGAAGCGATTGGCTGCTGGAGTCATCACTTCCTGTTTGTGTTTTCTTTTGCGGTCTCGGAATAAAAAGCCAAGCACACTGGTCGCTGGACACTCATGCTGATGGAGCTGAGACGTAAGCTGTGGTGATGTCTGTTTACTTGGGGATATACGGGAAATAGAGTGCTAGGTAAGATGCATTATATCATTATACACAATGTGTGCTTATTAGCACAGGAGATATGGTGTGCGCATAGCGAACAGCCAAATATCTCCATGACACAGGTGGCACTGCCTGTCAAACTTGGTCATTCAAATCAATGGGGGCCACAGCTCCTAAACGCCTGACAGCGGCTGCTTAGCTGCACTCTGAAAAACGATCCACCACAAATCACTTTTCAAAACATTGGCTAGCCTCAAGCACTCATGTTCCTCCAGTCCCTCAGCGTTATCTGTCTTACTTTCAGAAGAGCTTGGGCTGGAGATGCAAGAGAGGCCATCATTGTTATATTAATCTCCTATCAAGTACTTGACAGCTTATCTAAAAAAAAACCCTGAGTGTGTAAGTTTATGGCTATGAAGAAAAGAGGGAGAGCAACTCATCTCAGGGAAAATCCCACATAATCAATATATTAATCAATATTTTCCTGGGATTGGTTGGTTGGGGACATGTGCTGGTGCGCATAGACACAGGTATCATTGTTACAGTCATCTCCTGTTTATTAACCACTTGACCACCGGAAAATGTACCCCACATCATGACCAGGCAGTTTTTTACTATACAGCACTGCATTATTTTGACAATTTTGCGGTCATGCAACGCTATACATAAATGAAATTTATTTTTTCCCCACAAATAGAGCTTTCTTTTGGTGGTATTTGATCAAAAAAAAATATATATATTTTTTTAAATTACGCTTTAATCACTTGCTTACTGGGCACTTAACCCCCCCCCCCCCCCTCCTGCCCAGACCAATTTTCAGCTTTCAGCGCTGATGCACTTTGAATGACAATTCCGCGGTCATACAACACTGTACATAAATGTCATTTTTATCATTTTTTTCACACAAATAAAGCTTTCTTTTGGTGGTATTTGATCACCTCTGGGGTTTTTATTTTTTGCTAAACAAACAAAAAAAGATGGATATTTTTTTTGGAAAAAATCATGTTTTATATTTTGTTATTTTTTTTTGCCAACGGTAATTTTTCTACTTCAATGATATGCGCTGATGAGGTGGCACTGATAGGCTGCACTGGTGGGCACTAATAAGCTGCACTGGTGGTCACTGATAGGCACAGATAAGGTGGCACTGATAGGCACAGATAAGGCGGCACTGATGGGGACACATAAGGTGGTACTGATCGGCACAGATAAGGCAGCACTGATGGGCACTGATGGGTGGCACTGATGGGGGAACTGATGGGCACTGATAGATGGCACTGATGGGCACTGATAGGTGGCACTAATGGGCACTGGAAGGTGACACTGACGTGCACTGTTTGAGGCACTGATTAGTGACTTTTAGAAAAAATTGCCGATTACCAGCTCTGTTTATATCACATGATCAGCTGTCATTGGCTCCGGAGAGCGTCAGGAAGGGGGACCCTATCCCGCACCTTTAAAAGTGATCTTGCAGCGAATCCTCCGCAGAGACCACTTTTGCAGAAAGCAGACCGCCTGCTCTTGAAGAGAATACCGGGGTTATGGTAGCTAGCTGCTGCCATAACAATGATATACCTCTTCAAACTGCCGACGTGTAAGGACGGCGGGTGGTCGGCAAGTGGTTAAAAGAAAAAAACAATATGTTTTTTACTTTCTGCTATAAAACATATCCAATAAAAATGTTAAAAAAATCGAATCTCTTCATAAATGTATTCTGCTATAAGCGTTATTGATTGGTTTGCACAAAAGTTATAGCTTCTACAAGCTATTGTATGTATTTGTGTATGTATATGTGTTTTTTTTCCATACTAGTAATGGCAGTGATCAGCAACTTATAGTGGGACTGTGATATTGTGGCAGACAATCAGACGCTAACTGACAGTTTTGACATTTTGTGGGAACCAACGACACTAACACAATGATCAGTGCTAAAAATATACAGTTTCGCTGTACTAAAGACGCTGGCTGGGAAGGGGTTAAACACCTAGGTTGATCAAAGGGTTAAATGTGTGCCTAACCAGTGTTTCCCAGTGTTTTTGTGTGTACTATGTGCTGCTTTCACTAAGGGATGTGCTGGATTTTATTCCCTGCTTTGCAGGAATATTAAAATCCATCACATCTTTGCTGACAGGACATAGCTCTGCCTTGTTTTGCTCTGTCCAGTGTGTCTCCTCAACAATCAGCGGGTGCTGGCAGTCATCCATGGGCTAGCATCCACTGATAGGCTTCTGCTGTGACTAATCACAGCAGAAATACTAAAGGAAATAATGGACTTTAAAGGCACATAACATAAAATGTAACAATTTATAAACGTTTTCCAATGCAACAAAAAAAGAAAGATAGAAAAAAGCCTAAAATTGTTCTTGGACTACATGTTGCTCCCCTAGAGGATAAGATAGCTTATATAAAGCGAATAATATAGATCTTAATGCATCAAGATATATAAATCTTTAACATAAAACTTTTTTGGGGGGTACCACTTGTCCGCATAAGTTTCTTTGAATGTTCCGCTCTTATGTTCCTCTCTACATGTTTCGCAACCATTAGGTGGCTTCTTCAGGAGAATTAATAAGTCTATTCAAATAAAAACATACATTTATTAAGATACAGAAAAAAGTAAAAAGACAATAATTAAGACAAAATATTTGCATATGCATTGACCTAAACATATCAGACACTCACGTGCACAATGCTCACCCCCTTGGCCAGACAGGGATCCCCTAAAGCGGCCGCATTTGGCTCATATGTCAGGATGTGGGGACACACCGAGTAGCTAAGGAAATTGTAAAAGTGTTAGGTATTAGTGGGTATTCTGCTCAGTCATGTGGAGCATATAGTCTGGGCTGTATAATACTTACATATATGATGTAGGGACTGTATGTCTACTGGTATTGGAATGTTTACTTTCCCTAGAGTCCAAAGGACCTACAGGGTAAACCGTAATGGATTCTGTTAGGTTCGATGTTAGGGCTGGCCCCTTAATACCCTTAATCATAGCAGAAGCTGCGTGCCCCCTACCGGGAAGAGCAGAATCACATATATATTACCAAAAGTATTGGCACACCTGCCTTTACACACATGAACTTTAATGGCATCCCAGTCTTAGTACGTAGGGATCAATATTGAGTTGCCCCACCCTTCGCAGCTATAACAGCTTTAACTCTTCTGGGAAGGCTGTCCACAAGGTTTAGGAGTGTGTCTATGGGAATGTTTGACCATTCTTCCAGAAGCGCATTTGTGAGGTCAGGCACTGATGTTGGACAAGAAGGACTGACTTGCAGTCTCCGATTTAATTAATCTCAAAAGTGTTCTATTGGGTTGACTCTGTGCAGGCCAGTCCAGTTTCTTCACCCCAAACTCAGTCATCCATGTCTTTATGGACTTTGCTTTGTGCATTGGTGCACAGTCATGTTGGACCAGGAAGGGGCCATCCCTAAACTGTTCCCACAAAGTTGGGAGCATGAAATTGTCCAAAATGTCTTGGTATGCTGATGCCATTAGAGTTACCTTCAGTGGAACTAAGAGGCCAAACCCAACCCCTGAAAAACAACCCCACATCGTAATCCCCCCTCCACCAAATTATTTGGACCAGTGCACAAAGCAAGGTCCATAAAGACATGGATGAGCGAGTTTGGGGGTGGAAGAACTTGATTAGCCTGCACAGAGTCCTGACCTCAACCTGATAGAACACCTTTGGGATAAATTAGAGCAGAGACTGCGAGCCAGGCCTTAGGTCCACATCAGTGCCTGACCTCACAAATGCACTTCTGGAAGAATGGTCAAACATTCCCATAGACACACTCCTAAACCTTGTGGACAGCCTTCCCAGAAGAGTTGAAGCTATTATAGCTGCAAAGGGTGGGCCAACTCAATATTGAACCCTACGGACTAAGACTGGGATGCCATTAAAGTTCACGTGTGTGTAAAGGCAGATACCCCGATACTTTTGGTTACATAGTGTATGTGATTCTGCGCAAAGTGGCCGCCATGTAGCAGTAAAGCTATTCTGTGGGAATATGCCATAATTTATTGTGTAACAATGTTTTGAAATCCCAGCATGTCATGTATTATGTTTTATTATAGGACACTCTTCTCTTTATGACTTAAAGTGATACTAAACAAAGCAGTGTTAATTGCCATAATTCATTCACATAAATCATATATATCATGCCAGTGTATTTTTTTTTTACTATTACTATACTGTGTGATCAAATGATCTTTCTTTGTTCTTTAACATCTACAGGGAAAGATCTTTGGGAGAGTCTTCTATTACTCTTCTAATGTATGCTCTCTACAGTATGAGTCTGTCTGGCCAGCCCTGATTGGTGCTGTGCCAGTCACAACTCACCAAATATATATCAATATAGCAATATAACAGGCAAGTTTTAAGGCCCACATAATTTTTGGGGAATGTAGCAAATATGTTTAGACAAAGATTGTCTGCTCTAAGCTGCTTCTCTCGGCTAACACTAGAAGCTTAGGTGCTGGGGGCAGTAAAACCACCTCTGCTCAGACTAGATGCTTAAAAAGGAAGTCACTATACACAGGAGGGATAACTGGTATCTACGTTTATTGCATAGGAGATCCACAAGCTTGATATTGACAGTCCTCACCTTAGATCCACCCCTCTAATCAGTGCCGGCCCAAGACATTGTGCTGCCTGGGACCAATAATGAAATGCTGCCCCTCCCCCCCAAAAAAAATCACGTCATGGCTCTATACATGTATAAAGAGGACCTGTCATGGCTCTATTCATGTGATAAAGACAAAATTGCTTAAGGAAAGCAACCAATGGTCGGACTTCATAGGCAACACAGACAGGAATAGCAAAAAATATATAATTTTATTACAAAGTAGTTACATAAAACAACATTAAAAAGAAAACCATACAAGATGTCAGGTATGTATGTTGCCTATAAATGTCCCCTGTGTGTCTACGCGTTACGCCATGAGGCTTCTTCAGGACAGACAAGAGAGGAAAATAGTCAAAGTCATCCGAACCACAAAGGCATAGGCATAGATATATCCTGTAAGCTGTCTCCCGGGGGCAAACGCTGCTATCCAATCTGCCATAATGAGTAGTTACATTGTATCGGGGACACGCACGGGGATGGGGCGGTATTAGGATCATAAGAATTTGTGAGTAGAGTAGAGGGGAGTGGCAATGCAGAGGGCTGGAGAGGCGGAGTTCCGATCTGAGCCGAGAGCTAGGGGGAACAGATTCCGACGGGCAACCATTCTCGGCACAACAGGTTCCTCAGAGGGAACGGCGCCTGCCTTTCTCACTCGCAGACTGCTCCCCTCTGGCTGTGAGTGTCCTCACAGGCAGCGGAGTGGGCTGTCTGGCGGGCGGCAGAATGCTGCCCCCCTAAAAGTGCTGCCTGGTACCCATGGTACCACCCAGTCCCATCATAGGGCCGGCCCTGCCTCTAATGCATTTTACCCAATAGGGTTTATTCGTAGAGATCTCCACAATGAAGTCCTATTGGGTGAAATGCGTTAGAGGGCAGTCCTAAGGTAGGGACTGTCAATATCAAGCTTGTGGATATTCCATGCTATAAAAGTGGATACTTGTGATCTATCCAGTGTGTGGAGACTTACTTTTTCAGTATTTATGAAATATATTGCTGACATAAAAGCTAGAGACGGAATACAACGTTACAGTATGTTAGAGCCCTCTATGTTGCCACGTACTGTATAGTGTTTGAATTGTAATTGGAAGTTTTATTATTAAGTTGGTAAATAATTGATCCATGGGTGCTTTCATGGTTATAATTCATGATCATCATTTTGTTTAAAGCAGGGTTCCGGGCATAACATTTTTTTTTTTTTTTTTTTCAATTTCAATTACATTATTATGAATATTCATTAAAACATATTAATAAAGCACGATCGGTACATAAACAGTTGCAAAAACGTATCTGATATCATCTCAGGGATCTTGTGGCCGTTTCCATCATAGCTGTGGGCATTATGAAGCCCAGTTCATGTTTCTTCCTGGATTTCCCAAGAGAGGTGCATGCTGGGATTTTTATGCACAGTAATGCTCAGAGACTCCTGGGAAATGAGTGTCATCATTTCCCAGGAGGCAATGGGGTCTTAGGACAGGAAGTTCTACCACCGTAAAATACGAACTAGGCAGATTACGAAATCTGCTTAGTAACAGCCATATAGAAGTGAGTAAAACATTTTTTTTAAGAATTTATTACATTAAAGGCAAGCTGTTCATAAAAAAAGTTTGTTTTTAGGGTGGAACTCCGCTTTAAAGCCCAACTCTGGGATTTTTATTTTATTTAATTTTTTTAATTGGGAACCTATAAACTGTTTAAAACAAAAAAAGCCACTCTGGCTGAAATACCCACCTCTTCCTCAAATTCCTGCACATCTGCATGCTGCTCTGGGTGGGCAGCTATTGGGATTCCATAGAAAAGCAAGCATAGCCAACATTTTTATTTTGGCACAAATATGTCTTGGTCACCTTAGGCCAAGTTTTCTCAACCAGGGTTCCAGGGAACCTTAGGGCTCCTCCAGAGGATGCCAGGGGTTCCTTAACCACTTAAGCCCCGGACCATATTGCTGCCTAAAGACCCAAGGGGTTTTTACAGTTCGGGACTGCGTCGCTTTAACAGACAATTGCGCGGTCGTGCGACGTGGCTCCCAAACAAAATTGGCGTCCTTTTTTTCCCACAAATAGAGCTTTCTTTTGGTGGTATTTGATCACCTCTGCGGTTTTTATTTTTTGCGCTATAAACATAAATAGAGCGACAATTTTGAAAAAAATTCAATATTTTTTACTTTTTGCTGTAATAAATATCCCCCAAAAACATATATAATTTTTTTTCCTCAGTTTAGGTCGATACGTATTCTTCTACCTATTTTTGGTAAAAAAAATCGCAATAATCGTTTATCGGTTGGTTTGCGCAAAATTTATAGCGTTTACAAAATAGGGGATAGTTTTTTTGCATTTTTATTTTTTTTATTTTTTTTTACTACTAATGGCGGTGATCAGCGATTTTTTTCGTGACTGCGACATTATGGCGGACACTTCGGACAATTTTGACACATTTTTGGGACCATTGTCATTTTCACAGCAAAAAATGCATTTAAATTGCATTCTTTATTGTGAAAATGACAGTTGCAGTTTGGGAGTTAAACACAGGGGGCGCTGTAACATTTAGTGTTCACTTTGTGTGTGTTTACTAGTGTAGGGGGGTGTGGCTGTAGGAATGACATCATCGATCGGGTCTTCCCTATAAAGGGAATCACCCGATCGATGCGCCGCCACAGTGAAGCACGGGGAAGCCGTGTTTACACACGGCTCTCCCCGTTCTTCAGCCTCGGGGAGCGATCGCGACGGAGCGGCTAAAAACAAATAGCCGCGCCGTCGTCCCGGATGGCTCCCCGAGCGGACCCGACCTCCGCATGTACCGGGGGGGGTCCCGATCGGACCCCCCACCCACGTCTAGCAGAGGACGTACAGGTACGTACATGTGCCTGTCCGTGCCATTCTGCTGACGTATATGTACATGAGGAGGTCGGGAAGTGGTTAAAGGATCACTAAAGGATTTTTTTTTTTTTAGCTAAATAGCTTCCTTTACCTTACTGCAGTACTGGTTTCATGTTCGTTTTTGCTTTGAAGTTGCTGTAATTCTGCTCTGATCTCCACACTTCCTGGTTGTCTGTTTCCTTATAACCATGGTACTGGGAGCTTTTCACGGTGGTCTAAGCTGTCATTACTGTTTGTCTAAAACTCCTCAGAACCAATCAGATTCATTTTAAAAACAAAATACTGCCCTGGATTTGTTTGTTTTTGTTCTGTGGGTCTCATTACTTCACAGAAACATGAAACCAGTTTAAAACCGAAAGTGAAACTAGAGGCACATTATATGATTGAATTTTATCTATTTTTAATCATTTTTAAAAGGAATCAGTTAACTTTTATGTCTCTATACCCTGTAAACAGTCATTTCAGCAAAAAAAAATTTTTCCTTTAGTGACCCCTTAAGCAATCAGTGATTTCTACCTCCCAGATGAGTGACCGCTGACACCAATGATCTACTTAGCTATCTGTAAGTGAAGATTCTTCCCAATGACCACAAATGTAGGGAGCATTCTTCACACTGACCATCACACTAATGTACTGTAAACTGTAAATATAAAAAAAAACTAAAAAGGGGCCTCCTGGAGCCAAAAGGTTTTATCAATGGTTCCTCCGTGTTAAAAAGGTTGGGGAAGGCTACCTTAGGCCTCGTACACACGATCGGTTAAACCGATGAGAATGATCTGATGGACCGTTTTCATTGGTCAAAACCGATCGTGTGTGGGCCCCATCAGTTATTTATCCATAGGTTAAAAAAAAGCAATCTTGTTTTAAATTTAACCAATGGATTCCTAACCGATGGGAAAAAAACGATCGTTAGTAGGCACAACCATCGGTTAAAAATCCACGCATGCTTAGAATCAAGTCGAGGCATGCTTGGAAGCATTGAACTTCCTTTTTTTCAGCACGTCGTTGTGTTTTACGTCACCGCAATCTGACACGTTGTTTTTTTTATGAGTGTGGTGAGAATTTGTACTGCAACTTCTGTTTGACAGGTGCGATTTTAATGAAAATTTTAATAAATCACAGCTGTGCCCGAGACAGTTGTTTACGAGTGGGGGCTGCCATGTTCCTAACAACCGATTTCCCACTGACAGCTGAATGTAAACAAGAATGCCAGCATTATTTATTTATTTTTAAACGGTATGCCCCCCAATCCATACCAGGCCTTTCGGGAGCATGCACCGATCGATGAAGTCATAAAGGGGCGGGATCATCTGGTGGCATCATTGGGTGGCCCTACCCTTTGTTTATTTAGCGGCGAGAGGTGGCAGAGCTGTCATTCAGTGGGAGCCAGTGTCGGGTGTGGAGATTTTTTGTTCGGGTTGGTGGACAGCATTCATCGTGATTAAGGTTGGATCTACACCGGGCGGACAATTTTTAATTTTTTTTTAAATAAAGGACTTATTTTTAACCCTTTTTGAATGAATAAGTAGGGGTACAATGTACCCCATGCTCATTCACATGGTCACACACTTTATTATTTTATGCCAGCATTCTTTTGTTTACATTCAGCTAATAAATCATCGGTTGTTAAGGATGCGGTAGCCACCATCTCCTTAACAACCTGCTATTTACAAGAGAAGAGTGGCGGAGAGGGAGGAGGGAAATATGTAAAATGTAGAAAAAAAAACAACTGGATTCCCATTGATGTGAACACAGGATTGCGATTTCAATCCAATCCCATTGAAGTCTATGGAGATTAAACTTGCACCCTGCACCACACAAACCTTTTTTTAACTGGATAAGAATCACACCGCATAGATGTGAACGACCTTCACTGAAAACTATTTTTTTTTCAGATAACATGCAAATTTCAGATCAGATCAAATCCGCATAGAATTAGCATCAGTGTGAACAGGAGCTTGCAGTCCCCAATCAGCAATAGCTTGAGCCCAATCCAAGAGGTGTGTTGAATGACACTGGCTGTCATTAAAGCAGGAGTTCACCCCAAAAAAAATGTTTAACCTTAGATTGGGTCTAATTACGGGAAGCAGAATCGGGTGTTTTGGTTAAAATCAATGCAGTACTTACCTTTTTGGGAGATAGATGTTCTCCCGCCGCTTCCGGGTATGGTCTTCGGGACTGGGCGTTCCTATTTGATTGACAGCCTTCCGATCGGTCGCATACATCGCGTCACGAATTGCCGAACGTCTGTGCGGCGCTATACGGCGCCTGCGCACCGACGTTCGGCTACTTTCGGAAACTGGTGACGCGATGTATGCGACGGTCAGAAGGCTGTCAATAAAGTAGGAATGCCCAGTCCCGCAGCCCATACCCGGAAGCAGCGGGAGAACATCTATCTCAAAAAAGGGAAGTACTGCATTGATTTTAACCAAAACACCCGATTCTGCTTCCCATAATTAGGCCCAATCTAAGGTTAAAAATTGAGTTTTTGGGTGAACCTCCACTTTAAGACTGTAGGACTGAGGACATCTAGCGGTAGAAAATAATTAATGTGGGGGACAGCTTTGGATTGAAGGTAAGTAAAGTAAAACCTTGGATTGCGAGAGTTTTTTAAAAACCTGACTCGGTTTGCAAGTGTTGTCTCGCAAAACGAGCAGGATTCAAGCCACAGCGGTGTACAGTAACGCATTTGGCCAGAGGTGCGTGGGCACCAGACCCGATCAGAGCCATTCAGGAAATACTCCCTTCCTGAGCCTTTCCAAGTTCAGCCGAACTGTCCCCGAGCCTTTCTGAGGCTCTCCGACGCCCCCCCCCCCCACCTCTGGCCACATGCGGTATTGCATGCCATAGAAGTCAATGCGGAACTAATTATTTTTGTTTCCATTGACTTCTATGTGGAAACTCAATTTAATATGCGAGTGCTTTGGATCACAAGCATTCTCTTGGAATGGATTATGCTCGTATTTCTGCTGGATTTTAGGGTCATTATAAAGAGGACAGCCAATACAATTATGTCTTTTGTAGTTTGTAAACTATAACAAAACGCAATCCGTTACTGTAATTTAGAGCCCTCGGTATCAGGCTCTCTGCAATCTCCAAGTAGCATTGAATAAATGTGCTGATAGCTGTAACATTCCCTCAACATGCCAGAAATTTCCCATAGTCCACACTTGTCTGTGTCACAGGCAGCTACTCCTACGGCGATTTATGAGCTATAAAATGAAATGTGTTGAAAATCCTTCCCAAGTTATTGGATCAAGCAGATGACAGATGCACATATAACTAGCCCATATCCTATGATGTGATTAACATTAGATATACTCATTGCTACTAATTTACCAAGCCAATGTCACCTCATTACAAGTTTACAATGAAATGTACGCTCATTAATGAACATCAGATGTCGTGAGAAATACATTGCTAGCGTGGTGTGTTTGCAGCAAAGCTTTTCTGGCAAAGGACCAGATTCCGTCAGTCCTTACCAACCATGCAGGCCGGCCTAGGCGATATTTTCGCTGCCTTTGGCACTTGCAGAGCACAGCTGCTAGTGAAGCAGCCTAGTAAGTGATAGACTAATCCAGTCTCTCTTTTTTTTTTTTTAAGGTGTTTACATTGAGCACCAAACACGAACAAGTGAATCTCACACTCCTCTTGAAGCCGACGTCTAGGTTTTTTTACTCCTTCTTGCCAAGAAACTGACTCACTGTTTCCCTTCAATGCCTTATCAAAACTATAAACAATTCTGAAAGCAGAGGCAGTAGAGAGGCATGTGCACAAAGCATGGATAATGATTGTTGTTGTGAAATGAATGACATTTCTGTATTTAACGTGGAACTAAACCTACATATTAACTGCTTGCCGACCACCCACCGTCGTTTTACGGTGGCAAGTCGGCTCCCCTGCGCGAGAGCACGTTATATAACGTCGGCTCTCGCGCAGGCCCCCCCGCTCGCCCCCGACTCCCGTGCCCGGCGGGCGCGATTGCCGCTGGGCACACGTGATTGCTCGTTACAGAGCGGGGACCGGGAGCTGTGTGTGTAAACACACAGCTGCCGGTCCTGTCAGGGGGGGAAATGCTGATCCTCTGTTCATACAATGTATGAACAGAAGATCAGTGATTTCCCCTAGTGAGTCCATCCCTCCTACAGTTAGAACACACCCAGGGAACATACTTAAAGCGGAGTTCCGGCCACAATTTCACTTTTTAAATATAAATACCCCTGTAATACACAAGCTTAATGTATTCTAGTAAAGTTAGTCTGTAAACTAAGGTCCGTTTTGTTAGGTTGTTACAGCATTTAGACACTTTATAAAATAGAAATTGACTGGGGCCATCTTAAGTGTGGGCATCATGAAGCCAGACTGTATGACTTCCTGGATTTCAGCCTTGCAGATCTCGCACATGCTCAGTGCTGCACAAGCAGTGTCAGATCAGGTTTCAGCACCTGTGCTGTCCAAGTCACATGATTATTTGAGACTGGGGAGTGCACAGACTCCTGGAAAGTTACACCCACTACATTCCCAGGAGTCTGTGCGGTGTAGGTTAGGAAGCATTAAGCACCTAGGTGCAGGAAGTGGGAAGATTAACTATTCTGCCTAGCAACAACACTTTGAAGGCATCTAAAAAAAAAAAAAAATCGTAAAGGACTAATGACATTTTTTTAAAACTACTGATGTAATGTTATATTTATGTGTGGAACTCCACTTTAACCCCTTCCCCGCCCCCTAGTGTTAACCCCTTCACTGCCAGTGGCATTTTTATAGTAATCCAATGCATTTTTATGGCACTGATCGCCAATGGTCCCAAAAATGTGTCAAAAGTGTCCGAAGTATATGGTATGCCTTATTTATAGGTAGCTTGTGGGTCGGCTTGTTGTTTTTCTTTTGTATTTCCGATACAGGTTGGCAGCCGGAGGCGGAGGATCCCCCCCCCCCCAATCTTTCCTCTCTTATTCCTTATCCTTATCTTTCCTTTCCCTCTCTCTCTTTTTCTTTTTTGCTCTTTCCCCTTTTTTCTGGTATTTTTCGTTATTTATTTTGATTATTAGTTTTAACGCTTCCCATGAGCGTTTTTGTTTTTGTATGCTTGAGAGGCGTGCGATGAGGATCAACCGCCCACTACGCTCAGTTCACCGCAGAGCTGGGAACTGTGGGATTCCGTGGCTTCCGGACCCGCTGCTGCTCCCAACTAGTATGTACGTCTTTTGAGTTGTGTAACTGTTTTGGTGTGTGAAATTTTTGATGTGGTCATGCTGATCTTCTTGATTTTTGTTTGTCAATTGTCTTTTCTTCTTTAATAAAAAATATATTGAACAAAAAAAAAAAGTGTCCGAAGTGTCCGCCATAATGTCGCAGTACCGAAAAAAAATGCTGATCGCCGCCATTACTAGTAAAAAAAATATATTAATAAAAATGTCATAAAATACCCCCTATTTTGTAAACGCTATAACTTTTGCGCAAACCAATCAATAAATGCTTATTGCGATTTTTTTTTACGAAAAATATGTAGAAGAATACGTATCGGCCTAAACTGAGGAAAAAAAAAGTGTTTTTTATATATTTTTGAGGGATATTTATTATAGCAAAAAGTAAAAAATATAATTTTTTTTCAAAATTGTCGCTCTATTTTTGTTTATAGCGCAAAAACTAAAAACCGCAGAGGTGATCAAATACCACCAAAATAAATCTCTGTTTGTGGGGAAAAAAGGACGCCAATTTTGTTTGGGAGCCACGTCAAACGACCGCGCAATTGTCAGTTAAAGCGACGCAGTGCCGAATTCGCAAAAAGTGCTCTGGTCTTTGGGCAGCAATATGGTCCGGGGGTTAAGTGGTTAAACAATTGTGAGCAGGCAGCTTTTTATTTCAGAAGACACATGCCATGTCCCTTTTGCATTAAACTAACTTACCTGTTACGATTGGCAGACCTCATTCCACTTCACTCACAAGTCCACGATTTCCTGCTATTCGCAGGAAAAGAACTACAAGATTTTGTCAAGATGGTACAGGGTCCCCTCCACATTGCACAACATTTTTCTGTCCACCTCAGCTTCTAGGGATGTTCTACCTCTCCTGGGACCTATCTACATGTCTGGTGGGAATGCAAGAGGATCCGCCCCTACTGGACTCGGGTATTTGAATGCTATAACAAAACTGAGGCCCCATACACACGATAGAATCCATCCGCGGATAAATCCGTGCAAACGGGTTTCAGCGGATAGATTCTATGGTGTGTACACTCCAGCGGATAATTATCCGCGGATATTTTTCCGTCGAATCGCTTTTCAGCAGATCAAATATTTGCTGACATGCTTAAAGAGTCACTAAAGGAATTTTTTTTTTTAGCTAAATAGCTTCCTTTACCTTACTGCAGTCCTGGTTTCATGTCCTCATTGTTCGTTTTTGCTTTGATGTTGCTGTAATTCCTCTCTGTTCTGGACACTTCCTGGTTGCCTGTTTCCTGATAACCACAGTACTGGGAGATTTCCCACGGTGGTCACTAATCAAGGAGGTGTGATTACTGTGTGTAAAACGAAACTGGATTGGTGCTGAGGAGTTTTAGACAAAGTATCACTGCTCTCTATTGGCTGACTGCCCTCTAGTGGCTCTCTGTACATCAGAGAACCAGGAAACAACAGCAAAAACGAAACTACACTGCAGGCACATTATATGATTGTTTTTTATCTATTTTTAATCATTTTTAAAAGGAATCAGTTAACTATTATGTCTCTATGCCCTGTAAACAGTAATTTCAGCTAAAAAATTTTTTTCCTTTAGTGACCCTTTAACAAATATATCCGCTGTGAAGCTATCCGACGGATATATCCGTTGGTTAGTACACAATATCCGCGTATAAAAATCCCGCGCATGCTCAGACGAAATAAGGGGATGGGAGCACTTGTTCAGGTAAAACTCTCGTTTGTTTGTGATATGGCACATTCGTCCTGTTAAAGCTCTATTGTGTTGTTTCTTGCCTCTTTTTTTCTCTGCGTTCTCTTGCTAGAATAAACCCGTTTTCTTGCTAATGCTATCTATCCAGATGTTGTAACTTTATTTTAGTCCTCCACATGTCTATGTTTTTTGTTTTATTTTTAAATGGACCTTTTTTTTTGGTGTTTTATTTTATTAATATTTTTTGTGCAATTTCTGGCACCATTGTTTTTTCATGCACATTTTTTTTTTTTTTTTTTGTGCAATTTCTGGCACCATTGTTTTTTCATGCACATTTTTTTTTTAATTATTTTTTTTGTGCAATTTCTGGCACCATTGTTTTTTCATGCCCATTTTTTACTTTTTTTTATTTTTGTGCAATTTCTGGCACCATTGTTTTTTCATGCACATATTTTTTTTTTTTTTTTTTTTTGGTGCAATTTCTGGCACCATTGTTTTTTCATGCCCATTTTGTTGTGTATTTTTTTGGGTGAGGTTATGTCACCATTTTTGTTATGCGTGTGTTTTTCCTTTTTGGTTTCACCAAGTTGGTACACAAATGTCCCCCCCCCCCCACAAGGAGTTGGTGTCCTTTCTAAATGACACATATTACCAAAAATGTTTCATGCCTAATCAACACAGTGTAAAAAAACAATAGACAAGGTATTTCTGAAAATAAACTCACCATTTATTTCAAACATAATTCAACAAAAAAATAACTAGAAGGGCAGCACTTGCTGAGATAGCAACATACATGCAGACTTGTGTTCCAGACTGCACAGGCAACATAGTCAAGGACAAAATGGCAAACCTTGAGGACCGCATACCGACAACTAAAGAGAACAACTACAAAAAACAAAAACCAGGAGCAGCAGCAAGCGAGCCAATGGAGCCCAGGCTGTGGTAGTCCAAAAAGCAAAAAGTTTTTGGGGGATCAAATGGAAGGCCGGGAATCATCGTCTCCTATTCCTTCTAACCCTCCTTGCAGCAGATCTTCCACGGATCCGGAAACGGCCTCTTGCAGATGGGGAGGATGTGGCAGCAGGAGGAGGTAAGAGATGTTGGGCAGGATGGGCCGGGTCACTGAGCTCGGTGTCATCCGTCAGCCAGCCCCTCTGCATCCATAGAATGACCTGATTAAATAGGTTCCTGGCACGCCTCTGATCTTCCTCCCCCCCTGTTGCTAGTTCGTGTGCCACATAGGCACTGTAGGCCTCAGTGCGGGTCAGGGGGGCCCTCATTATGGCGCTTGCCTCCCTGATCATCTCAAGGCTCCTATCCTCCACTTCCCTCCTGCGCCTCATTAGGCCTGCTTGCCTGACCTGGGGGGGAGGGACATGTGGGCTTGTGCTAGCCCTGGGCCTGGGGCCCTCCTGACTAGTGCTTGGCCCGGCCTCCTCCTCCTGGCTGGCAATGACCCCTTCCTCCTGGCTGCCATGCATCTCGGGCTCAGTAGCCGTCAAATCCAGGCTGGTCTCTTCTTCCTGTGGCAAAAAAGGGACATTTTTTACAATTTGACACCAGCAAATCACACACATTTTCAGGCTCTAGACTGGTTTGTTTTATCTTACTTTAATCTTTAATCTACTCTCCTTCTGATCCCTGTACTTGTCATCCAGGACCCCTATTTTTATGACCCCGAATTTTCACAGCCATTTTTTAGTTTGTGCTTACAATATCAACTCAAGAATTAAACCATAATTAGCAGCCCAAAAATTTGGTGTAAAATACTCTACCTCATCAGAAGAAGTGCTCAGTCGAAGTTCTGGACGCATGCCAGCCAGCCCCTCACTGTTCTCCTCCTGTCTAGGGTGATCCGTGGAAGGTCTGCTGCCCTGCTGTCTGGGTGGAAGGCTTGACATTGATCGCCAGCCATCCATTTGATCCCCCAAAAACTCCAGCTCCTGGTAGTACCACAGACTTGGCTCCGTGGACTGTCTTGCTGCTGCTCCTGATCGTTGCGCCCGTAGTTGTTTTCTTTTTGTGCGGAATGCGGCCCTCAGGTTGTTCAATTTGTTCTTGACTATGTTGCCTGTGCAGTCGGGAACCCATGTCTGCATATATGTTGCAATGTCAGCAAGTGCTGTCCTTCTGCACGCCCGACTTTTATAGAGGGGGTGTCTGCTATCCCAAAGTAGGGGCGTCTCCAGATACTTCGTTATAAGCCGACTGATAGCCTCTTGGCCCACAATCTGGTCCATTTCCTTTGTGAAAGTTTTTTCCCAAAAAACACAATTAACACACTGTAAAAATAAAAATTAAGAAGCATAAAAAAATGCACAGCATTCACATAGTAAGAATATGTGGCACCAGATTTCAAAACTACTATGCAAACACAGTGTCTCCTGCAGCTAAAATGCTGCCCAGCTCTGCCCCATTGTTGTGACCAAAAATTATTTCATATGCAGCCCATTTTATAAAAAAGTTGCCTAAATACGTGTCATCTCTAACCATCCTCCATTTTTGATATTTTGACCATTCCTCAAGGCACTATTTCATGTGTACCTAGCATGCCCCTCATCATTCCTGACATAGAAATACACTTCACATACTAACCTCTGGCCAACCAACACAGAACAATACTTGCATGATCACAATACACCTGTCAAAAACTACAAATACGTAGAGCATTCTTCACATCTACATTAAAGTGATGTGTGAAAGCATTGTGAGAAGGAATTACGGTTTTGGGGACACAAGAAACATAAGTAGCGTTAAAAGGGTGCAAACAACAGACCAAACCCCAATCCCATGGCTCTATATTTTTTAGGCCTCTGCTGATCCCATGTTCCAATTTTCTTACCTTACTATCTCTAGCTCCTCGTGAAGCACCTTCAATTAATCTCCGCGTAAAGTACGTAACCACGTAGGTTCCCTTTTATACACTCCGCGTATGCGTGACACCCCGCCTTTGCCATGCCCCCTAATCAATGTTAATTCTAAAAATATGGCGTTAAGTGGGTAACTTCTGTCAAATGTTAGAATCATCTCCGCGGAACGTACGTAACCACGTGGCTTCCTTTCTAGACACTCCGCGTGTGCGTGACACACCGCCTTTGCCATGCCCCCTAATCAATGTTAACTCAAAAAATATGGCGTTAAGTGGGTAACTTCTGTCAAATGTTAGAATCATCTCCGCATAACGTACGTAACCACGTGGCTTCCTTTCTAGACACTCCGCGTGTGCGTGACACACCGCCTTTGCCATGCCCCCTAATCAATGTTAACTCAAAAAATATGGCGTGAACTGTGTAACTTCTGTGAAACGAGCGAATAATCTCCGCGTAACCTACGTAATTACGTCTTATTCATTCTCTACACTCCGCGTATGCATGAACCGCCGCCCTCGTACACGCCCATGACGGGACATTTCCTGGTTTCCACGCCCCTAATCTCTGTGGGGATGAAAGATGGCGATGACAGGCGACCATGCACGGAGCTCTCAGGCCAGAAGTGAGGGGACAGAGGCAGGAACGTCCCGATCCAGTCCCAAATGGTATAAGGCCACTAATATGGCTTTTGAGGAAATGATCGAGCTTGTGGATATAATGCGGAGGAAGGATTATGATGGCAAATATGGGCCATACAAGACCCCCAACCGCAGAAAGGGGAAAATAATGGAGAAGGTGGCAAGAAGAATGAAGAGAATGTTTGGGATCACCCGGTCCAAGGAGCAGCTACGGAAGCGGTGGTCTGATTTGAAACTGAGGGAGCCACATCAGTACAAGAGGATCAAAAAAATCTTAAAGAAAAGTAAGTTAATTATATTAGTTGGGGGGGGGGGGAACCTTTTTTGAATTTTAGCTTGGTCAGGTACATTTCTACATCTGTCTCCTTGGCCTGGTTGTACTTCTGAGCTCATGTTGAAATAGAAGGTGTTGTTCTCAAACATTTTTCTTGGGCAACGACTGTTAATAGTAAACATCTTTGACATCAGCTTATTTCTACTAAATACGATGTTGGCCCAGGAACAAAACACCTGGACATGCCTCTCTGGCCAAAAACATGGTTTGTAAACATTGTGTACAAATAGAGTTGTGGAAAATGCAAATCCAAGACTGTGTAATGCCAACAGTGCTACTAAGCAGGTGTTTTCATATCTGAAATCCAGAGCACCTGTGTCTCCACCTAAATATTAAGATTGTAATTTGTATGGTGTCCGTGTTAAAATTTAAGGGGGGGACATCCATGTGTGTCACTTTGCCAAAAAGGGCCCGAATCAGAGCTTGCCATAGAAGTCATCCAAAATGTAGGAGTGGGGGGGAGAAGACCCAATTTAGCCCCAAAAAAAAGCCTCTTCCTTAATAAAGCAATGTATGCGATTTCTGCTCTAAAATATCTGTGTGTTGATGAGTATACCTTTTTGTCATTGTTTATTTAGGGGAAAGAAGACGCCTGCAGTTTGAGGAGGCAGAGAGGGCCAGACAAGGCCAACATGAAACATCTCGCCATGTGGAGGAGGAGGAGGATGTGGAAGGAAGAGAGGAGGATGTGGAGGAGGAGGAGGATGTGCAAGGAAGAGAGGAGGATGTGGAGGAGGAGGAGGATGTGCAAGGAAGAGAGGAGGATGTGGAGGAGGAGGAGGATATGCAAGGAAGAGAGGAAGATGGAGTCATCTTGGATCTGGTACTTGTGGATGAGGAAGGGGAATTTGATGAGGATGATTTTAACAATTTAGAAGATGGTGGATTGATGGAAGGAGGAGTCGTGGAGGATGATGGGGAAGTGGTGCAAGAAGGAGGAGTGATTCAAGATGTCGAAGATGTGGAGGTTGGAAGGAGCACACCATCAGGTCAGTGTCACACCAGCTTGATATGGAAAAACAGATGTAGATAGGCTTGCCACCTCATCCCTTTATTCACAAACACATATGGATTACACATGTTCTGTGGCTAGTGTAATGCTGATATGGCACCAGATGAGTTTAATTACCACCTTAATCAGCCACAGAACCTGTTAAATTAATATGTGTTGTGGTTTAAAGGGATGAGGTGGCAACCCTATATAGATCTAGACAGGCTTTTTCTCACATAGTATTTTTTTGGCTTCATTTTGTAGGGGATGAAGATGTTGGTCATCATTTTTCGGCCGCCAGTGCTGGAATCATTATACAGCAAGTGATGGAGTGCAGCAGTGAGATGGACAACATGCGCCAAAGATTGCATCTCATGGAACAAAATGTTAAATCCTACTTTTTAGAGTGCTGCACCGTGCTGGAAACTATGCGCCAACAAATGAGTGCCATAGAACTGAAATATAAAAACATCATTGACATGATGGGCCGGGTCAAAGACTGACCACCCCCCCCACCCGCCCATCCCCCAACCAGTTTTATTTTGTTAGTCAGCAATACGCCAAAATTTGAAGATGCACACACAGTGTGGCAACATGTGCTATCTGCCATCACAGAATCTTGATTATCTGTGCTTTGTGGGTACAACCCCCTCCTCGATTCTCAAGTAGTTTTGGAGGAAGGGTTTGCTCCCACATAACACAGACATTGATCACTCATGATGGCAGATAGCACATGTCGCCCTTTGTCGGTGTTTAGATGTTGTAGAACTGACATTTGTCCATTGGTGTGTGCATCTTCAAATTTTGGCGTGTTCAGGTGTGAACTCACACCATGACTGGGATGTACAAGTGAAACATTTTTGTCTTTTAGATGTTTTACACATTTTATATGTTTTCTAAAAAATAAAGGCTTCAATCAAAAAGCAGAAAAAAAAAATAAAAAAAAATAAAAAAATAATATTAAAATCAAATAAAAAATAAAATAAAAAATGTAATATTAAAATTAAAGTAAAAATTTAAACACAAATGTTTTTAGAAGATTTGAATTATTTTTCAAAAAATAAAAAAAATAATAAATAAAGGAAACCAAAAAAAAAGGTTAAATATAATATTTTTGAGAATAAACCTTTCCAAATATTCACAAAGTTTCACTAAAAATGTTGGGTGTGAAATATGTTGAAAAACTTGGACCAAGATTTGAGCAATAATACCAAAAAAAAAAAAAAAAAAAAATTATTCTTAAAAAAAAAAACCAAAAAAAATATTTTGATTAAAAAATTCACACACAAAAATTGTGTTAAGTTTACAATTGTGAAATATTCTAGTTGTGGGAAAAATGTAAATTTTAAATACATTGTTGGTGAACTCCAAAAATATAGGAGAATAATGATTGTTAAAAATCCGAGAATTCGAGAACTCAAAAATATAAAAAGTCAAAAAAACCTTGCAAAAAATCAAAGTTGACATGTTTGTTAAGAAAAATTTGAGTCAGCAAGGAAAATGAAAAAGCTGAAAATAAAAAAAGCTTGTCCAAAAAACAAACAATGAGTGGCTTTCTTCTTTTATATGCTGGATACCCAGTTTGTAGATGAGTGAATAATGTGCAATTGTGTTTATTTACTAAAACCTGAACCCTACATTTGGCACTAGAAGTGCACTATTTTTTGCGCTAACCAGGAAGACAGATAAAAAGCAACAAAGCAGTAATGACAAACAACTGTATAAAGTCCAATGGTCTAATTATTTATTAGTTCTGAGAATATTCCTTTCTTTTGGGGGCCGAATTAGAAAGTAATATCATCTGGCATAGCAATGGCCCCCCGACCCATGAAGTACTCAACATATTTGTTGCGTACCTCACGAGCAGATTGGGTGCCAATGCCAGCGCGACCAGTGACCAGCCCAGGGAGAGGATCTGAGAGTAGTCTTGCCTCAGAAACGCTGTCGGGTAGGTACGTCTGGGAATGCCTGCGTAAAAAGTTGTGCAAAATGCAGCAGGCAAATACAATGGTGTTCAATTTATATTCCGCCAGATGTATAGCTGTCAGGAACAGGCGGAACCGGTTGGAGAGAATCCCAAAGGCATTCTCGACTACCCTCCGAGCTCTGGACAACCGATAATTGAACACCCTCCTCTCGTAGGTGAGGGTCCTCTGGGGAAAAGGCCGCATTAGGTTAGGTCCAAGCCCGAAAGCTTCGTCCGCTAGGAACACAAACGGAAGTCCTTCCACATTATCTTCATCTGGTGGCAGTGCCAGATCACCAGTTTGGAGACGATCGTAGAATTCAGTCCGTGAGAACACTCCCCCATCTGACAGCCGGCCGTTCTTCCCCACGTCCACATAGAGAAACTCATACTGTGCCGACACCACCGCCATCAACACGATACTATGAAAACCCTTGTAGTTAAAATAGTCGGACCCCGAGTGGGGTGGGGGCACAATGCGGACGTGCTTCCCATCTATTGCTCCACCGCAGTTCGGAAAATCACAACGCTGGGCAAATTGGGAAGCCACAGACTGCCATTCCTGTGGTGTGGAGGGTAGCTGTGGGGACAAACCAAAAAAAAATGTTTAGTAATTTATCAGATAAACATTGCAATCACAATACAAAAACCATCATTGTGCAACTTCAACAACAGGATTCTAATTTCATACCATCATTGTGAAGTGAGTATTTAGTTAAAACAATATAGGCACACTTAATTATCAGACTCCACATCACTCTGATGATAGAGCAATAAACTAATTTCGGGGGGGAGGAGGGGGGGGGCAGAGCTACAATTGATTAGCCAAAAATGCAAATATTGGCTAGGTGGGTTTGGGCCTAGCAAAGCATGCTGGACAGGTTTATGGTGGGTAAGGACAAAATATGCAGGTAGGCCCAAATAAAAAAAATTAAAGGTTAACAACATGCATGGGGAGAAAAGGGAACATCCCACACACAGCAGATTCAAATCTCATGGTTATTATGGAAGAAAAATAAATTAGACTATCACACATTTAAAAAAAAAACATTATGATGTTAAAATTAGGGAACTTACCTTAATATACTCCTCCTGCAGAACATGTATGATGGCAGTACACGTCTCCGGTATGATGACCCCAAGCGCCTGGGGAGAAATGCCTGTCGAGAACTTGAGGTCCTGCAGGCTCCTCCCAGTCGCCAGGTACCGCAACGTGGCAATAAGCCTCTGCTCGGCCGTGATGGATTCCCGCATCACAGTGTCCTGCCTCGTGATATAGGGGGACAGAAGTTCCAGCAGACGGTTGAATACGGGGTCCGTCATGCGAAGAAAATTCCTAAAATCATCAGGATTATTCTCCTGGAGTTCCCTAAGCAGAGGCATGTGAGAAAAATGGTCACGCTGGCGCAACCAATTCTTGGTCCAGAAACGCCTCCTCCCAGTGTTCCTGCCCAAACAACTGATTCGCTGAGCCTGTCCATAAGCAAACCCATAAACACCACCAATTCGCGAGAATCGACGATGCTGCTCCATCATCGATTCAAACCGACAGCTGGTCAGTCAAGAACACACTCCAACAGAAAGCACCCCCAAATCCAGCACAACCTGCTAAGCCCGCACGACACACAGATACGAGCGCACAGTACGCGGAAACGTGCTGAAAGCCTGTGCCCGAATGCCAACTGCAAACCCGCAAGCACACGCACTGAACCCAAGAATACCACCTGTCAAACCGCGGAGACTGAAAAGCACGAATCGGCTCTAACCAAACCTTCACTAGCACGCGGTCACACGGAACTAGCAAAAGCGGAACAGAGGGCGGCGCCGTTGACTTTGGTCTTCCCCTTTATAGTGACGTCTTACGTGGTTTACGTTGCATACGTTCTGGTTCAACAGATAAATCCGCCGATCCGCTGAAACCGATCCGCGGATAAATTCAGGCGCATGGATTCTATGGTGTGTATGGGGCCTGACGATGAATCGTTGACTCCCTCTCCTAAGATTGCCCTTCTCTCGATACTTCCGGGATTGATTACCTCACAGAAGCGGAATCTCCTCCGTTTCTTTATGTCTTCAGCCAGACAGCTCATCCCATCCTATTGGAAGTCAGCCACCACTCCTCCCTTGTCACATTGGGTTTCAATTATGAACGACACTATGAGAAAGGAGAATGGAGGAGATGTTGGCCCTTGACAATGATACCTTTGATAAATATAAACTATTGTGGCTCTTCTGGCCGATACTTTGCAAATATGTTGTCAACTCCGACGTGATCATTCATACATGTCCCATGTCACTGGGACGGGCTAGGTTCGTACCTCAGGGTCCCCCTCCAACCCGCACGCCCTTCATTACCCTTCTTTGATTTAAATATAGGGAAGTGATGAGCGCAAATAAATTAAATAAAATATACTAAACTAATTAGAGAGTGATAAAATGCCGTATAAATAAATATATATAAATAATAAATAAAAATATATATATAGTGATAAAGTGCTGAATAATCAAGAATAAATGCCAGCGAATCAAAATAATGACAATAAAACAAAAAATAAGACAGATTCAATAAATGCTGTAGCACAAACTAAAATGTGCTGAATAGGCAATCCTGTCTATTATGTGCCAATGTGCACAGTGCTAATAAATTGCTGATGTAACAATAAAGTTCAAGTACTAGTGAATGATAGATGATGCTTAATGTATCCAATGCCATATAAGCAAGAAACAATTCATTAAGGTAAAGTTCAGAAACTGGTGTATTTCATATGCTCAAAGTAATTCCTATAATGGAAAATCTTCTTTCTTCCTGATACTGGGCTCACAGAGCGCTTACCGAAGCCCCTCAGGGCAGTAGCTCAGAGCAGTGTAAAGTTGTCCTCTCCCGAACAGCATGTCAGCTTGTGTGGGCGTCTGTTGTGAACCAGGCTGGTCTTCAGAAAGATGGATGCCTCCAAACAAATTCCCAGCGTCCACAGGTCCAATCCAGGAAAGAAAGTAAAGATTCCAAGATCGTGAAGTACGTTTAGCCAAAAATTTTATTTAAAAGGCTTACATGCAGCAGAAAAACGATTTAAAATAGCAATCCAAGTATCTGGTGTAGCTATAGCACGGACGGACGTCACTTCCGGTCACATGGGTGCCTAATTCCTTACATGTATCGTCACGTCACGTGACTTCATCAGAGGAGTACTGATGAAGTCACCAGTTTCTGAACTTTACCTTAATGAATTGTTTCTTGCTTATATGGCATTGGATACATTAAGCATCATCTCTCATTCACTAGTACTTGAACTTTATTGTTACATCAGCACTTTATTAGCACTGTGCACATTGGCACATAATAGGCAGGATTGCCTATTCAGCACATTTTAGTTTGTGCTACAGCATTTATTGAATTTGTCTTATTTTTTGTTTTATTGTCATTATTTTGATTCGCTGGCATTTATTCTTGATTATTCAGCACTTATTCAGCACTTTATCACTATATATAGATACTTTTATTTATTATTTATATATATTTATTTATATGGCATTTTATCACTCTCTAATTAGTTTAGTATATTTAATTTATTTGCGCTTATCACTTCCCTATATTTATTTCTTACACAGTGAGTTGTCTCCACTTTAGATTGAGCTGCATTTACTTGTTCACACTTATTAGTTTATTCATCTAATTTACTTTGACCAGCGCCTAAAGACCACTATCCATTCACCCTTCTTTGATTGTCTTCTTGGTAGTTCACACTCTTCTCTCTGATCTCCTCTTGCTCACTTCTCTTTTGTCTTTCTTTGTTTTTCCTCTTTTCCCTTCTTTTTCTCCTTTTTCTACCCCACCCCATTCTAGACTCCTGACCTCCCATTTTCATTTTTTTTCTGTTCTTTCTTTTAGTTTTGCCATTCCCTCCCGAAATATTTCGTTACAATTTTGCCAGGTTCTTGTGGTCAAATCAAATCAAATTCTTATATCACTATGCGGTCATTGATGTTAATGTTGTTCTACATGGTGCTAAGAGTTATACTGTGGGCGATAGCCATTTGCCTGACTCATTACACAAGCTTACCCGTGACTGTTTTCAGATTTTGACTCTTCATACTGTTCTATGTATACTATGTTGAAACACCAATAAATATATTTTCAACCCTAACTTACCTGTTATTTTGGGCGCTATCTGTGCAATTACCATTGGCTTCCTTGAGTCACATGACCTTCTCACTTTCCATTTATATCGCGCATCACCACAGCTTCCCCTAGAGCTTGTGGTGCATGGAGGGGCTTTGATAACAACTTGTTTCTTTGGTTCTAAAATTTTTCATGCTGGTAAGTTGAGGCTCTGAGGATGAATTTCCATTCTTTCCTCTCTTAAGTCCCAATCTGATGGCTAGCTTTTGTGTCCCTGTTTTTCAGATCTTGTATGGTGGGCATTGGCTTGATGGCCTTACTGGTATACTAGAGGCTGTGTGCCATATTGTGTCTCCGCCATGTGGTCATCAACCTAATAGATGTTTTTTTCATGCTACAACCCGCCAGGTTGAAAAAAAAAACATTTTGGGCCAGATTCACAGAAGAAGCACGCCGGAGTATCTACTGATACTCCGGCGTACTTTCAAATTTGCTGCGTCGTATCTTTAGTTTGAATCCTCAAACCAAGATACGACGGCTTCTGGCTTCGATCCGACAGGCGTCCGGCTTCGTACGCCTTCGGATCGTAGGTGTAATACTTCGGCGCCCGCTCGGTGGAGTTTGCGCTGTTTTCCGCGTCGGGTATGCTAATTAGCTTTTTCCGGTGATCCACGAAGGTACGCGCGGTCGTCGCTAGTCGGCTTTTCCCGGCGTATAGTTAAAGCTGCAATTTCGTGGCGTATAGATAGACCTGCCATGTTAAAGTATGGCCGTCATTCCCGCGTCAAATTTTTAATTTTTTTTTTGCGTAAGTCGTCCGTGAATAGGAAAGGATGTAACTCACGTCTACGTTCAAAAAATGACGTCGGTGCAACGTCATTTCGCGCAAAGCACGGCGGGAAATTTCAAAACAGCGCATGCGCAGTAGGTTAGGCGCGGGAACGCGCCTAATTTAAATGATCCACGCCCCCTACCCGGATCATTTGAATTAGGCGGGCTTGCACCGGAGGGATTTACGCTACGCCGCCGCAACTTTACAGGCAAGTGCTTTGTGAATCAAGCACTTGTCCGGAAAACTTGCGTCGGCGTAACGTAAATGCGAAACGTTACACATATGTACCTGAATCTGGCCCTTTAATTTTACATAGAATGGGAAGAAGCTGCAATTTCTGCCAGGTATTTGTGTCCATTGGGAAGTTTTCCTTCATTTCCTGTCCTGAACTTGTGGTGTGGACAATTGTTTTCTGTGTGCCCTTGCTTGTGTTGACCTATGCACATCAGCACAGGTAAAAGTATATGGTATGAATGACCAAAAAATTAAATAAAAAAATCACTACATCCCCTGTCCCTTATATACAGCCATATCCTTCTCATCAAATGGTAAAAAGCTACAGAGCTTGGAGGCAGACAAGTAAGCCTGGCTAGAGTCCAGCAGTGATTACAGTCTGCAGTCTTGAAATGTTGTTTGTGTGCTGGGCCCAACCCAAGGGTTTGCTCATATCAGTGGTCAAGTTATACCACAGTTGCTCATGTGCACTATGAAGGGAGCAGTGCTGAATGCGTGATGAAAAAAAAAACATTCAACTTTATTAAAATGCCATAAAGTGACATTTCATTCATCTTTACTATACTGCATCACAACATTCTGCACTGAAAAGAGTAGCACACTGCACTGCAGTGGTCTGAAATGGTCTGAAGCACCAATAGGAAATAAACACCTCATAGAGATGCTGGATCAATGGCATTTGTCCAGGTTAATACTGGAGTGTCTAATCTGCGCCCCTCAACTAAAAAAAACGGGGAGAATGCCATATCTCCTATTGATATATTCCATTTAAGTCCAACCATTTTCAGCTCTTACAATTTCTAATGCCATGTACACATGACCGTTTTTCATGTCATGGAAAAAAACGTTGTTTTTCCCGACCTGACTTGCATACACACGATCGTGATAAAAAATGCTTGAGCAAAGTGCAGTGACGTACAACACGTACAACGGCACTATACAGGGGAAGTTACATTCGAATGGCGCCACCCTTTGGGCTGATTATGCAAATTTCCCTTCTCATAACTTGCTGCTGCATTATTTCCAGTTCCATGTATGCTTGAGCAGCCAATCATGGTAAGTCACATGCTCCCCATACCTGGAAGTACCCTGTCATTGGCTTATACTTTGTGGATCCAGGTGACCAAGCAGAGCAGCAGTTGTGTAAAGGGAAGGAAAGTATAAGCTACTGATGGGGTCGCCATTGCTAGGGCAATGCACCAGTTAATTATAAATATCTTGACATTTAATTTTTTTAGCATCAGTTGAAAGCTGCAGACCTGACACTTATGTGTAAGTACATATTGCAAAAAAGAAAAGATCCTCCAGTGAATCCCTGACTACTGTCTAATCATGTATACATCTGTTATCCATGATATTCTGATTTATTCTTTATGATCTGTACATGAAATCAAGCTTTCATGTCTTTTTCCCCTTACATTTGTTATTATTATCATTTGGTATTCAAAACCAAAATGGTACAGTTTTTTTAATGTTAATCTCTAACACAAACCAGACCTGTCTTTCCCCATAGGAGCCCATTATACGTGTAACAAACAATGCTGTCTCCTGTGCCTGCCCTTTGATAACAAATTGTCAGCGCTCAGGTGCAGAGAGACTGCCGCACAGTGTGACTGGCACATATTTCTGAAAAGAGATGATTTTAATGGTATTTCAGTACAGCTTTCCAGCTCAGCATGGTAGTTATATAATAAGGCTAAGGTTAATGTACAAAGCGTAGAAACCTGTAGTAACCAATCAAAGAAAACATTTTATTGGCTGTCCTGGGTTACAGCCATTCTCAAGACCTTATTGTGTTACTAAACTCAGGAGCCTGCATTCACTATATCCGATCTCCCACAGTACACAGAACATGGAAATGCAATTATTTTAGTAAATATAAGCTGCCAAATACCTTTTTTCATCAGCAGTATATATCAGTCTTGTGACTTCTATCTGTGCCTGGTTGAAGCTTGTAGGAGTTTTCATACTGCGCTGGCTGTCTTATTAGGATGCAGGACCCCTGACCCTCTGTCTGGGCAGTGCTGATTAGCCCTGTGCTTATCACATGCACTCTGCTAAGAAATAAAAATCCTCTAGCAATACACACCAAACTGAGCACGTGCAGAGTGACTCCAGTACTCTGTCTTATCCAGACGTGTTTTGGAGACAATGCAAGAAGGGGAGGATCTGTGCATACAGGATCAAACAGCCTTTTTACAAAATGCAGAGGACTAACCCCTTAGGTTTCACAGTAACTATAGCAAGCATGCTTTACTGCACATACAGACCGATTTTATTGTTGTGGGTTTAGTAACACTTTAAAGGAGAATGAGGGCTGGTTCACACTGGAATGTGCGCATGTTCCTGTGCAGTCCGTTTTTGACAGAGCCCGTTCTTTGAATGGGCTGCAAATTGCACAGGAACATACAGTGCCTTGAAAAAGTATTCATACCCCTTGAAATTTTCCACATTTTGTCATGTTACAACCAAAAACGTAAATGTATTTTATTGGGATTTTATGTGATAGACCAACACAAAGTGGCACATAAATTGTGGAGTGGAAGGAAAATGATTAATGGTTTTCAATTTTTTTTTACAAATAAATATCTGAAAAGTATGTCATGCATTTGTATTCAGCCCCCTTTACTCTGATACCCCTAACTAAAATCTAGTGGAACCAATTGCCTTCAGAAGTCACCTAATTAGTAAATAGAGTCCACCTGTGTGTAATTTAAAGGGGTTGTAAAGCTTTCTATTTTTTTTAATCACAAGCATATCATACTTACCTCCACTGTGCAGCTCGTTTTGCACAGAGTGGCTCCAAACCTCCTCTTCTAGGGTACCATTGCGGCTCTCGCGGCTCCTCCACACATCAGATAAACCCCTAGGAGAAGCACTCTCTCAGGGGGGTTACCTTGCAGGCGCGCTCCAGAGTCCAGCACTTGTATTCACAGACACGAATGCCGTACTCGGCCCCGCCCCCCAACCCTGCGTCATTGGATTTGATTGACAGCAGCGGGAGCCAATGGCTGCGCTACTATCAATCTATTCAATCAAGAGCCGGACCCCATGGAGAAAAGGACAGCGCGTCCCCTCCGAGGGAAATTCGGGGCTCAGGTAAGGGGGGGGGACTGCCAGAAGTTTTTCACCTAAATGCAATAGGATAGGGGGCTCCTCTGCACCCCCACCACTCCAGTGCCTCCTCTGTACCTCCCCAGTCCAGGGCCTTCTCCGCACTTCCCCATCCCAGGGCCTCCTCTGTACCCCCCAAGTTTAGGGTCTCCTCTGCACACCCCTCAGTCCAGGGCCCCCTCTGCATCACCCCAGCCCAATGTCTCCACCGCACCCCTCATCAGCCGAAGGCCCCCACTGCACCCCCCAGTTCAGGGCCTGCTCTGAACCCCCCCAGTCCAGGGCCTCCTCTGCACCCCCCACCTCTCAGCCCAGGGCCTTCACTTCACCCCCACCAGTCCAGGGTCTCCTGTGTACTCCCTTCCTAGTCCAGGGCCTCCTCTTCATCCCCTAGTTCAAGGCCTCCTCTGCACTCCCCTGCTAGTCTAGGACATCCGCTGCACTCCCCTGTCCAGTGCCTCCTGTGTACTCCCCTCCTAGTTCAGGGCCTTCTCTCCTAATCCAGGGTCTTTGCCACATCAACCCTTTTGTAGTCCAGGGGCTCCTCTGTACCCCCCCCACTCCAGTGCCTGCTCTGCACCTCCTCAGTCCAGGGCCTTCTCCGCACCCCCCCATCCCAGGGCCTCCTCTGCAACCCCCCCAGTCCAAGGCCTTATCTGCACCCACTAGGTCCTTTGCCATACCAACCTCAACGTCCTAGTCCAGGGTCCTCTGTTCACAAACCCCACTCCTTTTCCTAATAAATGCCTTCCAGTTCTACGAAGGCTCTCTCATACTGAAGAGATGCTCTGGATTGCCTTTCTCTATATTGCCGGCAGGCAGGAGGAGCAGAGTGATTCAGTGCTAGTGCGCCTATGCAGTCTCCCTCTTATTTGGTTCTTCAGTGTTTGGCAATTGATGAGTATACAAAAATTCAAACAAGATTCCCCTGGAAGTGTATACAAAGCAATTATCTAAAGGGGAATGTACCTCCAGGGTATCTATATCAATATAAATTACACTATAAAAAGGACATCCAGACGAAGTGACTGAGTTCTGTCACGAAATGCGTTGATGCTACGATGCTGTGGGTAGCAGATGACTTTGAGCACTAAGACTGGACCCCAATCTGTTCGATCTTTACGACAGTGTAACTTATCTGAGCCGGATAATCCTAAGAGCAAAGACATCTCCCTTTGACTTCAGCTGAGCCACCGTATACCACGTATCTGAACCCTGAACCAGGCAGACAAGGTCACATGACCCAGGACGTACGAACAGTAAAACGATCGGTTGATCAGATTCCTTGAGCAATTCGCTCGTCCCAGACCGATCATGGTGCGCTTCGGACGCAGGACTTTTCCAGCTCGCTGTACATATCAGCACGGAGCCCAGGACGGGTAAGCAACTCTGTTCCATCAGTGTTCAGACACCCGAGACTTCTATACCTTTGCTGTTTATGAGTATGGAGATGTGATCAGCTCTCACATTGACAACATTGTATAAGTTGATTTAGAGTGCTTATACTATGGACTAATACACTGCAACCCATGAATAAGGTATTTGACTATCATCCTTGCTACAAATAGACTGATTCGTTGGATCGATGGTTACGGTGATATTTCATGCCTCTACCATCCTTGATGCTAAGTTGTCTTACTGGAACTATGCCCAATAGCTGAAGTAATTTCCCAGCTTTATCTACAGATCCGCAGCCACTCCAGTATTTTCAATATCCAATCTCAGAGTTTTTTCTATCACTGCCAGGCCTGTCGCTACAGGACAGGCAAAACAAACAATTGCTTGGGGCCCCGAGCTGGCCTGGGGCCCCCAACTTCCCCTTCCCCAGGCTGTAGTGTGGCCGAGCTCCTCTTTCTTTTCTCCTGGAGTCCTGTCAGTCCGGCTGGGTACCGCGCGTGGTACAGGAGATTCAATTTCCTGTTCCCGGCCGGACTGACAGGAAGTGCACACTGAGTGCTCACTTCCTTTCAGTCCAGCCGGGAACACAGGAAACTGAATCTCCCGGGTACTATCTGATAGGGGACTGGGGACCCATAATGATAGAACACCAGACTGACAGGAGGAAGAGGAGCTCGGCCACACTACAGCGGCAGCCTACAGGGAAGAAGGGGAGGTGAGAATAGAAAAAACATAGGGACTAGGGAGGGGGGGAGGAGTAAAAAAATGGGTGTAAAAAATTAATGTAGCGCTAACGTAGGCTTTGCGTGCGGGGGGGGGGTGCTTGGGGGCCCCCAAATTCCTCCAAACGGCCCTGATTACCGTCACACCTTGATGATAGTATTCATCCGGATAAATATGGGTCTACTTTTTATTATTCAGGTCTAGTGGTCTACTCAAACCCCCACCCTTTTTAACACAACGTTGTACTTTTTATAGCGTAATTTATATTGATATAGATACCCTGGAGGAACATTCCCCTTTAGATAATTGTTTTGTATATACTTCCAGGGGAATCTTGTTTGAATTTTTATATACTCATCAATAAAGCCTTGTTTATTCACTGATAATTATTTGTGTTTTTTTCGCTCTTAGATTATCGTTTGGCCCCACTATTGATCCCAAACCGCCCCCCTTGTTTTTCTAGCATCTTTATTGTCCAATGAGCGGATCCCTTCTCCTTAAGACAAATCAATTTATCAGTGTTTTAGTACTCAAAGGTTTAGTTTGGATTCAGGTAATTTCAAATTATTTGATTATATATATAAAAAGGCTAAGAGAAATGGAAAGAAATTTGGCACAGTTTTTTTTTAAACTTTAGAATCTTCAGTTTTGCTTTAAAAAGGAAAATTTATATGAAATACTTACCGTAATTTTCCTTTCCTGATGGACTCCATGGCAGCCTACGTGTGGGTTAATCCCGCCTCTCATACCTCATAGGACCCTACTCCCATAAAGCTTTGCTTCCTGGCCATAGACAGTGTTCCGTAATATAGCCTACTCCAGCAAAAGGGAGGGAACTCCTGCTGCCATGGAGTCCATCAGGAAAGGAAAATTACGGTAAGTATTTCATATAAATTTTCCTTTTTCCTGACAGACTCCATGGCAGCCTACGTGTGGGAAATGACTAGCCAAACACACCCGGGTGGGCAATTGCTGGTTAAAGAAACAAAATTTTAATTGACATTGTCAACAGATAATATTATATGCAAACCAAAATTAACCGACGACAAGGAGGCCGGTTCTACGCAATAGTGCGTCATAAATGTATTTAAGGACGACCAAGAGGCCGCTTTGCAAATAACTTCAGGGGAAACATTTCGGGCAGCCGCCCATGATGTAGAGACGCTCCGCGTGGAATGAGCGGTTACCGCTTCAGGAGGAGCCAACCCTTTAGCCTTATAAGCCCTTTGGATAGCTTGGACGATCCATGCGGCGATGGTTCTGGAGGAAGCACGCATGCCTTTGTTTTTTCCATGGAATGACACAAACAAATGATCAGATTTACGGAAGGACGCTGTGGCTTCCAGATATTGTTTAAGGATTTTGCCGACATCCAGAGGATGAACCATAGAACCCTCAGAAGAATGAAACGTGGGAAGTACAATTTCCTGGTTTTCATGAAAGATTGACGTGACTTTAGGCTTGGAACCCAGCATTGGAATTAACACTACACGGTCCGGGAAAAAAGTGAGGAACGGTTCTTTGGAGCCTAGAGAGCCAATTTCGGAGACCCTTTTGGCAGATGTTATAGCCACAAGGAAGACAATCTTGAGGGAAAGATCTTTGATAGATTGATTAGTTGAATCTTGATCTCCTGAAAAAAAGTCCAAGACTAATGGAAGATCCCACTTAGAAAATCTCGGTTTTCTTAAAGGTCTTAACCTCATGGCTCCTTTGAAGAATTGACAGACAAGGGAATGTCTGGCCCACGAAATACCTGTGAAGGCAGAGATTGCTGATACTTGGACCCTCAAGGAGCTGACTGATAAGGGTAGGTCAAGCCCAGTTTGGAGGAAGCCCAAAATGTCCTGTACTCTGGGGACCTTGGCTGAACTGTTTATGGAGGAGGTGTAATCCGAGAACTTAGACCATATCCTCTGATAGACTTTATTGGTGCTCACTTTCCTGGCATTTAGTAGTGTAGAGATTGCTTGGCTTGGGCAACCTAGCGCTTCCAATCTTTCCCTCTCAAAAACCAGGCCATCAGGTGCAGATGTGATGGACAAGGGTGAGGGGTCGACCCCTGGAGCAAGAGATCTGGTCTGGATGGGAGCAGAACTGGATCCCGGAAGCTCAACTGAAACAACAGTGGAAACCATGGTCTGTTGGGCCAGTAAGGAATTATTGCGACCACCTCGACTTCCTCCCATCTGAGTCTCGACAGGAACCAGAGAATAACTGGAGTTGGGGGAAAAGCATAGGCTTTGTGGAACATCCACTGATCTGTTAGAGCATCCACCCCGAACGCTTGGGGACAGCGATTTCTTGTGTAAAATTTCTCCAGTTTGTAGTTGCACGGGGATGCAAATAGGTCTACTTCCGGTGTGAATCCTAGTGACAGGATCCAGACGAAAACCTCGCTGTGGAGAGACCACTCGTTGTTGTCGAGTGTCGTCCTCGATAGGAAATCTGCTTGAATATTCTGAGTTCCGGGAAGATAAACCGCTGTTAGATCTGTCAGATGTGTCTGAGCCCATGACATAATCGGCTCCACCTCCCTCAGAAGGGACAGACTGCGAGTGCCTCCTTGTCTCTTTATGTAAGACACGGCTGTCGTATTGTCCATCCTCAGAAGGACTGACGACCCCTTTACCAGATGGGTGAAGGCTTGAAGGGCACAGAAGGCTGCACGGAGTTCCAGGATATTGGATACTACCTTTCGAGATGGGAAATCCCACTTCCCTTGGGCTACTTCTTTCAGGCAAAGGGCACCCCAGCCGCTGTTGCTGGCGTCGGATGTAACTGTGATCCAGGAGACAGGGGCTATTGAGAGACAATTGAGGAGATTTCTCCGCAGAAGCCACCAGAGGAGGCTGTCCCTCATTGACTGAGTTATCCGGACTAATTGGTCCTGGGGCTTCGGATCCCATTGTTGGAGAAAACCCCTCTGGAAAGGACGCATTCGCCATTGTGCCCATCTGACCATGGGAGTCGTGGACACCATGGTGCCTATAATTTTGAGACAAAGTGAAGCTTTGAGAAAAGGGGACTCCAATGCAAGACGAACTCTTTCCCGGATGACTGGGATTTTTTCTAAGGGTAGAGAAATTGTACTCTGGATCGTATCGAACTGGGCACCGAGGAAGACTAGGGACTGTGTGGGTTCTAGATGACTCTTTTCCCTGTTCAAAAGCCAGCCGAACTCGGTCAAAGTAAGGATAACTTGAGCCCGATGTATCAATATCTGTTCCCTGTTCTGTGAAAGTAACAGCAGGTCGTCTAGATAGTGGTGTAGACGGATGCCTTTCATTCTGATTAGGGCCACGACAGCCAGTAAGAGCTTTGAAAACAGTCGCGGCGATGTTGTAAGCCCGAATGGGAGACACGTGAACTGAAGGTGAACACTGCCTACTGCGAACCGAAGGTATTTCTGAAATTCTGCCGCTATGGGCACGTGGAAGTAGGCATCTTTCAAGTCGATTGACACAAGCCAGTCGCCCGGTAGAATGGTCTGACGAATTGTGAGAAGTGACTCCATCTTGAATTTTTCCTTTTTTATAAAGGTGTTCAGATGCGTCAGGTCTATCACTGGCCTCCAAGAGCCGGACTTCTTCAAAACCATGAACAGAGGTGAGTACATTCCCTGAAATCTTTCTGCCGCAGGTACTTGTATAGCAGCGCCCTGGGACAAGAGAGTGTCTGTGTATGTTAGAAGGATATTTCTCTTTTCTTCTGAGTGAGGCAGAGTTGTGGGGACAAACTGAAGTATAGGAGGGTTGACAAAGTTCCAGGAGTGACCTAAGGATACTGTCTTGACTGTCCAAAAGTCTTTTATCAAGGCTGCCCAAACGTGCCGGAATTGCAGAAGCCGAGCTCCAACCTGCTCCGTCTGAGCGATCCCAATATCAAAAGGACTTAGGGGTGTCACGGTTACCCGAAGTTGCCCCTTTTGTGGGTTTTTGACCCGACGGTTGGTTTCTTCTCCAATTTTTCCTGAACTCTCTACCCGGCTTGTACCGACGAGCCTCTCTAGCACGATCTTGGTCTTGCCTGGGAAAAAATTTCCTTTGGTTGAAGGGACGACGGTCTTGGGGAAGGAACCCTGACTTACCCCCTGTGGCACGGGAGATAGCGCTGTCAAGTTTATTCCCGAACAGGGAAGATCCCTGAAAGGGAATACGGCACCATGCCTGTTTAGAGGCTGGGTCGGCTACCCAAGGACGGAGCCATAGGGCGCGTTTAGCTGTAACAGATGAGAGCATGACCCGTGCCACTAGGCGGATAATGTCAAGGGAAGCTTCTCCCAGAAAGGCAGCCGCCATTCTTATTTCGTGAACTGGTAGGTCTCTGACCAGGAGACCAGACACATTTGAAAGAGTAGAATCCACCTCATCCGTCCAGGTCTCCATTGCTTTGGAGAGGGCCGCAAGGGCCAGGGCTGGCTTACAAGCCATACCTGCTGTAATATATATGCGCTTAAGGTCAGTATCAATCTTCCTATCCAAAGCATCTTTAAAAGAGACTGTGTCTTCTAAAGGAAGGGTAACATGCTTGACCAGTCTCATTAAAGCGGCATCCACCAAAGGGGCCGACTCTAGGTGTTTCACTTCTTCGCGTTTAAATGGATACATTTTTGACACTTTGGAGATCAAGGAATTCTTTCTTTCAGTGGAGGTCCACTCATCAGTGATCATTTCACTAAGTTCACCCAAAAGGGGAAAGCTAGGACGCTCTTTTTTGAGGTGTTTAAAATATTTTTTCTGTTTATTAGGAGCTTCCACCGGGTCTTCCCATTTTAAAGCGGTTTTAACTGCCTTCACCAGATTTGGGACTAGAGAAAAGTCAAATCCAGTGGAATTGACGACACTCTCTTCCTCACTAAAGGAGGATAAACTTGAGGAGCGATTACGCTGAGATGGACCCGGAACTTCAGAGTCATCTTGTACAAGGACTGGAGCTGGAACTACAGGCGAAAGGATGTCACCACTGGGATCAGGTTATTCAGAGATTCCAGGACCACTTTCCTGACTAGAGCTTCTACTTGTTGGTCTCCACCTTCTCTTTCTCTTGTAGCCCGAGAAAAACAGGAATCACAGAGGGATTTGTCTTCTGGGACTTGAGCCCTGCACCCCCAGCAAGACCTTCTTCCAGAACTGCTGGAATGACGGTGGGAATGACGCTCAGAGGTGGATCTATATTTTTCCCCATGATGTCTGGAAGGTGACCTGCTCTTTGGGCGTTTAGAACTTGCTCTGGAATGATGCCGATGTAATCTAGTGACGTCAATATCTTCATGGACTGAAGGCTGACGATCAGACCTAGAAGGGCTGATGGTAACAGAAAAATGGGAAATCAGAAAAAAATACAGTATTAAATGACCCAAACAGACAGGCAGAGGAAATTAAAAATTTCCATCCTACCTGCGGTGTAAGGGTTGGCCACCGGGGGGCGGTGAGACATCCATAGTGAAAAAAGGTTTTATCCACTGCAAACAATCAGAATATTAGATGATAAGGATAGGGCATAGGCAAGTACAATAGCAGCATTATGATGCAGTATAAAGGTACCAAGTGCCACAGGGCACCTTACCTTGTCCAACAGAAACCGTGCCTGGAAGTCAGAAAACGATCCTAGGAGAACCCCCAGGATCAGCTGTCACTGACAGCCTTTTAAACTTGCCGCCCTAATGACGTCACCGCGCCCGCCGCGTCCACCGCGCGTCTGCTCTGTGTCTGGCGTGACCCTTGCTACCGTGTGCGCATGCGCGAAACGGCGAACAGACGCTACTGCGCACGCGCGAGCCGGAGACTCGCGTGCGCGCGCAGGCTCTCACACACAGGAATCGAGTGGAGGAAGAAGTGGAACGCAGCATGCGTTCCAGCGGCCATTTGACCAACAGGTAAGGCTGTGCGGCGCAAACGAACAACAAACATAAACAGCTGCCATGTGAGATTTAAAACATAAAAGCTTATACTTCACCAGCGATCCGGTCCAGCCTGGAACAGGGAGCATGTATACACCGCCTGGGAATCTTCTTATAGGGGAAAGGGCCTCCTTGCTAATAGCCAGGATAAACGACCAAAGTTGCTTGCCAGCCAATGGCTGGATAGTAAGCTCTACCAGGCATCAGTTTGTACTGTTCACTCCACCCTGCTAATAGCTGGGACATGTTGGACACTAGTACATATCATCTCCCAAAATAAATACCGCCAGGACTGAACCTTTAGATTGAAATTAAATAGGTCCTAGGAGGAGGACAAAAAAGGAACACTGTCTATGGCCAGGAAGCAAAGCTTTATGGAAGTAGGGTCCTATGAGGTATGAGAGGCGGGATTAACCCACACGTAGGCTGCCATGGAGTCTGTCAGGAAATACCTTTTAAGGATACAGCACACACCATCCCGCACAATTGCTCGATATAAGAAGGGACATGGTATGACTAAAATATTAACTCAAATATTTGCAATAATTACAGTTCACCTGGAGAGGATTTCATTTATTCTTCTTTAGCAAAAAACGTGTGAAACGCGTCAGTTTTAACCACGTCTGCTGTGGCATGCTTTTTGTGTGTTTTTTGATTTTAAAACAAAAGCAATTTATTTTGCCAGCAGGTGTCAATGCAGGTATAATCTGTTTTTGTTTGCTCTCATTTTCTTGGAAGGGTCACAAGCCCTTGTTGGCACTCCCTCCTCTCCCTTTCAGCTGCTGCTTACTGACACCGAGGAGCTGCAGCTGCAGGATCATGTGATCAGACCAGAACAAACTAAAAATAGATAAGACATCTTTTTTACACATGATAGGCCAGATAGGTAGCAGGAGGGGTGGGGGAACATTTTTAAGCATTGTTAGTGTTAGGCTGGAATTTTAACAGACAGCAAACAAGATACATTGTTAGGATTTACGGTATGAATATTTTTTTCCTTTTTTTATGGCTCGAGAGAGATAATATACACATGTAGCACTACCCCCGTAGGAGCTGCTGGATTAGGTTTGGGTCTGCCGTTACCTCACTGTCCGAGTCTGTATTGGAAAATACGTCCACAGATGTATCATGTATGCACCAAGCACTCAAGCCTCGTACACACGACCAAGGAACTCGACGGGCGAAACACATCGTTTTCCTCGTCGAGTTCCTTGTTAGGCTGTCGAGGAACTCGACAAGCCAATTTTCTCCATTCCCGTCAAGGAAAAAGAGAACATGCTCTCTTTTTGGCTCGTCGAGTTTCTCGACAGTTTCCTCGACGAAAATGTACACACGACTGGTTTCCTCTGCAAAAAAATATCTCCCAGCAAGTTTCTTGCTGTTTTTTGCAGAGAAACTCGGTCGTGTGTACGAGGCTTCAGTCTTGTTCTTTTCCAATGCTTTTATTAAACAACTTGCAGCAATAGAGGGATGGAGAGTTAGGGGAGATTCAGGTACCTTCTTTGCAGATCACGGGTACTCCTTTGGATCCAGAGGACAAACAGCTTCCAACACTGGATCTCGCAACCACCAGATAGGCCTCTCTCACCGACCTAGCAGCCGGTGCGATGTGTGGCCAAAGTCTCTGCCACAGACTTAGCGAATACAATAGGGTTGTTGCACAATCCTCTGCCACAGGATTGCATAACCAAACAGTTTTCCAAGTTTAAGCACAGCTACACAGTACCAGAGTCTTTAAGCCGTCCGGCAGTACTATGAGGTAGATTGGTTGGGATGCGTCCTCCAATTGAGTCGCCAGGCCCCTTCCTGAGATACCAGCCATTCGCTCGGTCAGGGATGGACTGGCCATTGGGACTACAGGAAGTTTCCCGGTGGGCCGATGACTCAGTGGGCCGGCTTCAGTGACAGCAGACTGCTGCCCCCCTCTGCTCCTCTGTCTCTCCCTCACCGCAGCTCTCACCTGGGGGGAACAAAAAAGCAGGGGGAGGACCAGAGGAGCAGGGACGACGACAGAGGAGCATGGGGGGAGGGGACAGACAGCTGACTCAACAGCTATGGCCTGGGAGTTTCTCACTTCTGCCTAATCTTGTCCCATAAGGGGGGCACCAAACTGATTCTTTGCCCCGGGTAAAATAATGTCTAGCTTCCCCACTGGCACTGCCTATAAGAGTACCAGTACCAGCCATTCTACTCTAATAAAGTAGAATGGCTAATGGCTAGTGAAGAGGGAGAGGGGGCTTGGGTGGCCGGGGGGGGGGGGGTGCAGGAGTTGTCCGGCCGCCATGGGAGAGACCTGTCAAAGTGGGCCAGTCTGGATGAATTCCAGGGCCAAATTTCTGTCCCAGTCCAGCCCTGCGCTCGGTCCTCTCCCGGAAAAGGTCCTCCCTTGGCTCCTCCAATTGCTCGACTTTTCCCCGCAGGCAAGATGGCACAGGACCACCCCTGGACCAGTAGACCCCAGAAACTCCTGGGCCTACTTCCAGTAACACAACCTCGGGCCAGCAGGCCCCGAGGCAGAATAACAGCTATTACATACCTTAGGCCAGGAGGGCCATCAGGTCAGAGAGAGCAGAAAATGGCGTCTGTCCCTTAAGTAAACTCTCTCCCAGAATGCACAGCGGCAAGAACACTGCCATTGGGGAACGAGTACTCAATGCACCCAGCCTGCTGTATTTCCAACACTGACCTGTGGTGACAGCGACAACTACTGTCAAGTGGGAAATGCACACAGCACAGCTGAATTAGAACAGAAGCAACAATTTACATAATCACTCTGAGCCATTTACAGCTCAGATAACCCCTAAATTTACACATAGCGTCTTCTCAACAGGAGCAGGGCGCTACACGCACAACCTGAGCACATCAAATTTCCAAGCAGATAGTAACTAGTAACTAAATTGAATCCAGGACCAGATTACCACTGGTCAGTCCAAGGCTGTTAACCACACAGCCACTGTTTAGCCTGACTTAAAGTGTTACTAACCCCAGGAGCCTGTATTCACTATATCTGGTCTCCCACAGTACACAGAAAATGGAAATGCAATTATTTTAGTAAATATAAACTATTAAATACCCTTTCTCATCAACAGTATATATCAGTCTTGTGACTTCTATCGGGTTCCGGCTGAGCACTGGTTAAAGCTTGCAGGAGGAGTTTTCAATCTCCTCTGACTGTCCTATGAAGCTGCACTACCCCTGGCACTCTGTCTAGACAATGCTTATTGGCCCTGTGCTGATAACATGCACCCTCCCCTCCAACAAAAAAACCCTTTCTAGCAATACACACCAAACTGAGCATGTGCAGAGTGCCCCCAAGGGTCTGTACTATCAGAAGATGGATTGAGGACAGTAAATGAAGGGGCGACAGGATCAAACAGCCTTTTTACACAATGCAGAGGATTAACCCCGGAGGCTCCACAGTGAGTATAACAAGCATGCTTTACTGCATATACAGACTGATTTTACTGTTGTGGGTTTAGTAACACTTTAAGATGACCATATGTGTAAAATTCATAGATTCTTCCATCTATGCTAAACAGTAGGGATGGATAAGGCTCCCATTCCGCGCTATTGTATTGTGACAGCTAGCACTCTTGGCTGTCAGAAAACCCAAACAGAATATACATCTAAGTGGCTGCAGTCATTATGACCAGCTTTTGTCTGCCCAACTCTGCTGGAATTCAAGCCATGTATGCATAGCTCCCAACTGTCCCTAATTTGAAGGGACTGTCCCTGATTTGGAGCAATGTCCCTCTGTCCCTCTTTCCTCCTCATTGGTCCTTCATTTTGGTCTGATCTATATAATTTAAAGAAAATGCACGTTGTATTCTTCAAAAAGTGTTTTCCAGCGCTAAACCTTTCATCCAAAATCTAAATTGTTGCATTTGTAGATTTTAAAAGCCAATATAAAGGAATAGTAGTGGTAAAAAAAGCCCTTGTGGACTTAATCAACCTTTTTTTCCCAGTTAAGTCTCCTTTAACCACTTCAATACAGGGCATTTTTACCCCCTTCCTGCCCAGGCCAATATTTCGTTTTCAGCAGTGTCTCACTGTGAATGACAATTGCGCAGTCATGCAACACCGTACCCAAGCTTTCTTTTGGTGGTATTTGATCACCTCTGCGGTTCTTATTTTTTGCGCTATAAACAAAAGAAGAGTGACAAGTTTGAAAAAAATAACGTAATATTTTTTTACTTTTTGTTATAATAAATATCCCAATTTTCAAAAAAAACAAAAACAAATTTTTTCCTCAGTTTAGGGTGATATGTATTCTTCTACATATTTTTTGTAAAAAAAATCCCAATAAGCATATATTGATTGGTTTGCGCAAAAGTTCTATCATATTTTTCTTTTTTACTAGTAATGGCGGCGATCTGCGATTTTTATCGTGATTGTGACATTGCGGCGGATATATCGGACACTTTTGACAAATTTTTGGGACCATTCGTATTTATACAGCGATCAGTGCTATAAAAGTGTACCAATTACTGTGTAAATGTGACTGGCGATCAAGGAATTAATTGCGTGTCCTAGGGAGTGATTCTAATGGTAGGGGGAGGGGACTCACAAGGGAAGGAGACCGATCAGTGTTCCTCTGTACTGAGAACACACCATCAGTCTCCTCTCACCTAACAGGAGGTGGATCTGTGTGTTTACACACACAGATCCACGGCCCTGCTGTGTTAACGGGGAATCGCGGGTGCCCGGCGGACATCGCGGCTGCCGGGCACGCGCACCAGCTCCGGAGCGACACGGCGGGTGCGCGCGCGCCCCCTAGGCGGCCGGGAAGCCCAGGACGTCATATGACGCCCACCCAGGATGATTAAGCGGGTGTGGCAGGGGGCGTGTCCTATGCCTACATACGTTTGCTAGTAGGTGTCCCTCATTCCCATCTCAAAATATTGGGAGGTATGATGTATGGCCAGCTTTAAACTTCTTATTTAAATAAAAAAATAAAAAATAGCAAGGACTGTAATCTTTTTCTGGTTCATAAACCCATATCAGTATTTGTCCTCTTTGAAATGCTATAGCGCATGAAGAATTCCATTTCTGGATTCGACAGTTCAAGGATTCCAGCAATAAATGACTGACATGTGCCAGGGAGTGCACTAGACACACATCACAATGCCTTAATTTAATGCTGTTAATGGGCTGTGACATGCAGTTAGATTCCAGTGCCAGCAACGGGTATAGAAGTCTCGTCTCTTCTTCAGAGCAGAGACTGCAGAATCTACACAACATCGCGGTCCTCTAGGGATATCTGGAACATTATCCTTTATCGTGCAATTATCCAAATCGAGTTTGTTTATTGTAGAACCATCAAGGTTGTTTTTCTTTAGTCAAGTAGCTACTGGTTAGCTGCACAAATACCACACATAAGCTACAGGCATTTGGAATTCCAGCCAGATGCTAGAGCCTTAATAAGGGCCTTTCTGCAAAAATCAGTATCTTGTGAAATACCACTTTCATGTAAAAGCTTGTTGAAAAGCAAGTCAGTGGAATCCAGCCAATGCCTTTGTTCTAATTGTCTTTGTGCAGGTGCATGGACACACTGGGATTGATTTAATAAAGGCAAATAGGCAGTTCACTTTACAAGGGTATTTCCTCCAAGTCTTAGGCCCCTTTCACACAGGGGCGGGAGGCGCGATGGCGGTATAGCGCCGCTAAAAATAGCAGCGCTATACTGTTGGAATTGCCACGGGATTCGGCCAATAACGGTGCGGTATTAACCCCCGCTAGTGGCCGATAAAGGGTTAATACCGCCCGCAATGTGCCTCTGCAGAGGCGTATTACGGGCGGTATTACCGCAATTTCCCATTGTTTTAAATGGGAAGGAGCGGTGAAGGATGCTGCTTGCAGGAGATTTTTTTTCTCTCCTGCCAGCGCATCGCCTCAGTGTGAAAGCCCTCGAGCTTTCACATTGAGAAGGCTGGGCAGGAGTTTTTCAGGCGGAATTTAGGCGCTATTTTTAGCGCTGTACCGCCTGAAAAACTCCTCACTGTGAAAGGAGCCTAAGTGAATGAGGTGAAGCTCTGCTGACTTCCATCAGTCCAGTCACGTGCAAGCAAAAATACTTTTTATTTACATTTTCCATGCATGTGACTGGGTACTTTTTGAAAAGTGTAATTTTACCACATTCACTAAGCTCGTAGCAAACAGTAACTTCCCTTTAGGCTGGGTTCACATATATGCAAATTGAATGCGGGGTTTCCCCACATCAAATTCACATGACAGGCGAGTGTGACCGTCTCTCAATGGAGCCAGTTCACACAGGTCCGGGGGGTCTGCGGAGCACATTGTAGAAGGGTCCTGTGCGTCTTTGGGTCTAGTTCGGGTACGAATGCAGGCTAAAATTCCCCAGGCACAAACCTGTGGCCACACACATGTGATCCCAGATGTCCACTAATTCCTATTTTGGTTCCTGGCCTACTCAATAGAAGTCCATTTATAATAACAGGAAGATTAGAATGGTTTAAAGTAGAAGTCCATCCTAAGGCCTCGTACACACGACCGAGGAACTCGTCGGAAAAGACACATCGATTTCCTCAACGAGTTCCTTGTTAGTCTTGTCGAGAAACTCGACAGGCTTTCTTTGCGTACACACGGTCAAGAACAAATCTCCTCGTTCTCAAACGCGGTGACGTTCACCACGTACGACGGCACTATAAAGGGGAAGTTCGATTCCATTGGCGCCACCCTTGGGGCTGCTTTTGCTAATCTCATGTTACTGCGTGTTAAGTAAAAGTTTGGTAGGAGACGATTTGCACTTTTCAGTCTGTTACAGCGTGACAAATGTGTTATCTCCATTACAAACGCTACTTTTACCGAAGGTGCGCTCCCGTCTCATACTTTATTCTGAGCATGCGTGGGTTTCTAAGCATACACGCGATCGTGTTTCTCGTCGAAAACCAGCCCGAAGAGGAACACGACGAGGAAATTGAGACTCCCCTTGAGGAAAAAGAGAACTTGTTCTCTTTTTTCCTCATCGAGTTCCTCGACAGTTTTCTCGATGAAAAGCATACACGCGACCGTTTTCCTCGGCAAAAAAGCTCTGCCACCAAGTTTCTTGATGGATTCTGTCGAGGAAAACGGTCGTGTGTACGAGGCCTCACACTAAAATCCCTGCATCTACAGACATCCACTATCTAACACTAACCTATCTAACCTAACCTAATCTAACCTAATACATACCTTTTTTTGAAGCTGATCCAAAACCGATCCCACGCTGAGCTGTCATCTGCAGCTTCGCTGTGGAGGCGGGTGCAGAGGGCACAGCCGTCAATGGAAGCCCCATAGTAATGCCGCGTACACACGATCGGATTTTCCATTGGGAAAACCATGGATGGTTTTTCCATCGGAATTCCACTCAAGCTTGGCTTGCATACACATGGTCACACAAAAGTTCTCTGAACTTTTGACCGTCAAGAACGTGGTGACGTACAACACTACGACGAGCCGAGAAAATGAAGTTCAATGCTTCCGAGCATACGTCAAATTGTTTCCAAGCATGGGTCGGAATTGTGCACGCCGGAATTGCTACAGACGATCAAATTTTCCAATTTGAGGACCAGCTCTCAATCATTTGTTGGCAGAAATTCCGACAGCAAAAGTCCAATGGAGCATACACAGGGTCGGAATTTCCGTTCAAAAGCTCAAATTGGACTTTTGCTGTCGGAATTTCCGATCATGTGACATCACTCCCCATTAATTTCTCTCATTTCTCTCTTCGGTCTCCAGCAGCTTCCGGTGGATCCGGGCCCAGGCTTCAGGCCGAACAGCTCGGCTGTAGTGCTCTCCACAGCTCCGCAGAGGAAGAAGTGCAGGTCCCAAGAGAGAGAATTTAGCTCCTCCTCACCTTTAAGTAACCTCCCCCATAAGGCTGTGCGGGGGGTGTCATGTGCTCCAAGAAGGCAGGGCATTGTGGGAAGTGTAGTCTATTCCTACTAAGTGTCAATGGAGTCCATCTCTCCTGGTACTTCTAGTTGCTTTTAAAGAAATATAAACACGTATGTACAAATGTAACTAGAACTCCAGCGGGGATTCAAGTCTTCATCACTATCAGACCCCCGCTACAATTATATGGGACAAGCAGTGCATGAGAGGTATGAATAACCCCTGAGCCGCTAGAGGAACAGTGAACAATTATGACCCTCACCATGGCGGTACACATAGACAAATGATGGAAGGTGTGAGCAAGTGGTTCTTCTGTACCCAAGAAGTGTTTGTTTATTACAGGTATTTATATAGCGACAACAATTTACACAGTGTGTTACATACCGTACATTCACATAAGTCTTTGCCCCTAAAGAGCTTACAAACTTAGGTCCCTGTCTAACACACAGGGCCGGTTCACACTGGTTCTACATTGCGCTCCAACTTCCAGAGCACCAGTCGCATGATGTCAAAATTAATGGTTCCCATCTTAACTGGTCTGATTTGTGTCAGTCCTACTTTTAAAATGCTCCCTGCACTACATTGGTCTGGCTTGGGCACAATTTCAGCCCATTGATTTCAATGTAAGTCGTATCCAAGTCCGATCACCGACTTAACTGATATGACTTGTGACATGCGACTTGTGCTCTACAGATCTTGAAGGGGAACCCCACGACAATACCAGACCCTTCGAATCTAGTATGTATTTTAAAGGAAAGCTCTATGCCAAAATGTAAAAAAAATATATATGGCGTGCCCCCCCCAATCCATACCAGACCCTATCGGAGCATGCAGCCCGGGAGGTCAGGAAAGAGGACACAAGCGACTGCCCTCCCTTCCTAGACCATACCAGGCAACATGCCCCCCCACCCCAAAGCACCTTGTTGATGGGTACAAGGGCCTCTTCCCAACAAACCTGGGTGGTGGGTGTGGCGTTCTGCAGGTGGGGGCTTGATCTGGGACCCCCAGATCCCAGTCTCCCTATGTGAATGAGTATGGGGTATATCATACCCCTACCCATTCACCCAAAAAGTGTCAAAAAAGAAATAAAAACAGTACACAGGTTTTTGACAAAGTCCTTTCTTAAAAATATCTCCAACGTGTCTTCTTTCTCCTGTGCCAGCACACCATGGATTGATCCAAAGTAGCGTTTAAACAGGCATCTATCTGACAAAGGGGTCCTGCGTGACTCCGAAATGTTGCACTTTCCTTGTGTTGTGATCATGCAATAAACAATCCGTATGGACGCTACTTTGTGTCGATCCCTGGTGTGACTTGAACCAGTAATCAGCTGGTTGTTGCTGCAGCACCCAAATCTTGAGAGCTCATCCAGGAATGTATGTGATGGGAATATGAAGTATTTCTTTCTCCGGTGGTCTACTCCCTCCTCCGATTCTTCTGCCTCTGCTGCCGATGTTTTCTCCCTCCGCTGTCAATGTGTTCTTCCTCCGATTCTTCTCCTGATGCTAGCTCCCGCAGTTGTACCAGCTCACGTAGTTGTGCCAGTTCCGCTCTCTGCCGGTAATTTTATAAACATAGGACATGATGTCACCAGGAAACCCCGCCCCTTATGATGTCACTGCCCCATCATGCACTGTACCCCATACGGGGTACGAGGCATAAGTACCCCATACTCATTCACATAGGGGGCGGGATCTGGGGGCCCCCCTTGTTAAAGGGGGCTTTCAGATTCTGATTAGCCCCCCGCCCACAGATCCCCCACAACCACCGCTCAGGGATGTCAGAAAGAGGCTCTTGTCCCCATCAACATGAGGACAAGGTGCTTTTGGGATGGGGGGAGCATGTGGCCAGGTTTGGCCCAGGAGGGGGGCTCTCGCTCGCCTCCCCTTTCCTGACCTGCCAGGCTGCATGCTTGGATAAGGATCTGATATGGATTTGGGGCAGGACCCCACACCGTTTTTAAAATGTTGGCGTGTGGTTTACTCTTAAAATCCATACCAGATCTGAGGGGTCTGGTATGGTCATGGGGGGGGGGGGGGGGGGGCAGGATCCCACGCTGTTCTTTTTGGATTTTGAATTTCTAAAGTCACTTAACTCTTTGAAACATAATATCATTATAAACAACAGAAGGGATACATACATTATTGTATATATTGCATTTTCAAAAATCAATGTATTGTGTATATACAAATCCACATTACAGATTTCTATGGTGGTAAGTTTATTTTCAAGTAAAGGTTAGGTAGTGATATTGTGCTGCAGTTACATTGCTTTTGGCTAATACTGTTTAATAATGAAAAAACCTAATGATGTGTTCAGAATGTCTTTTCCTCTAAGCGTTTCCTTCATTTCGGTGATTTAAATAAACAGTTTGCTCAGCCCAGATTGAACATTCCTTCCATACCTGTCTTAGTGATAGGGAATGTGTGCATTGTGTGTTGATTATGTCAATGGCACGGAAACGGGGAAGCGTGTACTTTAGGTCTTTGTTGACCTGGCAGGAGATATAGGGATAGATGCCAATTTCTACAATCGCAGTAATGAGGAAGGAAGAGGCTCCGTGAGAGACAAAGGAGTGTGATCCAATACAGAATTCAGCAGAGAAACATTTCTGTGCCAAGTAAGGAGAAAACATGCCTGTACACCACACTTCCCAATACACACTTTACAAAGTATCTAAACCAAAAAACAAAAATGTTATATATATAGCAACTTATGAATCCTGAATCATGTGATGGCTGCATTAGTTTTCTCTTGCCAAGTTTTTTTTTCACCTGGTGATTCTTCCAGTAATCCTAAGTGAATACTTATTTACCATATGGAACAAATGTATCATTATTGTTTTTGGGTTTAAAGCAACATAAAGCAGTATATTGATTTCTTCTGCATCTGGTTTCTCCTGCCTTCACTTTATTTCAGTGTTGCAGCCTCCATCAGACTCTTCAGCATTTGACATTTCTAGGGGGGTATCTGATGCCTGTGTCACCTACTGTGTCACCCTCCTACTTCTACTGTTTCACTGTGTCATCCTCCTACTCCTACCGTGTCACTGTGTCATCCTCCTACTCCTACCGTGTCACTGTGTCATCCTCCTACTCCTACCGTGTCACTGTGTCATCCTCCTACTCCTACCATAGCACTGTGTCATCCTCCTACTCCTACCATAGCACTGTGTCATCCTCCTACTTCTACTGTTTCACTGTGTCATCATCCTACTCCTACCATAGCACTGTGTCATCCTCCTACTTCTACTGTTTCCCTGTGTCATCCTTCTACTCCTACCGTGTCACTGTATCAAACTCTGACTCCTACCTTTTCACGGTATCATCCTCCTACACCTACCATAGCACTGTGTCATTCTCCTACTCCTATCTGTCCCCACGTTATCCTCCAACTCCTACCGTGTCACTGCGTCATCCTACTACTCCTACCGTGTCACTGCGTCATCCTACTACTCCTACCGTGTCACTGCGTCATCCTACTCCTCCTACCGTGTCACTGCATCATCCTACTACTCCTACCGTGTCACTGCGTCATCCTACTACTCCTACCGTGTCACTGCGTCATCCTACTCCTCCTACCGTGTCACTGCATCATCCTACTACTCCTACCGTGTGACTGCATCATCCTACTACTCCTACTGTGTCACTGCATCATCCTACTACTCCTACCGTGTCACTGCATCATCCTACTACTCCTACCGTGTCACTGCATCATCCTACTACTCCTACCGTGTAACTGCATCATCCTACTACTCCTACCGTGTCACTGCATCATCCTACTACTCCTACCGTGTCACTGCATCATCCTACTACTCCTACTGTGTCACTGCGTCATCCTACTACTCCTACCGTGTCACTGCGTCATCCTACTACTCCTACCGTGTCACTGCATCATCCTACTACTCCTACCGTGTCACTGCATCATCCTACTACTCCTACCGTGTGACTGCGTCATCCTACTACTCCTACCGTGTCACTGCATCATCCTACTACTCCTACCGTGTGACTGCATCATCCTACTACTCCTACTGTGTCACTGCGTCATCCTACTACTCCTACCGTGTCACTGCATCATCCTACTACTCCTACCGTGTCACTGCATCATCCTACTACTCCCACCGTGTCACTGTATCATCCTCCTACTACTCCTACCATATCACTGTGTCATTCTCCTGCTCCTACCGTGTCACTGCATCATCCTACTACTCCTACCGTGTCACTGCATCATCCTACTACTCCTACCGTGTCACTGCATCATCCTACTACTCCTACCGTGTCACTGCGTCATCCTACTACTCCTACCGTGTCACTGCGTCATCCTACTACTCCTACTGTGTCACTGCGTCATCCTACTACTCCTACCGTGTCACTGTATCATCCTCCTACTACTCCTACCATATCACCGTGTCATTCTCCTGCTCCTACCATGTCACTGTGTCAAACTCCTACCTTTTTTACTGTACCGCGTCACTGCGTCTTCCTACTACTCCTACCGCGTCACTGCGTCATCCTACTACTCCTACCATATCACTGTGTCATTCTCCTGCTCCTACCATGTCACCATGGCATTCTCCTATTCCTATTGTGTCACCTTGTCATCCACCTACTCCTATCATGTCACTGTAACCCTCCTGCCGTGTCACTGTGTCATTCTCCTGCTCCTACCGTGTCACCATGTCATCCTCCTACTCCTATTGTGTCACCCTGTTATCCATCTACTCCTACTATGTTATCTTCCTACTCCTATTGTGTCATTCTACTCCCTTTTCAATGTGTCATCTTCCTACTCCTACATCACTATTGTGTTCTGTAGTGATATTAGTGTCAGAGGAAGGAACCACCGTGATCTGGGAAACACCATGTGCTTTTCAGGTGCTATTTTTAGCGCAAAAAAGCCTGTAAAACGCCTCAGTGTGAAAGTGGCCTTAAAGCGGAAGTAAACTATCTATTCGATAGTTTAAAAAAACAGTTAACATTCCCGGCATGCCGGAAATGCTAGATGTCACATTTGCTTGTGCTCTCAACCAAAACTGTCAAACCATCCAATGGCTGGTTTCATAACTGATCACATGTGCAACATCGTGGCAGTTGCAGATTAAACAGAAGCCAAGATGGTAGCTTCCTTGGCTGAAAACAATAGGAGGGTTTACTTCCACTTTAAGGAGACAACTTTGCGGTGCTTGTCTGTGGAGTGTCTCCAGTGCAGGGGGCAGCCATGGTGGCTGGGTCTGGAGGACAGTGATTGGCTGATGCAACAGAGTAAGGGGACAGTGAACTGAGCTGCTGGAGAAAGGGAGTTCTGTTGTGCCACCGGCCTGCAGAATGCAGGGAGGAAGCCACTCTGGGGACAATGGGCCAGATTCAAGAAGCAATTGTGCCTGTGTAACCATGGGTTACACAGCGCAATTGCTTACTTGCTCCGGCGTAGCGAATGCTCCTAATTCAGGAACATCGCTACGCCGACTGCAGCCTAAAATCTGCGTGGCATAAGGCTCTTATGCCACGCAGATTTTAGGCTGCATTCTTGCGTTGGCCGCTAGGGGGCGCTCCCATTGTGATCTGTGTATAGTATGCAAATTGCATACTAACACCGATTCACAACGTTGCGCGAGCCCTGCGTACGCAAATTACGTAGTTTGCGTACGTCGGGTTTCGCGTAAGGTTACACATCCTAATAGCAGGCGCAGCCAATGCTATAGGATACCCACGTTCCCGCGTCGCGATATGTAAAATCTACGTCGTTTGCGTAACTGAATTCGTGAATAGCGCTGGACGCCATTCACGTTCACTTTGAAGCAAATTACGTCCTTGCGACGTCATTTGCCGCAATGTACGTCGGGAAAGTTTCCCGACGGAGCATGCGCTCCACGCTCGGCGCGGGAGCGCGTCTAATTTAAATGATTCCCGCCCCCGGCGGGATCATTTACATTGCGCACGCTTACGCCGGGCAATTTTGCCGGCGCGCCCTCGCAATCTACGGAGCTACTGCTCCGTGAATCGAGGGCAGCGCAAAATATTTGTCTGTGGGTGGAGTCTTATTATAATTAGGGGGGGGGCATCCGTTTGATCTCAGGATCCCCAGTCCCTTTGACGGACTGCAGAATTTGTAGCAGTCCTCCTCCTAGCAGATATATGGTCAAAAGTGGGTCAAGGGCCCTAGACCTCAGCCTTCCCCTTTTTTATATCACAGGTGGGCAGGCTGGGACCAAAAAGCCTGGGAACTGTGCACATACACTTAACTCTTTCCCCCCTCCGCCACTAACTAGTGCAGCAATAAACAACCTGCCTACATGCAGCCTTAAAGTGTAAGTCCATGCTAAATCTAAAATCCCTGCATCTATTGACACCAGGGATCTAACACTAACCTCTCTATCCCTGTAAAGAAACAACGAGTATACATACCTTTTTGGAAGCCGATTTGACCCGCTCCGACAGGATCCCACGCTGAGCTGTCAGCCGCAGCTTCACTGTGTAGTCAGATGCAGAGGAGACAAAGGACAAAGGAAGCCCCAAAGTAGCTCTAGCTTCCAAAACGGTATGTATACTCATCTTTTCTTTACAGGGATAAAGAGGTTAGTGTTAAGCTCTGTACACACGATCGGTCCATCCGATGAAACCGGACTGATGGACCGTTTTCATCGGTTAACCGATGAAGCTGACTGATGGTCAGGGCCCCCCCTTACGCGGCACCAGTTCAGTGCGGTTTTCAAACGCTGCCTTGTGGCTGCGGAGTTTTCAGCGAGCGATTTTGGCACACATTCGTTCAGAATTGGCGCGGCTACGGAAGCGGCAAGGGCCGGATTGGCGATGGGTGACATTCAAAGAATTGGTAGGTGGAAGTCGGGGTGTTATGCAGGCTATGTTCGCCCGGAATTGTTGTTATAATGTTTTTCCCCTTTTTTAGGTCCTAGTGCGCCGGTGGTGCACATTCTGGGCCATTCTTATATCCATCGGGCCGCGCAGAGGGCCATTTGTCGGCCGGGCGGCAGGTCCCTGGGATTTCCGGTGCAGGTTCATTGGAGAGGTATTGGGGGTCTCCCCTGGTCGCGGATACTGATGGAAGCAATTCAAATTGGCGGCGTGTCTCGGACGCCGGTGGTGTTGGTTATCCATGCAGGGGGGAACGACATTCGCTCCCTGCGGGTTCCGGAAATCATTACCCTGATGAGAATGGATTTGGAACGGATGGTTTTTCTTTTTTCAGAAATGATGTTGGTCTGGTCTGAAATTATCCCTCGGGTCACTTGGCAGGAGGATAGGGATGCGGCAGCAATTGAGAGGGCTCGTAGGACAATTAACGCACGCTTGTCCCGGTACGTCAGGGCCAGATCAGGGGTAGTGGTGAGGCACAGGCAGCTGGAAGGGGACAACAGGCGGCTCATGGGTCAGGATGGAGTCCATCTTAACGATATCGGCCTCGATATCTTTTTGTCTGGTCTTCAGGACGGCATAGAACAGGCCCTTTATATTTTGGGTGGGGGTCGGAGCCCAGTTTGAGGGGCTGTGCTCCTCCTGTGGCGGTAATAATAATAAAGGAAAAGGGGGAAGGCTTTTATGCCCGTCGGTTTAGGCCGGCGGCTGGCTGGTTGCTTCCCCCCCCTTGGTAATTTACCATAAGATGGTATTAAGGTTAAACAGATGTTGTTTATGTTTTAACAAATAAAGCTGTGGCCGACCCCTACGTCCATTCAAGGATAATATGTGTGGAGTTTTTATTTATGGAAAGGGGGGAGACTAGGACATAGATATGGGTAAGTGGTTGGTTCAGGTAGTCTGGTGGGCACCGGCCCAAGTAGGGCTAGGTGCCACGGACTGCCTGAGGTAATGGGACAGTCCAGGAAAGGGTTAAATGTGTCTCTCCCCTTTAGTTCCCCCCCTTCCTCCCTCCCTCCCTCTGGGAGGGTGGGTTTTACAAGGCAGACAGGACCAATTAAACAAGAACGAGGGGGTGGGTTTTGGGGAGCATGTGACCAAGGCTTTAAGGGGGGATTTCCCTCCCACCTTCTTCCTCTTACCTGCAGCAGCCCCCAGCAAGTGAGATTCCCGCCCTCCCTCCCCTGGTTTTTCCCCGTTTTATCCAACAGCTTAGGTGGTTTAAAAAAAAAAAAAAAAAAAAGGAAATAAAAGGATATATATTGTTTAAAAAAAAAAAAAATATATGGAAATGTGCGAGTAACAAATGTTACGGTGGTGTTATGACGGTGGTTATCCCGTACGGTTTACGTTTTATGGCTTTGGTTTTACAGGCCTTGTTATCGTGTCTGAGGCCCCATACTCACGACCAAACATGTCTGCTGAAACTGGTCCGCGGGCCAGTTTCAGCAGACATGTTCGGTCGTGTGTGGGCGCGAGCGGGCCGAATTCCAGCAAACATTTGCCCGCCGGGCCTTTTCCCAGCAGACAAATATTCCTGGACTTGTTTTAAAACAGTCCGCTGGAATTCTGCCCGCTCGGACATGTACGGTCGTCAGTACAGACCTACCGTACATGTCCAGGCGCCCGCCGTCCCTCGCATGCGTCGAATGACTTCGACGCATGCGTGGAAGCATTTTAAAGGCGGGCCGCCCACGTCGCTGCGTCATCGTCGCGGCGACACCGCGTCATCGACGCGGCGACACTGCGGACACGCCCCGCGTATTGTTTACGCGCGGACTTCTGTACGATGGTGTGTACAACCATCGTACAGAAGCCCTCTGGCAGACATGTATGGTGAAAACGGTCCGACGGACCGCTTTCACCATACATGTTTGTTCGTGTGTACCCGGCCTAAGTGAGATATTTATTGTTAAGTCACAGCTGGCGGTAATAATAATAAAGGAAAAGGGGGAAGGCTTTTATGCCCGTCGGTTTAGGCCGGCGGCTGGCTGGTTGCTTCCCCCCCCCCTTGGTAATTTACCATAAGATGGTATTAAGGTTAAACAGATGTTGTTTATGTTTTAACAAATAAAGCTGTGTCCGACCCCTACGTCCATTCAAGGATAATATGTGTGGAGTTTTTATTTATGGAAAGGGGGGAGACTAGGACATAGATATGGTAAAGTGGTTGGTTCAGGTAGTCCTCTTTCACTCCTCCATGACAACATCACGGAGCTGGTGGATGTTAGAGACCTTGCGCTCCTCCACCTTCCATTTGAGGATGTCCGACAGATGCTCAATAGGGTTTAGGTCTGGAGACATGCTTGGCCAGTTCATCACCTTTACCCTCAGCTTCTTTAGCAAGGCAGTGGTCATCTTGGAGGTGTGTTTGGGGGGTCGTTATCATGTTGGAATACTACCCTGCTGCCCAGTCTCCGAAGGGATGGGATCATGCTCTGCTTCAGTATGTCACAGTACATGTTGGCATTCATGGTTCCCTCAATGAACTGTACCTCCCCAGTGCCTTCAGCACTCATGCAGCCCCAGACCATGACACTCCCACCACCATGCTTGACTGTAGGCAAGAAACACTTGTCTTTGTACTCCTCACCTGGTTGCCACACATGCTTGACACCATCTGAACCAAATACGTTTATCTTGGTGTCATCAGACCACAGGACATGGTTCCAGTAATCCATGTCCTTAGTCTGCTTGTCTTCAGTAAACTGCTTGCAGGCTTTCTTGTGCATCATTTTTAGAAGAGGCTTCCTTCTGGGACGACAGCCATGCAGACAAATTTGATGCAGTGTGCGGCGTATGGTCTGAGCACTGACAGGCTGACCTCCCTCCCCTTCAACCTCTGCAGCAATGCTGGCAGCACTCATACGTCTATTTCCCAAAGACAACCTCTGCATATGACGCTGAACAAGTTCACTCAACTTCTTTGGTCCACCATGGCGAGGACTGTTCTGAGTGGAACCTGTCCTGTTAAACCGCTGTATGGTCTTGGCCACTGTGCCGCAGCTCAGTTTTAGGGTCTTGGCAATCTTCTTATAGTGTAGGCAAACTTTATGTAGAGCAACAATTCTTTTTGACCCCAGATCTCATATTTAAGAGGACCTGTCATGATTTTTTCTATTACAAGGGATGCTTACATTCCTTGTAATAGGAATAAAAGTGACCCAATTTTTTTTTAAACTGTGTACAAATAAATAAAATAAAGTAAAATAAATAAGAAAAAAAATTAAAATAAGTGCCCCGTAAAGCGCCCCGTCCTGACGAGCTTGCGTGTAGAAGCGAATGTGTGAGCAGCGCCTGCATATGAAAATGGTGTTCAAAACACACATGAGGTATCGCCGTGATCGTTAGAGCGAGAGCAATAATTCTAGACCTATACCTCCTCTGTAACTCAAAACTTGCATCCTGTAGAATTTTTTAAACGTTGCCTATGGAGATTTTTAAGGGTAAAAGTTTGATGCCATTCCACGAGCGGGCACAATTTTGAAGCTTGACATGTTGGGTATCAATTTACTTGGCGTAACATTATCTTTCACAATATAAAAAAAAATGGGCTATTTTTACTGTTATTTTTTTTTATTAAAAAAGTGTATTTTTTCCCCAAAAAAGTGTGCTTGTAAGACCGCTGCGCAAATACGGTGTGACAAAAAGTATTGCAATGACCGCCATTTTATTCTCTAGGGTGTTAAAAAAAAATGTATAATGTTTGGGGGTTCTAAGTAATTTTCTAGTAAAAAAAATTGTTTTTCAACTTGTAAACAACACATCTGAAAAAGAGGCCTGGTCCTTACGTGATTAAAGCGGGGGTTCACCCTAAAATTTTTTCTAGCATGCCATCAAGCATACTAGCGCGAGCTACCATATGCCTTTATTTTATTTTTTGGCGCCGTACTTACAGTTTAATCCCGTAGTGAAGTTCCAGATGGGCGTTCCTATGCAGAGGGAAGATGATTGACGGCCGGCTATGGCGCATCACGCGCCACGCTTCCCGAAAATAGCCGAAATAGGACTTGGCTCTTCACGGCGCCTGCGCAGTCAGTTCCTAGTCTGTGCGCAGGCGCCGTATAGCGCCGCGAAGAGCCGAGACCTACTCCGGCTATTTTCGGGAAGCGTGACACGCCATAGCCGGCCGTCAATCATCTTCCCTCTGCATAGGAACGCCCATTCCCCGCGGGGAGTCTGAAACTTCACTACGGGATTAAACTGTGAGTACGGCGCCAAAAAAATAAATAAAGGCATACTGTAGCTCATGCTAGTATGCTGGATTTAATGGTAGAAACTTGTTATTTAGGGTGAACCACCGCTTTAAGTCATTTGCTACAACCAGCACATCAGCAAGTCCCCTCTGTGTCCCAGGTGACTACACCTCACCTAGGGACTGGAGCTGAAAGGGCCCAGGCGCTACCTGGGTCACCGTCCAAAGACTCTTCTGGGGATAAAGGGGACGCGAGTTATGAAGGGTTCGATGTCAACGTGGTGCAGCCCTTCTTAAGGATGTCAGAGAGGCCTTACAATGGTACGACACAATCAAGGAGCTGCTGAAGAAACACAGCTGCTACTTTAAAAACAGGAAGAGAGAGGGTCTCACCCTTCTCTTCATGGATGAAAATAAGAGTATAATAGAGGACGAGTGGAGGCAACCAGAGAAAAACAATTTTTTTTCGGAGTGGCCTTGCCAAACTCTACTCCTTCAAGAAGGAAGATGTTAAACATCTTTTAGACCCACCTGTAGTCGACGCAGCCCTGATGAGTTTAGCCAGGCACGTTACGCTGCCACTAGACGACGCAGTCTCCTTCAGGGACATCCTCAAAAGGAGGGTAGACCTGGACCTGAAGAAGGTCTGCACAGTCGCAGGAGGGGCTTGAAAGCCATTGATAGGCCTAGCAGCAATTTGCAGGGCCATGGAAGTCTGGATAGACAACTCGGAAGCAGCCATTACCAATGATCAGGATAACATAAAATATATATATATATATATATATATACAAGTGCATTTGTGTGAATGCAAACAAATATACTAATATGCAGCCAATCAATTGTATATAAATAATATAGTGCAAACAAAAAGTTCATATAAAGCTAAGAATAAGCACTAAAGTTTGGTGTGAAACGCGTCAGCTTTTTACCCCGTCTGCTGTGGCATGCTTTTTGTGTGTTTTTTTATTTTAAAATAATAATAATTTTTGGAGTGCGGCTGTCCAGAATGTTTTTCCTTCAATTTCATTCCATGCATTGCCAGCACCCGTGGCTTTGGATCAGGTGAGGAGACTTTCTGATTAGTATCCTAGAGCGGTGATTTCTCTTTTTCATATAAAGCTGGATTTCATCAAAGAAAGTCCCATGGGAGAAAAGAGTGTTTGGAAATGACGATCATACACTTGACGGTGTGACACCCATCACCATAATCAAAAATGGAGGCTTACCGGAAAGCCAGCGGCCCCTCTTACTCAGAGAGGTCACACAGTGCTTGGTTGGATCTCTGATCCGCTGAGAAGGAAATCTGGTTGTTCCTCTCCTATGGCCGTGGATGGAATACACCAGGAGGTTCACAGCAACTCAGGATACAGGATGCAGTATTAGGAAGCCTCAATAGCAGAATGTTTAGGAGACAAAAACACTCCACATAGTGTGATACTGTCTCAACATCCAGTCTATTAAACAGTACACTTACATAAAAGTCCAAGCTATGATCATGTCACAATCCACAGATCAATCAGATAAATTCCTTGTGAGTTTCAAGCAGCGATCGCGCAGGTGGAGCAGCATGTGTACGTGGCTATCCCGACGATCGTTTCGTCATAAATTACATGATCGGATGAGACCCAGATGATGTCCTCGCTCAACAACCTAAGGCTGACAGCAGGGTTCATGGCAGAAGCCGCCATTGATATAATCAAAGACCTGACACGCGTGATGCTTTACACCAGGGGTGCCCAATCTGTGGCCCGCAGAGCCCTCTGATGTGGCCCGCGACCTCCTGCTCTGGGATGGAATAGAATACTGTTATTAAAGGTCAGTCTATTACTAAAATCACAGGGCCAGATCCAGAGAGAGAGTACGCCGGCGTATCTACTGATATGCCGGCGTACTTTCAAATTACCCGCGTCGTATCTTTAGTTTGAATCTCAAACCAAGATACGACGGCATCTGGGTTCGATCCGACAGGCGTACGGCTTCGTACACCTTCGGATCGTAGATGCCATACTTTGGCGTCCGCTGGGTGGAGTTTGCGTTGTTTTCCGCGTCGGGTATGCAAATTAGCTTTTTCCGACGATCCACGAACGTACGCGCGGCCGTCACATTCTCTTACGTCGTCTCTAGTCGGCTTTTTCCGGCGTATAGTTAAAGCTGCTATTTTGCGGCGTATAGATAGACTTGACATGTTAAGTATGGCCGTCGTTCCCGCGTCGAAATTAGATTTTTCTTTTTTAAACGTAAGTCGTCCGTGTATAGAGATGGACGTAAGCCACGTCTAAGTTAAAAAAATGACGTTGTTGCGATGTCATTTCGCGCAAAGCACGGCGGGAAATTTCGAAACGGAGCATGCGCAGTTCAATCGGCGCCGGGGACGCGCTTCATTTAAATGAATCACGCCCCCTAATCGCCAATTTGAATTCCGCTGCCAGAAATACACTACGCCGCCGTAACTTTCGGCGCGCAATCTTTCAGGATTCGAACCAAAGCCAGAAAAGTTACGGCGGCGTAGCGTATCTCTGATACGCTGCACCGATCCATTTCTATGTGTATATATGGGCATATCTGTTCTGCAGTGGTTACTGGGCTGCTTTTAACTGATCTGCAGATACAGAGTAGCACACCTGTGGGTTACCTGCACTGAGCCATACACTTCTATTATTACCTGAGAGTTTGGTGAGCTTTCTGAAAATGCACCAAACCTGCAGGACATAATAGAACTCTATTGCAAAGTGCAGAAAAGCCAAAGGCACACTGCGTTGCACCCGCAGTACGGGTAAACCGCAGCACATCAGGCCAAGGAGAGCATTATTTTGCAGTAGGTAAATACGCTCCTACAACAGGAAGCGATAGAGCCAGTGCCCCAGAGGGAGAAGCAGCAAATGTTATCTAATCCAAAGTACGTGTGTGTAAATCTGTCTGGCAGTAGTGTATAGCATCAAAAACATGGCAACTCATTCATTTTATGCTTGTTAAGAAGTACGGTATATAATGTAGTTAACATTTTGTTTTATTATTTAAACACTAGGTGGCGCTATGTGAAAATATTTCAGTTCTTTATTTCTGTAAAAAGATTCTGTAAAAACATTTCCTATGTTTTGTATAAATGAAGTGGAAAATTTATTTTGAAAATAAAGAAATTGAAAAAAAAAAAAGATTCTGATAAAATCATTTTTTTAAACGTTAGCTGTTTATTTTTGACACACTGCAAATAAATAAAATAATTGGTTAATAAATAAATGTTCCTACTCCTAACATGTTTGAGTATACCACATACTGGCCCAGATTCTCAAAGGCGTTATGCCGGGGCACCTTGATTTGCGCGGCGCAATTGAACAGATGCGCCGTCGTATCGGTGCGCCGTACCCACAGAACCAAGTACGCCAGAAATTAGTCTTGTTTCGATCGGCGCAACGTTTGTGCGCCGGCGTAGCGTAGGCGCACATTTACGCCGAGAACGCCCAGCGCTCCCATTGATTTCATAATCAAATATGCAAATGAGGGATATACCGAGATTCCCGAACGTACGACCGCCCGACGCAGGCTACGAGCGGTGCGCGTAAGCTGTTCGTCCGGTGTAAACTTGCCCCTCATAAAAGCAGGGGCAACTTTGCACCAGACGTGTGCAGGTCAGCTGGAGAGCAGCTTTAGCAGCACCCTTACGGACGAGCTCAGCAACCACACTTGCAGGACAAGACTTCTGTATGCCAACATGCCAGGGGCAGGCATGGTCATAGCACAACTAGTGTGCGCCCAGGCGCTTCGAATGAGAAGGAGAAGGAGGAGGGCACGGCAGCGTTTTTACCGAACGCCATTAGACGTCTTGGCCATCGGGGAAGCAGAGGTGTATCGCCTCTTCAGATTTAATACTCAAGCCATCCAGGAAATAACCACAATCCTGCAGGATGACCTTACAAGCCCAACACACCGCTCACATGCAGTGCAGCCACTGATCAAGGTCCTGGCAACACTCCACTTCCTGGCCACTGGATCTTTTCAGCGCACAAGTGGAGGTGTGGCTGGGATGTCACAAACCAGCATGAGCAGATGTGTGCACCAGGTTGTACCCGCAATCCTGAGACACATGTCCAACCAAATCGTCAGACCCACCCAGGAGGTCCAGCGGAATAAGGCAAGGGCAGATTTTGTCAGAATTGCAGGATTCCCACGCACCATCGGGGCAATTGATTGCACCCATGTGGCACTACAGCCCCCCCGTGACACAGAGCACCTATTCCGCAATCGGAAGCACTGGCATTCTATCAATGTCCAGGTTATCGTGGATGCCCATGGCCTCATATAGCACGTCCGTGCCAAACACCCCGGATCCTCTCATGACAGCTTCATCTACCGCCAAAGCGACATCCCAATGGAGTTTGACCAGAATGTGTACGGGGACAGCTGGCTGGTTGGTGAGTGACATGGGTGTCAGGTATGACTGTCCCCCCCATGACGCAGACATTACGAGGGACACATGCATGACTAACCTCCTCCTGTCTTTTCTCTTCCAGGTGACTCTGCATATGCACTTGGACCTCATCTAATGACCCCATTCCGGAACCCACAAACCCCAGGAGAGGAAAACTACAATGCTGCACACATAAGTACCCGTGCAGTGGTGGAACGAACCTTTGGCCAACTGAAGTCCCGTTTCCGATGCCTGGATAAGTCTGGGGGGACCCTGTTGTATTCCCCAGACTTTGTGTGCCAGATCATCGGGGCATGTTGCATTCTGCACAACTTCGCAGTGAGAAAGGGCCTGGAGGTTGAACTACGTGATGACCTGAGCCCACAACCCGACAATCCCCCCCTGCCTGAGGGTACCCCGTCTGCTGAGGGATCAGCAATCAGGAGATGCCTCGTTGAACGTCTCTTTGAACGTTAAACACACACATGAAAAATGGCACAATGTGAATGCACACGTGCACACCACTGTGGTCCCTAGCACACACCCCCCACATGCACATCGAATTGGATTAGACCCAATCAAACCACATTGTTTTAGGGAGCAGTAACGCCGCGCCAAGGCTCCAATTATGTTACTGTACATTCATACACCTTTCACATGGCAGAGGGTGACACCCCTTTGCTGGCAGGAGTGTCAACCCCCCCCCCATTCTCACACCAGTCACACTATTCTGCACGCCTCACCGTGTGCATTTGTCAACACTAACTTAAAAAACTCTTTACCAGAGCAATACTTTGAAAAATAAATAAAAAAACTCTTTACCAGAGCAATACTTTGAAAAATAAATAAAAAAACTCTTTACCAGAGCAATAATCAACCCGAAAAACTAATTGGCCTGCCTTCGGCCACGGCCCCGGCCCCGGCTCCTCAACTGCCTGGTTGAGGGGGGGGGGGTTTCATCAGGCAGAGGAGCATCCACCGTGGCTGGAGGCCTGCCCTCTAATGCCACCGCTATCCTCCTCAGGAGGTTATTGGTCTCGGTTTGAACACCAACAATGGCAGCTGTGTGCCCCTGGACGGACTCATTTAGGGTCTGCACCTCTTTCACCAGGCTTGCTGTGGTGGTTTCGAGATCCCGCAAACATGTGATAATTGCAGTGGTGTTGCCTGCAATGTCCTGAATCACATCGGTGACATGTCCCCTCTCCCCTAGGCTGTCAGCCACTCGAGTGAAGTCCTGGCCCATCGCACCCATAAGGCGGGTCTGGTCTTCCTGCGCAGTGGTCAGGGTCACAGACAGCAACTCGGGTACCCCCCTGGTTCTCGGCGTTGACCTCCTTGGTCCACGAGAGGCTTCAGGCCTGGCATAGGGTGAGGGATTAGATGGAGGGGGTGGGTTGGAGATGGAGACAGAGGGAGTGGCTGGGTTGGAGATGGAGTCCGAGGATATGGAGGATCGTGGGCTTGAGGTCCGGGATGGACCAGCCAAGCTTCCCAAATCCTCCAAGAAAAGGGACAGTGACACCTCCTCCCCCAAATGCTCCGCATCCTGCAGAACCTCCTCAATGGAGGCGTGGCCACCACTCTCCTCCACCAATGCCGCTTGCCTTCCCTGGGGGTCAGGGGCATCTTCATCAGATGAAGATGGTGTGGGACGGGCAGTGACATCAGCATCAGGGGATGGTGTGGGACGGGCAGGGGCATCGGCATCAGGGGATGGTGTGGGACGGGCAGGGGCATCAGCATCAGGGGATGGTGTGGGACGGGCAGGGGCACGAGACGGGCCAGCTTCATCCTGGACACCTGTGGATGACACAAAACATTCACATGTTGTTGGACCCACAAACTTGTCACATATTCCCTACCTCCCCCCACACACATGCTACACACCAGATAGTTGAAATAAACACTTACCTGTCCTCAAGGGCGGATGAACAGAATCATAGCCCGGCATTCCCTCAACTTGAACCCTGGTAAGGCACCGGGCAACTACCTCCTCATCTGGTGTCAGACGGATCCTTGAGGCAGGTCCCCCACCAGTGCCCCTGGCATGCCTCGCCATGAGGGCCATCTTGTCCTTGACCCTCCTCCTAAGATCATTAATTTTCTTGCCTATATGATGGGGCCTCCTCGCCTCATTGCCCACAGCATTCACTTGATCCGTTATCCTCTGCAGGATCTCATCCCTTCGCCCCTTGCTTGTGGTTTTACTCCTGGACCCATGGAGGCGGTCATAGTGCCTCTCCATGCCTGCGAGAATGATGGCCCTCTCATCATGAGAGAAATTCTTTTTCCTTCTACTTGTACGCTCAGCAGACATGGCAAAGCACTGCAAAAGTAAGCTCACCACCAACAGTAAACTAACAGGTGTACTTTTGCACATGATGGGCGCATGTCTGGGCGTATTTATGCACTTGTTTGGAGCAACTCGCCAATCGCGTTGTGCGCATGCGCATAGGGGCGGGGGACACCCGGTCACGTGACGGCGCATGCGCCGTCCGTTCAGACCATCATTTGCATAAGGTCACGGTTCATTTAAATGTATCACGCCCACTTCCTTCCTACTTTCATTTACGCCCACATACGCCCACGAATTTGCACTACGCCGGCGCAAATTTGAACGCCGGTGCTTCGGGAATACGGAGCTTACCTCTCTAAGTTAGGAAGGCGTAGCGCATCTTGGATGCGCTACGACCGCATAAGGATGCGCCGATGTACGAGAATCTGGGCCAGTATGTGTGTACATTAGTTGTTGTTTGTACCCATAGTGGGGCCAATAAACAATAATAGAGCACATTTTGCTTTTTCTTTTTATCCGTCCAAAAAACGTTGACACTAAAGCCTCATGCCGTGTACACACAACCGTTTTTCATGACGATAAAAATGCAATTTTTTTTAAATTGGTCGCTATAAATGGTCTTGCGTAGGCTCCAGAGCATTTTTCACAGCGTGAAAAATTGCCATTAAAAATTTAGAACATGCTCTATTTTTTCCTGTCGTTTTTCACGTCGTCGTTTTTCATTGTGAAAAAGGGTTGTACGATGGGAAAAAACGCGCATGCTCAGAAGCAAGTTATGAAACGGGAGCACTCGTTCTGGTAAAACCAGCGTTCATAATGGAGATAGCACATTCATAACGCTGTAACAGACTGAAAAGCACGAAGACTGAAAAGCGCGAATCGTCTCTCACCAAACTTTTACTAACACGCGGTAACATGAAATCAGCAAAAGCAGCCCAAAGGGTGGCGCCATTCGACTGGAACGTCCCCATTATAGTGCCGTCGTATGTGTTGTCGTACGTGTTGTATGTCACTGCGCTTTGCTCGAGCATTTTTTTTCACGATCGTGTGTATGCAAGCGAGGCTTGAGAGGAGTCACGTCAAGAAAAACTTTGTTTTTTTCCATGACATTAAAAACGGTCGTGTGTATGCGGCATTGTACACACGTCGGACTTAAAACAAACTTTTCTGTGGATTTTTGTTTGAAGGGCGTTGGCCGTGAACTTGGTATGCATACACACAGCAGGACTTTTTCAGCAAACTTTCTCAAAACCACATGGTTTTTCAGCTCTTTTCTGCTCTTTACTGCCACCCTTTGGTCAACTTCTGCTATTGTTGGTTGATTTTAACATTGGTTCTGAGCATATGTTTGGACAAAAGTCCAATGGACTTCTGTACACACGATAGGACTTTGCACCGTAGGACTTTTGTTGCCGAAAACTTTGTCAGTTTGCAGAGCGAACTTTTGTCTGATGAAAAACAAAAAAGTTTGTCCGATGGAGCGCACACACGGTCGGATTTTTTTTGAAAACCTGCTCATTTTGAAGTTTGTTGTCAAAAAGTCAGGCCGTGTGTATGGGGCTTAACGCTCACTCTGACACTGATGCCGCGAACACGCGACTGTTTTTAATGACAAGAAAAATTCTATTTTTTAAATTGGTCATTAAAAACGATCGTGTGTAGACTCCAGAGCATTTTTCTCGACGTGAAAAATGGGTATTAAAAATTTAGAACATGCTCTAATTTTTCACGTCGTTTTTCACGTCGTGAAAAACGGTTGTGTGTAGGCTTTAACGACGGGAAAAAAAACATGCATGCTCAGAAGCAAGTTATGCACATTCGTCATGCTGTAACGCACGAAGACTGACAATCGCGAATCGTCTCTCACCAAACTTTTACTAACACAAGTGCAGCGCTACCCCCTCAGGAGCCGCTGGTTAGATTGGGACGGCATAATTATGTTACCTCTGTGATGTGTCTAGGGGTGATGATGATGATGATGAGAGCAATGACGGAATGTCCAGACAATTGATTGACGTTTTCTGTGCCTTTATTTTGGGTCCAACATGACCAACAGTCAACGTGAGGTAGATAGAGAAAGGTTGGTGAAAAGGAGAGAACTTTGCAGATTCAGGCCTATGGATAAATGAAGCAGTCCTGCCTCCAAATATTATTCTTGCTTCGTCGCCACTTCAGCAGTGGGTATAGTGCCCCAAGGACAGGTCCCTCTCACAGGCCTGGCAGCCAGGGTGTCACTCGGAACCACTGAGAAGGAACAAGTCTCTGCTACCGACTTGGCTCTAATAGAATTAAGATTAGTAAAGCGCCGCTGCCACCAGCCCAGTACTCAGGAACATGGATAGTAGAGCGAATCCTCTCAGTCAATAATTTGCCTGAATCTCCCTCAGGTAGACTTGCTAGCTTGGGGCCACCGACTAACAGTTTGCAGCATACAACCTGTCAGTGTCCGGTCACCCAGATCCCCGACGGTTCGTCTAAGGCCCCGTACAGACGACGGAACATGTCTGCTGAAACTGGTCCGCGGACCAGTTTCAGCAGACATGTTCGATCGTCTGTACAGCCGAGCGGACAGGATTCCAGCGTACATTTGCCCGCCGGGCCTTTTTCGAGCGGGCAAATATTTCTAAACATGTTTAGAAACATGCCCGCTGGAATCCTGTCCGTCGGACATGTTCGGTCGTCTGTACAGACCTACCGTACATGTCCGAGCGGCCGCCATCCCTCGCATGCGTCGAATGACTTCGACGCATGCGTGGAAGCATTGAACTGCCAGGGCCGCGCACGTCGCCGCGTCATCGTCGCGGCCTCGTCGCCGCGTATCGAGTATGCGCGGATTTCTGTATGATGGTGTGTACAGCCATCATACAGAAATCTCCGGGCAGACATGTACGCTGAAAACGGTCCGGCGGACCGTTTTCATCGTACATGTTTGCCCGTCTGTACGAGGCCTAAGCCCTATTGGATCACCTGCCTCCGGGTTCACCTCAGACCGACTCCCCACGAACAGCACAACTCGCTTGGGATCTTCTTAATAAGAGATGGGGGACCCAGTAAGTGAAACAAAAAATACAGCGCTCGAGGATGGAGTACGAATCACTTTATAGTCTTAAAGTAGTGCAAAAATATACACATGAACTGAAAAATTAAAAACTGCACACTAGGCAGAAAGTTTAAACAAGCGAATCTATTGCAAAGTCCCCAAACACTTGAACAGTAACCATATGGTGATAGTGGGATAGCAACCTGAAATCACTGCTGGGAGAAAGCTTCCAACCAAAGTACACTTCTGTAGTATATGAAGGTGGCACAGCCGTTAGTATGCCTCTAAGCAGGGAGATGAAAAACACACAGCGGGGAGACAGCATCCACGCTGGGAGTGAACATAGATGTTATTCACCTGCCGAGGGAGAAATGGCTGTAGTTCTAATCCAACAGGGAGGCCGATGGGGGCGGGATCACTCCTCGCAACGAAGGATGTAGGGCAGTGAGGGAGATCCTGGATGGGAACCACCGTGCCAATACGAGGACGCCGCCGCGTCAATCAGAAGCGAGGAGGGAGGGGTGGAATCACCGCTGCGTCACATGAAGGGGAAGGGAATGAAGTCCGGACTCTATCCCTCGAGGGTCATGTGACTCCAGGGGCCAATCAGTGGAAGAGATAGACGAGCAGTAAAATCAACATGCTGAACGTCACTGAAGGAATTCCCAGACTGTCAGTATCTCAGCATTGGCTTCTTGTAAACAAGTGGGGGCATAAAACGAGATGGGGGTGAGCCGTGACTGACATGTTTCGCGTGCCAGACGCTTTGTCAAAGTCACGGACAGGCAACACCACCAGATTGAAATAGGAACATGTAACAATCCCATTGGATAATGGCGGGCGGGGGGACGGATTTGAAGTATTAACCCCACCATCACCATTCGGTTCTTTATTTAAAAAAGCAAAAAAGCAACATATTGAGTTTGCAATTATTATGTTTGTTGATATTAAACTAGAAACACCCAATAGTGACACATATACAAAAAATAATAATAGCACATATACAAAAATACATAATACATACATTGAAAATGAATGAAAATAAAATAAAAAATAAAAAATACAATATAAAAATAAAAAATATATAAAAAATAAAGAATAAAAAAAGAATAAAAAATAAATAAAAAATATAAAATATATAATACAAAACACAATGTACTCAACTCATAACATAAATATTAGTGACATGAACACATTTACCTATAAAAACTATCATTTTTTAAAAAACATGACGTTGAAAAAAGAGCCATAAGCTCTGTATACTAAAATTTAATTCAAGTTTCGTTCGTAATGCTGAGGATATCTAGCTCCTCGTTAAGGCCACCTGGTGACAAAGAACCCATCCGAAAGATCCAATAAGTTTCCCTCTTGCAGAGGAGGGAAAATCTTTCATTAGCCGTAAGTGACCCTATTGGAATGGACTCAATCGCCATGACCTCCAGGCACTTAAAATCTTTATTATGGGCCTGCAGGAAGTGTCTAGGTACACTGTGTTTGTCACAGCCCTTTTTGATAAGGCGTCTATGCTCGCCTATTCGTATCCGTAAAGTACGGATTGTCCTTCCTACGTAAAGCAAATTACAAGGACAACGCAACACGTAAACAACGAATTCCGTTGAACAGGTAATGAATTGATTGATCGGAAAACTGCAGTCTTTGGTTTTAATAAAATCAGTCCCTCCTTTAGAGATAGACTGACAAGTAAGACATCCTCTTTTACCACATCTGAAGATACCGGTTTTATTATTGAAGTAGGCCCGAATATCTAAAGGACGAGTGGGGTTATTCTTAGAGACTTTACTTGGTGCAATGATATTCCGGATGGTCCGTGCCCTTCTAAAGGTAATCTGGGGTTTAGGGGGAAGGGAAGAAGACAGATATTGGTCTAGTTGAAGAATGTTGAAATGTTTGTTAATAATGCTACTTATATTTTTATGTTCGGTGTTAAAAGTGGAAATAAACCTTATATTATTTACGACCCTGTCCTTAATGACCTTCTTCTTTTTGTTAATAATCATGTTGGAATTGAAAGCATCATCTAATAATTCTTGTGGATACCCCTTCTCTCTAAATTTTGTCTTCATAGTAAGGCCCTGGGTCATGTAGTCCTGTATCTTTGAACAGTTTCTCCGTAGCCTATTAAATTGTCCATATGGGATATTTGATTTCCACGACGAGTGATGGCAACTATTAAAATGTAAATATGAATTACCACTAGTAGGTTTAATATGGTTACTAGTGGTAATGACCTCCTGATCATGTGAAAGTACCAAATCCAAAAAAATTAAATTGTCCTTATCGAAGACATGCGTAAACGAAAGGCCTAGCTCATTATTGTTACAGTGGTCTACAAATAATGAAAAAAGATCAGCACCACCACTCCAAATAAGGACTACGTCGTCTATATAACGCCCATAGAAGACGACGTGTTCCAAAAATGGATTGTTATTCCAAATTTGCAAAGTTTCCCAATAACCCATAGTCAGATTGGCATAAACCGGTGCAAAATTGGCCCCCATTGCGGTACCTTTCCTTTGTAAAAAGAACTGGTCACAGAAAGAAAAATAATTGTGTTTAAGGCAGAATTCAATACCTCTACTGATAAACTCAGATTGTAGAGAGTTAATATCATTGTTCTTACTTAAGAAGTATTGTACTGCCGCTAAACCAATGTTGTGGGGTATTGACGTGTACAAGGAGGCCACATCTAGTGACGCCCAAGCATAACCCTCTTCCCAGGAGTAGTTTTCAAGGGTCTTAATAATGTCATTGGAATCTTTAATATAAGATGGCAATTCACAAACAATAGGCTGTAGGACATGGTCTATGTACATAGATAGGCCACTAGTAAGGCTATTGGTACTAGCAACAATCGGGCGACCCGGTGGGTCCACTAAAGATTTGTGTACTTTCGGGAGGTGGTAAAAATATGGAGTACTAGAAATTTTGGGCAATAAGAAGGACTTTTCTCTCTTGTTGATAACGCCTTTACTAAAAGCCGTCTCAACAAGAGTAGTAAGTTCTATTTGGTAGGCGGAGAAAGGGTCTGTATTAAGTTTTTGGTAAGTCTCACCATCCGACAGCAAACGATATGCTTCTCGGAGGTATTCAACCTTATCCTGTACAACTAGGCTCCCGCCTTTGTCGGCTTGTTTGACTATAATATTTTTATTTGCCGTGAGATCTTTAAGTGCCTGACGTTCTACAAAATTTAGATTAAGGGTCCCTGACTTAGAAGGGTTATCACATAAACTGGAAAAATCCTTATACACAGCTTGATAGAAAGTCTCAATATAGGGCCCTTTAGAGCGGGTAGGGTTAAAAACGGACTGAGGCCTAAAATTTGTGTGCACTATGTCTGGTTCCATAAAAGGACAAAAAGTTTGACTCTCTATATTGCCCTCAGACCATAGTTCTTCAAGGATTTGTAACAAACCATCTGGATCTTGGTCAATGTCTGGGTCCTCACGAGTAATAGTTGCAACACTGTTAGAATCCAGAACGTTGTCAGTACTGGACGCATCACGTTTAGCGAAAAATCTTTTGAGGGTGAGGAGTCGAACAAATTTATTTAGATCCTTAAAAAGTCCAAATTTATTTGGTCCAGTAGAAGGACAAAAACTTAACCCTTTGCGTAAAAGGGTAAGCTCAACTGGGGTAAGGGTATGACTAGAAAGATTGAATATTTTAATGGTACTATCTTTTAGTCCCTGTCTGTCTTTTCTTTTTTGTTCAGTCTTGGATCGGAGTCCTCCTCTTCTACCTCTTCGAGTTTTCTTTTTTCTTTTTGTAATGAGGTTCCCTTTGGGGGTAAGTCTAAAAAACCTTCATCGATATTGCCTATTATAGTATCACACATAGAAGTTGGAGGCCCATTGACTCTTGGACGAGCCCCTTCCTTCATGTAAACTTCTAAGTCTTTAGATAGAGGGCTATATTTATTACTAGTGTTGACTGAGAAGCATATGGGTAGTTGTGAAAATGACGTGTTGCACTCACGATCAATATTGGGGTCTGCTATACTTGGACTGGGGTTGAGATCTACCAGGATGGGAGGGGGATTGGGTATTAGAATAGGTACGTTGGAAAGCTGGTTAATTGGCCCCTCTGATATTGGTGGCTTGGGTTCAGAAACATAACCATGAGGGCAGAGTGGCGTTTGAAGTCTATCTTGTTTATTTCTAATATTATTAGAATGTTCACCACCATTGTTAATCCTTCTATTACCTCTATTTCTATTTCTATTTTTGTTCTGACGTGGTCCTTTATCTACAGTGTTAGAATTGGGGCGGGTCGAATAGGAATTAGTTCCCTGGCTATGTTGAGTATTGGGCTGTCTGACTTCTAAGACTGGGCGTTTCCATTCAAAGACATTTCCGCTTTTATAATCGGCAACATCTCTCTCAAGTTTATGTGTCTTTTTCTTAATAATCTCATCTTCATCCTTTAACACATTGGAATTCTGTATAGAAAGCCATTTATCGAAGAGACAGGAGGAGCTGAAAGCTTCAGCAGCCTGGCCCTTCTCCGCAACCTGTGACTCTGCAATTTTGAGTTTCCTTTCACGCTGCTGGATTAATATTTTAATCCACTTGGTGGTACAGAACTCGGATATAAATCGCCATTCTTTTGCAAGATCCTCATCAAGGAAACTACACTGTTTTTTGATGCGAAGCCCCCGAGGTGTAATACCTAAATCCAAATATTTTTGTAAGAACGCTAAGTCCCACCATTGAGCATTCTCATACTGTTTAGCGTCTTGTAGTTTTAAAAAAGCTTTCCTCATCTGAATTTCATATGCCTCTGAATGAGGCGGAAGCGCAGAAGCATTTGGAACAGAGTTCACAGGATCGGTATTAGAAATCCCATAGAAGTCTATCTTTTCAAAGATGGATAATAGTCTACTCGATCTGTCAGAAGCCATTGAAACACTAAAAACCATACACACACACACACACACACACACTCTCACAAACACGTATACCCGTATAAGAACAAACACGCACAGAAAACACAAAAAAACACACACTTGGGTGTAACCGATAGTGTCCTAAAACAACATATACAAATAGAAAAATATAGAGAAGGAACAACCAGTGCAAATATATAACACTGTTGAATCCAACATATATCTAAAACTAATACTGTTCATGCATAAACATAGTAATCGCCATTGGAATGTGAGCTGCTATGTGGGAAACCATACAGGAACAAAATGATACAAGAAAAAATTCCCACTACTAGCGCTACACCATAAGGACAATAAAACACAGTGTTTTGTGTAGTAAAAAAGATGAAAAAACCTTCCCGTGCAGCTGTCAATCACCTGAGAACATGGGCAAAGAACTGAAACAAAAAATACAGCGCTCGAGGATGGAGTACGAATCACTTTATAGTCTTAAAGTAGTGCAAAAATATACACATGAACTGAAAAATTAAAAACTGCACACTAGGCAGAAAGTTTAACCACTTGCCGTCGCCGCACCGTCATTATACGTCCACAAGGTGGCTCTCCTAGGCGAGACCACGTAAATGGACGTCCTACCTCTAAGCCGCCACTAGGGGCGCACGCGCGCCGCCGGAGGCGCGCGCGCGCGCCCCCCGCTCGCCCCCGACTCCCGTGCGTGTGCCCGGCGGGCGCGATCGCCGCCGGGCACACGCGATCGCTCGGTACAGAGCGGGGAACGGGAGCTGTGTGTGTAAACACACAGCTCTCGTTCCTGTCAGCCGGGGAAATGCTGATTTTCTGTTCATACAATGTATGAACAGAAAATCAGTGTTTCCCCTAGTGAGGCCACCCCCCCCCCCCCACAGTAAGAACACACCCAGGCATACTTAACCCCTTCCCCGCCCCCTAGTGTTAACCCCTTCACTGCCAGTGGCATTTTTATAGTAATCTAATGCATTTTTATAGCACTGATCGCTATAAAAATGCCAATGGTCCCAAAAATGTGTCAAAAATGTCCGAAGTGTCCGCCATAATGTCGCAATACCGAAAAAAAAATCGCTGATCGCCGCCATTACTAGTAAAAAAAATATTAATAAAAATGCCATAAAAATACCCCCTATTTTGTAAACGCTATAACTTTTGCGCAAACCAATCAATAAACGCTTATTGCGATTTTTTTTACGAAAAATATGTAGAAGAATACGTATCGGCCTAAACTGAGGAAAAAAAATGTTTTTTTATATATTTTTGGGGGATATTTATTACAGCAAAAAGTAAAAAATATTCATTTTTTTCAAAATTGTCGCTCTATTTTTGTTTATAGCGCAAAAAATAAAAAACGCAGAGGTGATCAAATACCACCAAAAGAAAGCTCTATTTGTGGGAAAAAAAGGACGCCAATTTTGTTTGGGAGCCACGTCGCACGACCGCGCAATTGTCTGTTAAAGCGACGCAGTCCCGAATCGCAAAAAGTACTCTGGTCTTTGGGCAGCAATATGGTCCGGGGGGTAAGTGGTTAAACAAGCGAATCTATTGCAAAGTCCCCAAACACTTGAACAGTAACCATATGGTGATAGTGGGATAGCAACCTGAAATCACTGCTGGGAGAAAGCTTCCAACCAAAGTACACTTCTGTAGTATATGAAGGTGGCACAGCCGTTAGTATGCCTCTAAGCAGGGAGATGAAAAACACACAGCGGGGAGACAGCATCCACGCTGGGAGTGAACATAGATGTTATTCACCTGCCGAGGGAGAAATGGCTGTAGTTCTAATCCAACAGGGAGGCCGATGGGGGCGGGATCACTCCTCGCAACGAAGGATGTAGGGCAGTGAGGGAGATCCTGGATGGGAACCACCGTGCCAATACGAGGACGCCGCCGCGTCAATCAGAAGCGAGGAGGGAGGGGTGGAATCACCGCTGCGTCACATGAAGGGGAAGGGAATGAAGTCCGGACTCTATCCCTCGAGGGTCATGTGACTCCAGGGGCCAATCAGTGGAAGAGATAGACGAGCAGTAAAATCAACATGCTGAACGTCACTGAAGGAATTCCCAGACTGTCAGTATCTCAGCATTGGCTTCTTGTAAACAAGTGGGGGCATAAAACGAGATGGGGGTGAGCCGTGACTGACATGTTTCGCGTGCCAGACGCTTTGTCAAAGTCACGGACAGGCAACACCACCAGATTGAAATAGGAACATGTAACAATCCCATTGGATAATGGCGGGCGGGGGGACGGATTTGAAGTATTAACCCCACCATCACCATTCGGTTCTTTATTTAAAAAAGCAAAAAAGCAACATATTGAGTTTGCAATTATTATGTTTGTTGATATTAAACTAGAAACACCCAATAGTGACACATATACAAAAAATAATAATAGCACATATACAAAAATACATAATACATACATTGAAAATGAATGAAAATAAAATAAAAAATAAAAAATACAATATAAAAATAAAAAATATATAAAAAATAAAGAATAAAAAAAGAATAAAAAATAAATAAAAAATATAAAATATATAATACAAAACACAATGTACTCAACTCATAACATAAATATTAGTGACATGAACACATTTACCTATAAAAACTATAATTTTTTAAAAAACATGACGTTGAAAAAAGAGCCATAAGCTCTGTATACTAAAATTTAATTCAAGTTTCGTTCGTAATGCTGAGGATATCTAGCTCCTCGTTAAGGCCACCTGGTGACAAAGAACCCATCCGAAAGATCCAATAAGTTTCCCTCTTGCAGAGGAGGGAAAATCTTTCATTAGCCGTAAGTGACCCTATTGGAATGGACTCAATCGCCATGACCTCCAGGCACTTAAAATCTTTATTATGGGCCTGCAGGAAGTGTCTAGGTACACTGTGTTTGTCACAGCCCTTTTTGATAAGGCGTCTATGCTCGCCTATTCGTATCCGTAAAGTACGGATTGTCCTTCCTACGTAAAGCAAATTACAAGGACAACGCAACACGTAAACAACGAATTCCGTTGAACAGGTAATGAATTGATTGATCGGAAAACTGCAGTCTTTGGTTTTAATAAAATCAGTCCCTCCTTTAGAGATAGACTGACAAGTAAGACATCCTCTTTTACCACATCTGAAGATACCGGTTTTATTATTGAAGTAGGCCCGAATATCTAAAGGACGAGTGGGGTTATTCTTAGAGACTTTACTTGGTGCAATGATATTCCGGATGGTCCGTGCCCTTCTAAAGGTAATCTGGGGTTTAGGGGGAAGGGAAGAAGACAGATATTGGTCTAGTTGAAGAATGTTGAAATGTTTGTTAATAATGCTACTTATATTTTTATGTTCGGTGTTAAAAGTGGAAATAAACCTTATATTATTTACGACCCTGTCCTTAATGACCTTCTTCTTTTTGTTAATAATCATGTTGGAATTGAAAGCATCATCTAATAATTCTTGTGGATACCCCTTCTCTCTAAATTTTGTCTTCATAGTAAGGCCCTGGGTCATGTAGTCCTGTATCTTTGAACAGTTTCTCCGTAGCCTATTAAATTGTCCATATGGGATATTTGATTTCCACGACGAGTGATGGCAACTATTAAAATGTAAATATGAATTACCACTAGTAGGTTTAATATGGTTACTAGTGGTAATGACCTCCTGATCATGTGAAAGTACCAAATCCAAAAAAATTAAATTGTCCTTATCGAAGACATGCGTAAACGAAAGGCCTAGCTCATTATTGTTACAGTGGTCTACAAATAATGAAAAAAGATCAGCACCACCACTCCAAATAAGGACTACGTCGTCTATATAACGCCCATAGAAGACGACGTGTTCCAAAAATGGATTGTTATTCCAAATTTGCAAAGTTTCCCAATAACCCATAGTCAGATTGGCATAAACCGGTGCAAAATTGGCCCCCATTGCGGTACCTTTCCTTTGTAAAAAGAACTGGTCACAGAAAGAAAAATAATTGTGTTTAAGGCAGAATTCAATACCTCTACTGATAAACTCAGATTGTAGAGAGTTAATATCATTGTTCTTACTTAAGAAGTATTGTACTGCCGCTAAACCAATGTTGTGGGGTATTGACGTGTACAAGGAGGCCACATCTAGTGACGCCCAAGCATAACCCTCTTCCCAGGAGTAGTTTTCAAGGGTCTTAATAATGTCATTGGAATCTTTAATATAAGATGGCAATTCACAAACAATAGGCTGTAGGACATGGTCTATGTACATAGATAGGCCACTAGTAAGGCTATTGGTACTAGCAACAATCGGGCGACCCGGTGGGTCCACTAAAGATTTGTGTACTTTCGGGAGGTGGTAAAAATATGGAGTACTAGAAATTTTGGGCAATAAGAAGGACTTTTCTCTCTTGTTGATAACGCCTTTACTAAAAGCCGTCTCAACAAGAGTAGTAAGTTCTATTTGGTAGGCGGAGAAAGGGTCTGTATTAAGTTTTTGGTAAGTCTCACCATCCGACAGCAAACGATATGCTTCTCGGAGGTATTCAACCTTATCCTGTACAACTAGGCTCCCGCCTTTGTCGGCTTGTTTGACTATAATATTTTTATTTGCCGTGAGATCTTTAAGTGCCTGACGTTCTACAAAATTTAGATTAAGGGTCCCTGACTTAGAAGGGTTATCACATAAACTGGAAAAATCCTTATACACAGCTTGATAGAAAGTCTCAATATAGGGCCCTTTAGAGCGGGTAGGGTTAAAAACGGACTGAGGCCTAAAATTTGTGTGCACTATGTCTGGTTCCATAAAAGGACAAAAAGTTTGACTCTCTATATTGCCCTCAGACCATAGTTCTTCAAGGATTTGTAACAAACCATCTGGATCTTGGTCAATGTCTGGGTCCTCACGAGTAATAGTTGCAACACTGTTAGAATCCAGAACGTTGTCAGTACTGGACGCATCACGTTTAGCGAAAAATCTTTTGAGGGTGAGGAGTCGAACAAATTTATTTAGATCCTTAAAAAGTCCAAATTTATTTGGTCCAGTAGAAGGACAAAAACTTAACCCTTTGCGTAAAAGGGTAAGCTCAACTGGGGTAAGGGTATGACTAGAAAGATTGAATATTTTAATGGTACTATCTTTTAGTCCCTGTCTGTCTTTTCTTTTTTGTTCAGTCTTGGATCGGAGTCCTCCTCTTCTACCTCTTCGAGTTTTCTTTTTTCTTTTTGTAATGAGGTTCCCTTTGGGGGTAAGTCTAAAAAACCTTCATCGATATTGCCTATTATAGTATCACACATAGAAGTTGGAGGCCCATTGACTCTTGGACGAGCCCCTTCCTTCATGTAAACTTCTAAGTCTTTAGATAGAGGGCTATATTTATTACTAGTGTTGACTGAGAAGCATATGGGTAGTTGTGAAAATGACGTGTTGCACTCACGATCAATATTGGGGTCTGCTATACTTGGACTGGGGTTGAGATCTACCAGGATGGGAGGGGGATTGGGTATTAGAATAGGTACGTTGGAAAGCTGGTTAATTGGCCCCTCTGATATTGGTGGCTTGGGTTCAGAAACATAACCATGAGGGCAGAGTGGCGTTTGAAGTCTATCTTGTTTATTTCTAATATTATTAGAATGTTCACCACCATTGTTAATCCTTCTATTACCTCTATTTCTATTTCTATTTTTGTTCTGACGTGGTCCTTTATCTACAGTGTTAGAATTGGGGCGGGTCGAATAGGAATTAGTTCCCTGGCTATGTTGAGTATTGGGCTGTCTGACTTCTAAGACTGGGCGTTTCCATTCAAAGACATTTCCGCTTTTATAATCGGCAACATCTCTCTCAAGTTTATGTGTCTTTTTCTTAATAATCTCATCTTCATCCTTTAACACATTGGAATTCTGTATAGAAAGCCATTTATCGAAGAGACAGGAGGAGCTGAAAGCTTCAGCAGCCTGGCCCTTCTCCGCAACCTGTGACTCTGCAATTTTGAGTTTCCTTTCACGCTGCTGGACTAATATTTTAATCCACTTGGTGGTACAGAACTCGGATATAAATCGCCATTCTTTTGCAAGATCCTCATCAAGGAAACTACACTGTTTTTTGATGCGAAGCCCCCGAGGTGTAATACCTAAATCCAAATATTTTTGTAAGAACGCTAAGTCCCACCATTGAGCATTCTCATACTGTTTAGCGTCTTGTAGTTTTAAAAAAGCTTTCCTCATCTGAATTTCATATGCCTCTGAATGAGGCGGAAGCGCAGAAGCATTTGGAACAGAGTTCACAGGATCGGTATTAGAAATCCCATAGAAGTCTATCTTTTCAAAGATGGATAATAGTCTACTCGATCTGTCAGAAGCCATTGAAACACTAAAAACCATACACACACACACACACACACACACTCTCACAAACACGTATACCCGTATAAGAACAAACACGCACAGAAAACACAAAAAAACACACACTTGGGTGTAACCGATAGTGTCCTAAAACAACATATACAAATAGAAAAATATAGAGAAGGAACAACCAGTGCAAATATATAACACTGTTGAATCCAACATATATCTAAAACTAATACTGTTCATGCATAAACATAGTAATCGCCATTGGAATGTGAGCTGCTATGTGGGAAACCATACAGGAACAAAATGATACAAGAAAAAATTCCCACTACTAGCGCTACACCATAAGGACAATAAAACACAGTGTTTTGTGTAGTAAAAAAGATGAAAAAACCTTCCCGTGCAGCTGTCAATCACCTGAGAACATGGGCAAAGAACTGAAACAAAAAATACAGCGCTCGAGGATGGAGTACGAATCACTTTATAGTCTTAAAGTAGTGCAAAAATATACACATGAACTGAAAAATTAAAAACTGCACACTAGGCAGAAAGTTTAACCACTTGCCGTCGCCGCACCGTCATTATACGTCCACAAGGTGGCTCTCCTAGGCGAGACCACGTAAATGGACGTCCTACCTCTAAGCCGCCACTAGGGGCGCACGCGCGCCGCCGGAGGCGCGCGCGCGCGCCCCCCGCTCGCCCCCGACTCCCGTGCGTGTGCCCGGCGGGCGCGATCGCCGCCGGGCACACGCGATCGCTCGGTACAGAGCGGGGAACGGGAGCTGTGTGTGTAAACACACAGCTCTCGTTCCTGTCAGCCGGGGAAATGCTGATTTTCTGTTCATACAATGTATGAACAGAAAATCAGTGTTTCCCCTAGTGAGGCCACCCCCCCCCCCACAGTAAGAACACACCCAGGCATACTTAACCCCTTCCCCGCCCCCTAGTGTTAACCCCTTCACTGCCAGTGGCATTTTTATAGTAATCTAATGCATTTTTATAGCACTGATCGCTATAAAAATGCCAATGGTCCCAAAAATGTGTCAAAAATGTCCGAAGTGTCCGCCATAATGTCGCAATACCGAAAAAAAAATCGCTGATCGCCGCCATTACTAGTAAAAAAAATATTAATAAAAATGCCATAAAAATACCCCCTATTTTGTAAACGCTATAACTTTTGCGCAAACCAATCAATAACATTATACAATATTACAGCAAAAAGTAAAAAATATTCATTTTTTTCAAAATTGTCGCTCTATTTTTGTTTATAGCGCAAAAAATAAAAAACGCAGAGGTGATCAAATACCACCAAAAGAAAGCTCTATTTGTGGGAAAAAAAGGACGCCAATTTTGTTTGGGAGCCACGTCGCACGACCGCGCAATTGTCTGTTAAAGCGACGCAGTCCCGAATCGCAAAAAGTACTCTGGTCTTTGGGCAGCAATATGGTCCGGGGGGTAAGTGGTTAAACAAGCGAATCTATTGCAAAGTCCCCAAACACTTGAACAGTAACCATATGGTGATAGTGGGATAGCAACCTGAAATCACTGCTGGGAGAAAGCTTCCAACCAAAGTACACTTCTGTAGTATATGAAGGTGGCACAGCCGTTAGTATGCCTCTAAGCAGGGAGATGAAAAACACACAGCGGGGAGACAGCATCCACGCTGGGAGTGAACATAGATGTTATTCACCTGCCGAGGGAGAAATGGCTGTAGTTCTAATCCAACAGGGAGGCCGATGGGGGCGGGATCACTCCTCGCAACGAAGGATGTAGGGCAGTGAGGGAGATCCTGGATGGGAACCACCGTGCCAATACGAGGACGCCGCCGCGTCAATCAGAAGCGAGGAGGGAGGGGTGGAATCACCGCTGCGTCACATGAAGGGGAAGGGAATGAAGTCCGGACTCTATCCCTCGAGGGTCATGTGACTCCAGGGGCCAATCAGTGGAAGAGATAGACGAGCAGTAAAATCAACATGCTGAACGTCACTGAAGGAATTCCCAGACTGTCAGTATCTCAGCATTGGCTTCTTGTAAACAAGTGGGGGCATAAAACGAGATGGGGGTGAGCCGTGACTGACATGTTTCGCGTGCCAGACGCTTTGTCAAAGTCACGGACAGGCAACACCACCAGATTGAAATAGGAACATGTAACAATCCCATTGGATAATGGCGGGCGGGGGGACGGATTTGAAGTATTAACCCCACCATCACCATTCGGTTCTTTATTTAAAAAAGCAAAAAAGCAACATATTGAGTTTGCAATTATTATGTTTGTTGATATTAAACTAGAAACACCCAATAGTGACACATATACAAAAAATAATAATAGCACATATACAAAAATACATAATACATACATTGAAAATGAATGAAAATAAAATAAAAAATAAAAAATACAATATAAAAATAAAAAATATATAAAAAATAAAGAATAAAAAAAGAATAAAAAATAAATAAAAAATATAAAATATATAATACAAAACACAATGTACTCAACTCATAACATAAATATTAGTGACATGAACACATTTACCTATAAAAACTATCATTTTTTAAAAAACATGACGTTGAAAAAAGAGCCATAAGCTCTGTATACTAAAATTTAATTCAAGTTTCGTTCGTAATGCTGAGGATATCTAGCTCCTCGTTAAGGCCACCTGGTGACAAAGAACCCATCCGAAAGATCCAATAAGTTTCCCTCTTGCAGAGGAGGGAAAATCTTTCATTAGCCGTAAGTGACCCTATTGGAATGGACTCAATCGCCATGACCTCCAGGCACTTAAAATCTTTATTATGGGCCTGCAGGAAGTGTCTAGGTACACTGTGTTTGTCACAGCCCTTTTTGATAAGGCGTCTATGCTCGCCTATTCGTATCCGTAAAGTACGGATTGTCCTTCCTACGTAAAGCAAATTACAAGGACAACGCAACACGTAAACAACGAATTCCGTTGAACAGGTAATGAATTGATTGATCGGAAAACTGCAGTCTTTGGTTTTAATAAAATCAGTCCCTCCTTTAGAGATAGACTGACAAGTAAGACATCCTCTTTTACCACATCTGAAGATACCGGTTTTATTATTGAAGTAGGCCCGAATATCTAAAGGACGAGTGGGGTTATTCTTAGAGACTTTACTTGGTGCAATGATATTCCGGATGGTCCGTGCCCTTCTAAAGGTAATCTGGGGTTTAGGGGGAAGGGAAGAAGACAGATATTGGTCTAGTTGAAGAATGTTGAAATGTTTGTTAATAATGCTACTTATATTTTTATGTTCGGTGTTAAAAGTGGAAATAAACCTTATATTATTTACGACCCTGTCCTTAATGACCTTCTTCTTTTTGTTAATAATCATGTTGGAATTGAAAGCATCATCTAATAATTCTTGTGGATACCCCTTCTCTCTAAATTTCGTCTTCATAGTAAGGCCCTGGGTCATGTAGTCCTGTATCTTTGAACAGTTTCTCCGTAGCCTATTAAATTGTCCATATGGGATATTTGATTTCCACGACGAGTGATGGCAACTATTAAAATGTAAATATGAATTACCACTAGTAGGTTTAATATGGTTACTAGTGGTAATGACCTCCTGATCATGTGAAAGTACCAAATCCAAAAAAATTAAATTGTCCTTATCGAAGACATGCGTAAACGAAAGGCCTAGCTCATTATTGTTACAGTGGTCTACAAATAATGAAAAAAGATCAGCACCACCACTCCAAATAAGGACTACGTCGTCTATATAACGCCCATAGAAGACGACGTGTTCCAAAAATGGATTGTTATTCCAAATTTGCAAAGTTTCCCAATAACCCATAGTCAGATTGGCATAAACCGGTGCAAAATTGGCCCCCATTGCGGTACCTTTCCTTTGTAAAAAGAACTGGTCACAGAAAGAAAAATAATTGTGCAAGAGGGAAACTTATTGGATCTTTCGGATGGGTTCTTTGTCACCAGGTGGCCTTAACGAGGAGCTAGATATCCTCAGCATTACGAACGAAACTTGAATTAAATTTTAGTATACAGAGCTTATGGCTCTTTTTTCAACGTCATGTTTTTTAAAAAATGATAGTTTTTATAGGTAAATGTGTTCATGTCACTAATATTTATGTTATGAGTTGAGTACATTGTGTTTTGTATTATATATTTTATATTTTTTATTTATTTTTTATTCTTTTTTTATTCTTTATTTTTTATATATTTTTTATTTTTATATTGTATTTTTTATTTTTTATTTTATTTTCATTCATTTTCAATGTATGTATTATGTATTTTTGTATATGTGCTATTATTATTTTTTGTATATGTGTCACTATTGGGTGTTTCTAGTTTAATATCAACAAACATAATAATTGCAAACTCAATATGTTGCTTTTTTGCTTTTTTAAATTAAGAACCGAATGGTGATGGTGGGGTTAATACTTCAAATCCGTCCCCCCGCCCGCCATTATCCAATGGGATTGTTACATGTTCCTATTTCAATCTGGTGGTGTTGCCTGTCCGTGACTTTGACAAAGCGTCTGGCACGCGAAACATGTCAGTCACGGCTCACCCCCATCTCGTTTTATGCCCCCACTTGTTTACAAGAAGCCAATGCTGAGATACTGACAGTCTGGGAATTCCTTCAGTGACGTTCAGCATGTTGATTTTACTGCTCGTCTATCTCTTCCACTGATTGGCCCCTGGAGTCACATGACCCTCGAGGGATAGAGTCCGGACTTCATTCCCTTCCCCTTCATGTGACGCAGCGGTGATTCCACCCCTCCCTCCTCGCTTCTGATTGACGCGGCGGCGTCCTCGTATTGGCACGGTGGTTCCCATCCAGGATCTCCCTCACTGCCCTACATCCTTCGTTGCGAGGAGTGATCCCGCCCCCATCGGCCTCCCTGTTGGATTAGAACTACAGCCATTTCTCCCTCGGCAGGTGAATAACATCTATGTTCACTCCCAGCGTGGATGCTGTCTCCCCGCTGTGTGTTTTTCATCTCCCTGTTCAGAGGCATACTAACGGCTGTGCCACCTTCATATACTACAGAAGTGTACTTTGGTTGGAAGCTTTCTCCCAGCAGTGATTTCAGGTTGCTATCCCACTATCACCATATGGTTACTGTTCAAGTGTTTGGGGACTTTGCAATAGATTCGCTTGTTTAAACTTTCTGCCTAGTGTGCAGTTTTTAATTTTTCAGTTCATGTGTATATTTTTGCACTACTTTAAGACTATAAAGTGATTCGTACTCCATCCTCGAGCGCTGTATTTTTTGTTTCAGTTCTTTGCCCATGTTCTCAGGTGATTGACAGCTGCACGGGAAGGTTTTTTCATCTTTTTTACTACACAAAACACTGTGTTTTATTGTCCTTATGGTGTAGCGCTAGTAGTGGGAATTTTTTCTTGTATCATTTTGTTCCTGTATGGTTTCCCACATAGCAGCTCACATTCCAATGGCGATTACTATGTTTATGCATGAACAGTATTAGTTTTAGATATATGTTGGATTCAACAGTGTTATATATTTGCACTGGTTGTTCCTTCTCTATATTTTTCTATTTGTATATGTTGTTTTAGGACACTATCGGTTACACCCAAGTGTGTGTTTTTTTGTGTTTTCTGTGCGTGTTTGTTCTTATACGGGTATACGTGTTTGTGAGAGTGTGTGTGTGTGTGTGTGTGTGTATGGTTTTTAGTGTTTCAATGGCTTCTGACAGATCAAGTAGACTATTATCCATCTTTGAAAAGATAGACTTCTATGGGATTTCTAATACCGATCCTGTGAACTCTGTTCCAAATGCTTCTGCGCTTCCGCCTCATTCAGAGGCATATGAAATTCAGATGAGGAAAGCTTTTTTAAAACTACAAGACGCTAAACAGTATGAGAATGCTCAATGGTGGGACTTAGCGTTCTTACAAAAATATTTGGATTTAGGTATTACACCTCGGGGGCTTCGCATCAAAAAACAGTGTAGTTTCCTTGATGAGGATCTTGCAAAAGAATGGCGATTTATATCCGAGTTCTGTACCACCAAGTGGATTAAAATATTAGTCCAGCAGCGTGAAAGGAAACTCAAAATTGCAGAGTCACAGGTTGCGGAGAAGGGCCAGGCTGCTGAAGCTTTCAGCTCCTCCTGTCTCTTCGATAAATGGCTTTCTATACAGAATTCCAATGTGTTAAAGGATGAAGATGAGATTATTAAGAAAAAGACACATAAACTTGAGAGAGATGTTGCCGATTATAAAAGCGGAAATGTCTTTGAATGGAAACGCCCAGTCTTAGAAGTCAGACAGCCCAATACTCAACATAGCCAGGGAACTAATTCCTATTCGACCCGCCCCAATTCTAACACTGTAGATAAAGGACCACGTCAGAACAAAAATAGAAATAGAAATAGAGGTAATAGAAGGATTAACAATGGTGGTGAACATTCTAATAATATTAGAAATAAACAAGATAGACTTCAAACGCCACTCTGCCCTCATGGTTATGTTTCTGAACCCAAGCCACCAATATCAGAGGGGCCAATTAACCAGCTTTCCAACGTACCTATTCTAATACCCAATCCCCCTCCCATCCTGGTAGATCTCAACCCCAGTCCAAGTATAGCAGACCCCAATATTGATCGTGAGTGCAACACGTCATTTTCACAACTACCCATATGCTTCTCAGTCAACACTAGTAATAAATATAGCCCTCTATCTAAAGACTTAGAAGTTTACATGAAGGAAGGGGCTCGTCCAAGAGTCAATGGGCCTCCAACTTCTATGTGTGATACTATAATAGGCAATATCGATGAAGGTTTTTTAGACTTACCCCCAAAGGGAACCTCATTACAAAAAGAAAAAAGAAAACTCGAAGAGGTAGAAGAGGAGGACTCTGATCCAAGACTGAACAAAAAAGAAAAGACAGACAGGGACTAAAAGATAGTACCATTAAAATATTCAATCTTTCTAGTCATACCCTTACCCCAGTTGAGCTTACCCTTTTACGCAAAGGGTTAAGTTTTTGTCCTTCTACTGGACCAAATAAATTTGGACTTTTTAAGGATCTAAATAAATTTGTTTGACTCCTCACCCTCAAAAGATTTTTCGCTAAACGTGATGCGTCCAGTACTGACAACGTTCTGGATTCTAACAGTGTTGCAACTATTACTCGTGAGGACCCAGACATTGACCAAGATCCAGATGGTTTGTTACAAATCCTTGAAGAACTATGGTCTGAGGGCAATATAGAGAGTCAAACTTTTTGTCCTTTTATGGAACCAGACATAGTGCACACAAATTTTAGGCCTCAGTCCGTTTTTAACCCTACCCGCTCTAAAGGGCCCTATATTGAGACTTTCTATCAAGCTGTGTATAAGGATTTTTCCAGTTTATGTGATAACCCTTCTAAGTCAGGGACCCTTAATCTAAATTTTGTAGAACGTCAGGCACTTAAAGATCTCACGGCAAATAAAAATATTATAGTCAAACAAGCCGACAAAGGCGGGAGCCTAGTTGTACAGGATAAGGTTGAATACCTCCGAGAAGCATATCGTTTGCTGTCGGATGGTGAGACTTACCAAAAACTTAATACAGACCCTTTCTCCGCCTACCAAATAGAACTTACTACTCTTGTTGAGACGGCTTTTAGTAAAGGCGTTATCAACAAGAGAGAAAAGTCCTTCTTATTGCCCAAAATTTCTAGTACTCCATATTTTTACCACCTCCCGAAAGTACACAAATCTTTAGTGGACCCACCGGGTCGCCCGATTGTTGCTAGTACCAATAGCCTTACTAGTGGCCTATCTATGTACATAGACCATGTCCTACAGCCTATTGTTTGTGAATTGCCATCTTATATTAAAGATTCCAATGACATTATTAAGACCCTTGAAAACTACTCCTGGGAAGAGGGTTATGCTTGGGCGTCACTAGATGTGGCCTCCTTGTACACGTCAATACCCCACAACATTGGTTTAGCGGCAGTACAATACTTCTTAAGTAAGAACAATGATATTAACTCTCTACAATCTGAGTTTATCAGTAGAGGTATTGAATTCTGCCTTAAACACAATTATTTTTCTTTCTGTGACCAGTTCTTTTTACAAAGGAAAGGTACCGCAATGGGGGCCAATTTTGCACCGGTTTATGCCAATCTGACTATGGGTTATTGGGAAACTTTGCAAATTTGGAATAACAATCCATTTTTGGAACACGTCGTCTTCTATGGGCGTTATATAGACGACGTAGTCCTTATTTGGAGTGGTGGTGCTGATCTTTTTTCATTATTTGTAGACCACTGTAACAATAATGAGCTAGGCCTTTCGTTTACGCATGTCTTCGATAAGGACAATTTAATTTTTTTGGATTTGGTACTTTCACATGATCAGGAGGTCATTACCACTAGTAACCATATTAAACCTACTAGTGGTAATTCATATTTACATTTTAATAGTTGCCATCACTCGTCGTGGAAATCAAATATCCCATATGGACAATTTAATAGGCTACGGAGAAACTGTTCAAAGATACAGGACTACATGACCCAGGGCCTTACTATGAAGACGAAATTTAGAGAGAAGGGGTATCCACAAGAATTATTAGATGATGCTTTCAATTCCAACATGATTATTAACAAAAAGAAGAAGGTCATTAAGGACAGGGTCGTAAATAATATAAGGTTTATTTCCACTTTTAACACCGAACATAAAAATATAAGTAGCATTATTAACAAACATTTCAACATTCTTCAACTAGACCAATATCTGTCTTCTTCCCTTCCCCCTAAACCCCAGATTACCTTTAGAAGGGCACGGACCATCCGGAATATCATTGCACCAAGTAAAGTCTCTAAGAATAACCCCACTCGTCCTTTAGATATTCGGGCCTACTTCAATAATAAAACCGGTATCTTCAGATGTGGTAAAAGAGGATGTCTTACTTGTCAGTCTATCTCTAAAGGAGGGACTGATTTTATTAAAACCAAAGACTGCAGTTTTCCGATCAATCAATTCATTACCTGTTCAACGGAATTCGTTGTTTACGTGTTGCGTTGTCCTTGTAATTTGCTTTACGTAGGAAGGACAATCCGTACTTTACGGATACGAATAGGCGAGCATAGACGCCTTATCAAAAAGGGCTGTGACAAACACAGTGTACCTAGACACTTCCTGCAGGCCCATAATAAAGATTTTAAGTGCCTGGAGGTCATGGCGATTGAGTCCATTCCAATAGGGTCACTTACGGCTAATGAAAGATTTTCCCTCCTCTGCAAGAGGGAAACTTATTGGATCTTTCGGATGGGTTCTTTGTCACCAGGTGGCCTTAACGAGGAGCTAGATATCCTCAGCATTACGAACGAAACTTGAATTAAATTTTAGTATACAGAGCTTATGGCTCTTTTTTCAACGTCATGTTTTTTAAAAAATTATAGTTTTTATAGGTAAATGTGTTCATGTCACTAATATTTATGTTATGAGTTGAGTACATTGTGTTTTGTATTATATATTTTATATTTTTTATTTATTTTTTATTCTTTTTTTATTCTTTATTTTTTATATATTTTTTATTTTTATATTGTATTTTTTATTTTTTATTTTATTTTCATTCATTTTCAATGTATGTATTATGTATTTTTGTATATGTGCTATTATTATTTTTTGTATATGTGTCACTATTGGGTGTTTCTAGTTTAATATCAACAAACATAATAATTGCAAACTCAATATGTTGCTTTTTTGCTTTTTTAAATAAAGAACCGAATGGTGATGGTGGGGTTAATACTTCAAATCCGTCCCCCCGCCCGCCATTATCCAATGGGATTGTTACATGTTCCTATTTCAATCTGGTGGTGTTGCCTGTCCGTGACTTTGACAAAGCGTCTGGCACGCGAAACATGTCAGTCACGGCTCACCCCCATCTCGTTTTATGCCCCCACTTGTTTACAAGAAGCCAATGCTGAGACACTGACAGTCTGGGAATTCCTTCAGTGACGTTCAGCATGTTGATTTTACTGCTCGTCTATCTCTTCCACTGATTGGCCCCTGGAGTCACATGACCCTCGAGGGATAGAGTCCGGACTTCATTCCCTTCCCCTTCATGTGACGCAGCAGTGATTCCACCCCTCCCTCCTCGCTTCTGATTGACGCGGCGGCGTCCTCGTATTGGCACGGTGGTTCCCATCCAGGATCTCCCTCACTGCCCTACATCCTTCGTTGCGAGGAGTGATCCCGCCCCCATCGGCCTCCCTGTTGGATTAGAACTACAGCCATTTCTCCCTCGGCAGGTGAATAACATCTATGTTCACTCCCAGCGTGGATGCTGTCTCCCCGCTGTGTGTTTTTCATCTCCCTGCTTAGAGGCATACTAACGGCTGTGCCACCTTCATATACTACAGAAGTGTACTTTGGTTGGAAGCTTTCTCCCAGCAGTGATTTCAGGTTGCTATCCCACTATCACCATATGGTTACTGTTCAAGTGTTTGGGGACTTTGCAATAGATTCGCTTGTTTAAACTTTCTGCCTAGTGTGCAGTTTTTAATTTTTCAGTTCATGTGTATATTTTTGCACTACTTTAAGACTATAAAGTGATTCGTACTCCATCCTCGAGCGCTGTATTTTTTGTTTCAGTTCTTTGCCCATGTTCTCAGGTGATTGACAGCTGCACGGGAAGGTTTTTTCATCTTTTTTACTACACAAAACACTGTGTTTTATTGTCCTTATGGTGTAGCGCTAGTAGTGGGAATTTTTTCTTGGGACCCAGTAAGTTACTGGGGCCCCTTTGCAGTATCAGTTGCTCCGGGCCATGAGGACCCAGAGTCAGGAACTCCGCGTAGCACGTGCGCCCCAGCCTGGTAGGCCATATCGCCGGGGCCCTTGATGTGCGCACACTCTAAAGGTGGGTGCCGCACCTGGAACCAGGAACCCGCAAAGAACCCCACAAAATGGCGTCCGCCACAGAAATACCCTCCCCCAGGATGCCCCGCGAGGGAAACACTCCTCTGATTGGCTGCTGGAGAAAGGGCGCCTCTACCTGGACCCCTCTGGCACCACCTGCCATACAGAGACGGAACTACATCTCTGGAGTACAGAATGACCCACAGGACAGTTCAGGGCTGGCAACTGCCAAATTTAGACAAATCAACATGGATGAGAGCAAATAACTCTCTCATCCCACTAAATTTGGCATAGCACCTGTACTGAAAAGTACACAGGCGCTACACAAGGATCAGCAAAAGAAGCCCAAAGGCTGGCGCCATCCGAATGGAACTTCCCCTTTGTAGTGCCGTTGTAGGTGTTGTACGTCACCGCGCTTTGCTCAAGCATTTTTTTTTCACGATCGTGTGTATGCAAGGCAGGCTTGACCAGAATCATTTTTTTCCATGACATTAAAAACGGTCGTGTGTACGCGGCATGACACTTAATAGAAAACCTTTTTTTCCCTATCTAAAAAATGACGACACTGGCCCTAATGTTAACACTAACGGCGTCATCAGATGTGTTTTCATCTCTGAAGAGCGACCCGCATTCGATTCAGTTTTCACAGAGTGTTTGACTAAGAAACATGTTGGTCTTTTTTAGTTAGCAAAAAATAAAAACCCCAGAGGTGAACAAAAAGCAACAAAAAAAAGCTCTATTTGTGGAAAGAGAATTATAAAAATTTTGTTTGGGCGCAATTGTCATTTAAAATGCGACAGTACTGAAAGCTAAAAATTGTTCTGAGCAGGAAGGGGTCAATAGTGCCCTTTTTAAAAAAAAAACAAACATGTCATACTTACCTCCACTGTGCAGTTCGTTTGGCACAGGATGGCCTCGGTCCTCCTCTTCTGGGGTCCCCCGGAGGCTCTATCAGCTCCTCCCTGCATCGTATAACCCCCTAGGAGAATCGATCTCCTGGCGGGTTACCTTGCACGCGCACTCCCGTGTCCAGCATTCAGCATCCATAGACGCTGAATGTAGGACTCAGCCCTGCCCCCCGGTGCCCGCATCGTTGGATTTGATTGACAGCAGTGGGAGCCAATGACTGCACTGCTATCAATCTATCCAATCAAGAGACGAGAACCCTAGGCAGAGAGGTAGCGCATCTTTGCAGAGGGATCGAAGGGGGTCATTTAAGTAAAACGGGAGGGGGGGGGGGGAGGGGGCCAGTCACTGTCAGAAGTTCTTTCACCTTAAAGGGTCACTAAAGGAAAACATTTTTTTTAGCTAAATAGCTTCCTTTACCTTACTGCAGTCCTGGTTTCATGTCCTCATTGTTCATTTTTGCTTTGATGTTGCTGTAATTCCTCTCTGTTCTGGACACTTCCTGGCTGTCTGTTTCCTGATCACCACAGTACTGGGAGATTTCTCATTATGGTGACTAATCAAGGAGGTGTGATTACTATTGGGTAGATTCACATACAATTGCCTAAAATTAGGACGGCCTAGCCTAGTCTTTTTAGGCTACACCGCCGTAAATTATTTAGGCTATTAGTGATTCTCAAACCACTTACCTTAAAATTTTCGGCGGCGTAGCCTAAAATGAGCGGGCGTAAGCGCGCCTAATTCAAATGACTGGGAGGGGGCGTGTAGTATGGAAATGAGACTTGACCTCACGTTTTTTGATGTTTTTTCCACTGCGCATGCGCCGGGCGACTACATTTCCCAGTGCGCATTGCGGCTAAGTAGGCCGTACGGGCCTATTGATTTCGACGCGTACGTAAACTACGTAAATCCCGATTCGCGGACGACTTGCGCAAACGATGTAAAAAATTCGAACCTCGCGGCGGGAACGGCGGCCATACTCAACATTGTTATTCCACCTCATAGGTGGAATAACTTTAGGCGGCCTATCGCGTACGGAAAGTAGGTAACTCGACGGTGTAGGCCCGGCGTACGCTCGTAAATCGTCGGGAATCGGTGTATCCCCTCATTTACATAATCTACGCCGGCCGCAATGGAAGCGCCATCTAGCGGCCACCAGAAACATTGCAAGCTAAGATAGAATGGCGCAAGCCGGCCTATCTTAGCTTTGTTTAAGTGTATCTCTGTTTGAGAATACACTTAAACAAACGCCGGCGTAGATTCAGAGTTAGGTCGGCTTATCTGCAGTGTGTCTAAAACTTCTCAGCACCAATCCAGTTTCGTTTTGCAAAACCTTCACTGCCATGTATTGGCTCTCTGGCTCTGTACATCAGAGAACCACGAAACAGCAGCAAAAACGAAACTAAACTGTAGGTACATTATATGATTGGTTTTTATCTATTTTTAATCATTTTTAAAAGGAATCAGTTAACTATTATGGGCCAGATCCACAAAAGGGATACGCAGGCGTATCCCTGTTTCTATCTATGCGGCTGATTCATAGAATCAGTTACGCATAGATATCCCTAAGATCCGACATGTAATTGTTTTACACTGTCGGATCTTAGGATGCAGTACCGCGGCCGCTGCTGGGGGCATTTCTCGTCGTAAACCAGCGTCGGGTATGCAAATTAACACTTACGGGGAGCCACAAAGGTTTTTCCCTTCGTGAAGTCGCCGTAAGTGTTAGTTTGCCGTCGCAAAGATAGGGTTGCTTTTACAAAGTGTAAAGTTAGTACACCATGTAAAAGTATACCCGTCTTTCCCGCGTCGCTGTCCAATTTTTTTTACATTTTTTTTTTTCCCCGCCGCATCTCTTTTTTTACCCATCGGGATTCACAAAACTTGGCGCAACGTAACGTAACGCAAAGCACGTCGGGAAAATAGCGTCGCAAGGGTTTACAACCCCTTTAATAACACACATGTTATACTAACCTGCTCTGTGCAGTGGTTTTGCACAGAGCAGCCCCAATTCTTCTCTTCTTGGGTCCCCTGCCAGTGCTCCTGGCCCCTCCCTCCTGCCGAGTGCCTACACAGCAAGCGGCTTGCTATGGGGGCACCTGGTCATGCTCACACCGAGTCATTGCTCTGTCTGTTTATTTAGACACAGAGGCCCGGATTCAGATAGAGATACGACGGCGTATCTCCTGATACGCCGTCGTATCTCTGAGTTCCGTCGGTCGGATCTATGCGGCTGATTCATAGAATCAGTTACGCATAGATATGCCTAAGTATCCGACAGGTGTAAGTGACTTACACCGTCGGATCTTAGGCTGCAATTCCAGGCCGGCCGCTAGGTGGCGTTTCGTTTTTTACACGCGACGAATATGCAAATGAGGATTTCCGCCGATTCAGAAACGAACACCCGCCCGTCGTTTTTTTTTTTACGCCGCTTGCGTTCGGCTTTTTCCAGCGTATAGTTACCCCTGCTATGTGAGGGGTATCCTATGTTAAGTATGGCCGTCGTTCCCGCGCCGAGTTTTGAATTTTTACGTTGTTTGCGTAAGTCGATTTAGAAAAGAGCTGGAATTGGAAGGCACACATCCACGATACTGCCCCGTTATCGTCCAGTTTAGAGGAGGCTCTGCTTACTTTGGCGGACCCCTCCTTTGGGAGACTCGTCCAGGAGCATCGCCAACGGCTAACCAGGAGACCTCCTGATTTCTGTAATACCCCTTGTGTACCATCGGTGGGGGCTGACTCCTCCGCTACCTTCCCTTCTGTCTCTTGCTCTCTCGCTTCTCTTTCTTTTTCTACCTCTCTTGTTTCTCTTCTTTCTCTGTGTTAGTCCACTGTCTCTCTTTTAATTTAATAAAATTTTTAATAATTTACTATTTTATTTCGTTTTTATTTCATTTTTGCCTTTTTATTGCAGACTATGGTTAATGTTAGGCGGGCATGTGGTGCTCATGTGCCCAGCCTTGCCTCGGGCGCTCAGGATGTTCTTGGAATGTTCCCTTTTTTTCCCCCCCCTGTCTTATTATTATGTACATTTATTAGGCGTCCCATGGCGCCCCTAGCTGTTCCAAGAATTGTTTCACTGTTACTTTGGGAGTGTAATTAGCATTGCAGGGGGTAGGGGTTCGGGTCTATCCCGCTCCCCACTTGTTGGGGGGGACGCCTGTTCAACTGGACCGAACGTCCGGGGTGGGCGGATGACCTCCGCTCCCTTACTTTTCCAGAGCCCCATCCCAGATGCATGCCCGACTGTGTTCGAATTATGTTAAGTAATGTTGTTCCACTGTCAATGTATCTTGTATTTGTTTTGACTTTCTTTTAAAATAAAATACTAATTATAAAAGAAAAGAGCTGGACGCAAGTTACGCTCACGCTGAAACCAATGACGTCCTAGCGACGTCATTTGGAGCAATGCACGCTAGGAAAATTCGCGAACGGCGCATGCGCTGTTCGATTGGCGCGGGGACGCGCCTGATTTAAATTGTAGACGCCCCCTAGCGGCGGAATTTGAATTCCGCCGGGGGATTTACGATACGCCGCCGCAAGTTTTGAGGTAAGTGCTTTCTGAATTAAGCACTTGCCTCAAAAACTTCCGCCAGCGGATCGTAAATCAGATAGATTACGCGGATCTAAAGATCCACTAACCTATCTGAATCCGGCCCAGAGTGTGGCTCAGGCTTGTTCCCAATCTCTTCTCATTGGCTCATGGGCTGTGATTGACAGTAGCGGTCAAGGGTTCCCGCTGCTGTCTCAGCCAATGAGAAGGCAGAGACCCCGGCGAGCCGCTAGATTGAGATGGGGCTCAGGTAAGTATTGGGGGGCTGGGGGGTGTTGCTTCACACAGAAGGTTTTTTACCTTCATACATTCACACCTTGAGCCTTTAGAACCACTTTATACTGTTAAAGTTTTGCTGATCAAATGTCCATAAAAATAGAATTCACAACCTTTCTGCTTTCTGATCAGATACTGTAGACGGGCAAACTAAAATCAAATGATATTTGAAGTATCCCAATGGCTCAGTGGCATTCATGAATTATAAGACACCACGGAACTTTCCTATTATTACCTGTACAAAAGACACCATTGTGAAGTTACAGGGTTGTCTTTGGAAAAAAGGACAAAGCATGACAATGATAATATAAGGCAATAGGAAAAACTGTAAAGTCTCATTGCCTTTATGTTTTTATTACAATTCTCCATGCAGTATATCCTTTCATAAGGCGAGGGACAGATCGGGGTCAGCGCAGCAGTACACCTGCCCAATTAATAGATGACACCTTGGCAGGTGGACCCAGGTTTCCATGACGACCTTGTCTCACACACTGACATTGCTTTGCTGGTTTTATTGATGTAAAGAGAATGGAGCCTCTTTAATCCAAGCTTCAGTATTATCAAAGAGAGAGAGCTCAAATTATAGTGTATGCAAGTCTGATGAATATAATCTGTCCTTGGGAACATAGCTGCAGGTTAACCACTTAAGCCCTGGACCATTATGCAGCTTAACCCCTTGCCTACTGTGCACATACACTCCCTTCCTGCCCAGACGAAATTTTAGCTTCCGGCACGCGCCGCTTTAACTGACAAATGCGCGGTCGTGCGACGTGGCTCCCAAAGAAAATTGACGTCATTTTTTCCCCACAAATAGAGCTTTCTTTTGGTGGTATTTGATCGCTCGTGCGGTTTTTATTTTTTGGGCTATAAACAAAAAAAGAGCGTAAATTTTGAAAAAAAAAAACAATCTTTTTTACTTTTTGCTATAATAAATATCCTGATACGTATTCTTCTACATATTTTTGGTAAAAAAAAATAAAAAAAACGCAATAACCGTATAGTGACTGGTTTGCGTAAAAGTTATATTGCCTACAAAATAGGGGACATAATTATGATTTTTTAAATTTATTTTTTACTAGGAATGGCAGCGATCTGCGATTTTTTTCAGGACTGCAACATTATAGCGGACACATCGGACATTTTTGACACATTTTTGGGACCATTCACATTTATACAGTGAACAGTGCTATAAATATGCATTGATTACTGTATAAATGTGACTGGCAGGGAAGGGGTTAACCACTAGGGGGCAGGGAAGGGGTTAAATGTGTAGCCTAGTGAGTGTTCTAGGGGGAGGGGGGTGACTGGGGGAGGTGACCGATCTGTGTCCCAATGTACAAGGGACACAGCATAGGTCTCCTCTCCCTGACAGGACGTGGAGCTCTGTGTTTACACACAGAGATCCACAGTCCTGCTCAGTTACTGGGCAATCGCGGGTGCCCGGTGGCCATCGCGGCCGCCGGGCACGTGAATTGTGTTCCCAGTAACGCGACGGGTGCGCGCCCCCCTAGCGGCTTTAAATGACAGGACGTCATATGATGGCGAGCAGGTGTTAAGTGGTTAAAGACCAGGCCACTTTTTGCGATTCGGCACTGTGTTGTTTTAACTGACAATAGCATGGTCGTGCGACATGGCTCCCAAACAAAATTGGCATCCTTTTTTCCCCACAAATAGAGCTTTCTTTTGGTGGTATTTGATCACCTCTGCGGTTTTTATTTTTTGCGCTATAAACAAAAATAGAGCGACAATTTTGAAAAAATGCTATAAGTATCCCCAAAAAATATATATATATAAAAAACAATTTTTTCCTCAGTTTAGGCTGATACGTATTCTTCTATATATTTTTGGTAAAAAAAAATTGCAATAAGCGATTATTGATTGGTTTGCGCAAAATTTATAGCGTCTACTAAATAGGGGATAGTTTTATTGCATTTTTATTAATAATTTTTTTCTAGTAATGGCGGCGATCAGGAATTTTTTCTACGTGTCTGTGTGTTTTTTTTAACTATTTACACTTCCTTCGTGAAATGGTAGAGGTACAGTGTACCCCATTACCAATTCACATAGGGGGGGGGGCAGGATCTGGGGGTCCCCTTTGTTAAAGGGGTCTTCCAGATTCTGATAAGCCCCCCGCCCGCAGACCCCCACAACCACCAGGCAAGGGTTGTGGGGATGAGGCCCTTGTCCCCATCACTATGGGGACATCCTCCCCATGTTGAGGGCATGTGGCCTGGTGCGGTTCAGGAGAGGGGGCACACTCTGTCCCCCCCTCTTTTCTGCGGCTGGCCAGGTTAACATGCTTGGATAAGGGTCTGGTGTGGATTTTTGGGGGAACTCCACTCCATTTTTTTAAAATTTGGGGTGGAGTTCCCCTTAAAATCCACACCAGACCTGAAGGGTCTGGTATGGATATTTGGGGGGAACCCCACGTCATTTTTTTTTTTTAATTGACGACGGGGTTCCCCTTAATATCCATATCAGACCTGAAGGGCCTGTTAATGGAATTTGGGGGGACCCCCACGCTTTTTTTTTTATGAATGAATCATCTCTGAATTGCCAGAGCCGACAATTCATTAGAGCCACAAAGCCGGTTTTAAATGCCTTTTTTTCTTTCAGAAATGACACTTTGTGCAGAGACAGTTCTATGTACGGGAAACATGCGCTTTTTCACATGCTGACTTTACCCCCCCCCCCTAGGTACGAAATTTAAAGTAATATTACACTTTTATTGTTTCACTTTTAGCATTATTAAATTCACTGCTCCTGAAAAAACGGCCGTTTTTAAAACTTTTTTTTGCATTGGTATATGTTTCCTGGGACAGGACCCAGGTCCCCAAACACTTTTTAGGACAATAACTTGCATATTAGCCTTTAAAATTAACACTTTAGATTTCTCCCATAGACTTTAACAGGGTGTTTGCCACGAACACCCCTAATTGTTCGTTGTTCGCCGAACAGGCGAACAGGCAATGTTCGAGTCGAACATGAGTTTGACTCAAACTCGAAGCTCATCCCTAATCCTGTGGCAGTTCCAGACCACCAGATTGTAGACGCTTGGCAAACTCCGTCTGCGCGAACACTCCCCCATCTGACAGCCGGCCGTTCTTCCCCACGTCCACATACAGAAACTCGTACTGTGCCGACACCACTGCCATCAACACGATACTATGAAAACCTTTGTAGTTAAAATAGTACGACCCCGAACGGGGTGGCGGCACTATGCGGACGTGTTTCCCATCGATTGCTCCTCCGCAGTTCGGAAAATCACACCGCTGGGCAAATTGGGAAGCCACAGTCTGCCATTCCTGTGGCGTGGAGGGAAACTGTGGGGACAAACAAAAAATTACAATTAAAAATTTCCAAAACAAACATTGCAATCACAATTCCTAAAACATCATTGTGCCACATCATTATTATAACATTTACTAGCATTGGAGTGAGTATTAAATGGCCAAAAATATAGGCCGACTTCAATCAGACTCCTCACCCCTCTGATTGGGCATTAAACTATTTTAGGGGGTGTTTTAGCTGAGTGTAGGCCATAAAAATTGTAAATAGGTAGCACTATGCCTAAAATTTTTTAATAAATCACAAAAAAATAAAATAAAAATATAAGGGGGGCAAAACTACAATGGAGCAGACAAAAATAAGGTTAACAAAAGACTAGGCTAGGTGTGTTTGGCCGTACAGGTTGGACACAGTGAAGGGAAAGATGCATGTAGGACAATAAAATAGCATGGAAAGCTTCAAACAGGCATGGGGACAAAAGGGAATATTCACAGAATAATACAATCAGGGGAAGTAGGGAAATCTGCAAAAAAAATAAGATATTAGCATACATTAAAAAAACCTAGATTGTGAAGTTTAAAGGAGGAAGCTTGGCGCATCACAGTGTCCTGCCTCGGGGGACAGAAGATCCAATAGACGGTGGAAAACGGAGTCCGTCATACGGAGAAAGTTCCTGAAGTCATCAGGATTATTCTCCTGGATTTCCCTTATCAGAGGCATATGAGAAAATTGGTCACGCTGGCGCAACCAATTCTGGGCCCAGGAACTCCTCCTCACTCTGGTCCTGGCCAAAGTCCTTGAGTTTGTATGAACTGCAGAAGACAGCCCATATGCAGCACGAATTCTTGCAAAATCACGCTACTCCATCATGGCTTCTAACTGGCCGGCTACTCAGAACGCACTTCAAACAGAAAGCACCCCCAAATCCAACAATACCTGTAAAGATCGCACTGCACCCAGATACGAGCGGACAGGACGGCACTGCAAAGCAGAAACGGCCCGAAAGCCAGCACTGAATGACAAATACGAACCCACAAGCACACACTGAAACCGAGAACACGATCTGAAAAAGCACAGGGACTGAAAAGCGCGAACCGGCTCTCACCAACCTTTCACTAACACGCGGTTACACGGAATTAGGAAAAAGCGGACTCAAGGGCGGTAACGAAGGCTTTGGCCTACCCCTTTATAGTGACGTGGGTCACGTGCCCGCGGTCTGACCCGATCGGATTTTGGACTGACGGTGAGTACGCATATCAGGCCGTACGGCCACTTCAGAGGTTCGGTCCGGCCGTGTGTACGGGGCCTTAGACTCCCAAAAAGTCTCACACATGTGGTATCCCCAAAATTTGACATTTTCCTGAAACTTGTGGCAAAATATAAAATATATCATGGACTCAACATGCCTCTCAGCAAATAGCTTGGGGTGCCTACTTTCCAAAATGGGGTCATTTGGGGGCGAAGTTTATGCTATCTTGGCATTTCATGGCCTCCGAATCTGTGATAGGTAGTGAGGAGTGAAATCAACAATTTAAAGTGGAGTTCCACCCATAAATATAACATTACATCAGTAGTTTTAAAAAAATGTCATTAGTCCTTTAAGAAAAAAATATTTTTTTTAGATGCCTTCAAAGTGTTGTTGCTAGGCAGAATAGTTAATCTTCCCTCTTCCTGCACCTAGGTGCTTAAGCTTTCTAACCTACACCGCACAGACTCCTGGGAATGTAGTGGGTGTAACTTTCCAGGAGTCTGAAGTGTCAACTTCCTCTGACACTCCCGTTGCTATTGAAACCTGATCTGAAACCTATTACACTGCTTGTGCAGCACTGAGCATGTGCGAGATCTGCAAGGCTGAAATCCAGGAAGTCATACAGTCTGGCTTCATGATGCCCACACTTAAGATGGCCCCAGTCAATTGCTATTTTATAAAGTGTCTAAATGCTGTAACAACCTAACAAAACAGACCTTCGTTTACAGACAAACTTTACTAGAATACATTAAGCTTGTGTATTACAGGGGTATTTATATTTAAAAAGTGAAATTGTGGCCGGAACTCCACTTTAAGCCCTTAGAAATCCTGAAGGCGGTGAATGGTTTTCGGGGTTCCCGTACGCGGCTAGGCTTACAAAAAGTCTCTCACATGTGGTTTCCCCGTACTCAGGAGAAGCAGCAAAATTTATTTTGGGGTGCAATTCCACATATAACCATGGCATGTGTGAGCAATATATCATTTCAGTGACAACTTTGTGTACATTTTTTTTTTTGGGCATTTTTCAATCACATATTTTAGTGAGCTCGACATGCCTCTCAGCAAATTCCTTGGGGTGTCTACGTTCCAAAAAGGGGTAATTTAGAGAGTGGGGGTTGTACTGCCCTGCAATTTTAGCACCTAAAGAAATTAGATTTACAAACTAAAAGCTGCGTAAATTCCAGAAAATGTACCCTAGTTTGTAGACGCTATAACTTTTGCGCAAACCAATAAATATGCGCTCATTGAAAACTTTTTTACCCAGGACATGTGGCTGAATACATTTTGGCCTAAAATGTATGACCAAAATTGAGTTTATTGGATTTTTTTTTATAACAAAAAGTAGAAAATATATATATTTTTTAAATCTTTGGTCTTTTTTCGTTTATAGACAGCGGTACCCACAGACTAAAAGTAGGCCATTTCTATACCTTTAATTTTTTTTTTTAAGTAGGCCATTTCCTGTTGAACTGGTTGATTTTTGGTCTGTGTATACCCTGCTTAAGGCCCCTTTCACACTGGGGTGGAAGGCGCGGTGGCGGTATAGCGCCGCTAAAAATAGCTATACCGTCGGATTTGCCGCGGGATTCGGCCGATAGCGGTGCGGTATTAACCCCCGCTAGCGGCCGATAAAGGGTTAATACCGCCCGCAATGCGCCTCTGCAGAGGCGCATTGCGGGAGGTATTGCCGCGGTTTCCCATTGTTTTAAATGGGAAGGAGCGGTATACACGCCGCTCCTTTCACCGCTCCAAAGATGCTACTGGCAGGAGATTTTTTTCTCTCCTGCCAGCGCATCACCTCAGTGTGAAAGCCCTTGGGCTTTCACATTAAGTATGCAGTGCAGGAGTTTTTCAGGCGGTATAGCAGCGCTATTTTTAGCGCTGTACCGCCTGAAAAACTCCTCAGTGTGAAAGGGGTCTAATTCATACAGGATACTTTAAAAAATGTAATTGATATAATCTGCAGCAGCCAGAAATGCCCAAAATGGCTACCACAATTCCTATAAAAATCAAGTCCTCTATGGCCACCCTAAAGCCGGCCATAGATGGTTCGAATCAAACCATGTATGCGCAACCAGCATTTCAGATTTTACATGCGATTATTGCAGTAATCACAGTGGCTCCATGGGAAGGATTCTCCCATCAACACTGAGGCCTTGTACACACGGTCGTTCCAAACCGATGAGAATGGTCCGACGGGCCATTTTTCCATCGGTTCACCGCTGAAGTGGCCTGATGGTCTGAAGTGCGTACACACCATCATTCCAAAAACCGATCGGGTCAGAACGCGGTGACGTCAAACACACAACGTGCTGAATAAAACGAAGTTCAATGCTTCCAAGCATACGTCGACTTGATTCTGAGCATGTGCAGGTTTTGAACCAATGCTTTCTGTACTAACCATCGGTTTGGACCGATCGGGCAGCGGTCCATCGGTTCGATTTTGAAGCAAGTTTTAAAATTTTGGACTGAAGGACAACAGACCGATGGGCTATACACACGGTCGGTTTGGACCGATGAAACTGAACCTCGGTCCATTCTCAACGGTTTTGTCCGACCGTGTGTACGCAGCCTGACTGTGTTGATGGGACAAAATTGCTCCATCTATGGCCAGCTTACCTCTTCCACAGGATAATGCATTAAGCACTGAAATAGAATAAAAGACAAATGGTATGGAGGAACAAGAAACTAGAGCAGACCTAAAAGAGGAACTTCAGCTGGCTATGGGAAAACGAAATGTCAGCAATTCCAAGTACTGTAGCTGCTGACTTTTAAAAGAAAAGTATGGGGATTTTTTTTAAGAATTATACTTACAGGTTTGCAGATTTTGAAAAGTTTTCCCACTTACAAAAAAATTAGGGGTCTATTATTTTTTATTATAGGTGGATTTTAAATGATAGAGACAGAATATCAACCAAAAATCAAGAGGAGATTGAAGCCAATCGTGAAAAGTGGTATGAGGCAGCCATTTGGGACTATTTGAATGTGCCTAAACCATCCCGGAACTTGGACTGTTCTTTTGTAATGGCTCACCGCTTCCAGGGATGTCGGCTGCATTGGAGTTATGGTCGGCACATTTACTCCGATCGGGTGGTCTTCCAAAGGCATGACAAGGATTACAGAGTGTACTTTATCACCATCCTTGACAAGGAGGGAAAATCCCAGACCCTGACGGATCCCCGGTTTTATTTGTGAAAGACTGGCAGGACCTGTTTGGAGAGTTTTTTTTTTCTCCCTTCAAAAGAAGTTCCATGAAGGAGCTCTATTTCCTCAGCTGCTGAGGTATTTGGACTTGGGAGGGGAGGAACTAGTCAGTTAGGACCAGGGCCTCTGAGGAATCCAAGATCAAGACTTGGGGTTTTTTTTGCCAAGGATTTGTGCAAACTGCGAATTGTGATTTCTGCCACCAGGTGGCAGTGGTCAATAAGACTTAGTTCTTGTATTCTTTAGAAGGAAGAAGGAAAGTTCCACCTTCATAAAGGTGCAGCTTTGCTCTCCCTTAACTGTATATAATTATAGTAGGATTGTTGTGTGTGATTGTCTCTTTTCTGTTAGGTTAGATAGACAGGATGTACATTTTTGAAATTGTTATAGCATGACAGTGTATAATGTTTTCCTATTTCTTCCTTCCCTTCCCATATCCATGTCTAGGGTTCAGGTGCTGGCGCTCAGGCTTGAGTGCTATCGGTTCCGACACTGGGGACAGTGTCTTTTTGTAGTGGGGAGAGTATGTATCACCCTGCTCCTGTTGAACAGACGCTGCTTTAAATTTAGTGGGGGTCTGAGCTGTTATTTGGCTCAGACCAGAATGATTAAGGGCAATTTAGCCTCTGTTCCAGCCATGGCTGTGCTGAGAGTATCCACCATTGCTCACCTGGGGGGTGTCATTACCACCCCAGGCCAAGGGTGACAGCAGCAAGGTCAAGGTGTATTGAGTGTTCTCCTCGGCAGCAAATTAGCGGAGCTGGGTGGTTGACGGCTGTGCATGCTAGGGAGGGGTACTTAAGGGGCAGATGCCATTGGTGCGGGGTCTGTCGTCCGTCCGTGCCTCGTGGCCCGCCTGGCCTGAGGTGCGCGTTCTGAATCCTAGTTCCGGGACCACGTTGGCCCGGGGCTGCGGCTTCGCTTGTGGGTCCAGTTGTCTGGCTGGGGCCTCTACTGCACCTGATGAAGGAAGCCAGGAGAGGACCATGCAAGAGGCTTGCACCTTGGGAGAAGGCCTGGAAACTTCATCAAAGGATGCACCGTACACAGAGAGGCTTGACGGTGTCACCTGTCGGATCTAAAGTTCTAAAGAAACAAAGCTAAAGAGATCTTTGTGCTGAATCCTGTGGCAGGGGATTCCCGGACCAAAGTGTATCATCAAGAAAGGAAGGTCTGTGGCAGAGACTGTACTTTACTTTATGCGCCATCCCGACTGCTAGGCCAGTGAGAGGGACCTATCCGGGTGAGCAATACCCACTCTGGCTAGAGTGGCGACGAGAACTGTATGCTGGGAACAGGAGTGTTTCCTTACTTTGATTATGCACCTGAACCTACCCTTCCACCCCTCATCTTTCTTTTCTTCTAAAGTTCTCCCAAATAATTTGAAGAAAAAGAAGTGCATTGTGTGGACATTGAAATTCTTCAGACCCTCCTTTCACCCTGGACAGCGAGAACATAGAGGTAACGTGCCACCCAAAATATAACCAGCAGCTCCTGCGGGGGTAGTGCTACACAAGAAATGTTCTAAATTGAGTTGCAGTTCAGTGAATAAAATAAGTATTTGATCCCCAAGCAAAACATGACTTAGTACTTGGTGGATAAACTCTTGTTGGCAAGCACAGAGGTAAGATGGAATAAACAAGTGGGTGACTAAAGCGCTAGCCAACAGTGAAAATTAAAAGTGACCAGTGAAAAACAAAATGCTGCTCAAATCTAAAATGTGCTAACAACAAATAAAGGTCTGAATAAAGAATGATGAGCGCAAACTAAAAATCTAAAAGTGAATATAAAGACAGTCCATAGGGGACTGATAACAATCAATAAAGATATGCAGTGAATTCAAAATTAGTGAAATAACCCAAAACTGATAATAAATCCAAAAATAAAAGTCCAAATATATAAATCAAAGTTTGGATAAATCAATCTGGTGTGCCAGTGAAAAACAAAACTTCTGCACTTCGGGCATTAATGTGGACAATCTTGATAACTCTTTGCTTAGCCTGGGCTCACAGAGCGCTTACCTCCAGACACTAGGTCATGCGTGTCAACGAAATCCTCCCAAAACTGGAACAGAATCCAAACAGTGGGTAACTCGTGTTGCACGGAATCTTCCCAGTGCTGAGATAGAGTCGAGGGGCGTTCTCTGTATCCAATACCAGTATAGGTCCAGGCGCAGCGAAGTCGACTCCACATGATAGCCACAAGGTGTATCAGGAGCAAATGTAGAAATAAAAAGCTCTCATGGTGAAGTATGCAAGCACTTTAAAATTTAAGAAAGGTAAAAATGTGCTTACATTGAAAAAACGAATAAAACGCCAAACAGCGGCACTTCCGGTGGACGGTCAGGGTGTCGCGTCACTTCCGGTCACGTCACGCCATCGGATCCAAATCCGGAGGAGGAATCTCCGCTGGATCCGGTCGTGTGTACGAGGCCTTAGAGATTTTCTCTTCCTGTTCAGCACTGGGAGTGGATTCTTGGCATACAGCCAAGACAGCTGATTGGAGGAAAGGCACACACCCCCACTCCACATAGGCAGACCTGCAGAGCTGTGTTGTGCTCATCTATTTATAGCAACCTTCCTTAACACAAATTTCAACCTGGTTTTATCTTGGTTGACAGAGAACTTGTCAGAAGTTATCATACTGATAACAGAGCAACAAAACAGCAGAAAGACACGGAACTCAGGGCTTTGGAGAAAGATAAGAAAACACTACAGATACACAGTATGGCCCGGATTCACAGACAGCGGCGCACATTTATGCCGCCGTAGCGTATCTCCTGTACACTACGCCGACGCAGCGCAGAGAGGCAAGCATTGAATTCACAAAGCCAATGCTCCCAAAACTGCGCTGGGTTTCCAAGGCGTAAGTCGGCGTAAGTGGAAGTGGGCGTGAGCCATGCTAATGAGGCGTGACCCCATGCAAATGATGGGCCGAGCGCCAGACAGATACGTATAACGAACGGCGCATGCACCGTCCCGTGGACGCATCCCAGTTCGCATGCTCAGAATCACGTCGGAACTACTCCCTAAGATACGTCGGATCACTGCCTACGGCGTGAACGTAACCTACAGTACACTCAGCCAAATTCACGTCCAACGTAAACGACGTAAATTACGCCGGCTTGGGTTCCCTGGTGCAGCCCTTTGCATGGATGCTGCTGAGTTACACCTTTCTTTTATGGGGCATAACTTTACGCCAGACGTATGACTTTGGGCGCACTGCGTCGGGCGCACATATGTTCGTGAATCGTCGTATCTCCCTCATTTGCATATTTGAATAGAAAATCAATGGGAGCGCCAAATGCGTCCAGCGTAAATATGCGCCCACTCAACACCGGCGTAGGCAAGTTACGTCGGTGGAATGAAGCCTGTTTTTAGACGTATCTTAGTTTGTGGGCCCGGCGCATAGATACGACGGCGCATATTTGCACTTACGCGGCGTATCTGGAGATACGTCGGCGCAAGTGCTTTGTGAATCCGGCCTATGTTTTTAGGTCAAATTTCATGAATCCGGTTTACATCCATTTTACCCAAAGCAATGAGTAAAAACTGTAAGACACCTTACGTTTGATGTGTCGGCCAGCACACATCCAAACAAACCGGTCCTTCAGGACACAATAAGAGAGATGGTTAGCATGTCGCTCAACCCCCCGCGTTTCGTCACAAATGACATGACATGCCCCAGGGAGCCGTCATTTGTGATGAAGCGCGTGGGGCGGAGCAACGTGCTAAAGTCACCATCTATTTTTTTATGGTTGTTTGGATGTGTGCTGGCTGACACACCAAACTTTAGGTGTTTTACGGTTTTTATTCATTGCTGTGAGTAAGACATTTGTTAACCCAATACATCTAAGGATTTTATACTATGTGGAGCCTTTGTTTTGTTTTCGGTGGCTATTATCCATATCCATTCAGTACCATCTGGAGTGCAGAGTGATCCTTAGATGTGGAGAATGGCCCCGGCTGGGTTTTAAGCCACAGGCATTCACTGACCCCCTGTAACAAGGAGTCCACTAGAGCTGGTAAGCAGTTCTACAGCTGGTGGTGGATTCACTGGGATATCTTAGGTATGGATGATGGACACTGTCATGGAATTATTCACTTTGGCACATTAAATGTGGACTATACATACATACGTATCATTAATTTGGTTTCACATATGGACATTATTTATTATTAATTTGTTTTAGCACAATTTTTATTATTTTTCATAATAACAGGATTGCCAACTGTCCATAAATTCATGGGCAGTTTATAAAAATCAGGGATTTTTACAGCGGTCTATGAAAGTCAGTTATAAACATTGTATGTCTGTAAAAATCAGGGCTTTTGTGTGGGTTGGCAATTTTTATCAATAGAAGCGGGGCAAGCACTAGCCATGGGGCAAGCAGGCGGCTGCATTTCCTGATACTGTTCCTCTAGTCCTGGTTGAGGTGGTAGAGTGATATCTGTTCTCCAACTCGCCATATCCCTGCCTAGATAGGAACCTGATGCTTGTCTGGCAACATCATCTGCTGAAGTAGCCAGCATTCTCCATTCTCCTCCTTGGTAAGTTATAGATGCTCTTCTGCAGCAGCAGACCTTCTTTAGCTGGTACTGTCAAGTGTCAAGGAGGGGAATTTGAGCACTTTATTTGGGGAGAGGGGGTGATTTGGGAGGAAAGGGGTGCCATCTTTGGTTGTGAAGTGGCCAGTGAAATCTGCAGTCTGTACATAGTACATTCCCGAACTCTGCACTATGTAGAGGGTGCAGATTCCAAAAGTGTGCAACGTACAAAGTGCAGAGTTCAGGAGTGTGCTAAGTACAGAGTAGCACTATTAGCACACTCCTGAACTCTGCACTCTAGACCTAGCGCTCTTCTGAACCCTGCACTCTGGCCATACCGCACTCCTGAACTCTGCACTCTAGACCTAGTGCTCTTCTGAACCCTGCGCTCTGGCCATACCGAACTCTGCACTCTAGACCTAGTGCTCTTCTGAACCCTGCACTCTGGCCATACCGAACTCTGCACTCTAGACCTAGCGCTCTTCTGAACCCAGCATTCTGGCCATACCGCACTCCTGAACTCTGCACTCTAGACCTAGCGCTCTTCTGAACCCTGCACTCTGGCCATACCGCACTCCTGAACTCTGCACTCTAGACCTAGTGCTCTTCTGAACCCTGCGCTCTGGCCATACCGAACTCTGCACTCTAGACCTAGCGCTCTTCTGAACCCTGCACTCTGGCGATACCGAACTCTGCACTCTAGACCTAGCGCTCTTCTGAACCCAGCATTCTGGCCATACCACACTCCTGAACTCTGCACTCTAGACCTAGCGCTCTTCTGAACCCTGCACTCTGGCCATACCGCACTCCTGAACTCTGCACTCTAGACCTAGCGCTCCTCTGAACCCTGCACTCTGGCCATACCGCACTCCTGAACTCTGCACTCTAGACCTAGCGCTCTTCTGAACCCTGCACTCTGGCCATACCGCACGCCCGAACTCTGCACTCTAGACCTAGCGCTCTTCTGAACCCTGCACTCTGGCCATACCGCACTCCTGAACTCTGCACTCTAGACCTAGCGCTCTTCTGAACCCTGCACTCTGGCAGGGGTATCACAGTAAAGGGGGCTGAATACAAATGCACCCAACACTTTTCAGATATTTATTTGTAAAAAATGTTTGAAAACCATTTATTATTTTCCTTCCACTTCACAATTATGTGCCACTTTGGTCTATAACATAAAATACCAAAAAATACATTTACGTTTTTGGTTGTAACATGACAAAATTTGGAAAATGTCAAAGGGTATGAATACTTTTTCTGACCATCTGAGTGTAAATCAGGCAAATTACTTGCATATATACTGTACACTGATCATATAAACAGATCATATATACTGTACACTGATCATATAAACAGATCATATATACTGTATACTGATCAAATATACTGCTCATATATACTGATCATATGTGTTGTATACTGATCATATACAATATACTGATTATATACAACATACTGATTCTATATACTGCTCATATATACTGTATACTGATCATATACAATATACTGCTCATATTGTATATGATCTGTATACAGTATATATGAGCAGTATATTGTATGTATGATCAGTATACAGAATCAGTATGTTGTATATGATGAGTATACAGTATATATGAGCAGTATACAGAATCAGTATATTGTATATGATCTGTATACAGTATATATGAACAGTTTATTGTATGTATGATCAATATATAGAATGAGTATGTTGTATATGATCTGTATACAGTATATATGATCAGTATATAGAATGAGTCTATTGTATATGATCTGTATACAGTATATATGATCTGTATACAGTTTATATGAGCAGTATATAGAATGAGTATATTGTATATGACCTGTATACAGTATATATGATCAGTATATAGAATGAGTCTATTGTATATGACCTGTATACAGTATATATGATCAGTATATAGAATGAGTATATTGTATATGATCTGTATACAGTATATATGATCTGTATATAGAATGAGTCTATTGTATATGATCTGTATACAGTATATATGATCTGTATATAGAATGAGTCTATTGTATATGATCTGTATACAGTATATATGATCTGTATACAGTATATATATACTGCTGATATATTCTATACACTGATATGTGTCCAGGGAGGAGATGTGTCCCTCCTCCTCCTCCCCGGAGATGGGATTAGAATGCTGCAATCACAGAGGATTAGATTGCCCGGCCGCCGTCCTTCCTCCTCCATCCCTGTGTACGGGTCCCATAGGGAGCGCCGATCCCTCCTCCTCCTCCTCCTTCCCCCGCCCAGCTGTCAGTGTCAGGACAGACATGGGGGAGATCCCGAACCTGGTGAAGATCGCGGTCTCCCTGAAGATCCAGCCCAATGACGGCCCGGTGTATTTTAAGGTGGACGGACAGAGGTTCGGCCAGAACCGGACCATCAAATTACTGACCGGGGCCAAGTACAGGATCGAGGTGGTGCTGAAGCCCGGAGCGCTGAAAGCAACGTGAGTACCGGAGCCGTGTACTGCCATTGTGGGGATGCTGAGAGCAATCACTGCAAGGTAAGACCGGGGGGCTGCAGCGCCCAATCAGCAGCCAGCGCTGACTATTCCGTCTATTGGAAATAGCTGAATGCCACCATCTGATTGGTCGCTGCAGCAGCTGGCATCTTCTTACCCCCTGGCATTGTCTAGAACAGCCATAGGGATATATGAAGGGGGATGACTGTGCTGAGCTGTCATCGAGATATAAGGCTGACCATACACAGCAATGTACACAGGGGGGTCACTGTATCCTCCTCATCAGGGCCTATAGGGGGTGTCACTGCATCCTCCCCATCAGGGCCTATAGGGGGGTCACTGCATCCTCCTCATCAGGGCCTATAGGGGGGGTCACTGCATCCTCCCCATCAGGGCCTATAGGGGGGTCACTGCATCCTACTCATCAGGGCCTATAGGGGGGGGGGTCACTGCATCCTCCCCATCAGGGCCTATAGGGGGGGGGTCACTGCATCCTTCCCATCAGGGCCTATAGGGGGGGTCACTGCATCCTCCCCATCAGGGCCTTTAGGGGGGTCACTGCATCCTCCTAATCAGACCCTATAGGGGGTCGCTGCATCCTCCTCATCAGGGCCTATAGGGGGGTCGCTGCATCCTCCTCATCAGGGCCTATAGGGGGGTCACTGCATCCTCCTCATCAGGGCCTATAGGGGGGTCACTGCATCCTCCCCATCAGGGCCTATAGGGGGGGTCGCTGCATCCTCCTCATCAGGGCCTATAAGGGGGGGGGGTCACTGTATCGTCCTCATCAGGGCTTATAGGGGGGTCACTGCATCCTCCTCATCAGGGCCTATAGGGGGGTCACTGCATCCTTCTTATCAGGGCCTATAGGGGGGGGGGTCACTGCATCCTTCTTATCAGGGCCTATAGGGGGGGTCACTGCATCCTCCTCATCAGGGCCTATAGGGGGGTCACTGCATCCTCCTCATCAGGGCCTATAGGGGGGTCACTGCATACTCCTCATCAGGGCCTATAGGGGGGTCACTGCATCCTTCTTATCAGGCCCTATAGGGGGGTCACTGCATCCTCCCCATCAGGGCCTATAGGGGGGGTCGCTGCATCCTCCTCATCAGGGCCTATAAGGGGGGGGGGTCACTGTATCGTCCTCATCAGGGCTTATAGGGGGGTCACTGCATCTGCCTCATCAGGGCCTATAGGGGGGTCACTGCATCCTTCTTATCAGGGCCTATAGGGGGGGGGGGTCACTGCATCCTTCTTATCAGGGCCTATAGGGGGGTCACTGCATCCTCCTCATCAGACCCTATAGGGGGGGGGGTCACTGCATCCTCCTCATCAGGGCCTATAGGGGGGTCACTGCATCCAACTCATCAGGGCCTATAGGGGGGTCACTGCATCCAACTCATCAGGGCCCATAGGGCATCAGGGGGAGATCTGCAGACATGATCCAGCAGAAAATCCATAGTATAGTTCAGTCCAATGTCTTATAAGTTGCACTATGGGAGCATTTCCAGTCCATACAATGTATCAGATGGATCCTTTATAGAGATCATCTTCTGGGAGGACTGGAGGAGGAGGTGGATTCCAGGATCAGCTGACAGCGGGGTGCACAGATGTTGCAGGATTTTCAGATTTGCATTTATAGGATGGGAGTGGATGCCATCATGGAGGATCCTGTACAGTCAATGGAGGCTGATCATGTGACCAGGGGGAGGATAGCACACTATATTGTATTCTATATACAGTATGTAGAAGTGTCATCATACAATAGTGCAAAGTGTACTTCATGTCCATCCTTCTAAAAGCAGAACTCCAAACATGTCACCTGCCTACCTTTAGAATTTTAATTTTTTTACTCTAAGAGCCAGTTCATACCAAAACAATCTGCTGCAGATGCCAACAACTCCCCAAATGCAGATTGCGAACGCAGTGCATTTGCAGGCACCAAATCGCATGGTCCCACAGTACTACGATTACTGCGTGCTGGTGCAATTTGCAGCTCATTCAAACGATGGAGGAGACAATCTAAAGGCTGCCTGTTGATTGCTCTCGAGTGCCCGGCGGACATCACAGCTGGGCACGCACATTGGCTCCTAAGTGATGCAGTGGGGGGTGAGCACGTCCCCTATACCCCTTAAAGCACCTGCTGTGCAGCTACAGCAATTCGCACAGGGGAGCCATACTGCGGTCAGCAAGTGGTTACATTGATCAGGTTCTGCTGACCAAATACGACAACAAGGAGTAGAATTTTTGCCACAGCTGGGCAGGAAAGCGCCACATTTTCAGCTGGTTTAAGACCCATCCAGCGGTAGTAAACCCCCTTCCCCCCCATGAACACAGGTATAAATGAGCCCTAAAACTGAACTCCAATCATGGTACCTGCCCCTCCCTCACTCCAATTCAACATCTGTGCGGGAGAGGGGCCCTGAGGCTCAGTGCACACTACTGCGACCTGAAAGTCGCAACTTTGCCAGATAACTTCCTGGCAACTTGAGTACTACAATGTAAATTTAAGGTACCGGTAGTTATAAAATGCTTTTACATTGAGATGCACTAAATGCTCCAAATTCAAAATGAAATACTGGACTGAAATTGCACCACAGCAAAAGTAGTACATCGACTACTTTTTGAAACGTGCAGGACCCGAATCGCATAATACTTTTGTACCATGCGATCCAGTGCGGGCAGGTCTGGGCAAACACAATGCGTTTAAGGTGTCGTTAACTTGAACTGACCCTCGCATCAGATCGCAAGTTATGTGGCTCTCCCGCACTGCATTCCAGTGTAAACAGGCCCTGAGACTGCCATTGTATTCTCAAAAAAAAAGGTTATTTGCTAAACAAACATATATAATGTTTTGGGGTTCTATGTAATTTTCTAGCAAATAAATAATGATTTTTCCATGTAGGAGAGAAATGTCAGAATTGGCCTGCGTGCTCCAGAACGCCTGAAGGTGCTCCCTGCATGTTGGGCCTCTGTATGTGGCCACGCTGTATAAAAGTCTCACACATGTGGTATCACCATAATCGGGTCAGGAGGAATAGCAGAATGTGTTTTGGGGTGTAATTTGTGGTATGCATATGCTGCGTGTGAGAAATAACCTGCTAATATGAGAATTGTGGGAAAAAATTACAACTTCAAAAAACTCACCATGCCTCTTTCTAAATACCTTGAAATGTCTAATTTCCAAAAAGGGGTCATTTGGGGGGTATTTGTACTTTTCTGGCATGTTAGGGTCTCAAGAAATTAGATAGGCCGTCAGTACTTCAGGTGTGATCAATTTTCAGATATTGGCACCATAGCTTGTGGACATTATAACTTTCACAAAGACCAAATAATAAACACCAATTTGTACTTATTTTTACCGAAAAACGACAACAGACCAGCATACGCACGGGCAGAATGTTGGCCGGTATTTTTTGTACCGGCAAATATCTTCTGATATTCTGTCCATGTGTATGGGGCTTTAGACCCTGTCCACATGAGCGTTCCAGTTACGTGATTTTAAAAGCACGTTGGTCATGCCATATAGGACAAGCCCATTCACTTAGGGCAGCCTTATGGGTGTTTTATTGTCCGAAAAGAAGCTCCTGCTCCTTTTTAGACAATACGCTTCAACTGATTTTTAAAGGCGTGACTTGCCATGCAACAATGGCGGCAGTAACATATAACGTTTGGGGTGCCATTGAAGGATAATGGCATGCAAATGCACATTGCTTGACGATTTCAAATCACAAAGTGCGAATGGAGCCTAATGCCCTGTACACACGATCGGCTATCTGATGGAATCTAAATCAGATGGATGTTTTCGTCGGATATCCGATGAAGCTGACTTTCATCAGTCTTGCCTACACGCCATCAGTCAAAAATCCGACCGTGTCCAACGCGGTGACGTAAAACACTACAACGTGCTGAGAAAAATGAAGTTCAATGCTTCCGAGCATTTTTTTTTTCTCCAATGGAGTTTCACACAGACGATCGTTTTTTTCTATCGTTTTTTTATCCATAGGAAAATTTTAAAACATGTTCTAGTTTTTTTTCCACCGATGGAAAACAAACCGATGGGGCCCACACACGATCGGTTTGTCCGATGAAAGCGGTTCGTTTTCATCAGACAAACCGATCGTTTGTACAGGGCTTTAGGCTTTATTCACACTGGGCGTATAATGCTGTACACCCTTGCAGGGCTCTATTACCCTCACAGGTTTGTAGGCAAACAATTGGGTCGCAGCAGCTGCACAGACATACCATGAGTTCTAAAAATTAGGACCGTAACATTATCTGCCCAATAAGTATGCATACTGCAAATAATAATCTTGTGGAGTTTTTATCCGTTTCTTGCTTTGACCAAAACAAAGTAAAAGGTTTTGAATGGAGTTAGACGTTACGCTGATTTTCCCTTGATGATTAACTGGCAAAAGGTAACATGTCTGTAAAAATTAAACTGACTTCCACAATCTGTTATACAGTACAATATCAGTAACCTTTTAATATGTTAGGGATTTACACTAACCAGTTCCCGACCAGTTCACGTACTTATACTGCGGCAAAATGGCTCTCCTGGGCGAAACCCCGAATGGGTACGTCCTTTCCTTTAAGAGCCGCCAGTGGTCACGCGTGCCCGTTGTGCGGTGGGGGACCTGATGCGCGTGGCCGGCGGCCGCAATCGCCACCGGCCACACACGATCATGTGCACGAGAACCAGCACAGGGATTTGTGTGTGTAATCTACTACTAAGGAACAACAATATGTCCCCTCCCCCAGTCAGTCCCACCCCCATACATTGTGGTACCATAAGATCTGGTGCTGGAAAAGGCACTGCCTTTGCAATCTGCATTTGGGTTGTCGTTCGGAATACATTAACACTCGCAGCAGATGACACATCCAGTGTGTTTTGAGCGCAGTGTGGGAAACACAGACAGAAAAGGGGTTTCCCGCACTGCATTTTGGTGTGAATGAGCCCTTAGTACAGTTTTTGTTTAACCCCCCCAGCATTCTACTCAACTACTACACTACATTGTCCCTGAGCCTTGTAGATCTCCACTTGGACATCTGCTGAAAGCCCTACAGCCACCTCCTACGAGGACTACACATGGGCAATACATTCCCTACTTATTTCTATGGAAAGGCCATAAGCCTGTTTGAGAAGCATGGACCGTGTAGAATTTGAGGGAATACTAGAGGGATATTTAATATATACCAGTTTAAAAAGTACAGTTATCCTTAAAAACAAACCTGTACTAAGAGAAAAATAAGGATTGTCATTGTTGACCTCATTTTGCTAGTTGCCTGGCTGTTATATTGACCATCTGGCTTCAGTACATTCTAATGCAGGCCATACATGGGTCAAATTATGAACTATTTTTTTTTCGAAGATCAGAAATTTCATGCATTTTGTGATCAATGGTGCCACCATTGATTTTGAAATTCATCCAACCAAGCCTTTCATTTCACCTCATGTTGCCACAGAAAATATTTTTTCTGACTGTGAATCTTCTTTTCTTTCCAGGTCACAGCATTTCTTTTTCAATTCTATTTCTCGCACAATTCTTCCATCATTGATTGGAAATTGTCAAAATGTCTGATCACTCAGATTCGAAGGCTGCATGAAAATCGTCCGTTGCTGCAGCCCACTAATGGTGCGAAATATGATTTTTATAAGAAAAATATTTCGGAATTTGACCCATGTATGGCCTGCTTAGGTCACCAACCCAGAATAAATGTCAGGTCACCTGTGGCCAGGTGACAAGTGCACCCCGTTGTGGTCAGGGATGCACCACAGGGTAGTGAACCCTATAGCTGACTGCTGCTATCAGAGAAGAAGTGTGAACCCAAGATCCCCTAGGGCGCGGATTCTAAGACCCAGCTTTGTGTTCACCAGAGCCTCTAGTGGTGAGGATGGCCTTTGCCGCAGCTGGATCCAGGTCGCGACCCCTGGGATCCCCTAGGTCACGCTCTGCAGGGAAAGAGGGGAAGCAGCAAGCAGGACAAGCGATAGTGATGGGTAAGCCGAGGTCAGGGCAACAGGCAGACAAGGGTAACTGAGGGACAGGAAAAAGGTCATGGTCACAGGCAAACAGGAGAAGTCAGGGACGAGCTAAAAACAGTACACAGGAAGGTAATCGTAGCACACTGCAGACAGGAACTAAGCTAACAACACGGTTGAACAGCACTGCAGACCTGTAGTACAACAGTTAATATAGACTTCCTAGGATGGCCTGGGTGGGGCCATACAGGAAGGAGAGGTGATAAAAAGGCAACCAGAACAGAGTCAGGCCTCTAATGAACAGATGGAGACAGGTGAGCTGCCAGACTTTATTGCATATCCATGACAATAAATGTGTAGATCAAGAAAGAAAAGAGTCAGATGTCCTTTTCTGCATACTTGTCCTTGGTCAAAGTATTGAAACAAGTGGATCAACATAACACCTAGGCAAGTAACATTTTCGGCATGAGATGTTAAAGAGGTTGTAAAGGTTAGTTTTTTATTTTATAAAGAGGTTCCTTTAAGCTAGTGCATTGTTGGGTCACTAACCTTTTCCTTCGATTTACTTTCATTTTTTTTTTCTTTGTCTGAATTTCTCACTTCTTGTTTCTCCTCAGTAAGCTTGCCCCCATTATCCGAGCTGTTTTGGCTTGGGGTTAGTCAGCCTGAACAGCTTACTGAGGGGGAAGAGGAAGTGAGAAATTCAGACAAAGAAAAAAAAACATTTAGAAGGGAAATCGAAGGAAAAGGTAAGTGAACCAACAATGCACTAGCTTAAAGGAACATATTTAGAAAATAAAAAACAAACCTTTACAACCCCTTTAACAAATGGTCAGTTGACCAGTCATTTGTCACTTTCCTGAGAAAAAAAAGCGCATTAATAAAGCACATGGGACTGTATACAGAAATTGACAACTTATAAAGAATGACCAACACAATATAGTGGGGTAAACTTGGCCGCAGGACTTTATTATTGGTATTTACCATATAACAACTTTATTTCATCAACATATACCATTCATAGTCACCAATTGTAAACACAAATAACTTAATCTCTTAAAACCACACACAGTAACCAACCCAGCCACTACGACTCGGTACACTTATACTATTTTTTTTTTTTAAATAACCCCACAAGCCAGACTTGTTTTTTTTTTTATAAAACAAGACTGGGCCAACCACCCCGCCTCGCGGCCAACTCCACTACACTCTGCAGGTCATTATTGAATATGTCAAGACCAATGTCCGACAGGTGAACCCCGTCTTCTCTAAAGAGACCTGATACTCCTCCCTCTAGGTCTACGTGTCTAAAGGAAAACCCCCCAATAGTGGGCATGAACTTTGCCATTGTCCTATTTATCCTCTTTCTAACCGTGTCCAATGGAGAGTTAGACCACACCAACATTGGCACAATTTCTGAGAATACCAGGATAATCCCAGGAAATGACAAGTGAAACTGAAGAAGATCATATTTAATCTGAAAAATTAAATCAAGGGTCTTTATGCGCCCTATGTCATTTCCTCCAATGTGTAAAATTAGTATATCAGGAATTGGCAACTTCTGGAACATGAAACCCAACTCATCAAACAAAGCATGCCAGAGCATACCCCTCCTACTATGCCATACAATATTTACCACCGCAGGGTCGAAATTCAAGCTTCCGGAATATACTCTTCGCAAAGCTCTCCTTTCAGGCCAGAATATGAACGAGTGCCCTAAGATCCAGCCTGACAGAGCCTGACCTGTAAATCAAAATAAACAATTAGGACGAATGTATAACTTGTATGCATCAGACTGCCATCTACCAATGCGTTTAATACTACCCGCATACAACCCCAGCCTGGCGGCCTCTGTAGCTGCCCCTATGCGAAATGAATGCGACGACAATGATAATTAATCCAAGTTCAACAATTTTAGACATTTGTGGAAGACCGCCTTAAACTGATATAAGGATAGTGGAAGGCCATTATTAACGTGGATGAACAGCAATTCCCCCCCTGAACCTCTAACCCGCAAAAAAATTCTCAACAACGGAACTGGGCAAATAGGGGAATTCGGGAATTAATTCAACTGGAGCCAGGTACCTTTGCCGAACTGATCCGATTTTGATTTTGACAAAAAAAGTTTAATGCCATTGTCATCTACGACAACCTGTGACAATCGAAGACCAGCCTTGGAATGTTTAGTAGGGGAAATGACTTCCGATATCCTGAATGCCCCGAAAAAAAGTAATGAAAAAAAACGCCTTAAAAAGAGTAGCCTCATAACATGAAATACATACCTCCTCTACTGCCGAACACAATTTGGTAAGAATATTTGGAGTAATCGCCATTCTGGTGTCAGGATGAGTTGCAACTTTCCTATAACCCTTAAGGGCCTGTTTTACTGAAAAGAAGGAAGAGCATGAAGGGTGATGGTGTAGCTTGCCGGAAAAAAGAAATAGAGTTTTGTTTACCTTGGCCCAGGATAAGGACTTGGACATTAAACTGTTAAAAAAATACAAAATTAAATGTTCAGAAAAGGACGAATGATGCTCACCCAACAGATGTAAATGGGACAGCCACTGCGACCATGCTGACGAATACGCTGCAAAGGTAGAGGGAGAAATGGATCTTATTATATTTGCACTAACTAAATCTAAATCAAGTCCCAAAGATGAGCCGGGCACTGGGTCCCTTCCTCGTCCGCATCTGGAAACAGCAACCTGAATCTCTTCATCTGCAAACGTGAGAGAGAGTCTGCAATGTCATTTAAAGCGGTGGTTCACCCTCCTTAACAACAGTCTAGCATTACATTCGGCATAGTAGCGCGAGCTACAGTATGCCTGTCTGTATTTTTTTATCCCCGTACTCACTGTGCAATTGTACATTGAAGATTCCGACTCCCGCGGGGAATGGGCGTGCCTATGGAGAGGGAGGATGATTGACGGCCGGCTCTGGCACGTCACGCTCCCCGAAGACAGCCGGAGTAGGTCTCGGCTCTTCACGGCGCCTGCGCACAGGCTATGCGCAGGCGCCGTGAAGAGCCAAGCCTATTTCGGCTATTTCCGGAGAAGCGTGACGTGCCAGGGCCGGCCGTCAATCACCTTCTCTCTCCATAGGAACGCCCATTCCCCGGAATCTTCAATGTACAATAGCACAGTGAGTACGGGGATAAAAAAATACAGACAGGCATACTGTAGCTCGCGCTACTATGCCGAATTTAATGCTAGAGGAAAAAAATATATATATTTTTTTTTTATATAGGGTGAACCCCCGCTTTAATTTACCAGGTAAATAACGAGCCTTGATCCACACATTCAGACTTAAGCATTTAAAAACAAGGTACCGAATTAAAGAAATGACAGGCTGTGATTTGGATAACAGACAATTTATCGCGAAGAGGACCCCTTTATTGTCAGTACTGAAAAGGAGGCGTCTATTCACAAAATACTCACCCCAAATCTCCAATGCAACTAAAATGGGATATAATTCCAGAATTACTATGTTTTTAAGGTGACCTTTTCTGCGCCAATCTGGATGCCACAATGAAGCGCACCAGTGGGTTCTCCATAATGCTGAAAAACTAACCGATCCCGCCACATCAGTAAAAAAGCAGAAATCCTGATCAGTCACAAATTGAAAAATAGCTCTACCATTGAACTTTTCCAAAAACTGGGCCCAAACCAACAGATCCGCTCTAATTTCTGAAGTAATCCTGATATGGGAGGTGGGAGATTTATATCCAGAAATGGCTAGATAAAGACGTCTTGAAAATATCCGGCCTACCAGAAGGACTCTAGTTGAAAAAGCCAGAAGACCAAGTAATTCTGTACATCCCTCAGAATAGCCTTCCTCCTCCTAATTATTGTATGAATATTAACCACCAATTGCTCAATCTTATCAGCCGGCAGTTCAAATTCCATGGAAGGGGGTTTCAATAGCGATCCCCAGGAATATTAACCGAGATGTAGGCATAATAGTCTTCTCATTAGCTAATGGAATGTTAAACAACTTACAGATCTCTAGAAATGCATTCAGGACAATAGCACAATCTGGAATGGAATTGCCCAAAAAAAGGAAATCGTCCAAATAGTGTAAAACGAAGGACGAACCAGATTGCACCTTTACCACCCATTCAAGGAATGTTGCAAAGGCTTCAAAATAATTGCACGAGAGCGAGCACCCCATTGGGAGGCATCGATCAAAAATGAAGCAGTCATCAAATGTAAAGCCTAAGGAATTAAATGACAAAGGATTGATGGACAGCAAACGAAAGGCCGACTGAACATCTGCCTTAGTCATAAGTGCCCCTCGGCCCAACTTGCGTATCTTAACCAAGGCATCCTCAAATGTAGAGTAATGAACCGAGGCTAACTCATCACAAATCTGATCATTCAAGGACTCTCCCTTCGGATAAGACAAGTGATGGATCAGCCAAAAGGACCCATGTTCCCTTTTCGGGACCACCCCTAAAGGTGATATTCTAAAATTAACGAAAGGTGGGTGCAAAAAGGGGCCCGATACCCTCCCTTCCTTAATTTCTTTCAACATTTTTTCCCTAACCACGTCTGGAAACTCCAAGGCTGATTTTAAGTTGCTCGTAAGCATACAACCCTGACCTGAAAAGGGGGGAAGTAAAAAACCTTTGTTAAACCTTTCAAAGAGCAGAAGGGCCGTCCGCTTCTCTGTGTAACATTGCAGCCAAGGGAGCATTTTTTTCAACTTCACTGGAGATGGGGACTTTTGAAAAAGAGTCTCTATTTTGTGGTTGAGTGGAAATTGAAATTTTTTTGAAGCATTTTGCAACAGGGTGTGTACCCTGCAAAATGCACATTCGTGCCGATACCTGCATGAACCAGGCCATTTGCATTGGGAGTCGTTGAATGAGAAACATATACCCTTCCTGTATGCACCAGCTGGCGCCGAGACAGGGGGCTGAGGCTTGACATTAAACGACCGCTAGGGCAGAAAAAGATTCAGCCACAGCCCAATGTCCTTAGTCCCCCACTTCAAACTGGGATGCACAGATAGGGCTAGATTCAGTATTGATTTACGCCGGCGTATCTATAGATACGCCGCGTAAATTCAAAGCTGCGCCGGCGTATCTTCTTTTCTGTATTTAGAAAGCAAGATACGTCGAAATTAGCCTAAGATCCGACTGGCGTAAGTCTCTTACACCGTCGTATCTTAGGGTGCATATTTACACTGGCTGCTAGGTGGCGCTTCCTTTGTTTTCGGCGTAGAATATGCAAATGACCTAGATACGCTGATTCACAAATTTACGTACGCCCGGCGCTATTTTTTTACGTCAGGCTTTTTCGGCATAAGGTTGCTCCTGCTATTATGAGGCGTACGCAAATTTAAGTATGGATGTCGTTCCCGCGTCAAATTTTGAATTTTTTAAGTTTTTTACGTCGTTTGCGTAAGTCGTTTGCGAATGGGGCTGGACGTAATTTACGTTCACGTCGAAACCAATGACGTCCTTGCAGGGTACTTTGGAGCAATGCACACTGGGAATTTCCACGGACGGCGCATGCACGTCAATCACGTCGGGTCACCACCCATTTACATAAAACACGCCCCCTCATACTCAATTGAATTAGGCGCGCTTACGCTGGCCCCATTTACGCTACGCCGCCACAACTTACGGAGCAAGTGCTTTGTGAATACTGCACTTGCCCGTGTAAGTTGCGGCGGCGTAGAGTAAATAACATACGCTATGCCCGCACAAACTTACGGTGGGCTACTTGAATCTAGCCCATTTTTTTTATTTTTTTTCTGGCGGAAAGCCTCATCATACACAAACCAGGATATTCCACCAAAATTTCTGTATGCTTCCAGAATGATGTCCAGGTGTTGCAACAAATCCACACTCTTTTCTGGGTATTTCTCGCAAATAATGCTGCAGAGGCAGCTGGTGACACCCTGAGCTCTGACAGGTGCGGCAAGGAGAGACAATAGCGCATCCATTCCTCACCATCCTCATCCCTCGCCCTCTCAAGGAGGAGACAAACCATGCTCTTCGTGATGCTCAGGAAAGCAGACGCAGAAGTTCACGGACCCAAGGTAGGGTCCTGAGGAGACTGGTCAGAGCAGGCTTGTTTCACTGACCTAAATAACCTTTCACCTTTTCTAGAATGTTCGCTGCTGACATGTGACCTAACCTCTGACCTACCATCGGTTCCCTGGCTTACCTCACAACCCTATTAACCTTACAGGTGAGGGATAAAGTACCCACCCCCATGCTAACTTAACCTCATTAACTAACAGGTGTGTGGAGGGGGACCATGAAAACTGCCTTCTGTAACATTCCCATGCGCTCGGGGGCCTTAAAACAGCCCCCCTCACTCCCATTCTTCATCTGCAAGTAAACTGGGTCAAGTCCTAATTGCTGCTATTCTCCCATCACCTGGGTATCTCCTCCTTGCAGAGACAATCAAGCTCTCAGTAAAATTGGTCAAATCTATAATTATAGCCAATGTAACATTTGCAGACACTAGAAATATTTGTTGGTTTTATTATCTAATCATTGCTGTTATCATTCATCTCAATAGAGAGCCGTCGCACCTTGTCATAGTCTACATTCAACACACTGCAAATGAGGATTTTATGCCTTGTTAACTTTAATACAAATCATAGAAGCCAGATTAGGATGTGTTCGAGGGTTCTGGGCTTTTTTAAAGAAAACCTTCCAAATCTATCTGTTCACATCATATAGTCCTCAAAAACAGTACAGTTACACTCTAATTACTGAACAAATGTGCCAGTAATTACCAGCATTAGACTTCGTATCTCAAATTCAGTTAGTTGTTATTTCTGAAGGTCCAGATGGTGGCATGCTAAAATATGGGATTGCAAACAAACGCGGTACCCTTCAGTCAGATGATAGGTGTGCTGGCCAGATTAGAAAGTTTGTCCATGCCCCAACTGCTCCCCAATTTAGAGAAAAGCGATGCTCTTGATCGCAACGCCTAAATATGTGTTTAAAGTGAAATTACTTAAGCGCTGATATAAATATTTAAATATGATAATTAAAGGGATTGTAAAGGTTTGTTTTTTATTTTCTAAATTGGTTCCTTTAAGCTAGTGCATTGTTGGTTCACTTACCTTTTTCTTTTTTTTTTTTTCTTTTTCTGAATTTCTCACTGCCCGTTTCTCCTCGGTAAGCTTGCCCCCATCGTCCATGGTGGTTAGTCAGCCAGAACAGCTTACTGAGGAGAATGTTTCCCCACAACACTGAGTAGCCAGTCAATGATTTATTAATCCTTTGAAGAGGAAGTAAACCCTGATGGGTGTTACTTCCTCTTTGTTTCCCTGCAAAGGTAAAGCATAATGGGCTACTATGCATCTCATAGTAGCCCATTATGTGACACTTACCTGCACGAGAAGCCCGCGATGTCGCTGTCTTCCTCGCTGGAAATGAGCGTCCATTGTTCACCCCTCTTTCTTCCGGGGCTGCAAACTCTGGCTCTGTGACTGGCCGGAGTCGCGTGACGTCGCATGTGCACGGGAGCCGCCTTTGACGGCATGACCCGAGATAGAAACAGCACAGCGTGCCCTTTCTAACTCCCACGCATGCGCAGAAGAAATCGCCATACAGTGATTTGCAAATATCCCCTCGACCGTGCAGGTCTGGGAGATATTTCGAGCACCTACAGGTAAGTCTTAATCTAGGCTTACCTGTAGGTTAAAGTGGTTGTAAAGGGTTTACAACCACTTTAAGGCTGCACTCCAGAAAAAACATAGCCCTTGGAAACTTCCACCTCCAAAGTGGCTCTTTGTCTGTCATCATTCCTGATTCATGGCCTGGTTACATAGCAGGCTCATATGCAAGCTACATTTCCTGGCAAGCTTTGCTTGACTGTCACAGTGTCATCACTCTGGCCTGATATCACTCTATCAGAATGGTGAAATGTGGGGCATGAATGGGCAGATATAATGTAACTAGCCAGGAGTGCCCATTCTGTTTGTTTCACTTTCTAGATGAGCCTTTCTCAACCTTTTCAACACAGAGGAACTTTTGATAACTTTCCAGTTGGGGAACCCCTGCTAAAAATAACTATAACTACTCATGATACATTAGTTTAATGGTCAGTGGGAATAATGTTCCTTACACTTGTGGTCATTTGAACAAACCCCCTCCTTACAGATGGCCAAATGGATCAATGGTGTCAGTGAGATTTCTCATTGCTCAATGAACCCCAGCAACCTCAGGAGGAACCCTGGTTGAGAAACCCTGATCTAGATCCTGACTATACAGGACTAATGGGGTGAGGTAGGTGTCCAGTCATTCAGTCATACTCCCAGCTGAGACCAGTCACTGAATCAGGAGCTAATAGTTAGAAAACCACTCCATGACAGGAGGAATAGCAGATTACTTAGTAAGGAAAGCATTCGTATAAAATGTTTACTGATTCACTATTTAAAAGGGCATCAACATCTTGGTAACTTTGTATCTGTTCAGCTATAAGACTTCATGAACTAAATATGTGCTGTCTGAAGGAAAAGTGAAGACATGATTGAAACCTTTAACCAGTTGCTGACCAGGCCATAGCCGAATGATGGCTACAGCGTGGTCGGATAACTCTGGAAGGGCGACATATGACGGCCCCCTAGGGCGCACACCTGGGAATGTCCATGACTGTTGGGTCTTCCAGAACCGGCACGTCACAGATCGGGGTAAAGGACCAATGACAGAGGCCCTTTATCACGTGATCGCTCAGTCCAATGACAGAGCGATCAGTTGTCAACAAACTGGATCCTGTCTGGTTCAGCTCCTCCCCTCTCCTTGCACCGATCGGTATAGTGTGCGAGGAGAGGAGGGAGGCGGTGCAGCAGTGCTGTGGGCTGAATCTGAAGTTCTCGCAGTGCTGATCTGTGCCTATCCGTGCCACATCAGTGCTCATCCGTGCCACATCAGTGCTCATTCATGCACATCAGCGCTCATTCGTGCCACATCAGCGCTCATTCGTGCCACATCAGTGCTCATTCGTGCCACATCAGTGCTCACCCGTGCTAATCCATGCCACATCAGCGCTCATCCGTGGCACATCAGTGCTCATCTGTGCCACATCCATGTCATTTCAGTGCTCGTCTGTACCACATCCATGCCACATCAGTACTCATCCGTGCCACATCAGTACTCATCCGTGCCACATCAGTACTCATCCGTGCCACATCAGTACCCATCCATGCCACTTCAGTGCCTCACAAACGTGTAACAGGTAGTCAAATTAGATTTCAAATGTATGCCCTTAGAAAGCCTGATGGTGCTCCCTGCATGTTGGGCCTCTGTATGTGTTCAGGCTGTGGAAAACTCTCACACATGTGGTATCACCATACTCGGGAGGAGTAGCAGAATGTATTTTTGGGTGTAATTTTTGCTAAGTACATGCTATGTGTTAGAAATACCTTCTAAATGTAATCATTATACGTTGGGGTGCCTTCAAAAGTGTAAGAGGTGGTCAAGAAATTAAAGCAGAGGTCCGCCCAAAAAATAAATAAAAAATAAAACCAGTAGCTACACATACTATAGCTGCTGGCTTTTAATAATAGGACATTTACCTTTCCTAGAGTCCAGCGATGTCGGCGCCGCAGCTGATGTTTCCATCAGCTGTCGGGTGCTGTCGCCATCATTGCGGGTAAGGGTAACCAGCAGTGTAGCCTTTCAGCTTTATGACGGGAACCTTACTGCGCATGTGCGAGGCCCACTCCTACTGACCCAGCGGCTGTGGGAGGAGGAGGGAGCCCCAGCTGTGACGTCAATAGCTGCGGCTGAGGCTCCTGGAAGTGGGAAAGGACAGGTATCCTGTCCCCCCTCCCCTCCGAAAGGTTCCAATTGTGGCACTGGAGGGGGGGGAGGAATCAAATGAGCGGAAGTTCCACTTTTGGGTGGAACTCCGCTTTTAATGTGTAATTTATGCTCCTAGAACACCTGACAGTGCTTCCTGCATGTTGGGCCTCTGTATGTGGCCAGGCTGTCTAAAAGTCTCACACATGTGGTATCGCCATACTCCAGACGAGTAGCAGAATGTATTTTGGGGTGTAGTTGCAAGTATGCATATAATGTGTGTGAGAAATAACTTGTTATTATGACGACTTTGTGGAAGAAAAAAAAAAAATCTTAATTTTGCAAAGAATTGTGGGAAAAATTACAACTCACTCACCATGCCTTTTTGAGCGATGGGCATTTTGCTTTAGGCATCAGAACGCTCAGATATGATCAGGGACCATTGAAATGAATGGGATTTGTCTGGTTGGGCGTCTTTAGATCTGAGGCTTAGAGCAGAAAAACGCCCAAAAATGCCTAGATGTGAATGGAGCCTTAATACCTTGGAATGTCTACTTTCCAACAAGGGGTCATTTGGGGGGTATTTGTACTGTCCTGACATTTCAGGGCCTCAAGACATTTATAAATCAGTAAATCAGGTGTGATCAATTTTCGATGATAGTTACCAGGGCTCGAGTCCTGCGGAAAAACGCGTGGGAACGACGTCCCTGCACTTTTTTCACAGCAGGAACACCGTTCCCTCTGCAGGACTAGAGCAGCCGCTGCCTCGAGCAGCCTCTGTCAGGAGCTGTGGACCAGAGTCAATGACAAAGCGAGAGCTGCACTCTGTGTTCCTCCCGCCCCCACTTCTGCCTGGCAGTCCTGTGTAGCGCACAGCCGAGTGAAGTTTTCTGGTTGTGTGCTGAGTCTGATAGGCGGAGACTGTGTTGCACGTCCTCCGTGTGATCAGGTAAAAAAGAACACGGTGGAGAGAAGGGGATTCATTGTCGCAGACTGCAGAAAATTGCTGGTACAGAGATGTTCATGGGAGGGGGCGGGGGGGTACAGAGGTGAGAGGTGGACATGGGGGGTACAGAGGTGGAGGGGGTACAGAGGTGGACATGGGGGGGGGGTTACAGAGGTTGACATGGGGGGGGGTTACAGAGGTGGAGGGGGTACAGAGATGGACAAAGGGGGGTACAGAGATGGACATAGGGGGTACAGAGATGGACATAGGGGGTACAGAGATGGACATAGGGGGTACAGAGATGGACATAGGGGGTACAGAGTTGGACATGGGGGGTACAGAGGTGAGGGGGGACCCTGAGACCAGCCAGCTAGCACCCTGAGACCAGTCAGGCCAGCACCGAGACCAGCCAGGCCAGCACCCTGAGACCAGCCAGGCCAGTACCGAGTACCCCGAGGTGTGTGTGATTATTCTGTTAGTTTGACAAGTTAAAGGGTCACTAAAGGAAAAAGAAAATTCTTTAAAATAACAAACATGTTATACTTACCTCCACTGTGCAGTTCGTTTTGCACAGAGTGTCCCCAATCCACGTCTTCTGGGGTCCCTCGGCTGCTGTCTCTGGTCCTCCCCGCAAGAACTCACCATATTCATGCGAGAGAGCTCGCATTGTGATGAGTCCTTGCGGGCACGCTCCCGTGATACAGCGAGTGGCCATAGCCGCTCACTGTATCACTCGGCCCCGCCCCTCTCCACGCCGCGTCACTGGATGTGATTGACAGCAGCGCCAGCCAATGGCTGCGCTGCTCTCAATCCGTCCACTCTAACCAATCAGTGGCCAGGCTAAGCGGCGAAGAGGATCTCTGGACCGAGCGCGGAACTTTCGAGGGGTCAGGGGTGTTTTTTCACCTTAATGCATAGATTGCATTAAGGTGAAAAAATGTTTTCCTTTACAACTCCTTTAACTTATTTTGTTTTTGTAAATAATAAATGTTGCACTGTATTTTCTGTGATATATATATGCATATGAGCGTATGATTTTTTATTTAATTTTTGTTGGGGGAGTGGATTTTGGGTGGGAGTTCCCACATTTTTTTCCCCAGGACTTGACCCCTGATTGGTACCCATATGGTCCAAATAATTTGGGTTATTTTAACCAAAGATATGTAGCCGTATACATTTTGACCAAAATGAATGAAGAAAAATTACAAATTTGCAAAATTTTATAACAGAAACAAAGTAAAATGTTCAGTCTTTTTTCATTCATTAATAAATATACAGTAAAACCTTGGTTTGAGAGCGTTTTGCAAGACAAGCAAAATGTTTTAATACATTCTGCCTTAAAATACAAGAGATGTCTTGAAATACAAGTAGCGTCGTGTCACAACTGAGTATAAAAAAGAAGAGAGGAGCCTCTAAGTGTAGTAATATGGTTACATTTAATGAAGGTACAACATTTAGCAACTTATTGCTACACTTAGAGGCGCCTCTCTTCTTTTTTATACCCTGTAAAAAAATGCTTTGATATACAAGTGCTTTGGATTACAAGCATGTTTCTGGAAGTAATTATGCTCGCAAACCAACGTTTTACTGTAAAACAATCTCAGTAAATTTAAATACCACCAAAAGAAAACTGTGTGAAAAAAAGGACACACATTTCAGTGTTGCATAACTGAGTAATTGTCATTCAAAATGTGAGAGTGCTGAAAATTGGTCTGGATAGGAATGGGGTTTAAGTGCCCAGTGGGCAAGTGGTTAAATACCTCAAGGGGGTGAATAAGGTTCAGGAGGGCAGTTTTTTTTTCAATATGAAACCAAAATCAAGAACACAGGGATATGACCTCAAACTAACTGGAGGAAAGTTCAAAATGAATATATTAGTATTATTTTACTGAAAGGGTAGTTGATGCTTGGAAAACACTTCCAACAGAGTCAGTGAGACAATCAACATTAAATGGCTTCAGATCTATACTCAGACAAAAAAGGTTACAAAAAAAAAACAACCCCCACCCAAAAGAAAAAAAAAGATGGACAGGCTCGATAGACTACTCTGTCTTTTTTTATGCCGTCACTTATCTATTTTTCTATGTTTAAAACACAAAACTGTTTTTAATTGCCATACGATAAGATAAAAAAAAAACGACTTCCTTGCAAAATGCAGAACACGCACATATCTTGTTCTTGGTGTAAAAAGGTCACAAAACAAGGGCACCAGCATAGCCCTTGATTCATTATTGATTAAATGTCTGTGGCTCACGATTAGGGCATTTTATTCTGTGTAGCTGATTATTGATCTGTACAATGATATCTATTTCAGGAATATAAACTTAGGTGGAACCATCATTCCGCTGGAGGAGAAATCCAGAGACCCGCAGGTTGTCTGTTACACAGCTTTCTATGACACGGAGGGAGTGACCCACACCAAGAGTGGGGAGAGGCAGCCCCTGCAAGTCATCATCCAGGTACTAATCCATCATTACTTGATAAGAATAATATTGCTGAATAGAAGTCTGTTATTTCATGAATTAAAGGGTAAGTCCACCCAAACCTGATATTTCAGTGTTTTCTAGATGGTCATGTGCTAAATTATCTCTTACTATTGACTGAGACTCTGACATTAAAAGATTTATCTTTCCAATGAAAATACATTGGTTTAATAGTGTTGTGGAAATCTTGCTTCTGTCCTTTAGCAGGAGCCAGGGTCCGTCTGCCATAATCTGTAAAAAAAAAAAATAGAACCTGTTTTAAATTTTTCTTATAGTTAAAAAAACGATAGAAAAAACGATCGTCTGTGGGGAAATCAATCGGTCAAAAATCTACACATGCTCAGAATCAAGTCGACGCATGCTCGGAAGCATTGAACTTCATTTTTCTCAGCACGTCGTTGTGTTTTACGTCACCGCGTTGGACACGATCGGATTTTTAACTGATGATGTGTAGGCAAGACTGATGGAAGTCAGCTTCATCGGATATCTGATGAAAAAATCCATCGGTTCGTTTTTATCAGACGAACCGATCCTGTGTACAGGGCATTGGGCCCCTTTCATACTGACACGTTTTTCAGGCGGTTCAGCGCTAAAAATAGCACTGCTATACTGCCTGAGAAAATCGTGCCCTGCAGTCTTCAATGTGAAAGCCTGAAGGCTTTTACACTAAAGCGATGCACTAGCAGGACCACTCCAAAAGTCCTGCTAGCCGCATCTTTGGAGCGGTATAGGAGCGGGAAACCGCGGTAATACTGCCGGCAATGCGCCTCTACAGAGGCGCATTGCCAGCGGTATTAACCCTTTTTCGGCCACTAGCGGGGGTTAAAACCACACCGCTAGCGGGCGAATATCGCGGTAAATACGACGGTATAGCGCCGCTATATCGTCACCGCACCTCCACTGCCCCCTGTGAAAGGGGCCTTAAAGTACATGCGTTCATCCATTTCCTATGAGTCCTCAACATGCATCTGCATACCATGCTTAAGTCTAGGTTCACATTGGAGCGATTTTTCATGTGATTTGAGAGATCAAATCGCATGACAATTCGAAGCCTATTGCCGGCAATGGCACCTTTCCAATCGGTGCGACAGTGATTTCGCGGCGCTGCACCGATTTGCAAAAGTAGTTCCTGCACTACTTTTGCTGTTTTCAGGTGTGACTTCAGGAGACATCTGTGTATGAAGCCATCAAGTAGCACCTGAAATCGCGCTGACCGTGCTACTTTGAAATCGCGCTACCGTGCTACTTTGAAATCGCGCTACTTCAAGTGAAGTAGCGCGATTTGTAGCATCAATGTGAACCAGGGCTTAAGCATTTTTTTAATAATGCATTACAATGAGTGAGTGAGTGAGTAACTTGTATATCGCTACAAATGCGAACTAAATCGCCTCAAGGCGCTGTATCCAATGTTGTCGTCCAGCCACGCTTCAGAATAGATGGGTCTTAAGTTTTTCTGAAGGCCCGATGGTTTTCTTTCATCCGAATGTGTGTAGGTAGAGCGTTCCATAACCGTGGTGCTTGGACTGCGAATCTTCGTTCTCCTTTAGGCCCCATACACACCATAGAATCTATCCGCAGATAAATCCCATCAAATGGGTTTCTGCGGATAGATCCTATGGTGTGTACACTCCGTCGGATATTTATCCGCAGATAAATCTCCCCTGGGATGGATTTCCAGCAGATGGATATTTGCTGACATGCTCAACAAATCCATCTGCTGGAATCCATTCCAACGGATGGATCCGCTCGTCTGTACAGACTTACCGGATCCATCCGTCCAAAGGGATTCCCTGCACGCGTCGTAATGATTTGACGCATGCGTGGAATTCCTTATATGACAGCGTCGCGCCCGTCGCCGCGTCATAATAGCGGCGACGGCGCGACACGTCATCGGCAGAGGATTTCAGCGCGGATTTCAATGCGATGGTGTGTACACGCCATCGCATAGAAATCTTCGGAAAACCCGCGAGAGGATTTATCCGCGGATACGGTCCGCTGGACCGTATCTGCGGATAAATCCTCTCGTGTGTATGGGGCCTTAGATTTGTAGCGGGACTTGGGGATGTGGAGGAGGTTCTGATTATTTGATCGGAGGGTCTGATTTGGGGTGTAGTGTTTTATTTTCTCGCATAAGTATGGCGGCGCGTTTCCTTGCGTGCATTTGTGGGTGAGGCAGAGGGTCTTGAATGTCACCCGATCCTTTACGGCAAGCCAGTGGAGGGTCCTCATAACTGGGGAGATTGGTTCCCAATTTTTTTTACCCGTTACCGGTCTGGCTGCAGTGTTCTGGACGACTTGTAGAAGAGAAATCTGGTATTTCGGTAGTCCTAGGTAGAGGGAATTTGCATAGTCGAGTCTGGAATTGATTAGTGTTCCGACTACTACTGCCGTGTATTCTTCCGGGATGAAGGGGATGAGTCTACGCAGCAAGCGGAGAAGATATAGTACAAAAATGACTGCGCTAACCATCCAGACTTAACAAAATTGGTCAGTAAAAACCAGAAGGCTGCAATTCAGTGGGATAAACACAAACAAAATAAAACAGAAAAAAACTGCGCCAGCAAATATTTACTAGCAACCAGAGGCTAAATAAATATTATAAAATATGTATAAAAATTGTATAAAACTTCAAACATAAATGAATATATTCGAATGAATTAAGTGTCCCAAGTGTGCAGATTAAATCACATTGGTATCCACAATCAAGACGAACAGCACCACTGTGAACTTGACTTCCGTGAGAAGACCACCACCACATGGAAAGCCACTTACCAAAAAGACAAGCTTATACAGTGTTAAGCAATGTAGTGTCCGTCCACAGGCAGGAACACTGGTTTACAGAAAAAAAAACGCTGATCGCCGATTCATGGTTTACAGAAACCCCAGTAATATTTTTTCCGATATTGAGGATGCTAACTCTGCATCCCGACTCCGGTGACTCCTAGGACACGTGTCCGGTACACGTGTCCTAGGAGTCACCGGAGTCAGGATGCAGAGTTAGCATCCTCAATATCGGAAGAAATATTGCTGGGGTTCCTGTAAACCAGGAATCAGCGACCAGCGTTTTTTTTTTTCGTTTTTTTTTTTACATTATGGCGGACACATCAGACACTGTTGACACATTTTTGGGACCATTGTCATTTTCACAGCGAAAAGTGCTATAAAAATGCACTAATTACTGTGAAAATGACAATGGTAGTGAAGGGGTTAACCACTAGAGGGCGCTAAAGGGGTTAAGTGTGTTCTATTGTGTGTTTCTTACTGTACATCACTAATCGTTGTTCCCTATGACAGGGAACAGGCGATCAGTGACAAGCCACAGAGAAGAACGGGGAAGGTTTGTTTACACTCACCTCTCCCCGTTCTTCAGCTCCTGTGACCCGATCGTGGGGCGATCAGGTCCGCGGGTCCCGCAGGCATGGTCACGGAGCTCAGGACTTGGTCGCGAGAGCGTGGCCGCCGCGCGCGCGCGACTCACGGCTGGGCTCTTAAAGGCAATGTACCCGTAAGTGCCTGTGCCCAGCCGTACCCTTCTGACGACGTATATCGGCGTGAAGGGGTCCTCAAGTGGTTAAAGCGACACAGTGACGTATCTCAAAAAATGGCCTGGTGGTTAATATATAATAGGTGTGAATGCAGTCTAAAAGGCTAAATACACTTTAAAAAAATAATGAATTCACATTGTTTTGCTGGAAAAAAATTGCATTTACTATTATTATTATTATTGTTGTTTCTTTTATTTTTTTTACAGAAGCCTGCAAAGTATTGCACCTGCAATCCGTGGATTGCGTGGTCAATGTCAGGCTCTTGAGAACACTTCCTCGAACTCTCTGCCCCTACCTGTGTTCGAGCTTTCAGTTGCGGAGCTGGAGGAAGTTCCAATAGACTGAGTGCATGTATTACTGCAACTGTAATCCATTTAGAAGTACAAGTCCATCTCCCGCAGTGGCAGATGGGACTTGCATTCTGTTCATTCACAGATCTCTGTAAATTAACGATACGGCTGATATCAAAAGCGATAGCGGCTGTGAGGGAGAAAAACACCCTAGTTAGGAGTAAACATGTTACTTGGTGCAAAAGGTGAACTTAGCCTTTTGGCCCCTTTCACCTGTGCGGACCGTATGTCCGCTTTTTCATCCATCCGTTTGCGGATTAAAAAGGGACATACATTGGTCCCTATGTAATTGCGGGTGTCAGCGGATAAGCATCCACTGACACCCGTAATCACCCGCCTCCGCAAAGATCCGATTTTGCGGACGGAAGAAAACCCTATTTTTTCTTCCGTCTGCGGATCGGATCGGATAAACACGGACACACGGTCCATGTTTATCCGATCCCCCATTGGGGAGAGCGGAGAAAAGACAGAGCGGTCCCTGCACAGTGTGCGGAGACCACCCTGTCAGCCCCCGGCTCAGCGGGGATATACGGAGCGATCCCCGCTGAGCTTACGGACACACGGAGGCGGATCATTACTGATCCGCCCCGTGTGAAAGGGCCCTTACTGTATTTTGTTCAAATCTATTACAAGTATGATGTTTGTTATGTAAAAAAAAAAACAATCCTTTACAATCACTTTAACCGATTGCTGACCGCTGCACGACGATATACGTCGACAGAATGGAACGGCTGTGCAGAGCAACGTACCTGTATCACGCCTTTAAATCGTGGCATAGTGGGCGCACGCCTGCCGTGTGCTCCCTGACCGTGGACTCGATGTCCGCCAGGTGCCTCCGATTCTGTCATGGAATGGCAGAACGGGGAGATGCCCCAGAATGGGCAGATGTAAACAAGGCATTCCCCTGTTCTGCCTAGCAACATGACAGAGATCTACTGCTCCCTGTCACTGAGAGCCCACACCCCCACAGTTAGAATCACTCCCTAGGGCACACTTAACCCCTTGATCGCCCCCTAGTGTTTAACCACTTCTCTTCTTGCATTTTTATAGCACTGATCGCTGTATAAATGACAATGGTCCCAAAATAGTGTCAAAAGTGTCTGCCATAATGTCACAGTCACGATAAAATTCGCAGATCGCCGCCATTAGTAATAATAAAAAATGCCATAAACTATCCCCTATTTTGTAGGCACTATAATATACGCTTATTGCGATTTTTTAGGGTTTATTGCGCAAAAAAAATAAAAACTGCAGAGGTGATCAAATACCACCAAAAGAAAGCTCTATTTGTGGGGGAAAAAGGACGCTGAAGTGGTTAACCTCATTACTAAGCTCTGGAGCAACTGCACTTGCAAAATGCAGTTCATTTTCCCTTAATAAATCCACCTATTTGTCTTTGGGGTGCACGCCTACTTCAAGAAAACTGTTATTGCATTTCAGTGTGTAATATAATAACTGCAAATTATAATGATCTAGCCCACAAAAAAGGAATACTATCCGAATGATTCTCTGAGAAATCAATACCTTTATCTATTACCAGGGGCGGACTGACAACTCATGGGGCCCCTGGGCAATAGAAGATTATGGGGCCCCTGGGCCTACAGATGGTCACCACGCCAGGAGGCAGTGCAGAGGCGGGGCAGCTAAAATCTCTGGATTTTCACATCAAAAGCATGTCGGTTTCAGACATATCAGGGACAGGTGTAAAAAAAAACACAGATTTTTACATACTGTCCCTGGTTTTACTGAGCCTGGCAACCCTGATGGGGCCCCCTAGTGGCATGGGGCCCTCGGGCAGTGCCTGAGTGCCTCAATGGTCAGTCCGCCCCTGTCTATTACCAAACAAAAGGATGTGTATATCCTCTAGTTGCTGCCAACACTGATTTGTGTTCCCACAATATAAATACAATTACATTTAAATTAAATATATAGTAAAACTGCAGCACAAACATGTGAAGAAAAGAAATCCACTGGTGAACTATAAAATTAAAATTACCGCTGCTTCATATTGGTGATTCTGAACACTATAATTTTTTTTTTTAAATCTGACAAAACCCTGCCATCACTTAATTCCCGTCAGAAAATCCTGATCGTGTGTGCGAGGCAAAAAACAGCTCTTATGCCGCGTACACACGGTCGTTTTTTAAAATGATCGTGTGTGGGCAAAACTTTGTTTTATGTCTTAAAAAAACGACAAAAAAAAAAATTCGGACATGCTTGAATTTTTTATGTCGTTTTTCGAAAAAACGTCGTTTTTTGTGTCATAAAAAATGACCGTGTGTAGCTAAAACGACATTTAAAACGACGTTTTTAAAACCACGCATGCTCAGAAGCAAGTTAGGACGCGAGTTTGAATGGAACAGAGTGCCGTCGTACGTGCTGAACGTAACCGCACTTTGCTAGAGCTTTTGGAAAAAAACGATGGTGTGTATGCTGCGTCGTTTTTGAAAATGAAGTTTGAAAAACGTTGTTTTTTTTTCATGCTAAAAAACAATGTTTTTTTTTCATCACAAATAACGACCGTCTGTACGCGGCATTAGAGCATAACAACTACTGAACAATTTATCTGCACGTTGACATGGAATCATTGTACTGCATATGTTGAGCTCATTGTACACAAGTGGTTAAATCGCTCAGTAGCATGAGATTAAATCACCAATGTAGTTTAGTGCTGAGCAGAAAATCCTCTTATGACTGTCAGGATCACAAGTGTGAAATCACAAGCATTAAAGGGGATCACTTTATCTCAGAAGATGGAAGCTGCCATTCTCTGACTGACCGGATGCATTCCGGGGCATTCTCATCATGTACTTTGCATTTGTATCTGCTTCTACCTCTTCTGCATTATGCTGACTGAGGACATAACAGGGATTCAAATATTAGATGAACTAGAAGCAGATTTTTTCTTTTTTTTTAGGCTAGAGGTTAAACCACAATTAGCATTTTTTAAATGTATGTCCTTTCATCCTGCGTTTTTATAATATAAATCCGGTCACTTACTATTTTACAATCCGCCGCCGCCGCTCTGCATAGTTATTCAAAAAAGATCGTTTATAAAACTATGTCCACACCGTTGTCATTTTGCTTGTGGGCATTGTGAAGCCCACAAGCACTTACTTCCTGGAAGTCTTGGATGGGGAGTGATAATTGGGTAGCGCACTGCATCCTGGGAAATGATGACACACATTTCCCAGGAGAATTAGAGGGAGATGATGTCAGAATCCTAGGTGATTCCAAAGGCAGATTTCGTGGGAATGCATAGCAACAGGCATTTCCAGATGAGTAAAAACATTTTCTTTTTCTTTTTTAGGTCTAATGAGCACAATAATGAAAAAAAATGTTTGGGATGGAAACTCCACTTTAACCACTTGAGACCCGCGCTATTGACAAAAGACGTCAACAGCGCGGCTCTCAGGTGCCAACTGTACGTCTTTGGACTTTTTAACAGCATTACCCGTGCGTGCCTCTGGGGGGCGCGCAGCGGGTAAACACTGTGCCGCCGCATCGCTGGGGAGCCGATGCGTGTACCTGGCGGCCGCGATGTCCGCCGGGTACACGCGATCGCCGGTGACACAGCCGGTAACAGCAGGGACGTGGAGCTCTGTGCGTAAACACAGAGCTCCACGTGCTGTTAGAGGAGAGGAGACCGATCTGTGTCTCTTGTACATTGAGACACAGCATCGGTCACCTCCCCCAGTCACCCCCCTTCCCCCACACAGTTAGAACACACCCAGGTTACACATTTAACCCCCTCCTCACCCCCTAGTGTTAACCCCTTCCCTGCCAGTCACATTTATACAGTAATTAGTGCATTTTTATAGCACTGATCGCTGTATAAATGTGAATGGTCCCAAATTTGTGTCGAAAGTGTCCGATACGTCCGCCGCAATATTGCAGTCCCAATAAAAATCGCAGATCGCCGCCATTACTAGTAAAAAAAAAAATAATAAAAAAAAATCATAATTCTGTTCCCCATTTTGTAGGAGCTATAACTTTTGCGCAAACCAGTCGCTTATTGCGTTTTTTTCTTAACAAAAATACGTCGAAAAATACGTATCGGCCTTAACTGAGAAAAAAAATAGTTTTTTTTTTAAAAAAAATTGGGATATTTATTATAGCAACAAGTAAAAAAAAAATATATTTTTTTTAAATTGTCGCTCTTTTTTTGTTTATAGCGCAAAAAAGAAAAACCGCAGAAGTGATCAAATACCACCAAAATAAAGCTCTATTTGTGGGGAAAAAAGGACGTCAATTTTGTTTGGGAGCCACGTCGCACGACCGCGCAAATGTCAGTTAAAGCGACGCAGTGCCGGAAGCTGAAATTTCGCCTGGGAACGAAGGGGGTTTATGTGCCCAGTAAGCAAGTGGTTAAGATACACACTTGATTGGATTTACAAAAGTCCTTTATAAAACAAAGGGGCTATTTAACTTGCAGCAATTCACTAATATGATAAAGCAACATATATTTGCCAAACCTGTAACTGGCTTGATAAGAAAATGTTATACACATTTTGCTCTGCTTTAACCATGTTGAATAAGGCCTGGTTTACATTGATGTGACAATCACTCTGACTTTGGAGCACTTGTCGCATCAGAAGTCGGACCCCATTCAGTGCAATGGAACCGTTCTAATCGGTGCCACTTGAGTCGCTCCGACTTAGAAGTCGTGCCGAAGTTGCGCTGGGGTCCGATTTCAAAGTTGCACGCAGTGTGAACCCGGGCTTAGGCCTGTGTTTGCATACACGGGATGCACAGGTGTTTCATACATCTGCATTTAGATAGTCCTATTCGTGTCTTTTGAGAGCAGATGCTGTACATGGCCCTTTGCAAAGATGTACGCTTAAATATAGCCATGTGAGCGAGGTATAATTACTGATATTATAAAGGCTCAAAGCAGCAATGAGAGCTTCTGATTCTGTGTAGTTTTTGTCTGTCAAGGTTCCAGAGTTTAAAATAAGATACTGAAAATACCTATATTCTGCAACTGGTGATTTCTGGTATTGGCAGCACAAATTAAAAACACTGTATTTTTTTCTGAATTCTCTAGTTTTCTACATGCACAGCAACTGAAGTTACTGATATCCTGCCCCCACAGGAAGTGCAGTTACTGATATCCTGCCCCCCCAGGAAGTGCAGTTACTAATATCCTGCCCCCACAGGAAGAGCAGTTACTGATATCCTGCCCCACAGAAAGTGCAGTTGCTGATATCCTGCCCCCACAGGAAGTGCAGTTACTGATACCCTCCCCCCACAGGAATTAAAGTTACTGATATCATGCCCCCACAGGAAGTGCAGTTACTGATATCCTGCCCCCACAGGAAGTGCAGTTACTGATATCCTGCCCCCACAGGAAGTGCAGTTACTGATATCCTGCCCCCACAGGAAGTGCAGTTACTGATATCCTGCCCCCACAGGAAGTGCAGTTACTGATATCCTGCCTCCACAGAAAGTGCAGTTACTGATATCCTGCCCCCACAGGAAGTGCAGTCACTGATATCCTGCCCCCACAGGAAGTGACGTCATTGATTTGATGCACACATTAGAAGTCAAGTGTAGGAAGAGAAACCATATAGATCATAGGCTGGCCATAGATAGACTGGCCTAATTTTTATCCATTTATGACTGGTCTCACAAAAAATAAGTCAATCTAACAATTGTTGAGGAAATCCATTAAAAAAAATTATCCATCTATGGCCAGCTTTAACCGCAACACACTTAAAGATGAATTCCAGGTATGACTAATTTTACATAGTTACATTGGTTCTGCTTGGACCAATAGAACTATGTATGTGTATGTGTGTGTATACAGTTGCAAGAAAAAGTATGTGAACCCTTTTGGAATGATATGGATTTCTGTACAAACTGGTCATAAAATGTGATCTGATCTTCATCTAAGTCACAACAATAGACAATCACAGTCTGCTTAAACTAATAACACACAAAGAATTAAATGTTACCATGTTTTTTTTGAACACACCATGTAAACATTCACAGTGCATGTGGAAAAAGTATGTGAACCCTTGGATTTAATAACTGGTTGAACCTCCTTTGGCAGCAATAACTTCAACCAAACGTTTCCTGTAGTTGCAAATCAGATGTGCACAACGGTCAGGAGTAATTCTTGACCATTCCTCTTTACAGAACTGTTTCAGTTCAGCAATATTCTTGGGATGTCTGGTGTGAATCGCTTTCTTGAGGTCATGCCACAGCATCTCAATCGGGTTGAGGTCAGGACACTGACTGGGCCACTCCAGAAGGCGTATTTTATTCTGTTTAAGCCATTCTGTTGTTGATCTACTTCTATGCTTTGGGTCGTTGTCCTGTTGCAACACCCATCTTCTGTTGAGCTTCAGCTGGTGGACAGATGGCCTTAAGTTCTCCTGCAAAATTTCTTGATAAACTTGGGAATTCATTTTTCCTACAATGACAACAATCCGTCCAGGTATTGATGCAGAAAAGCAGCCCCAAACCATGATGCCCCCACCACCATACTTCACAGTTGGGATGAGGTTTTGATGTTGGTGTGCTGTGCCTCTTTTTCTCCACACTGTTACGGAACCATGAACCAGACGTACAACAAGAGATAAGTTAAATTAGAAGGCTTTATTGAAAATAAAGCTGTAAAGCAAAAGTCCAACGGATGGTGAAACCAGAGGTCAGGAACCAGAAGAGTAGTCAGACGAAGCCAGGATCAGGAACCAGCAGGGAAGTCAGACGAAGCCAGGATCAGGAACCAGCAGAGAAGTCAGACGAAGCCAGGATCGGAACCAGAAGCAGCAGCAGTCTTAGAAGCATGTGCACACAGGAGGACCAAGCAAGGAACTGAAGTCACAGACCTCCTATATATGTGAGCCAGGTATCCAGCTCCTCCCAGTGGGAAGGAGGAGCCGCAGGGTGGGAGGCTACAAGAGACCTAGAAACCAAGATGGCCGCCAGCACATGTCAAACGAAGGAGACAGGAGAGAGGTAAGACCATGACAGTACCTCCCCCTCAAGGGCCCCTCCTCCGCGGTGCAAAAAACGGTTTCTGAGGGAAGCGTGCGTGGAAGGCTCGGAGCAAGGCAGGAGCATGGACATCTGCGGAGGGAACCCAGGAACGCTCCTCAGGACCATAACCACGCCAGTGGACCAAAAACTGCACCCGACCGCGAACCAGGCGTGAGTCCAGGATATTGCTCACCTCATACTCCTCGTGATTGCCCACTTGGACCGGACGAGGCCGAGGAACCGAGGAAGTGAAGCGATTGCACACCAGTGGCTTCAACAGGGAGACATGAAACACGTTGGAGATCCGCATGCCAGGTGGAAGCGCAAGGGCATAGGCTACCGGGTTTACCCTGCGAAGCACTCGGAAGGGACCAACAAAGCGAGGAGCCAGCTTGGGAGTGGGCACTCGAAGGTTGAGGTTGCGGGTGGACAACCATACACGGTCTCCGACCTGGTAGGAAGGAGCTGGCGCTCGTCTGCGATCAGCCTGGAGTTTCTGGCGCTGCGCAGAGACCTCAAGGGACCTCTGGATCTGTACCCAAGAAGCACGTAGAGCAGAAAGGTGATCCTCCACAGCCGGAATATCCTGGGGAGAGAATGCCTCCGGTAACACGGCAGGTTGGAACCCATAATTGGCCATGAAGGGAGACGTCCCAGAGGAAGAGTTCACAGCCGTGTTCCTGGCAAACTCAGCCCAAGGCAGGAGGTCAACCCAATTGTCCTGGTGATCGGAGACATAGCAACGAAGGAATTGCTCCAAGGCCTGATTGGATCGTTCTGCGGCCCCATTGGACTGAGGGTGGTAGGCCGAGGAGAAGGAGAGATGAATCCCCAACTGGGAGCAAAAGGCGCGCCAGAACCTGGACACAAACTGACTCCCCCGATCCGACACTATCTCTTTGGGCAAACCGTGCAACCGGAAGACCTCCCGGGCAAAAATCGTGGCCAACTCTTGTGCAGAGGGTAACTTCTTGAGAGGAACACAGTGGCACATTTTGGAAAACCGATCCACAATCATGAGAATGACCGTATGGCCTCGGGATGCAGGGAGGTCCACAATGAAATCCATCCCCAGGTGTGACCATGGGCGCTCCCCGGTGGCTATGGGTTGCAGCAGGCCCAACGGAAGGTGCCGAGGGGACTTACTTTGGGCACAAACAGAGCATGCCGCTACATATGCGGCGATGTCGGAACGTAGGGAAGGCCACCAGAACAGACGTGAAACAGCCCAGGACAGCTGATTCTTACCAGGATGCCCCGCGGTCTTGGAGTTATGGTAGGTTCGCAACAACCGAGTGCGCAACTCCTCAGGCACAAAACATCTGCCGTTGGGTGTCCCAGAGGGAGCACCAGACTGAGCCGCCAAAATCTGCTCACCAAGGGGAGAGGTCAGGCTGGTGCGAATGGCGGCCAGGATCTGATTCGGAGGTATGACCGAAGTCGGTATAGATTCCTCCCTGGACAGCTCGGAGTACTGCCGTGATAAGGCATCCGCCCTGATGTTCTTGGAACCAGGTAGGTAGGAGACCACGTAATTAAAACGTGACAAGAACAGAGCCCATCTGGCCTGACGTGGTGTCAATCTCTTGGCCTCAGAAAGGTAGGTCAGATTCTTGTGGTCCGTCAGGATGAGAACCGGAACCACCGAGCCCTCGAGCAAGTGCCTCCACTCTTTGAGAGCCTGCACTATGGCCAATAACTCCCTGTCACCAATCTGATAGTTGCACTCCGCGGATGACAGTTTCCGGGAGTAAAACCCACAAGGAAGCAGCGGACCCTCTGGTGTCCTACGCTGAGACAGAAGGGCGCCTACTCCCGTCTCGGACGCGTCCACCTCGAGGACAAAGGGCAACCCAGGGTTGGGATGAGACAGAATCGGAGCTGACACAAAGGCGGATTTTAGGGCCTCAAAAGCCCGGATGGCCTCGAGCGGCCAGACCTGGGAATTACTGCCCTTCCTGGTCAGATCCGTGAGAGGCTTGGCCAGCATGGAGAAGTCCCTGATGAACTTCCGATAATAATTGGCGAAGCCCAAAAAACGCTGCAAGGAACGAAGACCACTGGGCTGAGGCCACTGTAAGACAGCCGAAACCTTCTCAGGATCCATGGAGAACCCCTCAGCGGAAATGATGTAACCTAGGAAGGTTACCTGGGATCGGTGAAATTCGCATTTCTCAAGCTTACCGAACAGCTTGTTCTCTCGTAACCGTTGCAACACTCGTTTGACATCCAGAATGTGGGCCTCCCTGGATTCAGAATATACCAAGATGTCATCCAAATAGACCACCACACACTGCTGCAACAGGTCACGGAAAACATCGTTGATGAATTCCTGAAAGACTGCGGGCGCATTGCACAACCCAAAGGGCATAACCAAGGATTCATAATGACCGGTCCTGGTGTTAAAGGCGGTCTTCCACTCATCGCCCGCCTTGATCCTTACCAGGTTATATGCCGCCCTCAGGTCGAGTTTGGTAAAGACCGTGGCCCCTTTAAGGCGATCGAACAGCTCGGAAATCAAGGGTATCGGGTAAGCGTTCTTGATCGTGATGCGATTGAGACCCCTGTAATCGATGCAAGGCCTCAACTCACCGCCCTTCTTTTTCACAAAGAAAAATCCAGCCCCTGCCGGGGACGAGGATTTGCGAATGTGACCACGGGACAGCGCCTCCATCACGTACTCCTCCATGGCCTCATTCTCCGCAACCGACAGTGGATAGACCTTGCCGCGAGGAGGAACGGCACCAGGTTGTAACTCAATGGCACAATCATATGGGCGGTGCGGAGGTAGGGCAACTGCGCGTACCTTATCGAATACATCCCGGTACTGCTCGTATTCAGGAGGCAACAGAGAGTCCGAGGAAGTACACAGCAACTTGACAGGCCCATGGATGCACTTAGCCCCACACTGTGGTGACCATGAGAGGATCTCGGCCGATCTCCAGTCAAAAGTCGGATTATGCTTCTGGAGCCAGGGGTACCCCAAGACCACCGAGTAGTGTGGAGACGAAATAACTTGGAAGCAGACCGACTCTCTGTGAGCGGCACCAATGGCTACCCCCACTGGAAGGGTCTCATGAGTCACGTGTGACGGTTGGAGGGGTCTGCCGTCTATCGCCTCTAGAGCCAGCGGGGAACCTCGAGCCTGTAGAGGAATGGAATTGGCGGCAGCGAACTCACTATCAATGAAAAAACCACCAGCACCAGAGTCCACCAACGCCTGGGTCGTCACCGAGCCCCCGACCCAGGAGAGGACAACAGTGATCAGTGGTTTATCAACACGGGAAACCGGGGACGAGGAGACTCCACCCAAGATCTGCCCCCGACAGGATCTCAGGTGCGAGCGTTTCCCGGACGGTTCGGACATGCCAACCGAAAATGCCCATCGAGACCACAGTACATGCATCGGCCCTCGCGTCTCCGGAGTACCCTCTCCCCCTCGGACAAGCGAGCAAACCCCAGCTGCGAGGGTTCACCCCCAGACAAGTCAACCCCAGGAGGCGTGGGAGGAGAGGGAGGCACGGGTGGGACAGCAAACTTAGGCGCCAAACTGTTAGGAGGCCTCCGCAGGCACTCCTTAAAGGAAGGTCTCTCCCTGAGTCTGGTGTCAATCAAAATCAGGAAAGAAATAAGAGCCTCGAGCTCCACTGGTAGGTCCTTAGCTGCAACCTCATCCTTCAAGGCATCCGAGAGACCATGAGAGAAAGCAGCGACCAGGGCCTCATTATTCCAACCTACCTCTGCTGCCAGGGTACGAAACTCAATGGCGTATTCAGCTACGGATCGTGAACCCTGTCTGACGGACATAAGGAGCTTCGCAGCAGAGGCGGCGCGAGCCGGCACATCGAATACCTTCCGAAGAGAAGCAACAAAACCGGAAAACTCGGCAACCACCGGATTGTTGTTCTCCCATAAAGGACTGGCCCAGGACAAGGCCTTGTCAGAGAGCAGCGAGATCAAGAACCCCACCTTTGATCTCTCAGTGGGAAAGGCATGTGGCAGCAACTCGAAATAAATGCCCACTTGGTTAAGGAAACCTCGGCACTGAGTTGGCTCTCCCCCAAATCGCTGTGGAAGGGGGGCAGAACCGGACATACCCCGAAACACCGCAGGCGCAACATCAGGTGTCGGGGTAGACTCTGGCGCAACAACCGGAGCGGCAGTAGGAGCGGGCCCAGGAGCGACAACCGACCCATCGGCAACGGGAGCGACATGAACCGTGCGTTCAAGCAGGGTTTGCAACGCCACGGCGAACTGACCCAACAGGGACTCCAGCTGATCAAGTCTGGCAACCAGCGTGGGTAGCGAGGATGGCTCTGTACCGTCAAAATTCATGGCTTGGTCCTAATGTTACGGAACCATGAACCAGACGTACAACAAGAGATAAGTGAAAATAAGAAGGCTTTATTGAAAATAAAGCTGTAAAGCAAAAGTCCAACGGATGGTGAAACCAGAGGTCAGGAACCAGAAGAGTAGTCAGACGAAGCCAGGATCAGGAACCAGCAGGGAAGTCAGACGAAGCCAGGATCAGGAACCAGCAGAGAAGTCAGACGAAGCCAGGATCGGAACCAGAAGCAGCAGCAGTCTTAGAAGCATGTGCACACAGGAGGACCAAGCAAGGAACTGAAGTCACAGACCTCCTATATATGTGAGCCAGGTATCCAGCTCCTCCCAGTGGGAAGGAGGAGCCGCAGGGTGGGAGGCTACAAGAGACCTAGAAACCAAGATGGCCGCCAGCACATGTCAAACGAAGGAGACAGGAGAGAGGTAAGACCATGACACACACATAGTGTTATGTGTTTCTTCCAAACAACTCAACTTTGGTTTCATCTGTCCACAGAATATTTTGCCAGTACTGCTGTGGAACATCCAGGTGCTCTTGTGCAAACTGTAAACGTGCAGCAATGTTTTTTGGACAGCAGTGGCTTCCTCTGTGGTATCCTCCCATGAAATACATTCTTGTTTAGTGTTTTACGTATCGTAGACTCGCTAACAGGGATGTTGGCATATGCCAGAGACTTTTGTAAGTCTTTAGCTGACACTCTAGGATTCTTCTTCACCTCATTAAGCAGTCTGCGCTGTGCTCTTGCAGTCATCTTTACAGGACGGCCACTCCTAGGGAGAGTAGCAGCAGTGCTGAACTTTCTCCATTTATAGACAATTTGTCTTACCGTGGACTGATGAACAGCAAGGCTTTTGGACATGCTTTTATAACCATTTCCAGCTTTATGCAAGTCAACAATTCTTAAATGTAGGTCTTCTGAGAGCTCTTTTGTGCGAGGCATCATTCACATCAGGCAATGCTTCTTATAAAAAGCAAACCCAGAATTGGTGAGTGTTTTTTATAGGGCAGCTGTAACCAACACCTCCAATCCCATCTCATTGATTGGACTCCAGTTGGCTGACACCTCACTCCAATTGGCTCTTGGAGATGTCATTAATCTAGGGGCTCACATACTTTTTCCACCTGCACTGTGAATGTTTACATGGTGTGTGTAATAAAAACATGGTAACATTTAATTCTTTGGGTGTTATTAGTTTAAGCAGACTGTGATTGTCTATTGTTGTGACTTAGATGAAGATCAGATCACATTTTATGACCAATTCGTGCAGAAATCCATATCATTCCAAAAGGGTTCACATACCTTTTCTTGCAAATATATAGTATTCCTTACCTGGCTGATGTCCCTGTTAGCTGTAAATCACTGAAGTAGACTCTGCTACTCCAGTGATCTCCACTTGCTTCTGGGTTCCGTACTGAGTTTGATGCATTGTGAACACAAGAGGTTGCCCACTCTTCACAGGTGCCATTCATAGAAAACTTTTTCTGGATGATTGCAAAGTGTTCTCTGATTGGATGATGTGGAGAGAAGCAGCAATGACGTCTGGGATCCAAGTGCAAGTGGAGATCACTGTAGTGCCTGCTTCAATGAATTGCGGCTTCCAGGGACATGGACCAGTCATGGTATATGCATAGGAGAGAACAGGACAGCCATGAAGTGAAGATTTCCACAGAATCCCAGCCTGCACATTATAGGACATACTTTACAGGTAAGTATTGTAACTAAAGCTGTAAAGATTTATTTTTATTTTTTTTAACTAAACTTTAGCTTTAACACCTCCTCGACCATAAACAGTACTGAAATTAGTCACATAATTTTCACAATAGAACCCGTTGTGTGATTGTTGCTGGAGTAATACACACTGTACATAAATTGGAGAATTTCCCACATCTTCGGGTTCATTTCACCGCGCAGCCTGAACATTTTTCGTGTTCTACCCATGGAGAGTGGTAAATCTCTCACCAGATTCACCACCTAACTTTGCCTTTTCAGTGCTTTGCAGGTTACACTGTTTATAAAGCAGCTGGCTTGTAGGCCTGAGGTGTTCAGTTATTTTGTCACCTTTTTAATAGGCATCTTGAAATGTGAAATCTAAAGTGTTACTTGCTAGCATTTTATTTCCTGTGTGTTTTTTTACTTGAAATACAAGGGTGAGAATTTGTTTTTAGAAACTAATAGGTGAAATTTCCATTTCTAAATCTGTGATCTGAAATGAAATCACCCAGTGTAGAAGGGGCATGCAACAGATGGCTTCAAAGGGGGGGGGGGGGGGGGAGCTTGCTAAGAAAGTTTTGTCCGCTGGAAACCTGTCCGCTAGGCCGTACACACGGTCGGACATGTCCGCGGAAACTGGTCCGCGGACCAGTTTCAGCGGACATGTTCGACCGTGTGTACGCGGCCTTAGACTTGTGTGGACATGGCTTACCTACATTATAATACTTATTAGGAAGGGTTTCCTTTTTTGGAAGTATAGTGACACTTCTAGGCAGATATAAAAGGAACAAATTAAGGGAGCTCTATATACATCCATAACTATCATTTTTCATTTAAAGTGGTTCTAAAATCTGAATTTTTTTTTTTAATGCATTCCTTGCATTAAGGTAAATGTTTAGACATTAGCATGCCCCCTCACCCCCTAATACTTACCTGAGCCCTCATTTTTTTTTTTTAAAGTGTATTTTGTGCGTGTACTCGAGAGAGGAGCCGGACTGCAGGAGTTGGGAGTAGGCAGGCCTCCCCCAGTGGCAATCTGCCACCTTTCTCCATGCCCCGGGTGGCAATGGCGGGTGTGTGAGGGGGTCCTCCCACACAGCCCGCCCTACCTGCTCCGCTTTGAAGCCCAACGGGGCAGAGGGACTCCCTATAAGGGAGTGAGAGGATTTGCCCACTCAACCAGCCCCATTAGTCCTTCGCCTCTCTTTTAGAGACTGCGTGGTCAAAGTGCGTGTGTTAACCCAATTTAGAGTGCGTGTGTGGTGGTTTTTGTGGGAGGGGGGTGGGCGTACTAAGCACAAGCTTACCTTGCATAGCACACCCACCGGGAGCTGGGCTGAGACCACCAAACTCAATTCACATGAAGCCGAGACTGGGATCCGAACCTCTAGCTGCAGAGGTAAATGGCTTGTCAGCGCAGTGCCAATCGCGTTGAGCCACCGCAGCTCCGTACCTGAGCCCTCATTTGATCCAGCGGTGTGCACGTCTGCAGCTCTTCTCTACCCTCACTTCCAGGTCTCGCTGGCTTTGCCAAGGCAGCAGGGGCCATTGGCTCCCAGTACTGTCAATCAAAGCCAGTGGTCCCGCCGTCTGTGTCAATGGACGCAGCAGCAGGGCTCGGGAGCAAGCATGCACAAGTGCCCCAATGGGAAGCAGCTTTTTCTCAAATAACTGTTTTATTATTGAATAGAAAGAAAATCAGGTTGTATACAGTATACAAGAACATATGACACAGCATAAGGGTAGGCAGGATAATAAGGCACACATCTGCCTGTGTGACATGTATTTAAGTAATGAGTAACACAGGCCTTTTACATGTGTCTAGGCAATAGTTAACACAGAACCTGAAGATGAAAATACTATAGCGCATCAATATGCAGACGTGTATTGCGAAACGTCGAACATGGAGGGGGCCTCAGGGGTACCCCTGAGGGAAGCAGCTTTTTATGGGGGCACTGGACAGAGGGGAGGCGCCAGGAGCGCAGCGGGGGACCCAAGAAGAGGTGGTTCGCGGCCGATCTGTGCAGTTCGATTACCTCGCACAGAGCAAGTACATATAGTTATGTTTGTTATTTAAAAAAAATTAAAATAATGTACCCTTCTAAATACTTTAGATCAATTTGACCTGGTATCAGCCTCTCACTGTACTGTATAGCTCAAACTGGAAGAGAGAGGGGTAGTACAATAAGCCAATCATTAGTGCTACAGTGTTAATGTTCTAACAATGAGCATGCTAATAGGATGAGAGAGCAGAGTGACCGAGAAATAAGCTCATCAGTTTGTTGCTTTTACTTTCACTGTCCAGTCACATGCTGGTGGAGGAGGCCTGTATTTCTCACGTAAGGCGGAATTAAACCAGAAATCAACTATTTTATTATATTGCAGCTTATCATTTTTTAGGCTCCATTCACACTGGGTGTGTTGGGATCGCGGCAGAATTGGTGCGTTTGTGCCTGCGATCGCAAAATGCAGGTTCATGTGCCATTATTTTCAATGACATCTAAAAAGCTGTGCAGTTTGGCCAAAATTGTCACGCAATTAATCACGCGGCTAATGTGACAAATCCCATTGTGTGAAGCTTCTCGCCCAAACAGGAGCTTCTTTTTGGGGACGAGCTTAACACGATGCAAATTGCTGCGCGATAAATTGTGCGATAATTGCGGCACAATTGCATTGCATTTTAGGTGCCAAAATATTGGCACCTGAACCTGCATTTTGTGATTGTAGTGCGTTTTAGATTCAACCGCAATCCTAAAATGCCAAGTGTGAATGGAGCCTGTGATGGCTGCATTAGTTTCTGTAACCACCACCGTTTACGATATTCCCTTCCATCAACCCACAACAGCTTATCCGATAGTCCGACAAGCCAGCAGACACGATCCGTAAGAATTCCCTCAGAAAGACGAGACATGCGCTCTGTGTTCTGAGTCAAATGAATGAACCAATGCTTTAATGGTTAGCTCTCTTATATACAGTACAGGCATGTTACAGTAATCAAAGAAACTCTCCACCCACACATCACACAATGGGGCTTCAATCACATTATTTTAGATAATGACATTCAGAGGAGTTAATTATCCCCCAGACGTTCGAACTCCGTCAATAAGTGATTTACCTGCATAATACACATTCCTATGTCAGACGTTTTGGCACCGATCTGACATAATTAACATGACCTAATTACTACAGTTGACAAGTACACACAAAACAGTATTAACATACATAATGAAAGGTCTTAGGAACCAGGCTGAATTAACACCTAAAAGCTAGACATCTGACCTTTACAGACTTAATTAGCATCTCACAATGGAATGTCTAGGAGCAGACGCAATTAACACCTCAAAACCATGTGTCCCCCCATTTAATGAAAACACTCCAACTTGTAATATTCCAAGATATCCTGCAAAACATGAATTATCATTTATCAGTCACCCTATGCCAAAAAGGGGCACAGGGTGACCCTAGACCCAAGAGTCATTAGTAACGCTGGCACAGGAGTACCCCCCATCCTTCAAAAGTCTCTGGGTGTCACGGGCCATTCCGTTACAGTTTCCTTTCTTCTATTATTGCCTTGTCATCCAACCAGTAAGTCTGTTTATTTAAGTAACACCTTTATGCCCAAAGTAAAAAAAAAAAAAACAGTTTGTTGTAACTGCTTATAAAGTATTAGCTGGTGTTTGGCTTTAATTTGTTAGTGTATCTAAATCTGTTAGTCCATCTAACACTCCCCTCCCCCCAGACTGACAATGTTGCTGTCCAAAGATGCCCCCTGTGCTCCTTCGTCCATAGTGGGGGCACTCTAAATTGGAGGTATGTTCCTGACTGGATCAACAGGCAAAAAACGGTGGAAAAAGCCTATAAAAAAAAGAAAAGAAATGCAGTCACCACATCTAATGATTAGTAAGCTGCAATATATAACATTTTTGGTTTTGAGTCTAATATTTTAATTGCTTTAGATATAGAGATTTATAGATTAACCACCAGAGGGAACTTTTGTCCTCCCTCAGCCATGCTGCTTAACAGCTGTTGAGATACAACACCAGCCACCCAGAGATGACTTACGGATTTGTATTGTTATGTGAAACATTGAATAACAATTACAAGCAGTAAAGCTTATAAAACTGCACACAACACATAGAAACTAATATTTTAAAAATGACCACATGTATGACATCATTTACATCACACTGATCTCTTGACACATGTCTAAAAATATATGAAAAGATATATCTTCTCTTTAAATGTTTGCATATTTAATGAGCCAAGTGGCAGAGTTGTTGGGGTTCTTGGCTGATGCCGAAGCATATTGTGTATATATCATTGCTTATGTAAACTTTTTTGCACACAATGCTTTGACTCTCTGCCCCCTCCTCCTGGATCACACTGCTGCCTTATATACACAATGCTTCGGCTCTCTGCCCCCTCCTTCTGGATCACACTGCTGCCTTATATACACAATGCTTCGGCTCTCTGCCCCCTCCCCCTGGATCACATTGCTGCCTTATACTTACAATGCTTCGGCTCTCCGCCCCCTCCTCCTGGATCTCACTGCTGGCTTATGCACAATATGCTTTGGCTCTCTGCCCCCCCCCGATCACAATGCTGCCTTATACACACAATGCTTCGGCTCTCTGCCCCCTCCTCCTGGATCACATTGATGCCTTATACTTACAATGCTTCGGCTCTCTGCCCCCTTCTGGATCACACTGCTGCCTTTCTAACCAATGACACCACAAAACTTTTAATTCACTCCCTAGTCATCTCTCGCCTCGATTACTGCAACTCCCTCCTCATTGGCTCAACTCTGCATACTCTAACCCCCCTTCAATCCATTATGAATGCTGCTGCCAGACTCACCCACCTTACCAACCGCTCTGTCTCTGCTACTCCTCTCTGTCAATCCCTCCACTGGCTTCCGCTCACCCAACAAATTAAATTCAAACTACTAACAATTACCTACAAAGCCATCCACAACTCTGCCCCCAGTTACATCAATGACCTAGTCTCTAAATACCAACCTAATCGTTCTCTTTGTTCTTCTCAAGACCTCCTACTCTCTAGCTCTCTTATCACCTGCTCCCATGCTCGTCTCCAGGACTTTTCCAGAGCCTCTCCAAGCCTATGGAACTCCTTACCCCAATTTCTCCGTCTATCTCCTTCTCTGTTAGCTTTTAGAGGATCCCTGAAAACCCTCCTCTTCAGAAAAGCCTACCCTACCCACACCTAACAACTGTATTTTCATTTGAGTCCATTTGATTATCCCCCACAGCTAACTACCCTTTGTTCCACTTGACCCTCCCTTCTAGATTGTAAGCTCTAATGAGCAGGGCTCTCTGATCCCTCCTGTATTGAATTGTATTGTGACTGTACTGTCTACCCTGATGTAAAGCGCCATAAACTGTTAATGCTATATAAATCCTGTATTATTATAATAATAATAATATACTTACTAAGAAAGAAGTGTCAGAAAAAGATTTGGACTTTAAGTGGTTAAACTTCCTGCATTTACTGACAGAAGTTTGCTCTAAAAAGGAAGTTAGTTACAATGTTTCATGTTGTTACAAACTTGGCAGACTGCCCAGATTTTTTCTTTACACACACACACACATACACACAGAAGTTTATCCCTTTGATCTAAGGAGGAAGCATTAGTTACAATGTTTCCTGTTAAAAACTTGGCAGACTGCCCAAATATTTTCTTTTGACAGCGAGTGAGCAGATAAAGTCTCTCCACTTGTTATATGAAAGAATGGCAAACTCTGCATTGTAGATTGTCAGGGGGTTTGAATCGAAATCACGATTTTTTAAACGATTATTTGTGCCGCTCTACTGCCTTATACACAGAATGCTCTATCTCTCCCCCCCCCCCCCCGCACTCTGTATCACACTGCTGCCTTGCACAGACTTATCTATGGATCTCACCTCCTTATCCAGCCACATGCTTGAGCTCCATGTTCCCTCCCACAGTCTGCCATTGGAAGTCCCCTCCTTCTTTACCTCCCGATCTCTGCACTACTCCTGGCGCCTCCCTCTGAGGCCTCGTACACACGACAGAGGAACTCGACGTGCCAAACACATCGAGTTCCTCGTCGAGTTCAGGGATGAAGCCGCTGAGGAGCTCGGCGGGCCGCCTTCTCCCATAGAACAACGAGAAAATAGAGAACATGTTCTCTATTTTCTCGACGAGTTCCTCGGCGGCTCCATCGGGCCAAAAGTGTACAGATCCGGCTCTGACCGAGTTTCTCGCTGAATTCTGCCGAGAAACTCTGTCGTGTGTACGAGGCCTGAGAGCCAACTACAGAGGAGGCATCAGTTATCAATACATGCTGACAGTATTGACTGTTGGCACACATTGAGAACAACACTGCAAACAACATTGGGCGCTATACATCTGCCACAATGTTGATTTGCGGCAGAACTCCTGGGGGCCACCAAAATCACTGGTTTGTGACTGGTGTCTAAAGTCCCATACACACTATACAAAAATCGGATGGAAAAATTAGTACGACAAGTTTTGTCTGCCGATTTTTTGGATCGTGAGTACGATGCTTTCGACAGTCAATTTCGCTTTTTTGTCAGACAACTGCTGAATGTGCATATTATAAAATTTTTGTCTGATGTGAACTCAACGTCCGATTTTCGTTTCATTAGTACGGTTTTCGTACGGAAAAAATCGCAAGAGCAAGACTATGCATGCTCAGAAACAAAAGAATACATAGAAAACTATTCAACACATTACGTCACTTCTGACGTTGTATTCTGTTGTACGAAAATTTCGGATTGGTCGTCTGAAAATCTAAGCGTGTGTACAAGCTTTAGACTACCCTTACTTTTTTGTGCTGTTCTACAAAACATCTGATTTATGTAAGGTCTTTGACACTGAGCTGAATAATGTAAACGGTTCACCATGACATGAATTAAACTTCACTCTCTTAAAAAAATAAAAAGCTTCAAACATCCAAGTTAATGATAACTGAGTTTAACACTTCCAATTAATAATTCATTAAATAACTTATGTTGTCTTCATAGACAGACTATTTATCTAAGAAGGTCATTTTGGAGCAGCATGAAACCCAGTGGTTTGCAGTGATGATTAAATGCATAGGTTCTAGAATGGTTCAGCTAAGGCTTCTTTTAGAATCAGGACCTTCTTCAATTTCCAGGCTTCTCCAAAGAATTACTGTATATACTCGAGTATAAGCCGACCCGAATATAAGCCGAGGCACCTAATTTTACCACAAAGAAATGGGAACACTTATTGACTCAAGTATAAGCCTAGGGTGAGAAATGCAGCAGCTACTTTAAGTGGAAAAGATTGTCAACAATGCCCATTTTGCAGTCTCACTGTGCCCATTTGCAGCCTCACTGTGCCCATTTACAGCCTCACTGTGCCCATTTACAGCCTCACTGTGTCCATTTGCAGCCTCGCTGTGCCCATTTGCAGCCTCGCTGTGCCCATTTGCAGCCTCACTGTGCCCATCTCCCTGCCTCACTCTGTCAATCTCCCTGCCTCACTCTGTCAATCTCCCTGCCTCACTGTGTCAATCTCCCTGCCTCACTGTGTCAATCTCCCTGCCTCACTGTGTCCATCTCCCTGCCTCATGTACCCGATTTCCAGAACACCGGTGCTGTGAAATGCAGTCAGTCTAGTCAGCGGCCATCCAGTGTAACAAAGCCCCGCCTCCTCCTCATCTGTGACGGAACACTGATTCAGTTTCCCTGCAGTGAGTCAGTGTTCCGCCTATCATGAACGAGGAGGAGGCGGCGCTTTGTTACACTGGGCGGCCGCCGACTAGACTGACTGCATGTCACAGCGCCGGGATATCAGGCACATGAGGCTGCAGATGGACACATTGAGACTCGAGTATAAGCCGAGGGGGGCTTTTTCAGCACCAGAAAAATGTGCTGAAAAACTCGGCTTATACTCGAGTATATACAGTACATTTAGCCAGTGGTTAAGATTATCATGTTCAGCTAAGAAATGACCCAAGCTTCATTTTGATTCTCAAACAATATATAGGGATGTCCCTGAGTAGTAGGCTTATAAGATCTCCATCACCTGATGTCTTTCACTTTGATGCTTGTAGACGATAACTGATGAGTGCTTGGAATAACAATAGTGTCAGGATGGCTGATGTTGGCTCCCTAGCCACTTAAGCTCCGGACCAATACGCTGTCTAAAGACCAGAGGTGTTTTTACAATTTGGCAATGCGCTGCTTTAACTGGTAATTGCGCGGTCATGCAATGTTGTACCGAAACGAAACTTGCGTCCTTTTCTTCCCACAAATAGAGCTTTATTTTGATGGTATTTGATCGCCTCTGCGATTTTTATTTTTTGCGATATAAACGCAAAAAGACCGTAAATTTTGAAAAAAAATGATTTTTCTTATAACAAAAAGTAAAAAAAATCGAATAAACTAAATTTTAGTCAAACATTTAGGCCAAAATGTATTCAGCCACATGTCTTTAGTAAAAAAAATCGCAATAAGCGTATATTTATTGGTTTTCGCAAAAGTTATAGCGTCTACAAACTAGGGTACATTTTCTGGAATTTACACAGCTTTTATTTTATGACTGCCTATCTCATTTCTTGAGGTGCTAAAATGGCAAGGCAGTACAAAACCCCCCCAAATGACCCCATTTTGGAAAGTAGACACCCCAAGGAAACTGCTGAGAGGCATGTTGAGTCCATTGAATATTTAATTTTTTTGTCCCAAGTGATTGAATAATGACGAAAAAAAAAAAAAAAAAAAATGTTTACAAAAAGTTGTCACTAAATGATATATTTCTCACACATGCCATGGTTATATGTGGAATTGCACCCCAAAATACATTCTGCTGCTTCTCCTGAGTACGGGGATACCACATGTGTGGGACTTTTTGTGAGCCTAGCCGCATACGGGGCCCCAAAACCCAAGCACCGCCTTCAGCATTTCTAAGGGCACAAATTTTTGATTTCACTCCTCACTACCTATCAAGGTTTCGAAGGCCATAAAATGCCAAAATAGCAAAAAAAAAAACCAAATGACCCCATTTTGGAAAGTAGACACCCTAAGCTATTTGCTGAGAGGCATGTCGAGTCCATGGAATATTTTATATTTTGACACAAGTTGCGGGAATATGACAAACTGATTTTTTTTTGCACAAAGTTGTCACTAAATGATATATTGCTCACACATGCCATAGTTATATGTGGAATTGCACCCCAAAAGACATTCTGCTGCTTCTCCCGAGTACGGGGATACCACATATGTGGGACTTTTTGTGAGCCTAGCCACGTACGGGGCCCCGAAAACAAAGCACCGCCTTCAAGATTTCTAAGGGCATACATTTTTGATTTCACTCCTCACTACCTATCACTACCTATCACAGTTTTGAAGGCCATAAAATGCCAAGATGTCACACAACCCCCCCAAATGACCCCATTTTGGAAAGAAGACACCCCAAGCTATTTGCTGAGAGGCATGTTGAGTCCATGGAATATTTAATTTTATGGCCCCAAGTGATTGAATAATGACCAAAAAAAAAAAAAAAAAATTTTTTACAAAACGTTGTCACTAAATGATATATTTCTCACATATGCCATGGGCATATGTGGAATTGCACCCCAAAATACATTCTGCTGCTTCTCCTGAGTACGGGGATACCACATGTGTGGGACTTTTTGGGAGCCTAGCCGCGTACGGGACCCCGAAAACCAATCACCGCCTTCAGGATTTCTAAGGGCATAAATTTTTGATTTCACTCCTCACTACCTATCACAGTTTCGAAGGCAATAAAATGCCAAAACAGCACAAAACCCCCCCAAATGACCCCATTTTGGAAAGTAGACACCCCAAGCTATTTGCTGAGAGGCATGTTGAGTCCATGGAATATTTAATTTTTTTGCCCCAAGTCACTGAATAATGACCAAAAAAAAAAAAATACAAAACGTTGTCACTAAATGATATATTTCTCACACATGCCACGGTTATATGTGGAATTGCACCCCAAAATACATTCTGCTGCTTCTCCTGAGTACGGGGATACCACATGTGTGGGACTTTTTGGGAGCCTAGCCGCGTACGGGACCCCGAAAACCAATCACCGCCTTCAGGATTTCTAAGGGCATAAATTTTTGATTTCACTCCTCACTACCTATCACAGTTTCGAAGGCAATAAAATGCCAAAACAGCACAAAACCCCCCCAAATGACCCCATTTTGGAAAGTAGACACCCCAAGCTATTTGCTGAGAGGCATGTTGAGTCCATGGAATATTTAATTTTTTTGCCCCAAGTCACTGAATAATGACCAAAAAAAAAAAAATACAAAACGTTGTCACTAAATGATATATTTCTCACACATGCCACGGTTATATGTGGAATTGCACCCCAAAATACATTCTGCTGCTTCTCCTGAGTACGGGGATACCACATGTGTGGGACTTTTTGGGAGCCTAGCCGCGTACGGGGCCCCGAAAACCAAGCACTGCCTTCAAGATTTGTGTGAGTGAAATCAAAAATTTATGTCCTTAGAAATCTTGAAGGCGGTGCTTGGTTTTCGGGGTCTCATACGCGGCTAGGCTCCCAAAAAGTCCCACACATGTGGTATCCCCGTACTCAGGAGAAGTAGCAGAATGTATTTTGGGGTGCAATTCCACATATAACCATGGCATGTGTGAGAAATATATCATTTAGTGACAATGTTTTGTACATTTTTTTATTTTAATTTTTTTTGGTCATGATTCAATCACTTGGGGCAAAAAAATTAAATATTCCATGGACTCAACATGCCTCTCAGCAAATAGCTTGGGGTGTCTACTTTCCAAAATGGGGTCATTTGGGGGTTTTTTGTGCTATTTTGGCATTTTATGGCCTTCGAAACTGTGATAGGTAGTGAGGAGTGAAATCAAAAATTTGCGCCCTTAGAAATGCTGAAGGCGGTGCTTGGTTTTCGGGGTCCCGTACGCGGCTAGGCTCCCAAAAAGTCCCAAACATGTGGTATCCCCGTACTCAGGAGAAGCAGCAGAATGTATTTTAGGGTGCAACTCCACATATAACCATGGCATGTGTGAGCAATATATCATTTAGTGACACATTTTTCTTTTTTTTTTTTTTTTCTCATTATTCAATCACTTTGGACAAAAAAAAAAAAAATCAATGGACTCAACATGCCTCTCAGCAGTTTCCTTGGGGTGTCTTCTTTCCAAAATGGGGTCATTTGGGTTTTTTTTGTGCTATTTTGGCATTTTATGGCCTTCGAAACTGTGATAGGTAGTGAGGAGTGAAATCAAAAATTTACACCCTTAGAAAGCCTGAAGGCGGTGATTGGTTTTTGGGGTCCCGTACGCGGCTAGGCTCCCAAAAAGTCTCACACATGTGGTATCCCCGTACTCAGGAGAAGCAGCAGAATGCATTTTGGGGTGTAATTCCACATATGCCCATGGCATGTTTGAGCAATATATCATTTAGTGACAACTTTGCGCAAAAAAAAATATATATATATATATATATTTATATTTCCCGCAACTTGGGTCAAAATCTAAAATATTCCATGGACTTAAGATGCCTCTCAGCAAATAGCTTGGGGTGTCTACTTTCCAAAATGGGGTCATTTGGGGGGGTTTTCAATTGTCCTGGCATTTTATGCACAACAATTAGAAGCTTATGTCACACATCACCCACTCTTCTAACCACTTGAAGAAAAAGCCCTTTCTGACACTGTTTGTTTACATAAAAACATATTATTTTTTTGCAAGAAAGTAAAGTTGAACCCCCAAACATTATATATTTTTTTAAAGCAAAGGCCCTACAGATTAAAATGGTAGGTGTTGCAAAAAAAAATTCCACACAGTATTTGCGCAGCGTTTTTTCAAACGCATTTTTTGGGGAAAAAATACACTTTTTTTTATTTTAAAGCACTAAAACACACTATATTGCCCAAATTATTGATGAAATAAAAATTATGATCTTAGGCCGAGTACATGGATACCAAACACGACATACTTTAAAATTGCGCACAAACGCGCAGTGGCGACAAACTACATACATTTTTAAAAGCCTTTAAAAGCCTTTACAGGTTACCACATTAGATTTACAGAGTAGGTCTACTGCTAAAATGACTGCCCTCGATCTGCCCTTCGCGGTGATACCTCACATGCATGGTGCAATTGCTGTTTACATATGACTCCAGACCGACGCTTGCGTTCGTCTTTGCGCAAGAGCAGGGGGGGACAGGGATGCTTTTTTTTATTTTTTTATTTTTTTATATATTTATTTCGCTTTTTTTATTTTATTTGTTAACTGTTCCTTCCATTTATTTATTTTTTTACCATTTTTATTGTTATCTCAGGGAATGTAAATATCCCTTATGATAGCAATAGTTAGTGACAGGTACTCTTTTTTTTTTTAAATGGGGTCTATTAGACCCTAGATCTTTCCTCTGCCCTCAAAGCATCTGACCACACCAAGATCGGTGTGATAAAATGCTTTCCCATATTCTCAATGGCGCCGTTTATATCTGGGGGGGGGGACATTCCCTCCCACTGAATGTAAAAGCAGTCTAGAGGCTAATTAGCCGCTAGGACTGCTTTTACATGAAAGCCGACCGCTGGCTGAAAAGAATGATACCAAGATGATGCCTAAACCCGCAGGCATCATTCTGGTATAACCATTCAAAGTCCTGCAACATACCAGTACGTTGATGGTTCTTGTTGGACATGTATTGTAATCTTTTTTTTTTTCATGCAGTCTGTTGGCTGAACAAAAAAAAGATTGATCGGTGGGTATGCCCACCATTAGAATACCTCCCTTCATCCACCCACTTCTAATGATGGGCATACATGCACCATTTATATATGCCGAAGCATGGGGGCATCCTCCCGCAAAAAAGTTATGCCGCGTACGGTCGGACTTTTCTATGCCGCGTACACACGGTCGGACTTTTCTATGCCGTGTACACATGGTCAGACTTTTCCACAGGAAAGCCTCCGTAGGAATGTCAACCGTATGTACGCGGCATTAGGAGCAAAATCGCTCCTCCGCCCCTAATGCCCCCATGCTCCGGCATATATGCTCTTTTTTGAACTGTAGTGGTGAAATCACCTCCTACAGCATTGGAGTCGCGGCTTTATATATCGTGGGAGCAAACGCTGTTGCTGTCACGCTAAATAAATCCGCACTGCAACTGAATGGCGTACCTGCTAAGCAAATGATGGTTAACATTAAAACAAAGTAACATTCCAGTATAACAGTAAGATCATACCATACCTGCAAAGCAAATACCTATAAAAAAACATAGTAAAAAATAAAACATTTTTTAACGCAACCTGTGCCTAAAATATATATATATGCCAAAGCATGGGGGCATCCTCCCGCAAAAAAGTTATGCCGCGTACGGTCGGACTTTTCTATGCCGCGTACACACGGTCGGACTTTTCTATGCCGTGTACACATGGTCAGACTTTTCCACGGGAAAGCCTCCGTAGGAATGTCAACCGTATGTACGCGGCATTAGGAGCAAAATCGCTCCTCCGCCCCTGCTGCCCGCATGCTTCGGCATATATGCTCTTTTTTTTAACTGTGGTGGTGAAATCACCTCCTACAGCACTGGAGTCGCGGCTTTATATATCGTGGGAGCAAACGCTGTTGCTGTCAAGATAAATAAGTCCGCGCAACAGCTGAATGGCGTACCTGAAAACAGTAAAATAAATTACATACCTGAAAAGCAAGCATGAAAAAACATAACAACAATAAAACTTTGCAGAATAGAATACAGTAAAAAAGAGCAGAACAATAGAGAGAGAATAGAGAGGGAGAGAACAATAAAACGACAACTATTTTTGGTTTTTTTATTTTATATTTTTTTGTGTGTTTTTATTTTTTACTTTTTTTTTTTTTTTTTTTAACACTTTTTTTTGTAACTGTGAACTGTAACTTCAACTTTTCGGTTCCAGGTTTGGGTCTCTCAAAATGCGATGGCATCTTGGGAGACCCTGTGTGAGTGTGCCTAGCCTGTGAAATGTTTCACCCTACACTAATAATTAACGTGTGTGTGGAAGCGTTCAAAACATTCACCAATACAAAGACCAGGATTGCCAGGACATTTGGGACAAAAATAACGGGTGTCACGCCTAAATCCGCGCTTGGTACAGACACGACATTTTCTTTGGGGGGCTCGTTGGGTAGGGGTACTCGGGAGGACATAAGAAAAATGCCTCTCATGCAGTCGGCTTACTGCATTTGGTAGGAGATGGTGAGGTACAATACCGCCTGGATACAGGAGTTCTGTGATGATATCCCTCTGGAATTGAAGGAAGGATTCATTCCGTCCTGAAGCTCTGTATACGACATGAGCATTCAGTAGAGCCAATTGAAATAAATGTAGAGACACTTTTTTGTACCAGCGTCTCGTCTTACGGGCAATATGATACGGCGCCATCAACTGGTCGTTGAGGTCCACCCCTCCCATATTAAGGTTATATTCGTGGACACAGAGGGGTTTCTCCACAACACCAGTCGCCGTACGAATTTGGACTGTCGTGTCTGCGTGAAGGGTGGTAAGAACGAAAACATTCCTATTGTCCCGCCACTTCACAGCGAGCAAATTTTTACATCTGCAGCAGGCTCTCGCCCCCGGCCTAACACGGGCATCTACAAGCCGCTGGGGGAAGCCCCGGCGATTAGGTCGCACGGTGCCACATGCTCCAATCTGTTGATCAAATAAGTGGCTAAAAAGTGGCACGCTGCTGTAAAAATTGTCCACATACAAATGGTACCCCTTTCCGAATAAGGGTGACACCAAGTCCCAAACAATCTTGCCAGCGCTCCCCATGTAATCTGGGCATCCTTCCGGCTCTACCTGACTATCTTTTCCCTCGTAAACCCTAAAGCTCCATGTGTAGCCTGTGGCCCTGTCACAGAGCTTATAGAGCTTGACCCCGTATCTGGCACGCTTGCTGGGAAGGTACTGTTTGAAAGACAAGCGGCCAGCAAATTTAATCAGGGACTCATCAACGCATACAACCTGCTGGGGATTAAACAAGGCTGCAAAACGTTCGTTGAAATGGTTTACGAGGGGCCGAATTTTGTAGAGCCGGTCAAATTCAGGGTCTCCACGTGGACGACAAAGTGCATTGTCACTGAAATGCAGGAACCGCAGGATCGCCTCGTATCGTCTCCTGGCCATGTGAGCAGAGAAAATGTACATATGGTCAATGGGATGTGTGGACCAATACATCCGCAATGACGGAAATTTGTGTATGCCCATGTTGAGGGTAAGGCCCAGAAAGGTCTTAAATTCGGAAACCTCGAGAGGTTTCCATTCTTTGGCAAGGCGAGACTGGGGGTTAGCGGCGATGTAAGTACCAGCATATAAATTGGTCTGGTCCACAATAGATCTATAGAGATCTTCCGTGAAATACAGCGAATAAAAATCAAGTGACATAAAGTTCGCTGTATCCACCTGAATACCGGGTTGGCCAGTGAATGGGGGAAGTACAGGTGCTGTAGAAGTGGTGGGGACCCAATCAGGATAGGCAAATTCTACAGGAAGGGCACTATGGGCACGACGGGCCTGTCTCTGTCTTTTTCTTGGTGGCAGCGGGACACTACTTGTGCTTGCCACATCGCCAGCTTCAACTGCACTTATGGGACTCGCCACGTCACCAAGTGTTACTGCAGTGCTGGATAAACGACCAGGGTGTACTAGGCCGCTGGTGCTTGCCAATTCACCAGAAGGAATAGCGGCGCTAGTACTGGATCTCTGCTCCATACGAGGGTCCTGCGGTTCTTGCTGCTCAACAACATCAGAATGGGATCGGGTACGCCTGGCCTTAGCAGGGACCTCAACTTCGTCGTGCGAGCTATCTGACATGGAGCCGCTGTCGTAAATGGGTTCATATTCTGAGCCAGAATCTGTCAGATGCGTGACCTCCTCCTCTTCACTATCTGACATGCACATGAACTCAAAGGCCTGCTTATCATTGTACCTTCGGTTTGCCATTTTGGACTCTAAATTTAGTGGTACAATGGTAAGGATTCACAGGTAAAAAAAGCACCTGACTATAGAAAAGCAAATGTAGAAAACGCTTCAAAAAAAACTGTAAGCGATCGCAGGGATCAGGCCTGTCTCTGCGAACGCTGCAGTTATGTGTCTTGTGTTTTGTAAGTGACAGTGATCGATCGATACTGCACTTGGGTGGGTTGGGCTGGGCAGAGGGGGAAAACGCAGGTGCTAGCGGGTATCTGGGCTGATTCCGCTAACAATGCGTTTTTGGGTACCCTAAACTGCTGGGTACGCTAGTATAGATCTGATCAGATCAGGTATCGATCCGTTCAGATCCTATACCACTAAGGGGGGTGTATGCTTAGCGAGTGGGTGTAAGCGGTACTGGCTCTAACCTAACGCTGCCTGGGGTGACGCAGACCCTGACTGGCGCTAAAATTAAATTTATATCACCCGCCGGGTGATCAGGGGGTTAAACCTATTGGGTTATATACGGCGGGTGCTCTGATGCTATAAACAGCAAACTAACCAACCAGCGTCAACCGTAACACTTATACGGTGATCACTGGTGAAAGGGTTAACTAGGGGGCAATCAGGGGGTTAAAAACCTTTATTCGGTAATATATGGGGGTACCTAACGCTTTCTAAAAACCTGGTGGCGAACCTAAAATAACTAAATAACTAACTGGCTAACCACGTCACCAGTGACACTTATACAGTGATCAGTGGTGAAAGGGTTAACTCTAGGGGCAATCAGGGGTTAAAACCTTTATTTATGGGGGTACCTAACGCTATATAAACCTGGCGGCGAACCTCAAAAAAAACTAACTGCCTAGCGGCAACAGTGACACTAATACAGCGATCAGAAACCGATCGCTTAGTGACACTGGCAATAGGGGTGAAAGGGTTAACTCTAGGGGCAATCAGGGGTTAAAACCTTTATTTATGGGGGTACCTAACGCTATATAAACCTGGCGGCGAACCTCAAAAAAAACTAACTGCCTAGCGGCAACAGTGACACTAATACAGCGATCAGAAACCGATCGCTTAGTGACACTGGCAATAGGGGTGAAAGGGTTAACTCTAGGGGCAATCAGGGGTTAAAACCTTTATTTATGGGGGTACCTAACGCTATATAAACCTGGCGGCGAACCTCAAAAAAAACTAACTGCCTAGCGGCAACAGTGACACTAATGCAGCGATCAGAAACCGATCGCTTAGTGACACTGGCAATAGGGGTGAAAGGGTTAACTTTAGGGGCAATCAGGGGTTAAACCTTTATTGGGGGGGGGGTAGGGGGCTACCCTGGACCTAAAGGGGCCTAAACCTAACTGCCCTGACACTTTTTTCTGTCACACTGACACTAAAAGCAGTGATCAGAAAATAAATGATCACTGCAATCAGTGACACTGTGACAGGGGGTGATCTGGGGGTGCTGGGGGGGTGATCGGGGGGGGTTATGTGCCTATGTGTGCTGTGTCAGTGTGCTGTTGGTGCAACTCACAGTACTGACGTCTTCTCTCCTCTGGAATCAAACGAAAAGACCGCCAGAGGGGAGAAAACGTCACTTCCTCCCTGCCTGTGTTTACAGTTACACAGGCAGGGAGGGCTCTGCTGCATTCTCATTCGCTGAGGGAGATCGAGAGGGGACGGCTGGAAACCAATAGCCGCCCCCTCCTCCCGGACCTCCCGTACACCGTTCCCGGCCGCCGCATGTACCGGAGGGGGTCCCGATCGGACCCCCGAACCGAGGTAAGGCGGGGACGTACCTATACGCCCATGTGCCTGTACGTGCCATATTGTGGACGTATATGTACATGCGGTGGTCGGGAACTGGCTAGAGAACTAATAGTCAGAAGAAATGAAAACTCTTTATGAGTAATATATATTTTTTAAACTAAAATGATCCTTGCAACAGATAAAGAGTAACCAGAAATATCTATTGTTTGTGCTTTTTTTTTGTCAGATTCCCATATATATTCCCCAAAAAATCAAACAATTGTACACAATATACGTCAGCATTTCCTGTACCTGGGAGCATTGTTTCAATATCTTCTGCTACCCTTATATTTGTTGCTTGCAAACATCTGATTTTCTCGGTAGACAATGGCGTTGATTTACTAAAACTGAAGAGTGCAAAATCTGGTGCAGCTGTGCATGGTAGCCAATCAGCTTCTAACTTCAGCGTGTTCAATTAAGCTTTGACAAAAAAAATGGAACCTGATTGGTTTCTATGCCAAGCTGCGGAAATAAACTGTTCTAACCCAGGCAGTGCTTCTAATGCCCTTGTACACACGAGCGGAATTTCCACCAGCAAAAGTCTAATGTGAGCTTTTCATTGGAAATTCCGACCGTGTGTATGCTCCATCAGACTTTTACTGTCAGAATGTCCGCCAGCAAAAGTTTGAGAGCAGGTTCTCAATTTTTCAGACGGAAAAAAATTCTATTGGAAAATTCATTTGTCTATATGCAATTCCGATGGGAAAAACATTGAACTTCTTTCACTCTCCTCGTCGCAGTGTTCTTAACGCTCAAAAGTTCAGAGAACTTTTGTATGACCGTGTGTATACAAGCCAAGCTTGAGCGGAATTCCGTCAGAAAAACCATCCAACTTTTTTCCGACGGAAATTCCTCTCGTGTGTACAGGGCATAAGATGTCCTCTTACATTTTTAAAAGTTTTGGAAAAAAATACTTGCCTGGTTGTTTTTTTTTATTGAATCTTTGCTTTATTTTAGAAAAGTTTTCACATACAGTACAAAATATATAAAAACACAATTCTAACAAAACATCCTATTTACCCTCCCCCCCCTTAAGAACCGTTATTTTCGCCATTAAGACTTATTTCGATCACTTCCGTTGCTATCATGGCATCTGCGTAATTCTCTGTTTGCTTAAACTCATACCATTTCATCCAAATTAATCTGTGTCTTTCCTCCGTTCCCTGGTCTCTGCTGCAAAGGTACTCCATCTCCGATATATAATCTACCCTCTGTATCCATTCTTTTATAGATGGCTTCTCCACTTGAAACCATTTTTTTGGGATCAGGGCCTTTGCAGCATTGAGCAGGGGAGGAACCAAAGTTTCTAGATATTGCTTTTTAGTTTTATTGTTCCCATGGAATAACACATTCCAGGCATTTTGAGGGATATTTACCCCGGTTATCACTTCAATGTACTCTAAAATACTATACCAGTACTCTTTTATTTTTGGGCACTCCCACCAAATATGTATTGTTGTTCCAGTTTGTTTGCAGTCTCTCCAACACTGGGGAGATCTACTTGGCTGAACTTTATTAATTTTTACCGGGGTCAAATATTTGCCTGGTTGGATCGTTAGATGTGTAATACTTGGGAAAATCTATATCGGGCTTCTTTTTTTAACACGCATCAAATAAATTGCTTTATTTGTCTGAAGTAAGGTAAGTATGAATGAGAAAATGGTATGTAATTAGTGGCTAGTAAATAGAGCTCTTGCCAAGAATATAACAATAATATTTCTTTTGGAAAGATCCCAAAACTTAGAGTAGTACCACACAATGCTAGATCTTACAACCCCATGTTCCCATGAAATGCTTCATTTCAATGATAATCCTTGAAACCCTTTAAGAACTCAACTGACCACAGATGGGTAATAAAAGGCACCTTCGTCGAACCCAGAACAATAGTTGTGTTGTGTTTTGCATCATGTTAGGTTGTTAAACTAAAAACATCTCTATTGTCTAATTTGTTTGGGAAGCAGCTTCTTAATTGATATCATATGTCACTTTCCTCACTTCCCAAAACATATCTTTCCAATTCGGAAGGAGTTGCGTGCCAAAAAGGAGCTGCAGGATTTATATGACTGGAAGAATGTTAACTCCTTTTAACAGGACAAGTGAACACTAGATTCTATGCCAAATAGTTCATTACAAACAAAACTTCAGAATTGTAGAATAGAGAACTTCCATACATGTAACAATCTAGTATCCACCTACTATGTCCAAACCTTGTCTTCCATTTTGCCCTGTTATATTGTAAAAAGATATTTTGCAATGCTTTCCAGAGATTATTGAACCATTTATATGTATATTTTATTTATTTATATATATATATGTGTGTGTGTGTGTGTGTGTGTGTGTGTGTGTGTGTATGTGTTTGTATATATTAGGGCTGTTACTGATTAAAATTTTCGTGTTCGATTAATCGTTTTTTTTTTTTTTTTTATCGATTAATAACGCACATACAGATCCAACTACTTTTAGCTGATCTCCTTGCATTGCAACTCTGCATTATTCAGTGGAAAATGTGTTATACACTATATACAATAACCCGACACTAGTTAGTTTCCACAATCCATGACTTAAAGGAACACTAAAGGATCGTTTTTTATTAGATCAATTGATTGCTGTAAGCTAGAGCATTTAAATATCACTTACCTCGTTTTTCCTTTTTACCTCCAAAATACAGTAATCCAGGTTTGAAAATGCCATTTCCTGACTCTCCTCTTCTTGCTTTCCACCAGCATCTGAGCCGTTTTGCATGGTGGAAAGCAGAATGTGCTCACCCCCTCCCTATGACTACAGCCCTGCGTGAAGATGCTCTCTTATCCCTCACAGGCATGGAGGCTAAGCCTAATGGGAACTGTAGTTCCCATTAGGCCTTGATGTAGCAAGAATGAATGCGCACCGCAAACCAGGAAGTCAGTGAGAATAATGATTCAGGAGTGACAGAGGTGAATAAAACAGCTCGATTTCAACAGGAATCAAACTAGTTATAATGCAAAACATTACTTTTTACTTTATCAGCTACTGTCAGACTTTAATTTAAGAGGAAAATATTTTTGTCTTTACAACCCCTTTAACTTCACAGTTCACACAAATACGTTTTAAATTCAAACTGTAGCACTGACATAAGTAATTTTTTCTTATTAAACTTTAAGAAAAACGTAGAAAGTTAGTTTAACTTTAATTATAACATTTATCTAGTATATTGACTGTCAGTCACTTTATAGTAGGCAAGTAGGCATCACTTTACTCAGTCACACAGACATACCAGAGTGTTTACATTTTCTGGAAGCAGACATGATCTTGATCTTGATTTTATTGACAATATACCCTGAAGAACTGAACAGTCTTTCACACGGAACAGATGTTGCCGATACACAAAGAATTGTCTGCACAAAACTGCTTAGGACAGAAAAACAATGGTTATTTTTGCCCCCTTCCCCTGATGGAGCCTGATGTATCTTGCTGCTTCACAGATGCAAATGTACCCCAATCCAATGGGTGCAGTTTGCTCGCATCCAGCAGGGTAAGTCTCACTGTCCAGGCTGTCCGGTGACGTCAAGAATTTTGATTGACCAAAAAAATTAAAGAATAATCGAGGAATTAATCTTTAATTTCCCCAGCCCTAGTATATATATATATATATATATATATATATATATATATATATAGTGACAGTAGGAGCTACTGTCAAGGTAAAATGGACAGTTTACTGGACACAGGGTATGCATATTTGCGAGGTGCAAGACTACAGAGCGTAGATGTGAACTGGAGAACACTGCTTTTGCAGCTTTCTCTAGGTTTTGGTATTTTGACATGGGGCTCTGTAGTTTGGAGATTCCACAGTGTCTGGGGTGGGACGGGATCTCCAACCCTGTATCCAGATTTTGTGGATGATCAGCAGGGTGTGTGCTCAGGTGAGCACAGACCTTATAATGAGAGTGTGGGAAGACCTCATGGCTCCCAGTTGGAGACAGCTCCACACTAAGAGAAAGGAGGTCTCCAGAAGTCAGAGACGCTGTAGGAGACAGCCAGAATGTTGGTGACTGCAAGATGGAAAGCCAGAACGTTGGTGACTGCAAGAGGCAGAGCTGTAGACGCTAAAGGGAAGCTGTCTATTTTGAGGAGTCCGCTGGTCTGGGTGACCAGGATAAAGTGCAGAAGTACTGCTACAGATACTGCTACAGAAAGCCAGGTGGGCTAGCATTTTCTGTTATGTGTCTTTTGATGGAGAAGAACCCCCTGCGTAGGAAACCTTTGTTTGGACTTTTGTTTCCTTTTTCAATAAAAATGGGCTACCATGCCCTTAAATATAGTTCCTGACTGGCTTGAATCACTGGAAGAACACATCTACCACGAGAGCTAACAACCCCATCTTACAATATATATTTCATCTGTCTTAAAATATAAGCACAATTTTAGAGACAGTAACTAACTTCCAGTCCAGGAGCAAGCCATGGTCAGGTGCCAGAGACAGGATTTGGACCAGGCACAGAAGACAGGAAGCAGGATTAATTTTTGGAAAAAAAAGGTAGTTAACAGCTTTCAAATAATACAGAAAGCTGCCAAGACCTGTAAATTCTAATGAATTCTAATCTTTTTTTTAGAAAATGTATAAATGCTAGGGGGCTTTAGATGCAGCCAAAGTCAAAATTCACCAACTGAATCACCTGAGGCTCAATCCAGGCTGCCCCATTTTATCTAAAAGTTATGTATGCAGTAATTGAACGGCCACCGTTATTATTTTTTCTTGTTCAATTATTTTTATTGGTTAAAACAGGGATATTAACAAGTACACCAAACATGGTTTGAGGCATATGAAACAATATACATACATTTACAGGAAGAAAATAGTACAGTAGACATTTTCAGTCTCCGGGGTTGGTAGCCCACTCAATATTGCATAAAAGAAACTAGCATCTGAATCAATTGGGTCAGTTCGGGAGCTGGTAGACTCGAATGGGGAGATTGAAGGTGTAGGGAAAAAAGGAAATAAGGGAAAAGAGTTGGGCAGGGGAAGGGGAAAACACAGGGTGTATTCCCTACAGACATAGGTCATGGATCAAACATATTGGCTATAGATAGGTCAGTTGAAGTTTGAAGATGGCAAGGATTTTTTTGCGCTACAGTTCCCACATTTTGAGGAGTTTGGGTTGAGACATTAAGTATACTAGAGAATTTCTTGTGGATGGACATCACATTCATGTTAAATTTGACAGCCTGCAAAGGGACAGAAGGTTTCTTCCAGGGTTTGGCTATCTTCTGTTTCACAGCTAAGAATAAGTAGTTCCTGTTGATGGCCAGTTTCTGTTGAGGTGGAATTAGGCCTGGTATAGATAGGTGAAGGAGTGCTATCCTTGCATCTTTAGAGATTATTAGGTGAAACAGAGTGTGGAGACGTCTAAGGCCCCGTACTCACGACCAAACATGTTTGCTGAAACTGGTCCACGGACCAGTTTCAGCAGACATGTTTGGCCGTGTGTAGGCACGAGCGGACCATTTTCGGGCGGATCGGACAGGTTTCCAGCGGACAACTGTTTCCTGGACTTGCTTTAAAACAGTCCGCTGGAAACCTGTCCCCCCGACATGTACGGTCGTCTGTACAGACCTACCGTACATGTCCGGCCGCCCGCAAATCCCTTGCATGCGTCGAATGACTTCGATGCATGCGTGGACGCATTTAAAAGGCAGGCCCGCCCACGTCGCCGCATCATTGTCACGGCGACACCGCGGACACGCCACGCGTATTGTTTACGCGCGGAGTTCTGTTCGATGGTGTGTACAGCCATCAAACAGAAGTCCCCGGGCAGACATGTCTGATGAAAACGGTCCGCGGACCGGTTTCATGGGACATGTCTGCTCGTGAGTACAAGGCCTTAAAGTGCTAGACCAAAATGAAGTCAGTTTTGGGCAGGACCACCAAGTGTGTAGAGTTGACATTGGCCAAAACCCCTCAAATGCCTATTGCTGAAGCTGGGTTCACATGGGCTATTCTACTCAGGGCCCAGTACCACTGAAAGAGGATTTTGTATGGATATTCTAAAATGGCTGTAGCTAATGAACATTTTCCTACTCTCAACCAGATCTTGCTCTAATTCCTCAGTTCTACGGGACTCCCAAGGTCCCACTTCAATTTTCCCACATAAGAGAGAAAGGAAAGAGGACCACTTGTGTTTATTGCACTGTATAGGGTTGAGATAACCCTGGGTGACCCAGGAGAGTGTAAAGATATGTGTTCATTTTCTGTTTTCTTAAATAGAGATTCAGAGTTTTTTGATCAGGGTCATAATCCAGAGGGTTATTGGTGTAGTCTCCTTGCCAATCAATGCAGTATCTGGCTTTCTGCCAATTTTGGGGGGAGGGATCCAAGGGAGCACCATTTGTCACTTCCTTCAGGTGTTGGGTGCCAGTAGAGTGAGACCTTTGGGATCCCTGTGATGTCGCCATGATGTAGGGATTTCTTTCCTTGGAGGGAAAAAAGCAGGATGGCCTCTACTGGGTGAAAAAAAAAATGTCTGCAGTGAGATTTATGGAAAGGCGCTCATGTTTTGAATCCTCTAGTAGCTATACATTTCAGGGGCAGCAGTGGTGAAATCTCCCTCTTGCTTCATCAAAAATGTCAGTTCTGATGCTGCAAACTTGGCAGCAAAACATAATGAAATATGCAAGAAGTTGAGCAATACGCTCTTGTAAAAATCATGGCAGTTGGATGGTGTACAAAAATAGAGACATCCCTTCATTAGGGTCCCCAAGAGATTTATTTTCACTGGATGGGTGTCTATTAAAAATAAAATTATTTTTGGTTGGATGGGCTTTTCAATTCCATTGACCATTTTATATATCTTATATGCTTTACATTTGAACTAATAAAATGGTTGTAGTTTGACTGAAATCATAAAATGCTATAATATACTTTAGATGAAATAAAATTTGGAACAGTTTCTCACAGCATTCTGTGGTGTGCCTCCATCTGTTATATTTTTCTGGATTTAATTATTAATGGGTGTGGGTTGTTGTTCTCCATATGTCATGTGTGAAATATCAATCAAAGCTACACATGCTTTTATAAAAAAAAAATAAAAAAAAGATTTGCCCATTTTCAAGTTCTTGATGTTTTTGTGTCATATTACAAAACAACCTGTCCTGGTAATAACCGTTTTGAAAAGTGTTAACTTACCTATATGTGCCCGATATATAAATATCGTTTTTAACATGTGCAGTTCTTTTTGAATATGTTGCAGCTTACAAATTCTTAGATGTGATCGGTATGAAAATGTCACTCTTAGGGCCCTACATTGGTCCCTATGAGATTGCGGGTGTCAGCGGGTGAACATCCGCTGACACCCGATGTCGCCCGGTTCCGCATTCCTCCGATTCTGCAAACGGAGGAAACCCCTATTTTTCCATCTGTCTGCGGATCGGATCGGGTGAACACGGACAGATGGTCCGTGTTCATCCGATCCCCCCCATAGAGGAGAGCGGAGAAAAGACAGATCAACGGAACGATCCCCGCTGAGCAAGCGGAGGTTCACGGGGCGGATCATTACTGATCCGCCCCGTGTGAAAGGGCCCTTAAGCCTCGTACACACGATCGGACTTCCATCTGACTTTTCTGTGGATTTTTGTCCGAAGGGGCGTTGGCCGTGAACTTGTTATGCATACACACGGCAGAACATTTTCAGCCAACAAATATGAACGTAGTGATGTAATAGACGTACTACGTGTTTTTTCTGCTTTTTAGTGCCACCCTTTGGGCAACTTCTGCTAATGTTGTCTTATGGTTAGCATTGGTTCGGAGCCTGCGTGTTTGTATTTTGAACGTGGTTGCCAGAAAGTCCGATCGTGTGTATGGGCCTTTAAGCCTCATACACACAATCAGACTTACTGACAACGGTCCGACGGATGTGTTTTATCGGACAATCCGACCTTCTGTATGCTCCATTGGACAATTGTTTTTGGAATTTCCATGGACGAATGTTCGCTGTGCATGCTCTTAAACTTTCCGACAACAAATGTGTTACGTCGGATCATCCGATCGTGTGTACACAAGTCCATCGGACTAAAATCCAAAGTACAAACACGCATGCTCAGAACCAATGCACCAAAACATCAGACAACAATAGCAGAAGTTGCCCAAAGGGTGACGGTAAAGAGCTGAAAAAACACGTGATTCGGTGAATGTTGGCTGAAAATGTTTTGCCATGTGTATGCAGTCGTGGTGAGAACAATCATCAATTCCAGACTCGACTACGCAAATGCCCTCTATCTAGGACTCCCCAAATACCAAATCACTCGTCTGCAAGTCGTTCAAAATACGGCCGCTCGACTAGTGACTGGGAAAAAACCATGGGAATCAATCTCACCTTCACTGAGATCCCTTCATTGGTTGCCAGTAAAAGACAGAATCACTTTCAAGGCACTCTGTCTAATACATAGGTGTATTCAAGGCAACGCCCCCCCAATATCTATGCGAAAAAATAAAAGCCCATAACCCCAATCGCATTCTGCGATCCACTAATCAAAACCTCCTCCAGATACCCAAAGCCAGATACAAGTCCAAAGGAGATCGAAGATTTGCAGTCCAAGGACCCCGCCTGTGGAATGCACTACCAACCACCATCCGACTGGAGCCGGACCACTTGGCCTTCAGGAGAAAGATTAAAACCCATCTCTTCTGAGGTCAAGTGGTTCCTTACCCATGAAATGAATACAGCGCCCAGAGGCGATTCAGTTTGCATGTGTTGCGCTTTACAAGTCTCTCACTCACTCACTATGCATACCATGTTTACGACCAACGTCCCTTCGGACAAAAATCCACGGAAAAGTCTGGTGGAAGTCTGATCGTGTGTATGAGGCTTTAGCTTCACCCTGCACAGATATTTAGCAGGTCTTAGAACAACAATCTAAAGCCAGGCAGGCTGATTGTACCCAAGTTGATCCAACTATCAACTTGCATACAACCGGCCTGTCAGATTTTTTACCTGTGATTACTGCCGGCGGCTATAGGCGCTAGCAGTAATCATTGTGTTTGTCTCCCTATCCCCCCCCCCCACCCCCACCGGCAGAACACAATAGTGCTGGGAAAAAAGAAAAATAGCCGACAACTCCAATCTGTAAGAAATATTTATTGGCACATATAGGAAAACAAAAAAGCATAGCTCTGGAGGCATCAAGCGATTTTCTTTCCATCCACCTGTGGAAAGGCAATTGATTCATCTATCTCTGGGGTCGGCTAACTCCACAGTTAACCCTTTACACACACACAAACAATAGTTTCCCTCACATGTTTTCATTTAAACATGCACATGTATCTTCTGTAACAATCCTGACCCTTATGCCGCGTACACACGGTCGTTTTTTGTGATGAAATAAAACGACGTTTTAAATCATGAAATAAAACAACGTTTTTGAAAACTTCATTTTAAAAAACGACGTTGCCTACACACCATAATTTTTTCAAAATGCTCTAGCAAAGTTATGTTCAGCACTCTTTTCCATTGAAGCTCGCTTCATAACTTGCTTCTGAGCATGCGCGGGTTTAAAAACGTAGTTTTAAACGACGTTTTAGCTACACACAGCGATTTTTTATGACACAAAAAACGACGTTTTGAAAAACGACATAACAAATTGAAGCATGCTCGAATTTTTTTTGGTAGTTTTTCAGAAGACATAAAACAACGTTTTCCCCCACACACGGTCATTTTAAATGACGTTTTTAAAAACAACGTTTTTTTTCATCACAAAAAGGGACCGTCTGTACGCGGCATTAGGCCGGGTTCACATATGTGCAGCTGCGGTTTGCACTCCGGGGTCCGGTGAGCTCCTGGTCCGGGTTAAGGTCTGGACCCAAAAATGCACAGGACCCTTTTTGAAACTGCACCACGCCCATTCCGGAGAACTGGTCGCATTGGATTAAAACGCATCCAATTTGCATATATGTGAACCCAGCCTTATGGAAATGTCGGTGATATTCACTGCCATGCAGACAAGAAGGTAACCGATTTCAAATATGGTAGCATTCTTTAAACTAGGAGGCATTAGGGAATCTAAGAATTTTTAAATATAAATCTAATGAAAGAAAAGGAAAAAAAAAAGGAAAAAAATCTTTTTACAGAAAAGGATATTGCAAAACAGAAAATAGCAACAGTAAAATAAATGGAATAAAAAGGTGAAAAGCAACTTACCAGGTTTGGGTGGTCTTGGGTTCCAGCATAGCCTAACTCATTGCAGCATAAGTCCAATTCTGACAGGGCCATTGGTCCTCAGCATTTGAACAAAGTTTTGCTACCAACCCTAAAGGGTGTCCCTAAACCAACCATCAACCAATCTAGAGAAATGAAGAGTGGAAGCGCTAAAGCGTTTGATATTTCATCAGGCACTCCTTTAGAGCCACCTTTCCAACTATATTATATCTATATTTCCAGATGGCATGGTTTTACAGTCCAACAACCAATGTGTTGCTGATTGGAAAGAAATTATGATTTATCAGACACCAAACATGCTGTGGCTCTTATGCCTGTTTTCCTTGGGCGATATAATGCAGCTCATTCGCCTGCTGGACAGTGTATCACGTTTGATATCCAACTGATTGTCATGTCATACATCAGTGTAATTGTGCTCACTCATAGGCCCAGATTCTCGTAGATGGGCCTAAATTTGGGCGGGCGTAACGTATCTGATTTACGTTACGCCGCCGCAAGTTTTTCAGGCAAGTGCTTTATTCACAAAGCACTTGCGTGTAAAGTTGCGGCGGCGTAACGTAATTCACCCGCTGGAATTCAAATTCGGCGGGTAGGGGGCGTGTATCATTCAAATGAAGCGCGTCCCCGCGCCCAACGAACTGCGCATGCGCCGTCCCTAAAAAATCCCAGCGTGCATTGCTCTAAATGACGTCGCAAGGACGTCATTGGTTTTGACGTCGACGTAAATTACGTCCAGCACCATTCACGGACGACTTACGCAAACGACGTAACTTTTTAAATTTTCGACGCGGGAACGACGGCCATACTTAACATTGACTGCACCTCATAGACCCAGGGGCAACTTTATGCCGGGAAAAGCCTAACGTAAACGTCGTAACTTTACTGCGTCGGCCGCGCGTACGTTCGGGAATTCGCGTATCTAGCTAATTTGCATACTCAACGGGGAAATCGACGGAAGCGCCACCTAGCAGGCAAAAAAAAAATTGCAGTTAAGATCCGATGGCGTAAGAGACTTACGCCTGTCGGATCTAAGGGATATCTATGCGTAACTGATTCTAAGAATCAGTCGCATAGATACGACGGCGCTAGGCAGAGATACGACGGCGTATCTGGAGATGCGCCGTCGTATCTCTTTTGAGAATCTGGGCCTATGTTCACTACTGTCCGTGCGTTTTTGATGCAGATTAAAAATGCACGTGGTATGAACTGACCTTTAGTGGCAGGCAAGAGAAAGAAACGTGAATATGTTCTGCTGGGAAGACAGGCATTAAAATAAAAATAAACCCATTGCGTTGGCACATTTTCATTGCGCAATCGCTGATTTGTTATACTACGAAAGTGAGTATTGTTTTACCAAATGAGTTACAAATTTCCTGCTTGCATTCACATGATTAGTAATTACTACATCAGCAAATGTTAAATTAGACCAGGAAGAAGAAGACAAAGCAGAATCTGTACAAGGTCTATAATTAAGTACAAGTGGTGCTTATATACAATAAAATGTATAGATTAGATTGTTTTGTTGATATAAACGTTAACGTTTTATACTAAGCAATTTGAGTGATTGCAAACCACACGTGACAACAACGTTTTATCTTTAGGACACAAGAATTAATGCCTATGTTTACAGGGAACCAAAATTAATGGACATTGAGCAAAGGCCTGACCAGTGTTTGGATTGTAATTATGGGGCTATTTTTCTGTGCTTTGTTTTAGTACTATTGTTTTTTATTACAATACTGTATAAAATAGTAGTAATGGTTTTAAACATATCTATATCTTAAAGGGGTTGTAAAGGTACATTTTTTTTCCTAAATAGCTTCCTTTACCTCAGTGCAGTCCTCCTTCACTTACCTCATCCTTCCATTTTGCTTTTAAAGGTCCTTATTTCCTCTGAGAAATCCTCACTTCCTGTTCTTCTGTCTGTAACTCCACACAGTAATGCAAGGCTTTCTCCCTGGTATGGAGTGCCGTGCTCGCCCCTCCCTTGGACTACATGAGAGTCAGGACGCTCTCTACGTTGCAGATAGAGAAAGGAGCTGTGTGTTAGTGGGCGTCCTGACTCTCCGGTAGTCCAAGGGAGGAGGCGAGCACGACACTCCACACCAGGGAGAAAGCCTTGCATTACTGTGTGGAGTCACAGACAGAAGAACAGGAAGTGAGGATTTCTCAGAAGAAATAAGGACATTTAAAAGCAAAATGGAAGGATGAGGTAAGTGAAGGAGGACTTCACTAAGGTAAAGAAAGCTATTTAGGAAAAAAAAATTACATTTACAACCCCTTTAACATATAGATATGTTTAAAACCATTACTACTATTTAAGTGAGGATTTCTCAGAAGAAATAAGGACATTTAAAAGCAAAATGGAAGGATGAGGTAAGTGAAGGAGGACTGCACTAAGGTAAAGAAAGCTATTTAGGGAAAGGAAATTGTATCTTTACAACCCCTTTAAGATGCCCTGTGGCTGAGCTTGATGTTTGGTTTAAGCACTGACATTGACAGGTATAATGTTTGGAGGTTCTATGTAATCTTAACGCCTAAAATGATTTTTAAATGTTTCCCCCTGTAAGATTTGTATGCATAGCTGTATGCGCACTTACGCTGGACTAACTGATCGGATCCATGTGGTCATAGGGTGTGTAATAAAATGAAAGCTTTTTTTTTTATTACACAGAGAGCAATGGAAAGCATCCTGATGGTTCAGGAATATTTACTACCACAAGCTGACATATCCTACTTGGTTGCAACCATTACACCTTAAAGCGGGAGTTCACCCATTTATTAAATTTTTCCCCTTTTCCCCTTAGATTCCTGCTCGTTCGGTCTAGGGGAATCGGCTATTTGTATTAAAATATGATCCGTACTTACCCGTTTTCGAGATGCATCTTCTTCCGTCGCTTCCGGGTATGGGTCTTCGGGAGCGGGCGTTCCTTCTTGATTGACAGTCTTCCGAGAGGCTTCCGACGGTCGCATCCATCGTGTCACTCGTAGCCGAAAGAAGCCGAACGTCGTTGCGGCTCTATACTGCGCCTGCGCACCGACGTTTGGCTTCTTTCGGAAAATCGTGACACGATGGATGCGACCGTCGGAAGCATCTCGGAAGACTGTCAATCAAGAAGGAACGCCCATTCCCGCAGCCCATACCCGGAAGCGACGGAGAGGATGCATCTCGTAAACGGGTAAGTAATGCTCATATTTTAAAACAAATGGCCGATTCCCCTAGACAAAACGAGCAGGAATCTAAGGCTAAAAAGTGCCCTCTAAGGGTGAACCACCACTTTAAAGGGTCACTAAAGGAAAAACTTTTTTTAGCTGAAATGACTGTTTACAGGGCATAGAGACATAATAGTTAACTGATTCCTTTTAAAAATGATTAAAAATAGATAAAAAAACAATCATATAATGTGCCTGCAGTGTAGTTTCGTTTTTGCTGTTGTCTGCTGGTTCTCTGATGTACAGAGAGCCACTAGAGGGCAGTCAGCCAATAGAGAGCAGTGATACTTTGTCTAAAACTCCTCAGCACCAATCCAGTTTCGTTTTACACACAGCTCCTTGATTAGTGACCACCGTGGGAAATCTCCCAGTACTGTGGTTATCAGGAAACAGGCAACCAGGAAGTGTCCAGAACAGAGAGGATTTACAGCAACATGAAAGCAAAAACGAACAATGAGGACATGAAACCAGGACTGCAGTAAGGTAAAGGAAGCTATTTAGCTAAAAAAAAAAATTCCTTTAGTGACTCTTTAAGTGTAGGCTTGGCATTAGGTTGCACCAGTGGTGATGGTGCAAGCACATTATAACTAATCAGTCTAATTTTTGTTTTCTCTCTTTCCAGTTTGAAGACATTGGGAGTTTTGAGACGGTTTGGCAAGTAAAATTCTACAACTACCATAAAAGAGATCATTGCCAGTGGGGCAACAGCTTCAGCAGCATTGAATATGAGTGCAAACCCAATGAGACCCGAAGCCTGATGTGGATCAATAAAGAGATGTTCCATTGAAGCCAACTAAGCTGGACATTTTTTTTTTAATGAGCTAATCAACCCGACCAGCACAATGAGCCAATTAAAGCCACATAATAGTGTATATAACATATCAGGAGCTAAGAGGAATCCCAATGGATTAGTGTTTACTTTAAAGTGGAGTCTCTTGCACAGAGTGGAGGCGGTTATGTTGCTGGGAGCCAATAGTGAGGACAGTTCAGTTCATCAACCCACCAGTGACATCACTGGTAAGTTGGGGTTTCCTACAGTGTTCAGTATTAGTTCCTAGTGAATTTAAAATGGCCAACTCCACTCTGTATTGGCAATCTGTACACTTTAAATGACTGAATATTCTTTACGAAAATATGTTTATCATATGTTATGTTTACATCAGTGTAGTAGAATATGTATTATTTTTGTAAAATATTGTGCGTTTATTGTAATTGCTGCATAGATTTAGAACATTCAAGGGTGATTTGTTAATGGACTGCCAAATTAGTGAACTTGTTGTCTTTTTGGCTCTTTCAGATGGCTGGTGAACCATATCAGAGAAGTGCAGTTGACAAATGTAGTATTTTTATTAGTATTAGTCCATGTTTGACTGGCTATTTTCACCTCCAACATGAACAAAGTTGTCATTGAAGGACACTTAAATAGGCATCACCATTTATTGGGAAGCGTCCATGTGTATGTGCAATTTCATCATCGGTGAATAAGCCCTTAAAAAGCTAATCCAGTTGAAAAGAATATCTGTTTTTTGTAAATATCCCTTAGCCTCATTAAGTGCTTAAAGTGAATACAAGATAACTGATTGGTAGCCATTAGAAAAACACCCTTTTAGTATTTTACCTATTTTAATTTTAGGTACCAGAAAAAGTCTCAGAAATGAAAATATCTTAAAGAAGAACTGCTTGGCCGACAGCTTCTTCCCTTCGTTTGCAAACATGACCAGGGATATATTTGGGGATCATTCTTCTCTACAACCAAAGGCTGGATTTTCCAGTATAGCACTGGCTTATAAAGCTGATGGGGCACCTGTTCTCAGGACCCCCTTTCCCACGTTGTCATCTTAGTGCCTACATCTTTTAAAATTTACCATAACAAGTTAGCAAATTGCCAAACAGCTATCGGCTAATATTTTCAACCTGAGCAGGACCAGTTCTATGTGTCTCATTTAGCTTATAGGGCAGGGTGATATTATTATTATACAGGATTTATATAGCACCAATAATTTGCGCAGCTCTTTACAACATTAGGGCAAACAGTACAGTTACAGTATAATACAATAGGAATCGGAGGGCCCTGCTCATTAGAGCTCACAATCTAAAAGATATCCATGTGTTGGCATTCTTGGTGGTGGATCAGTTTTATGTGTATTAGTAACATTCATGGTGTAGTGTTCTTTGGGACATTCTACAAGAAACATGGAACTGGCTTTGCACCATGAATGTCCACGCAAGACGCATGGAACTCGCTTTGCACCATGAATGTCCACGCAAGACGCATGGAACTGGCTTTGCACCATGAATTTCTACACAAGACACATGGAACTGGCTTTGCACCATGAATGTCAATGCAAGACGCATGGAACTGGCTTTGCACCATGAATGTCCACGCAAGACACATGAAACTGGCTTTGCACCATGAATTTCTACACAAGAAACATGGAACTGGCTAGCACCAGTGTGTCGTGAAAATGAATACTGCTGCAGGACTAGTACCTCATGTATTTTTATGCTGCATGACCAGTTCTATGAGACTTAAAGTGGAGGTCCGCCAAAAAAATAATAATAATTAAAGTCAGCAGCTACAAATACTGTAGCTGCTGACTTTTAATATATGGACACTTACCTGTCCTGGGCGCCCGCGATGTCTGCACCCAAAGTCGATCTATCTGTCCCTCGGCTCTTGGGCAGAGGTGCCGCCATCTTTGGTAAGGGAATCAGGAAGTGAAGCCTTGCGGCTTCACTTCCTGGTTTCCTACTGCGCATGCGCGATCCCACTGGTCCCTGCTGTCCGCGACGACCTATACCCGGAAGTGGGAGCAAATACCTGGATTACACACCTGAAAGGTGCCAAATGTGACACCGGAAGGGGGGGGGAATCCGAAAAGCGGAAGTTCCATTTTTAGGTGGAACTCCACTTTAAGTGAACATAATTAGAATAGTTTTATGTGAATCAAAGAAGTCAAAGAAGTTTATTTTTTAACTGTACAACATGAGTTTTTGCTGTAATAATATGTAGTTGTAGGGCTACACAGATTGTTCTTCTTTCAGATCATTTCATTTACGAGGCTTACTATCAGTAAATTGTGAGGGTAACAGTGACATCTTTTTAAATGATCTGCCTTCATTTAGCATATGTTCAAGAGGAAACTATGATTAATATTTTTTTACTTTGTGCCTTTACAATTTATTGTTGTGTTTAAAGGCTGTGTAAGATTTTATATCCAAAATCTCGCTATATGCACTGTGTTGTTTCATTGAAGGAAAATAGGCACATATTTATTTTCTACAGGGCCTCCAACGTGACCTTTTAAATACGATGCAATATACTCTTCTACTCCTGCATTCTGCTTTCAAATTTAATATTTTAAAGGAAACATGTACAAAATTTAAGTATGAATTGCTGATTTGGTTTTTAGGTTTTATAGGTCTCGGGCTGTCATTCTGATTCTGGCCTCACTATCTAGTACATCAATGAGCTCTAACAAGCAAATATCAAGTTAAAGGAGTAGTGTGGGACATTCAAAGAAAAAAAATCTATATTCCCCTCTATGGCTGCAGCTGTCCCTGCCCCCTCTAAACTTGAGAATGATTTGAAAAAAAAAAAAAACGTTAAAAAGATGCCGTTTGCTTGTTTGAATACATTAATATATACAGGTACATCTCCAAAAATGTGAATATCATCAAAAAAGTTACTTTATTTCCGTAATTCTATTCAAAAAGTGAAACTTGTATATTATATAGAATCATTACACAGAGTGATATATTTCAAGCATTTCTTTCTTTTAATTTTGATGATTATGGCTTACAGCTAGTAAAAATTCTAAAATTTTGTATCTCAGAAAATTAGAATATTACATAAGAATAAAAAAAAGGATTTTTAATACAGAAATGTTGGCTTTCTGAAAACTATATCAATGTACAGTATAGTAAGCACTCAATACTTGGTTTGGGGCTCCTTTTGCATGAATTACTGCATCAATGAGTCGTGGCATGGAGGTGATCAGCCTGTGGCACTGCTGAGGTGTTATGGAAGCACAGGTTGCTTTGATAGTGGCCTTCAGCTCTTCTGCATTGTTGGGTCTGGTGTCTCATCTTTCTCTTGGCAATACCCCACAGATTCTCTATGGGGTTTAGGTCAGGCGAGTTTGCTGGCCAATCAAACACAGTGAGACCATGATCATTAAACTACTAGGTATTGATTCTTTTGGCAATGTGGGCAGGTGCCAAGCCCTGCTGGAAAATGAAATCAGCATCTCCATAAAGCTGGTCAGCAGAGGGAAGCGTGAAGTGCTCTAGAATTTCCTGGTAGAGAACTGCACTGACTTTGGACTTGATAACACACAGTGGACCAACATCAGCAGATGGCATGGCTCCCCAAATCATCACTGACTGTGGAAACTTCACACTGGACCTCATGCAACTTGGATTCTGTGCCTCTCCCGTCTCTGGATCCTTGATTTCCAAATGAAATGCAAGATTTACTTTATTCCGAAAAAAGGATTTTGGATCACTGAGCAACAGTCTAGACCTTTTTCTCCTTAGCCCGGGTAAGGCGCTTCCTACGTTGTCTCTGGTTCAGGAGTGGCTTGACACAAGGAATGCGACAGTTGTAGCCCATGTCCCGGATATGTCTGTGTGTGGTGGCTTTTGAAACACTGGCACCAGCCGTAGTCTGCTCTTTGTGAATCTCCCACAAATTCTTGAATGGCCTTTGCTTCACAATCCTCTTAAGGCTGTGGTTATCCCTGTTGCTTGTGCACCTTTTTCTACCGTACTTTTTTCTTCCACTTAACTTTCCATTAATATGCTTGGATACAGCACTCTGTGAACAGCCAGATTATTTAGCAATGATCTTTTTGACTTGCCCTGCTTTAGGAGGTTGTCGATCACTGTCTTTTGGACAACTGTCAAGTCAGCAATCTTCCCTATGATTGTGTAACCTACTGAACCAGACACTGAGAGACCATTTAAAGGCTCAGGAAACCTTTAGTGGGTGTTTTGACTTAATTAGCTGATTAGCGTGTGACACCATGGCCCAGATTCTCAAAGACTTACGACGGTGTATCTCCAGATACTCCGTCGTAAGTCCGAATGGCCGCCGTCGTATCTATGCACCTGATTTATAGAATCAGTTACGCATTGATTTGGCCAAGATACGAGCGGGGTAAGTCTCCTACGCCGTCGTATCTTGGGGTGCATATTTATGCTGGCAGCTTGGTGGCTTCCGTTGATTTCCGCGTTGAATATGTAAATGAGCAAGATACGCCGATTCACGAACGTACGTACGCCCGTCGCAATTAGTTACGCCGTTTACGTAAGACATACGCCGGCGTAAAGATAAAGCTGGTCTCTAGGTGGCGCAGCCCATGCAAGGTATGGACGTCGGAACAAGCGTATCTTTTTACGCTGTTTACGTAAGTCGTACGTGAATGGGGCTGTGCGTAGGTTACGTTCACGTCACAGGCATTGAGCCGGCGTATCTTTGGGCGTAAATACGACGTGATACTGAGCATGCGCGCGCATGCGCCATTCGTTCGGCCATGCATCTACATGGGGTCACTCTTAATTTAAATACAACACGCCCACGACCTGCCTACTTTGAATTACGCGCGCTTACGCCGGCCGATTTACGCTACGCCGCCGTAACTTAGGACGCAAGTGCTTTGTGAATACAGCACTTGCCTCTCTAAGTAGCAGCGGCGTAGCATAAATAAGATACGCTACGCCCGCACAACTTTATGCCGCCCTACGTGAATCTAGGCCCATGAGTCTACAATATTGAACTTTTTCACAATATTTGAATTTTCGGAGATACTGAATTTTTGGGGTTTTTATTAGCTGTATGCCATAATCGTAAAAATTAAAAGTAAGTTATGCTGGAAATATATCACTGTGTGTAATGAATCTATATATTATGAGTTTTACTTTTTGATTTGAATTACTGAAATAAATTTACTTTCTGATGATCACATTTTTTGAGATGCACCTGTGTGTATATTTTTATATGTTTGACAAGTTAATTGACTAAATGTAAACAATTTTAATGTGATCTCTAATGAAAAAAATATGGGATCTACCATTTTAGAAGGAGCTATTTATCTCGTTGTGGTGCCCATTTTACAGCTTTGAAACTTTAGTGAGTCACTAACCTTTAAACATACAGCTCAAGACATCTGACTTTACTGACTGCATGCATGATGCATGTTCTTGGTTATTGGTAGATAGGGAGAAGTTTAACAACTAAGTATTTGTATTCTATAGTTTGAGTCACATTGGAAGTTCTGTTTTAAGGATCAAGCATATCATGGATGCTAATTTCAAAACTCTAGAGACAATCATATCAGGGTTCTTCTTCAAAGACATTATAATATTGACTTATTCAGTAACGTTAAACAGTTGCCTACAGCAAGCTTTCACTATACTGATATCATATTAAGAGATTGTTTCAGTTTGCTTGAAATAGTAACTGTTTTTATGCTATCATTGCTTTATGCATTGCTTTATTGCATAAGCCTGGTGATACTATAATATAAAATGCAGACTAAAGCTGATTTGTCGTGCACATTTAAAAAATCTACTTTAGACTGAGTAAAAGCTGAATTTTGTTGTGCATTCACTGTCCAATTCATATGTTGGAAATGTCATCTGCAAAATTATGCTCATGTTCCCTGCGATTAAATGTGACGCTAAGAACCGTTACAATAAGGTGTTATGGCCCAGATTCACGTAGCTCGGCGCATCTTTGTGCCGGCGTAGCGCATCTCATATGCGCTACGCCGACGTAACATTGAGAGGCAAGCTGCGTATTCACAAAGCACTCGCTCCCATATTTGCGCCAGCGTAACGTAACTTGGCTGGCGTAAGCCCGCCTAATTTAAAGTAGGAAGGTAGTGGGCGTGATCCATGTAAATTAACTGTGACCCCATGTAAATGAATGCTCAGAATCACGTCGCATATACTCCCTAAGAAACGACGGCTCAATGCCTTCGACGTGAACGTAACCTACGCCCAGCCCCATTCACGTACGACTTACGTAAACGACGTAAAATACAACGCTGTTCCCGCGCCCATACCTTAACATGGCTTACCCCTGCTTTATGAGGGGTAAACTTACGCCGAACGTACGCCTTGCATAAATGGCGTAGATTACAGCGACGGGCGCAAGTACGTTCGTGAATCGGCGTATCTAGGTCATTTACATATTCGACGCGTAAATCAATGGAAGCGCCCCTTGCGGCCAGCGTAAATATGCGCCCAAGATACGACAGGGTAAGGGAAATTTACGTCGGTCGGATGAGGCCAAAATTCAGGCGTATCTTCTTTTTAGAATTAGGCGCATAGATACGACGGCGCATCCGTGGACTTACGCGGCGTATCAATAGATACGTCGGCGTAAGTTCTCTCTGAATCTGGCCCTATGTGTACATTCAAAGCCAATGCTGGTGTTGCTAGAGAGGTCACAAAAAAGTAGCAAAGATTGTTGGCATATTTATGTAGCTTTGTGAGAAGTGAAAAATGGCTAGAGAATTGTCTTATACAGTAATATATCACGTTTAAAGTGTAAGTTCACCTTTACAGAAAAATCTGTAAGGTGAACTTACACAGGACCCCCTCAAAAGTCCTGCAGCACGGTGATCTCCCGTTCTGAGCCCCGGTATAGCCACGTCAGGGGTGTGGGGCTTAGAAATCCCCTCAGCATTCATGCGTCTTCTTCCCAGCTGACGGGACGGGCTATGCGGCTTCTGATTGGTCAGTGTCACCCATGTGATGGTGCTGACCAATTACAATGCTCCAAAACGTCCCTCCTGGCAGGGTATGTTTTGGCGGTCCCATGAGGCAGCTATACCAGGGCTTAAAACCGGAGATCGCTGCGATCCAGGTCGGGGGGGGGGGGTGAGTTGGGGGTCCTGTGTAAGTTCACCTTACAGATTTTTCTGTAAAGGTGAACTTACCCTTTACTTTGGCTGTTCAGGCTGAGGTTATTTTGCTGCTGTGGGTAGGTGATAAGTACATTTATAATTATGCAGGTATAATATTGTGATCGGTATTTGAAGGTAACTTAATATAAAACTGTTAGTCATTGCTTTCCTTTAAATATGTGAATTTTTGTTTTGTTTCTGTAACAATGACATGTTTTTCAAAATGTGTGGGTGTTCTTGTTCTGAAAAGGAAATGAAAAAAAGAAAAAAAAAATTAAATACAAGGAAAGTGGAATTTAGGATAATGGTTAAACATATTTAACTGTCCATCTCAACATGTTCAGTTGCTGTTAAAACAAATGTTTAGGAAAATTATTGCATATTTTCAGTGAAATAAAAAATTTTAAGTTATTACTTTAACAATAACCTGAAAGTTACTTTTATGTGACAGGGGTATCTGTCTGTCTGCACGTATATCTGCAGACAGACAGACAGACAGATATCTGTTTTTCTTGTTCTGTGCAGACCTTCTAAGTCCAATCCTTGTTTTGAAATGGCCTTTCTGTACTGGGTCCATAATTCAGCATATAACAGTGTGGTGTGAACACACAGAAGTTCATTTACTAAGGCAGGGTTAACACTAGTGCGAATTGGATGTGGTGTTTTACCGCATCCAATTCGCATGTCAGAAGATTGTGACCGGCTCCCAATGCAGGATGCATTAAGGTGAAAAAACACGAACCTTTACAACCCCTTTAACCACTACCCGACGGCCGTACGACTTTATACGGCCGCGGGGTGGTTCTCAATCTCTAACAGGCCTAAAAACACGGCCTGCGCGCGCATCCAGCGGCGCGGGTGCGCGAGTGTCCGACGGCGGCGCGCACGTGCTCGCCGCATCGCTGAGATGCCGATGCGAGTGCCTGGCGGCCGTGATGTCCGCCAGGGACTCGGGATCGGCGGCTACAGGGACAAGACGTGGAGCTCTGTGTGTAAACACAGAGCTCCACGTCCTGTCAGGGGAGAGAGGAGACCGATCTGTGTCCCCTGTACATAGGGACATAGATCGGTCACCTCCCCCAGTCACCCCTCTCCCCCTACAGTTAGAACACAATTTAGGGTACACATTTAACCGCTTCCTCACTCCCTAGTGTTAACCCCTTCAATGCCAGTCACATTTATACAGTAATTAGTGCATATTTATAGCACTGATCGCTGTATAAATGTGAATGGCGCCAAAAATGTGTCAAAAGTGTACGATGTGTCCGCCATAACGTCGCAGTCACGAAAAAAATGCTGATCGCCGCCATTAGTAGTAAAAAAAAATAATAAAAAATAATAATAATTCTGTCCCCTATTTTGTAAGCGCAATAACTTTTGCGCAAACCAGACGCTTCTTGCGATTTTTTTTATTTATTTTTTCCCAAAATTATGTTGAAGAATTACGTATCGCCTAGACTGAGAAAAAAAATGTTTTTTTAAAAAAATTGGGCTATTTATTATAGCAACAAGTAAAAAATATTGTTTTTTTAAAAAAATTGTCGCTCTATTTTTGTTTATAGCGCAAAAAATAAAAACCGCAGAGGCGATCAAATACCACCAAAAGAAAGCTCTATTTGTGGGGAAAAAAGGACGTCAATTTTGTTTGGGAGCCATGTCGCACGACTGCGCAATTGTCAGTTAAAGTGACGCAGTGCCACAAGCTGAAATTTCACCTGGTCAGGAAGGGGTATATGTGCCCAGTAAGGAAGTGGTTAAGAACTCTTACCTGTCTCCTGGAGCCAGACTGGATCCCGACTAGCTGCTGCCTCACTGCCATGTCTGCTGGAGACAGGTTCGATCTATGGCACAGGCACTAACTGGCTTTCCAATTTTTGACTTTAGGTTCACTCTAAGCTACTTTCACACTGAGGCAGTTTTCAAGCATTTTGGCGCTAAAACTAGCGCCTATAAAGCGCCTGAAAACTTCCTCTCATGCCTCCCCAGTGTGAAAGCCCAAGTGCTTTCACACTGGGGGCAGTGTGCTTCCTGTTCCTATTTTTTCACACTGGGGGCGGTGTGCTTGAGGGACGGGAAAAAAGTCTATTGGAATGAATGGGCAGCGCATCAGACGCACACGGGTGCTTTTAACTCCTTCTTGGGGGTTAAAAGCGCCCTGCTAGCAGCCGAAGAGTGCCGCTTAATCAGCGGTAAATCGCCGCTAAAACAAGTGGCGCTTTACCGCTAATGGACCCTCCAGTGTGAAAGTAGCTTTCAGCAGCATTTTCCAACCTGTTTTTAGTTGAGGCACCCTTTAGAATCGCGCACAATCACAACACCAGTCTGAGGGCTCATTCACACCTGGAGGTGCATCCAAGCGCACATGATTTTTTGCATGTTCCCACAAACTGCATTTTTTTTAAACAATCTGCTCTATGTGTGTGAAACACACAAAAGGGTGCCAGCATGATTTTTAAAATTGTGTAGCACCAAAACACATGATGCTATGGTGCAATGTGTTTTAGTAGCTGCAATCATTGATGCATTTGCTATAGACGTGGAGACCAACGCGCATCTCCAAAAAGGAGTGATTTCACACCTGTTACCATACTGCACCTGGTGTGAACAAGCCCTAGAATGTACTCTGTGAGGCAAAGTTCAGTGGTCTGTAGGGTTTGAACCCCCCCACCCCCCCCCTCAATTCCCCACTCCTAGCACAAACAATTCCAAATCCTCGTTCCTAGGACACCACCCCCAAATACCCCTCCCTGGCACAACCCCCCACCCCAAATCACCCTTCCAGCACAAAATTCCCTACTCCTAGCACAACCCCCCAACAACATCACTCTCCCAACACAACCACCCCAGAATCTCCTAGCACACCCTGATCCTGAATCCCCCACCTAGCACTATCCCCCCAAATCTCCAACCCCTCCTCCCCGTTAGCAGAAATTCTGTTCCTACTCTCATCACCACAGGGTGCCAATCAACCTTGGTTGAGAAACCCTGCTCTAAAGGATTGCTGTGGTCATTCAACTGTCTAGCTTTTTTTTTTTTTAACCCTCTCTTGTCCTAGCAGCAGGAACTGTGAAGTAATTTATCCACAAAACAGCACCAAAATGTTTGTCTAAGCCTACTCTGCTTCCCCTGCTCGCCAGTGACTCGACAGCCGTCTAGTCTCTATACTAAACATAAAGCAGGTGCAGTGGGATTAAAGAATGAGAGAATGGCTTAAAGGGTTTGTAAAGGAATTATTTTTTTATCTTAATAGCTTCCTTTACCTTAACGCAGTGTTGTTTTCATGTCCTCATTGTTCGTTTTTGCTCTCAAGTTGCTGTAATTCTTCTCTGATCTCCACACTTCCTGGTTGTCTGTTTCCTGATAACCACAGTACTGGGAGCTTTCTCTCTGTGGTCACTAATCAAGGAGGTGTGATTACTATGTGTCTAAAACTCCACAGCACCAATCAGTTTTGTTTTCCAAACCATCACTGCCCTGTATTGGCTCTGTACATCACAGAAGCAGGAAACAACATGCAAAAGTGAAACTAGAAACTGCAAGTACATTTATATGATTGATTTTTATCTATTTTTAATCATTTTTTAAAGGAATCAGTTAACTATTATGGGCCAGATCTACTGATACGCCGGCGTACTTTCAAATTTCCCGCGTCGTATCTTTAGTTTGAATCCTCAAACCAAGATACGCCGGCATCTGGGTTCGATCCGACAGGCGTACGGCTTCGTACGCCTTCGGATCGTAGATGCAATACTTCGGCGTCCGCTGGGTGGAGTTCGTGTCGTTTTCCGTGTCGGGTATGCAAATTAGCTTTTTCCGACGATCCGCGAACGTACGCGTGGCTGTCGCAGTCTCTTACGTCGTCTCTAGTCGGCTTTTTCCGGCGTATAGTTAAAGCTGGTATTTTGCGGCGTATAGATAGACTTGCCATGTTAAGTATGGCCGTCGTTCCCGCATTGAAATTTAAAAAACATTTTTTTTGCGTAAGTCGTCCGTGAATAGGGATGGACGTTACTCACGTCTAAGTTCAAAAAATGACGTCGTTGCGACGTCATTTTGCGCAAAGCACGGCGGGAAATTTAGATACGGAGCATGCACAGTTCAATCGGCGCGGGGACGTGCTTCATTTAAATGAATCACGCCCCCTAATCGCCTATTTGAATTCCTCCGCCAGAAATACACTACGCCGCCGTAACTTTCGGCGCGAGATCGTTGAGGATTCAAAATTCCGCCAGGAAAGGTACGGCGGCGTAGCGTATCTCTGATACGCTGCGCCTATCTAATTCTCTGTGAATCTGCCCCTATGTCTCTATACCCTGTAAACAGTCATTTCAGCAAAAAGAATGTTTTCCTTTACAACTCCTTTAAAGGTTTTAAGTGCTTCTGCTGTAAAATTGGAGGACTAATTGATCCAGAGTGTCTGCAGCTACGGGGATAATGA